>NC_088385.1:38790000-39415000 GCF_037993035.2 Macaca fascicularis | reverse complement strand
GATCCACGAAATACAGATGTAACTCTTTGAGATGAATTAACAGAACACTAAGCAGTTTCTCAGAAAGCTTCTTTCCAGATTTCATCTGAGGATATTTCCTTTTTCACCATAGCCCTCTATGGGCTTCCAAATATCACTTTTCCAATTCCACAAGAACTGTCTTAGCGAAAGGCTTCTTGAGGGGAAAGCTGTAACTCTGTGAGATGATTTCACAGAACACAAAGAAGTTTCTCAGAAAGCTTCTTTCTCTTTGTTATCGGAGGATATTTCCTTTGGCCCTATAGTCTTCAAAGGGATCCGAAATATCTGTTCTCAGACTCCACAGAAAGAAGGCTAGCAAAGAGATCCACGAAATACTGATGTAACTCTGTGAGATGAATTAACAGAACACTAAGCAGTTTCTCAGAAAGCTTCTTTCCAGATTTCATCTGAGGATATTTCCTTTTTCACCATAGCCCTCTATGGGCTTACAAATATCACTTTGCCAATTCCACAAGAACTGTCTTAGCGAAAGGCTTCTTCAGGGGAAAGCTGTAACTCTGTGAGATGATTTCACAGAACACAAAGAAGTTTCTCAGAAAGCTTCTTTCTCTTTGTTATCGGAGGATATTTCCTTTGGCCCTATAGACTTCAAAGGGATCCGAAATATCTGCTCTCAGATTCCACAGAAATAAGGCTAGCAAAGAGATCTACGAAACACAGATGTAACTCTGTGAGATGAATTCACAGAACACTAAGCAGTTTCTCTGAAAGCTTCTTTCCAGATTTCATCTGAGGATATTTCCTTTTTCACCATAGCCCTCTATGGGCTTCCAAATATCACTTTGCCAATTCCACAAGAACTGTCTTAGCGAAAGGCTTCTTGAGGGGAAAGCTATAACTCTGTGAGATGATTTCACAGAACACAAAGAAGTTTCTCAGAAGGCTTCTTTCTCTTTGTTATCGGAGGATATTTCCTATGGCCCTATAGTCTTCAGTGGGATCCGAAATATCTGTTCTCAGATTCCACAGAAATAAGGCTAGCAAAGACATCTACGAAACACAGATGTAACTCTGTGAGATGAATTCACAGAACACTAAGCAGTTTCTCAGAAAGCTTCTATCCAGATTTCATCTGAGGATATTTCCTTTTTCACCATAGCCCTCTATGGGCTTCCAAATATCACTTTGCCAATTCCACAAAAACTGTCTTAGTGAAAGGCTTCTTGAGTAGAATGCTGTAACTGTGTGAGATGATTTCACAGAACACAAAGAAGTTTCTCAGAAAGCTTCTTTCTCTTTGTTATCGGAGGATATTTCCTTTGGCCCTATAGTCTTCAAAGGGATCCGAAATATCTGTTCTCAGACTCCACAGAAAGAAGGCTAGCAAAGAGATCCACGAAAGACAGATATAACTCGGTGAGATGAATTAACAAAACACTAAGCAGTTTCTCAGAAAGCTTCTTTCCAGATTTCATCTGAGGATATTTCCTTTTTCACCATAGCCCTCTATGGGCTTCCAAATATCACTTTGCCAATTCCACAAGAACTGTCTTAGCGAAAGGCTTCTTGAGGGAAAGCTGTAACTCTGTGAGATGATTTCACAGAACACAACGAAGTTTCTCAGAAAGCTTCTTCTCTTTGTTATCAGAGGATATTTCCTGTGGCCCTAGAGTCTTCAAAGGGATCTGAAATATCTGCTCTCAGATTCCACAGAAATAAGGTTAGCAAAGAGATCTATGAAACACAGATGTAACTCTGTGAGATGAATTCACAGAACACTAAGCAGTTTCTCAGAAAGCTTCTTTCCAGATTTCATCTGAGGATATTTCCTTTTTCACCATAGCCCTCTATGGGCTTCCAAATATCACTTTGCCAATTCCACAAGAACTGTCTTAGCGAAAGGCTTCTTCAGGGGAAAGCTGTAACTCTGTGAGATGATTTCACAGAACACAAAGAAGTTTCTCAGAAAGCTTCTTTCTCTTTGTTATCGGAGGATATTTCCTTTGGCCCTATAGTCTTCAAAGGGATCCGAAATATCTGTTCTCAAATTCCACAGAAATAAGGCTAGAAAAGAGATCTACGAAACACAGATGTAACTCTGTGAGATGAATTAACAGAACACTAAGCAGTTTCTCTGAAAGCTTCTTTCGAGATTTCATCTGAGGATATTTCCTTTTTCACCATAGCCCTCTATGGGCTTCCAAATATCACTTTGCCAATTCCACAAGAACTGTCTTAACGAAAGGCTTCTTGAGGGGAAAGCTGTAACTCTGTGAGATGATTTCACAGAACACAAAGAAGTTTCTCAGAAAGCTTCTTTCTCTTTGTTATCAGAGGATATTTCCGGTGGCCCAAGAGTCTTCAAAGGGATCTGAAATATCTGCTCTCAGATTCCACAGAAATAAGGCTAGCAAAGAGATCTACGAAACACAGATGTAACTCTGTGAAATGAATTCACAGAACACTAAGAGGTTTCTAAGAAAGCTTCTTTCCAGATTTCATCTGAGGATATTTCCTTTTTCACCGAAGCCCTCTATGGGCTTCCAAGTATCACTTTTCCAATTCCACAAGAACTGTCTTAGCGAAAGGCTTCTTGAGGGGAAAGCTTTAACTCTGTGAGATGATTTCACAGAACACAAAGAAGTTTCTCAGAAAGCTTCTTTCTCTTTGTTATCGGAGGATATTTCCTTTGGCCCTAGAGTTTTCAAAGGGATCCGAAATATCTGTTCTCAAACTCCACAGAAAGAAGGCTAGCAAAGAGATCCACGAAATACAGATGTAACTCTTTGAGATGAATTAACAGAACACTAAGCGGTTTCTCAGAAAGCTTCTTTCCAGATTTCATCTGAGGATATTTCCTTTTTCACCATAGCCCTCTATGGGCCTCCAAATATCACTTTTCCAATTCCACAAGAACTGTCTTAGCGAAAGTCTACTTGAGGGGAAAGCTGTAACTCTGTGAGATGATTTCACAGAACACAAAGAAGTTTCTCAGAAAGCTTCTTTCTCTTTGTTATCGGAGGATATTTCCTTTGGCCCTATAGTCTTCAAAGGGATCCGAAATATCTGTTCTCAGACTCTACAGAAAGAAGGCTAGCAAAGAGATCCACGAAATACAGATGTAACTCTGTGAGATGAATTAACAGAACACTAAGCAGTTTCTCAGAAAGCTTCTTTCCAGATTTCATCTGAGGATATTTCCTTTTTCACCATAGCCCTCTATGGGCTTACAAATATCACTTTGCCAATTCCACAAGAACTGTCTTAGCGAAAGGCTTCTTCAGGGGAAAGCTGTAACTCTGTGAGATGATTTCACAGAACACAAAGAAGTTTCTCAGAAAGCTTCTTTCTCTTTGTTATCAGAGGATAATTCCTTTGGCCCTATAGTCTTCAAAGGGATCCAAAATATCTGTTCTCAGATTCCTCAGAAATAAGTCTAGCAAAGAGATCTAGGAAACACAGATGTAACTCTGTGAGATGAATTCACAGAACACTAAGCAGTTTCTCAGAAACCTTCTTTCCAGATTTCATCTGAGGATATTTACTTTTTCACCAAAGCCCTCTATGGGCTTCCAAATATCACTTTGCCAATTCCACAAGAACTGTCTTAGCGAAAGGCTTCTTGAGGGGAAAGCTGTAACTCTGTGAGATGATTTCACAGAACACAAAGAAGTTTCTCAGAAAGCTTCTTTCTCTTTGTTATCGGAGGATATTTCCTTTGGCCCTATAGTCTTCAAAGGGATCCGAAATATCTGTTCTCAGATTCCACAGAAATAAGGCTGCAAAGAGATGTACGAAACACAGATGTAACTCTGTGAGATGAATTCACAGAACACTAAGCAGTTTCTCAGAAAGCTTCTATCCAGATTTCATCTGAGGATATTTCCTTTTTCACCATAGCCCTCTATGGGCTTCCAAATATCACTTGGCCAATTCCACAAAAACTGTCTTAGCGAAAGGCTCCTTGAGTGGAAAGCTGTAACTCTGTGAGATGATTTCACAGAACACAAAGAAGTTTCTCAGAAAGCTTCTTTCTCTTTGTTATCGGAGGATATTTCCTTTGGCCCTGTAGTCTTCAAACGGATCCGAAATATCTGTTCTCAGACTCCACAGAAAGAAGGCTAGCAAAGAGATCCACGAAATACAGATGTAACTCTGTGAGATGAATTAATAAACACTAAGCAGTTTCTCAGAAAGCTTCTTTCCAGATTTCATCTGAGGATATTTCCTTTTTCACCATAGCCCTCTATGGGCTTCCAAATATCACTTTGCCAATTCCACAAGAACTGTCTTAGCGAAAGGCTTCTTGAGGGGAAAGCTGTAACTCTGTGAGATGGTTTCACAGAACACAAAGAAGTTTCTCAGAAAGCTTCTTTCTCTTTGTTATCGGAGGATATTTCCTTTGGCCCTATAGTCTTCAAAAGGATCCGAAATATCTGTTCTCAGATTCCACAGAGAGAATGCTAGCAAAGAGATCTACGAAACACAGATGTAAGTCTGTGAGATGAATTAACAGAACACTAAGCAGTTTCTCAGAAAGATTCTTTCCAGATTTTATCTGAGGATATTTCCTTTTTCACCATAGCCCTCTATGGGCTTCAAAATATCACTTTGCCAATTTCACAAGAACTGTCTTAGCGAAAGGCTTCTTGAGGGGAAAGCTGTAACTCTGTGAGATGATTTCACAGAACACAAAGAAGTTTCTCAGAAAGCTTCTTTCTCTTTGTTATCGGAGGATATTTCCTTTGGCCCTGTAGTCTTCCAAGGGATCCGAAATATCTGTTCTCAGATTCCACAGAAATAAGGCTAGCAAAGAGATCTACGAAACACAGATGTAACTCTGCGAGATGAATTCACAGAACACTAAGCAGTTTCTCAGAAAGCTTCTTTCCAGATTTCATCTGAGGATATTTCCTTTTTCACCCTAGCCCTCTATGGGCTTCCAAATATCACTTTGCCAATTCCACAAGACCTGTCTTAGCGAAAGGCTTCTTCAGGGGAAAGCTGTAACTCTGTGAGATGGTTTCACAGAACACAAAGAAGTTTCTCAGAAAGCTTCTTTCTCTTTGTTATCGGAGGATATTTCCTTGGGCCCTATAGTCTTCAAACGGATCCTAAATATCTGTTCTCAGACTCCACAGAAATAAGGCTAGCAAAGAGATCCACGAAATACAGATGTAACACTGTGAGATGAATTAACAAAACACTAAGCAGTTTCTCAGAAAGCTTCTTTCCAGATTTCATCTGAGGATATTTCCTTTTTCACCATAGCCCTCTATGGGCTTCCAATATCACTTTGCCAATTAAACAAGAACTGTCTTAGCGAAAGGCTTCTTGAGGGGAAAACTGTAACTCTGTGAGATGGTTTCACAGAACACAAAGAAGTTTCTCAGAAAGCTTCTTTCTCTTTGTTATCGGAGGATATTTCCTTTGGCCCTATAGTCTTCAAAAGGATCCGAAATATCTGTTCTCAGATTCCACAGAAAGAAGGCTAGCAAAGAGATCTACGAAACACAGATGTAACTCTGTGAGATGAATTAACAGAACACTAAGCAGTTTCTCAGAAAGATTCTTTACAGATTTCATCTGAGGATATTTCCTTTTTCACCATAGCCCTCTAAGGGCCTCCAAATATCACTTTGCCAATTCCACAAGAACTGTCTTAGCGAAAGGCTTCTTGAGGGGAAAACTGTAACTCTGTGAGATGATTTCACAGAACACAAAGAAGTTTCTCGGAAAGCTTCTTTCTCTTTGTTATCGGAGGATATTTCCTTTGGCCCTATAGTCTTCAAAGGGATCCGAAATATCTGTTCTCAGATTCCACAGAAATAAGGCTAGCAAAGAGATCTACGAAACACAGATGTAACTCTGTGAGATGAATTAACAGAACACTAAGCAGTTTCTCAGAAAGCTTCTTTCCAGATTTCATCTGAGGATATTTCCTTTTTCACCATAGCCCTCTATGGGCTTCCAAATATCACTTTGCCAATTCCACAAGAACTGTCTTAGCGAAAGGCTTCTAGAGGCGAAAGCTGTAACTCTGTGAGATGATTTCACAGAACACAACGAAGTTTCTCAGAAAGCTTCTTTCTCTTTGTTATCAGAGGATATTTCCTGTGGCCCTAGAGTCTTCAAAGGGATCTGAAATATCTGCTCTCAGATTCCACAGATATAAGGTTAGCAAAGAGATCTACGAAACACAGATGTAACTCTGTGAGATGAATTCACAGAACACTAAGCAGTTTCTCAGAAAGCTTCTTTCCAGATTTCATCTGAGGATATTTCCTTTTTCACCATAGCCCTCTATGGGCTTCCAAATATCACTTTGCCAATTCCACAAGAACTGTCTTAGCGAAAGGCTTCTTCAGGGGAAAGCTGTAACTCTGTGAGATGATTTCACAGAACACAAAGAAGTTTCTCAGAAAGCTTCTTTCTCTTTGTTATCGGAGGATATTTCCTTTGGCCCTATAGTCTTCAAAGGGATCCGAAATATCTGTTCTCAAATTCCACAGAAATAAGGCTAGCAAAGAGATCTACGAAACACAGATGTAACTCTGTGAGATGAATTAACAGAACACTAAGCAGTTTCTCTGAAAGCTTCTTTCCAGATTTCATCTGAGGATATTTCCTTTTTCACCATAGCCCTCTATGGGCTTCCAAATATCACTTTGCCAATTCCACAAGAACTGTCTTAAAGAAAGGCTTCTTGAGGGGAAAGCTGTAACTCTGTGAGATGATTTCACAGAACACCAAGAAGTTTCTCAGAAAGCTTCATTCTCTTTGTTATCAGAGGATATTTCCGGTGGCCCTAGAGTCTTCAAAGGGATCTGAAATATCTGCTCTCAGATTCCACAGAAATGAGGCTAGCAAAGAGATCTACGAAACACAGATGTAACTCTGTGTAATGAAATCACAGAACACTAAGAGGTTTCTAAGAAAGCTTCTTTCCAGATTTCATCTAAGGATATTTCCTTTTTCACCGTAGCCCTCTATGGGCTTCCAAATATCACTTTTCCAATTCCACAAGAACTGTCTTAGCGAAAGGCTTCTTGAGGGGAAAGCTGTAACTCTGTGAGATGATTTCACAGAACACAAAGAAGTTTCTCAGAAAGCTTCTTTCTCTTTGTTATCGGAGGATATTTCCTTTGGCCCTAGAGTCTTCAAAGGGATCCGAAATATCTGTTCTCAGACTCCACAGAAAGAAGGCTAGCAAAGAGATCCACGAAATACAGATGTAACTCTTTGAGGTGAATTAACAGAACACTAAGCAGTTTCTCAGAAAGCTTCTTTCCAGATTTCATCTGAGGATATTTCCTTTTTCACCATAGCCCTCTATGGGCTTCCAAATATCACTTTTCCAATTCCACAAGAACTGTCTTAGCGAAAGGCTTCTTGAGGGGAAAGCTGTAACTCTGTGAGATGATTTCACAGAACACAAACAAGTTTCTCAGAAAGCTTCATTCTCTTTGTTATCAGAGGATATTTCCGGTGGCCCTAGAGTCTTCAAAGGGATCTGAAATATCTGCTCTCAGATTCCACAGAAATGAGGCTAGCAAAGAGATCTACGAAACACAGATGTAACTCTGTGAAATGAATTCACAGAACACTAAGAGGTTTCTAAGAAAGCTTCTTTCCAGATTTCATCTGAGGATATTTCCTTTTTCACCATAGCCCTCTATGGGCTTCCAAATATCACTTTGCCAATTCCACAAGAACTGTCTTAGCGAAAGGCTTCTTGAGGGGAAAGCTGTAACTCTGTGAGATGATTTCACAGAACACAAACAAGTTTCTCAGAAAGCTTCTTTCTCTTTGTTATCGGAGGATATTTCCTTTGGCCCTAGAGTCTTCAAAGGGATCCGAAATATCTGTTCTCAGACTCCACAGAAAGAAGGCTAGCAAAGAGATCCACGAAATACAGATGTAACTCTTTGAGGTTAATTAACAGAACACTAAGCAGTTTCTCAGAAAGCTTCTTTCCAGATTTCATCTGAGGATATTTCCTTTTTCACCATAGCCCTCTATGGGCTTCCAAATATCACTTTTCCAATTCCACAAGAACTGTCTTAGCGAAAGGCTTCTTGAGGGGAAAGCTGTAACTCTGTGAGATGATTTCAGAGAACACAAAGAAGTTTCTCAGAAAGCTTCTTTCTCTTTGTTATCGGAGGATATTTCCTTTGGCCCTATAGTCTTCAAAGGGATCCGAAATATCTGTTCTCAGACTCCACAGAAAGAAGGCTAGCAAAGAGATCCACGAAATACAGATGTAACTCTGTGAGATGAATTCACAGAACACTAAGCAGTTTCTCAGAAAGCTTCTTTCCAGATTTCATCTGAGGATATTTCCTTTTTCACCATAGACCTCTATGGGCTTACAAATATCACTTTGCCAATTCCACAAGAACTGTCTTAGCGAAAGGCTTCTTCAGGGGAAAGCTGTAACTCTGTCAGATGATTTCACAGAACACAAAGAAGTTTCTCAGAAAGCTTCTTTCTCTTTGTTATCGGAGGATATTTCCTTTGGCCCTATAGACTTCAAAGGGATCCGAAATATCTGCTCTCAGATTCCACAGAAATAAGGCTAGCAAAGAGATCTACGAAACAGAGATGTAACTCTGTGAGATGAATTCACAGAACACTAAGGAGTTTCTCTGAAAGCTTCTTTCCAGATTTCATCTGAGGATATTTCCTTTTTCACCATAGCCCTCTATGGGCTTCCAAATATCACTTTGCCAATTCCACAAGAACTGTCTTAGCGAAAGGCTTCTTGAGGGGAAAGCTGTAACTCTGTGAGATGGTTTCACAGAACACAAAGAAGTTTCTCAGAAAGCTTCTTTCTCTTTGTTATCGGAGGATATTTCCTTTGGCCCTATAGTCTTCAAAAGGATCCGAAATATCTGTTCTCAGATTCCACAGAAAGAATGCTAGCAAAGAGATCTACGAAACACAGATGTAAGTCTGTGAGATGAATTCACAGAACACTAAGCAGTTTCTCAGAAAGATTCTTTCCAGATTTCATCTGAGGATATTTCCTTTTTCACCATAGCCCTCTATGGGCTTCAAAATATCACTTTGCCAATTTCACAAGAACTGTCTTAGCGAAAGGCTTCTTGAGGGGAAAGCTGTAACTCTGTGAGATGATTTCACAGAACACAAAGAAGTTTCTCAGAAAGCTTCTTTCTCTTTGTTATCGGAGGATATTTCCTTTGGCCCTATAGTCTTCAAAGGGATCCGAAATATCTGTTCTCAGATTCCACAGAAATAAGGCTAGCAAAGAGATCTACGAAACACAGATGTAACTCTGTGAGATGAATTCACAGAACACTAAGCAGTTTCTCAGAAAGCTTCTATCCAGATTTCATCTGAGGATATTTCCTTTTTCACCCTAGCCCTCTATGGGCTTCCAAATATCACTTTGCCAATTCCACAAGAACTGTCTTAGCGAAAGGCTTCTTGAGGGGAAAGCTGTAACTCTGTGAGATGATTTCACAGAACACAACGAAGTTTCTCAGAAAGCTTCTTTCTCTTTGTTATCAGAGGATATTTCCTGTGGCCCTAGAGTCTTCAAAGGGATCTGAAATATCTGCTCTCAGATTCCACAGAAATAAGGTTAGCAAAGAGATCTACGAAACACAGATGTAACTCTGTGAGATGAATTCACAGAACACTAAGCAGTTTCTCAGAAAGCTTCTTTCCAGATTTCATCTGAGGATATTTCCTTTTTCACCATAGCCCTCTATGGGCTTCCAAATATCACTTTGCCAATTCCACAAGAACTGTCTTAGCGAAAACTTCTTGAGGGGAAAGCTGTAACTCTGTGAGATGATTTCACAGAACACAAAGAAGTTTCTCAGAAAGCTTCTTTCTCTTTGTTATCGGAGGATATTTCCTTTGGCCCTATAGTCTTCAAAGGGATCCGAAATATCTGTTCTCAGACTCCACAGAAAGAAGGCTAGCAAAGAGATCCACGAAATACAGATGTAACTCTGTGAGATGAATTAACAGAACACTAAGCAGTTTCTCAGAAAGCTTCTTTCCAGATTTCATCTGAGGATATTTCCTTTTTCACCTTAGCCCTCTAGGGGCTTACAAATATCACTTTGCCAATTCCACAAGAACTGTCTTAGCGAAAGGCTTCTTCAGGGGAAAGCTGTAACTCTGTGAGATGATTTCACAGAACACAAAGAAGTTTCTCAGAAAGCTTCTTTCTCTTTGTTAGCGGAGGATATTTCCTGGGCCCTATAGTCTTCAAAGGGATCCGAAATATCTGTTCTCAAATTCCACAGAAATAAGGCTAGCAAAGAGATCTACGAAACACAGATGTAACTCTGTGAGATGAATTAACAGAACACTAAGCAGTTTCTCTGAAAGCTTCTTTCCAGATTTCATCTGAGGATATTTCCTTTTTCACCATAGCCCTCTATGGGCTTCCAAATATCACTTTGCCAATTCCACAAGAACTGTCTTAGCGAAAGGCTTCTTGAGGGGAAAGCTGTAACTCTGTGAGATGATTTCACAGAACACAAAGAAGTTTCTCAGAAAGCTTCATTCTCTTTGTTATCAGAGGATATTTCCGGTGGCCCTAGAGTCTTCAAAGGGATCTGAAATATCTGCTCTCAGATTCCACAGAAATGAGGCTAGCAAAGAGATCTACGAGACACAGATGTAACTCTGTGAAATGAATTCACAGAACACTAAGAGGTTTCTAAGAAAGCTTCTTTCCAGATTTCATCTTAGGATATTTCCTTTTTCACCGTAGCCCTCTATGGGCTTCCAAATATCACTTTTCCAATTCCACAAGAACTGTCTTAGCGAAAGGCTTCTTGAGGGGAAAGCTGTAACTCTGTGAGATGATTTCACAGAACACAAACAAGTTTCTCAGAAAGCTTCTTTCTCTTTGTTATCGGAGGATATTTCCTTTGGCCCTAGAGTCTTCAAAGGGATCCGAAATATCTGTTCTCAGACTCCACAGAAAGAAGGCTAGCAAAGAGATCCACGAAATACAGATGTAACTCTTTGAGATGAATTAACAGAACACTAAGCAGTTTCTCAGAAAGCTTCTTTCCAGATTACATCTGAGGATATTTCCTTTTTCACCATAGCCCTCTATGGGCTTCCAAATATCACTTTTCCAATTCCACAAGAACTGACTTAGCGAAAGGCTTCTTGAGGGGAAAGCTGTAACTCTGTGATATGATTTCACAGAACACAAAGAAGTTTCTCAGAAAGCTTCTTTCTCTTTGTTATCGGAGGATATTTCCTTTGGCCCTATAGTCTTCAAAGGGATCCGAAATATCTGTTCTCAGACTCCACAGAAAGAAGGCTAGCAAAGAGATCCACGAAATACAGATGTAACTCTGTAAGATGAATTCACAGAACACTAAGCAGTTTCTCAGAAAGCTTCTTTCCAGATTTCATCTGAGGATATTTCCTTTTTCACCATAGCCCTCTACGGGCTTACAAATATCACTTTGCCAATTCCACAAGAACTGTCTTAGCGAAAGGCTTCTTCAGGGGAAAGCTGTAACTCTGTGAGATGATTTCACAGAACACAAAGAAGTTTCTCAGAAAGCTTCTTTCTCTTTGTTATCGGAGGATATTTCCTTTGGCCCTATAGACTTCAAAGGGATCCGAAATATCTGCTCTCAGATTCCACAGAAATAAGGCTAGCAAAGAGATCTACGAAACACAGATGTAACTCTGTGAGATGAATTCACAGAACACTAAGCAGTTTCTCTGAAAGCTTCTTTCCAGATTTCATCTGAGGATATTTCCTTTTTCACCATAGCCCTCTATGGGCTTCCAAATATCACTTTGCCAATTCCACAAGAACTGTCTTAGCGAAAGGCTTCTTGAGGGGAAAGCTGTAACTCTGTGAGATGATTTCACAGAACACAAAGAAGTTTCTCAGAAAGCTTCTTTCTCTTTGTTATCGGAGGATATTTCCTATGGCCCTATAGTCTTCAGTGGGATCCGAAATATCTGTTCTCAGATTCCACAGAAATAAGGCTAGCAAAGAGATCTACGAAACACAGATGTAACTCTGTGAGATGAATTCACAGAACACTAAGCAGTTTCTCAGAAAGCTTCTATCCAGATTTCATCTGAGGATATTTCCTTTTTCACCATAGCCCTCTATGGGCTTCCAAATATCACTTTGCCAATTCCACAAAAACTGTCTTAGCCAAAGGTTTCTTGAGTAGAATGCTGTAACTGTGTGAGATGATTTCACAGACACAAAGAAGTTTCTCAGAAAGCTTCTTTCTCTTTGTTATCGGAGGATATTTCCTTTGGCCCTATAGTCTTCAAAGGGATCCGAAATATCTGTTCTCAGACTCCACAGAAAGAAGGCTAGCAAAGAGATCCACGAAAGACAGATATAACTCGGTGAGATGAATTAACAAAACACTAAGCAGTTTCTCAGAAAGCTTCTTTCCAGATTTCATCTGAGGATATTTCCTTTTTCACCCTAGCCCTCTATGAGCTTCCAAATATCACTTTGCCAATTCCACAAGAACTGTCTTAGCGAAAGGCTTCTTGAGGGGAAAGCTGTAACTCTGTGAGATGATTTCACAGAACACAACGAAGTTTCTCAGAAAGCTTCTTTCTCTTTGTTATCAGAGGATATTTCCTGTGGCCCTAGAGTCTTCAAAGGGATCTGAAATATCTGCTCTCAGATTCCACAGAAATAAGGTTAGCAAAGAGATCTACGAAACACAGATGTAACTCTGTGAGATGAATTCACAGAACACTAAGCAGTTTCTCAGAAAGCTTCTTTCCAGATTTCATCTGAGGATATTTCCTTTTTCACCATAGCCCTCTATGGGCTTCCAAATATCACTTTGCCAATTCCACAAGAACTGTCTTAGCGAAAGGCTTCTTCAGGGGAAAGCTGTAACTCTGTGAGATGATTTCACAGAACACAAAGACGTTTCTCAGAAAGCTTCTTTCTCTTTGTTATCGGAGGATATTTCCTTTGGCCCTATAGTCTTCAAAGGGATCCGAAATATCTGTTCTCAAATTCCACAGAAATAAGGCTAGCAAAGAGATCTACGAAACACAGATGTAACTCTGTGAGATGAATTAACAGAACACTAAGCAGTTTCTCTGAAAGCTTCTTTCCAGATTTCATCTGAGGATATTTCCTTTTTCACCATAGCCCTCTATGGGCTTCCAAATATCACTTTGCCTATTCCACAAGAACTGTCTTAACGAAAGGCTTCTTGAGGGGAAAGCTGTAACTCTGTGAGATGATTTCACAGAACACAAAGAAGTTTCTCAGAAAGCTTCTTTCTCTTTGTTATCGGAGGATATTTCCTTTGGCCCTAGAGTCTTCAAAGGGATCCGAAATATCTGTTCTCAGACTCCACAGAAAGAAGGCTAGCAAAGAGATCCACGAAATACAGATGTAACTCTGTGAGATGAAGTAACAGAACACTAAGCAGTTTCTCAGAAAGCTTCTTTCCAGATTTCATCTGAGGATATTTCCTTTTTCACCATAGCCCTCTATGGGCTTCCAAATATCACTTTTCCAATTCCACAAGAACTGTCTTAGCGAAAGGCTACTTGAGGGGAAAGCTGTAACTCTGTGAGATGATTTCACAGAACACAAAGAAGTTTCTCAGAAAGCTTCTTTCTGTTTGTTATCGGAGGATATTTCCTTTGGCCCTATAGTCTTCAAAGGGATCCGAAATATCTGTTCTCAGACTCCACAGAAAGAAGGCTAGCAAAGAGATCCACGAAATACAGATGTAACTCTGTGAGATGAAGTAACAGAACACTAAGCAGTTTCTCAGAAAGCTTCTTTCCAGATTTCATCTGAGGATATTTCCTTTTTCACCGTAGCCCTCTAAGGGCTTACAAATATCACTTTGCCAATTCCACAAGAACTGTCTTAGCGAAAGGCTTCTTCAGGGGAAAGCTGTAACTCTGTGAGATGATTTCACAGAACACAAAGAAGTTTCTCAGAAAGCTTCTTTCTCTTTGTTATCAGAGGATAATTCCTTTGGCCCTATAGTCTTCAAAGGGATCCAAAATATCTGTTCTCAGATTCCTCAGAAATAAGTCTAGCAAAGAGATCTAGGAAACACAGATGTAACTCTGTGAGATGAATTCACAGAACACTAAGCAGTTTCTCAGAAAGCTTCTTTCCAGATTTCATCTGAGGATATTTACTTTTTCACCAAAGCCCTCTATGGGCTTCCAAATATCACTTTGCCAATTCCACAAGAACTGTCTTAGCAAAAGGCTTCTTGAGGGGAAAGCTGTACCTCTGTGAGATGATTTCACAGAACACAAAGAAGTTTCTCAGAAAGCTTCTTTCTCTTTGTTATCGGAGGATATTTCCTTTGGCCCTATAGTCTTCAAAGGGATCCGAAATATCTGTTCTCAGATTCCACAGAAATAAGGCTGCAAAGAGATGTATGAAACACAGATGTAACTCTGTGAGATGAATTCACAGAACACTAAGCAGTTTCTCAGAAAGCTTCTATCCAGATTTCATCTGAGGATATTTCCTTTTTCACCATAGCCCTCTATGGGCTTCCAAATATCACTTGGCCAATTCCACAAAAACTGTCTTAGCGAAAGGCTCCTTGAGTGGAAAGCTGTAACTCTGTGAGATGATTTCACAGAACACAAAGAAGTTTCTCTGAAAGCTTCTTTCTCTTTGTTATCGGAGGATATTTCCTTTGGCCCTGTAGTCTTCAAACGGATCCGAAATATCTGTTCTCAGACTCCACAGAAAGAAGGCTAGCAAAGAGATCCACGAAATACAGATGTAACTCTGTGAGATGAATTAACAAAACACTAAGCAGTTTCTCAGAAAGCTTCTTTCCAGATTTCATCTGAGGATATTTCCTTTTTCACCATAGCCCTCTATGGGCTTCCAAATATCACTTTGCCAATTCCACAAGAACTGTCTTAGCGAAAGTCTTCTTGAGATGAAAGCTGTAACTCTGTGAGATGGTTTCACAGAACACAAAGAAGTTTCTCAGAAAGCTTCTTTCTCTTTGTTATCGGAGGATATTTCCTTTGGCCCTATAGTCTTCAAAAGGATCCGAAATATCTGTTCTCAGATTCCACAGAAAGAATGCTAGCAAAGAGATCTACGAAACACAGATGTAAGTCTGTGAGATGAATTAACAGAACACTAAGCAGTTTCTCAGAAAGATTCTTTCCAGATTTCATCTGAGGATATTTCCTTTTTCACCATAGCCCTCTATGGGCTTCCAAATATCACTTTGCCAATTTCACAAGAACTGTCTTAGCGAAAGGCTTCTTGAGGGGAAAGCTGTAACTCTGTGAGATGATTTCACAGAACACAAAGAAGTTTCTCAGAAAGCTTCTTTCTCTTTGTTATCGGAGGATATTTCCTTTGGCCCTATAGTCTTCAAGGGGATCCGAAATATCTGTTCTCAGATTCCACAGAAATAAGGCTAGCAAAGAGATCTACGAAACACAGATGTAACTCTGCGAGATGAATTCACAGAACACTAAGCAGTTTCTCAGAAGGCTTCTTTCCAGATTTCATCTGAGGATATTTCCTTTTTCACCCTAGCCCTCTATGGGCTTCCAAATATCACTTTGCCAATTCCACAAGACCTGTCTTAGCGAAAGGCTTCTTCAGGGGAAAGCTGTAACTCTGTGAGATGGTTTCACAGAACACAAAGAAGTTTCTCATTAAGCTTCTTTCTCTTTGTTATCGGAGGATATTTCCTTTGTCCCTATAGTCTTCAAAGGGATCCGAAATATCTGTTCTCAGATTCCACAGAAATAAGGCTGCAAAGAGATCTACGAAACACAGATGTAACTCTGTGAGATGAATTCACAGAACACTAAGCAGTTTCTCAGAAAGCTTCTATCCAGATTTCATCTGAGGATATTTCCTTTTTCAACATAGCCCTCTATGGGCTTCCAAATATCAATTGGCCAATTCCACAAAAACTGTCTTAGCGAAAGGCTTCTTGAGTGGAAAGCTGTAACTCTGTGAGATGATTTCACAGAACACAAAGAAGTTTCTCAGAAAGCTTCTTTCTCTTTGTTATCGGAGGATATTTTCTTGGGCCCTATAGTCTTCAAAGGGATCCGAAATATCTGTTCTAAGATTCCACAGAAATAAGGCTAGCAAAGAGATCCACGAAATACAGATGTAACACTGTGAGATGAATTAACAAAACACTAAGCAGTTTCTCAGAAAGCTTCTTTCCAGATTTCATCTGAGGATATTTCCTTTTTCACCATAGCCCTCTATGGGCTTCCAATATCACTTTGCCAATTCAACAAGAACTGTCTTAGCGAAAGGCTTCTTGAGGGGAAAGCTGTAACTCTGTGAGATGATTTCACAGAACACAAAGAAGTTTCTCAGAAAGCTTCTTTCTCTTTGTTATCGGAGGATATTTCCTTTGGCCCGTTAGTCTTCAAAGGGATCCGAAATATCTGTTCTCAGATTCCACAGAAATAAGGCTAGCAAAGAGATCTACTAAACACAGATGTAACTCTGTGAGATGAATTCACAGAACACTAAGCAGTTTCTCAGAAAGCTTCTTTCCAGATTTCATCTGAGGATATTTCCTTTTTCACCATAGCCCTCTATGGGCTTCCAAATATCACTTTGCTAATTCCACAAGAACTGTCTTAGCGAAAGGCTTCTTGAGGGGAAAGCTGTAACTCTGTGAGATGATTTCACAGAACACAAAGAAGTTTCTCAGAAAACTTCTTTCTCTTTGTTATCAGAGGATATTTCCTTTGGCCCTATAGTCTTCAAAGGGATCCAAAATATCTGTTCTCAGATTCCACAGAAATAAGTCTAGCAAAGAGATCTACGAAACACAGATGTAACTCTGTGAGATGAATTCACAGAACACTAAGCAGTTTCTCTGAAAGCTTCTTTCCAGATTTAATCTGAGGATATTTCCTTTTTCACCATAGCCCTCTATGGGCTTCCAAATATCACTTTCCCAATTCCACAAGAACTGTCTTAGCGAAAGGCTTCTTGAGGGGAAAGCTGTAACTCTGTGAGATGATTTCACAGAACACAAAGAAGTTTCTCAGAAAGCTTCTTTCTCTTTGTTATCGGAGGATATTTCCTTTGTCCCTATAGTCTTCAAAGGGATCCGAAATATCTGTTCTCAGATTCCACAGAAATAAGGCTGCAAAGAGATCTACGAAACACAGATGTAACTCTGTGAGATGAATTCACAGAACACTAAGCAGTTTCTCAGAAAGCTTCTATCCAGATTTCATCTGAGGATATTTCCTTTTTCAACATAGCCCTCTATGGGCTTCCAAATATCAATTGGCCAATTCCACAAAAACTGTCTTAGCGAAAGGCTTCTTGAGTGGAAAGCTGTAACTCTGTGAGATGATTTCACAGAACACAAAGAAGTTTCTCAGAAAGCTTCTTTCTCTTTGTTATCGGAGGATATTTCCTTGGGCCCTATAGTCTTCAAACGGATCCGAAATATCTGTTCTCAGATTCCACAGAAATAAGGCTAGCAAAGAGATCCACGAAATACAGATGTAACACTGTGAGATGAATTAACAAAACACTAAGCAGTTTCTCAGAAAGCTTCTTTCCAGATTTCATCTGAGGATATTTCCTTTTTCACCATAGCCCTCTATGGGCTTCCAATATCACTTTGCCAATTCAACAAGAACTGTCTTAGCGAAAGGCTTCTTGAGGGGAAAGCTGTAACTCTGTGAGATGGTTTCACAGAACACAAAGAAGTTTCTCAGAAAGCTTCTTTCTCTTTGTTATCGGAGGATATTTCCTTTGGCCCTATAGTCTTCAAAAGGATCCGAAATATCTGTTCTCAGATTCCACAGAAAGAAGGCTAGCAAAGAGATCTACGAAACACAGATGTAACTCTGTGAGATGAATTAACAGAACACTAAGCAGTTTCTCAGAAAGCTTCTTTCCAGATTTCATCTGAGGATATTTCCTTTTTCACCATAGCCCTCTATGGGCTTCCAAATATCACTTTGCCAAATCCACAAGAACTGTCTTAGCGAAAGGCTTCTTGAGGGGAAAGCTGTAACTCTGTGAGATGGTTTCACAGAACACAAAGAAGTTTCTCAAAAAGCTTCTTTCTTTTTGTTATCGGAGGATATTTCCTTTGGCCCTATAGTCTTCAAAGGGATCCGAAATATCTGTTCTCAGATTCCACAGAAAGAAGGCTAGCAAAGAGATCCACGAAATACAGATGTAACACTGTGAGATGAATTCACAGAACACTAAGCAGTTTCTCAGAAAGCTTCTTTCCAGATTTCATCTGAGGATATTTCCTTTTTAACCATAGCCCTGTATGGGCTTCCAAATATCACTTTGCCAATTCCACAAGAACTGTCTTAGCGAAAGGCTTCTTGAGGGGAAAGCTGTAACTCTGTGAGATGATTTCACAGAACACAAAGAAGTTTCTCAGAAAGCTTCTTTCTCTTTGTTATCGGAGGATATTTCCTTTGGCCCTATAGTCTTCAAAGGGATCCGAAATATCTGTTCTCAGATTCCACAGAAATAAGGCTAGCAAAGAGATCTACGAAACACAGATGTAACTCTGTGAGATGAATTCACAGACCACTAAGCAGTTTCTCAGAAAGCTTCTTTCCAGATTTCATCTGAGGATATTTCCTTTTTCACCCTAGCCCTCTATGGGCTTCCAAATATCACTTTGCCAATTCCTCAAGAACTGTCTTAGCGAAAGGCTTCTTGAGGGGAAAGCTGTAACTCTGTGAGATGATTTCGCAGAACACAAAGAAGTTTCTCAGAAAGCTTCTTTCTCTTTGTTATCAGAGGATAATTCCTCTGGCCCTATAGTCTTCAAAGGGATCCAAAATATCTGTTCTCAGATTCCTCAGATATAAGTCTAGCAAAGAGATCTACGAAACACAGATGTAACTCTGTGAGATGAATTCACAGAACACTAAGCAGTTTCTCAGAAAGCTTCTTTCCAGATTTCATCTGAGGATATTTCCTTTTTCACCGTAGGCCTCTATGGGCTTCCAAATATCACTTTGCCAATTCCACAAGAACTGTCTTAGCGAAAGGCTTCTTGAGGGGAAAGCTGTAACTCTGTGAGATGGTTTCACAGAACACAAAGAAGTTTCTCAGAAAGCTTCTTTCTCTTTGTTATCGGAGGATATTTCCTTTGGCCCTATAGTCTTCAAAGGGATCCGAAATATCTGTTCTGAGATTCCACAGAGATAAGGCTGCAAAGAGATCTACGAAACACAGATGTAACTCTGTGAGATGAATTCACAGACACTAAGCAGTTTCTCAGAAAGCTTCTATCCAGATTTCATCTGAGGATGTTTCCTTTTTCACCATAGCCCTCTATGGGCTTCCAAATATCACTTGGCCAATTCCACAAAAACTGTCTTAGCGAAAAGCTTCTTGAGTGGAAAGCTGTAACTCTGTGAGATGATTTCACAGAACACAAAGAAGTTTCTCAGAAAGCTTCTTTCTCTTTGTTATCGGAGGATATTTCCTTTGGCCCTATAGACTTCAAACGGATCCGATATATCTGTTCTCAGACTCCACAGAAAGAAGGCTAGCAAAGAGATCCACGAAATACAGATGTAACTCTGTGAGATGAATTAACAAAACACTAAGCAGTTTCTCAGAAAGCTTCTTTTCAGATTTCATCTGAGGATATTTCCTTTTTCACCATAGCCCTCTATGGGCTTCCAAATATCACTTTGCCAATTCCACAAGAACTGTCTTAGCGAAAGGCTTCTTGAGGGGAAAGCTGTAACTCTGTGAGATGATTTCACAGAACACAAAGAAGTTTCTCAGAAAGCTTCTTTCTCTTTGTTATCGGAGGATATTTCCTTTGGCCCTATAGTCTTCAAAGGGATCCGAAATATCTGTTCTCAGATTCCACAGAAATAAGGCTGCAAAGAGATCTACGAAACACAGATGTAACTCTGTGAGATGAATTCACAGAACACTAAGCAGTTTCTCAGAAGGCTTCTTTCCAGATTTCATCTCAGGATATTTCCTTTTTCACTATAGCCCTCTATGGGATTCCAAATATCACTTTGCCAATTCCACAAGAACTGTCTTAGCAAAAGGCTTCTTGAGGGGAAAGCTGTAACTCTGTGTGATGATTTCACAGAACACAAAGAAGTTTCTCAGAAAGCTTCTTTCTCTTTGTTAGCGGAGGATATTTCCTTTGGCCCTATAGTCTTCAAAGGGATCCGAAATATCTGTTCTCAGATTCCACAGAAATAAGGCTAGCAAAGAGATCTACGAAACACAGATGTAACTCTGTGAGATGAATTCACAGAACACTAAGCAGTTTCTCTGAAAGCCTCTTTCCAAATTTCATCTGAGGTTATTTCCTTTTGCACTATAGCCCTCTAAGGGCCTCCAAATATCACTTTTCCAATTCCACAAGAACTGTCTTAGCGAAAGGCTTCTTGAGGGGAAAGCTGTAACTCTGTGAGATGATTTCACAGAACACAAAGAAGTTTCTCAGAAAGCTTCTTTCTCTTTGTTATCGGAGGATATTTCCTTTGGCCCTATAGTCTTCAAAGGGATCCGAAATATCTGTTCTCAGATTCCACAGAAATAAGACTAGCAAAGAGATCTACGAAACACAGATGTAACTCTGTGAGATGAATTAACAGAACACTAAGCAGTTTCTCAGAAAGCTACTATCCAGATTTCATCTGAGGATATTTCCTTTTTCACCATAGAACTCTATGGGCTTCCAAATATCACTTTGCCAATTCCACAAAAACTGTCTTAGCGAAAGGATTCTTGAGTGGAAAGCGGTAACTCTGTGAGATGATTTCACAGAACACAAAGAAGTTTCTCGGAAAGCTTCTTTCTCTTTGTTATCGGAGGATGTTTCCTTTGGCCCTATAGTCTTCAAAGGGATCCGAAATATCTGTTCTCAGACTCCACAGAAAGAAAGCTAGCAAAGAGATCCACGAAATACAGATGTAACTCTGTGAGATGAATTAACAAAACACTAAGCAGTTTCTCAGAAAGCTTCTTTCCAGATTTCATCTGAGGATATTTCCTTTTTCACCATAGCCCTCTATGGGCTTCCAAATATCACTTTTCCAATTCCACAAGAACTGTCTTAGCGAAAGGCTTCTTGAGGGGAAAGCTGTAACTCTGTGAGATGATTTCACAAAACACAAAGAAGTTTCTCAGAAAGCTTCTTTCTCTTTGTTAGTGGAGGATATTTCCTTTGGCCCTATAGTCTTCAAAGGGATCCGATATCTGTTCTCAGATTCCACAGAAATAAGGCTAGCAAAGAGATCTACGAAACACAGATGTAACTCTGTGAGATGAATTCACAGAACACTAAGCAGTTTCTCAGAAAGCTTCTTTCCAGATTTCATCGGAGGATATTTCCTTTTTCACCGTAGCCCTCTATGGGCTTCCAAATATCACTTTGCAAATTCCACAAGAACTGTCTTAGCGAAAGGCTTCTTCAGGGGAAAGCTGTAACTCTGTGAGATGATATCACAGAACACAAAGAAGTTTTTCAGAAAGCTTCTTTCTCTTTGTTAGCGGAGGATATTTCCTTTGGCCCTATAGTCTTCAAAGGGATCCGAAATATCTGTTCTCAGATTCCACAGAAAAAAGGCGAGCAAAGAGATCTACGAAACACAGATGTAACTCTGTGAGATGAATTCACAGAACACTGAGCAGTTTCTCTGAAAGCCTCTTTCCAGATTTCATCTGAGGATATTTCCTTTTTCAACATAGCCCTCTAAGGGCCTCCAAATATCACTTTGCCAATTCCACAAGAACTGTCTTAGCGAAAGGCTTCTTGAGGGGAAAGCTGTAACTCTGTGAGATGATTTCACAGAACACAAAGAAGTTTCTCAGAAAGCTTCTTTCTCTTTGTTATCGGAGGATATTTCCTGTGGCCGTATAGTCTTCAAAGGGATCCGAAATATCTGTTCTCAGATTCCACAGAAATAAGGCTAGCAAAGAGATCTACGAAACACAGATGTAACTCTGTGAGATGAATTCACAGAACACTAAGCAGTTTCTCAGAAAGCTTCTATCCAGATTTCATCTGAGGATATTTCCTTTTTCACCATAGCCCTCTATGGGCTTCCAAATATCACTTTGCCAATTCCACAAGAACTGTCTTAGCGAAAGGCTTCTTGAGGGGAAAGCTGTAACTTTGTGAGATGATTTCACAAAAAACAAAGAAGTTTCTCAGAAAGCTTCTTTCTCTTTGTTATCGGAGGATATTTCCTTTGGCCCTATAGTCTTCAAAGGGATCCGAAATATCTGTTCTCAGACTCCACAGAAAGAAGACTAGCAAAGAGATCCACGAAATACAGATGTAACTCTGTGAGTGGAAGTCACACATCACAGAGTAATTTATCAGAAAGCTTCTTTCCAGATTTCATCTGAGGATATTTGCTTTTTCACCATAGCCCTCTATGGGCTTCCAAATATCACTTTTCCAATTCCACAAGAACTGTCTTAGCGAAAGGCATCTTCAGGGGAAAGCTGTAACTCTGTGAGATGATTTCACAGAACACAAAGAAGTTTCTCAGAAAGCTTCTTTCTCTTTGTTATCAGAGGATAATTCCTTTGGCCCTATAGTCTTCAAAGGGATCCAAAATATCTGTTCTCAGATTCCTCAGAAATAAGTCTAGCAAAGAGATCTACGAAACACAGATGTAACTTTGTGAGATGAATTCACAGAACACTAAGCAGTTTCTCAGAAAGCTTCTTTCCAGATTTCATCTGAGGATATTTCCTTTTTCACCGTAGGCCTCTATGGGCTTCCAAATATCACTTTGCCAATTCCACAAGAACTGTCTTAGCGAAAGGCTTCTTGAGGGGAAAGCTGTAACTCTGTGAGATGATTTCACAGAACACAAAGAAGTTTCTCAGAAAGCTTCTTTCTCTTTGTTATCGGAGGATATTTCCTTTGGCCCTATAGTCTTCAAAGGGATCCGAAATATCTGTTCTCCGATTCCACAGAAATAAGGCTGCAAAGAGATCTACGAAACACAGATGTAACTCTGTGAGATGAATTCACAGAACACTAAGCAGTTTCTCAGAAAGCTTCTATCCAGATTTCATCTGAGGATATTTCCTTTTTCACCATAGCCCTCTATGGGCTTCCAAATATCACTTGGCCAATTCCACAAAAACTGTCTTAGCGAAAGGCTTCTTGAGGGGAAAGCTGTAACTCTGTGAGATGATTTCACAGAACACAAAGAAGTTTCTCAGAAAGCTTCTTTCTCTTTGTTATCGGAGGATATTTCCTTTGGCCCTATAGTCTTCAAAGGGATCCGAAATATCTGTTCTCAGATTCCACAGAAATAAGGCTAGCAAAGAGAAATACGAAACACAGATGTAACTCTGTGAGATGAATTCACAGAACACTAAGCAGTTTCTCTGAAAGCCTCTTTCCAAATTTCATCTGAGGATATTTCCTTTTTCACCATAGCCCTCTAAGGGCCTCCAAATATCACTTTGCCAATTCCACAAGAACTGTCTTAGCGAAAGGCTTCTTGAAGGGAAAGCTGTAAGTCTGTGAGATGATTTCACAGGACACAAAGAAGTTTCTCAGAAAGCTTCTTTCTCTTTGTTATCGGAGGATATTTCCTTTGGCCCTATAGTCTTCAAAGGGATCCGAAATATCTGTTCTCAGATTCCACAGAAATAAGGCTAGCAAAGAGATCCACGAAATACAGATGTAACTCTGTGAGTGGAAGTCACATATCACAGAGCAGTTTCTCAGAAAGCTTCTATCCAGATTTCATCTGAGGATATTTCCTTTTTCACCATAGCCCTCTATGGGCTTCCAAATATCACTTGGCCAAATCCACAAAAACTGTCTTAGCGAAAGGCTTCTTGAGTGGAAAGCTGTAACTCTGTGAGATGATTTCACAGAACACAAAGAAGTTTCTCAGAAAGCTTCTTTCTCTTTGTTATCGGAGGATATTTCCTTTGGACCTATAGTCTTCAAAGGGATCCGAAATATCTGTTCTCAGACTCCACAGAAAGAAGGCTAGCAAAGAGATCCACGAAATACAGATGTAACTCTGTGAGATGCATTAACAAAACACTAAGCAGTTTCTCAGAAAGCTTCTTTCCAGATTTCATCTGAGGATATTTCCTTTTTCACCATAGCCCTCTATGGGCTTCCACATATCACTTTGACAATTCCACAGGAACTGTCTTAGCGAAAGGCTTCTTGAAGGGAAAGCTGTAACTCTGTGAGATGATTTCACAGAACACAAAGAAGTTTCTCAGAAAGCTTCTTTCTCTTTGTTATCGGAGGATATTTCCTTTGGCACTATAGTCTTCAAAGGGATCCGAAATATCTGTTCTCAGATTCCACAGAAATAAGGCTAGCAAAGAGATCTACGAAACACAGATGTAACTCTGTGAGATGAATTCACAGAACACTAAGCAGTTTCTCTGAAAGCCTCTTTCCAGATTTCATCTGAGGATATTTCCTTTTTCACTATTGCCCTCTTAGGGCCTCCAAATATCACTTTGCCAATTCCACAAGAACTGTCTTAGCGAAAGGCGTCTTGAGGGGAAAGCTGTAACTCTGTGAGATGATTTCACAGAACACAAAGAAGTTTCTCAGAAAGCTTCTTTCCAGATTTCATCTGAGGATATTTCCTTTTGCACCGAAGCCCTCTATGGGCTTCCAAATATCACTTTGCCAATTCTACAAGAACTGTCTTAGCGAAAGGCTTCTTCAGGGGAAAGCTGTAACTCTGTGAGATGATTTCACAGAACACAAAGAAGTTTCTCAGAAAGCTTCTTTCTCTTTGTTAGCGGAGGATATTTCCTTTGGCCCTATAGTCTTCAAAGGGATCCGAAATATCTGTTCTCAGATTCCACAGAAATAAGGCTAGCAAAGAGATCTACGAAACACAGATGTAACTCTGTGAGATGAATTCACAGAACGCTAAGCAGTTTCTCTGAAAGCCTCTTTCCAGATTTCATTTGAGTATATTTCCTTTTTCACCATAGCCCTCTAAGTGCCTCCACATATCACTTTGCCAATTCCACAAGAACTGTCTTAGCGAAAGGCTTCTTGAGGGGAAAGCTGTAACTCCGTGAGGTGATTTCACAGAACACAAAGAAGTTTCTCAGAAAGCTTCTTTCTCTTTGTTATCGGAGGATATTTCCTTTGGCCCTATAGTCTTCAAAGGGATCCGAAATATCTGTTCTCAGATTCCACAGAAATAAGGCTAGCAAAGAGATCTACGAAACACAGATGTAACTCGGTGAGATGAATTCACAGAACACTAAGCAGTTTCTCAGAAAGCTTCTTTCCAGATTTCATCTGAGGATATTTCCTTTTTCACCATAGCCCTCTATGGGCTTCCAAATATCACTTTGCCAATTCCACAAGAACTGTCTTAGCGAAAGGCTTCTTGAGGGGAAAGCTGTAACTCTGTGAGATGATTTCACAGAACACAAAGAAGTTTCTCAGAAAGCTTCTTTCTCTTTGTTATCGGAGGATATTTCCATTGCCCCTATAGTCTTCAAAAGGATCCGAAATATCTGTTCTCAGATTCCACAGAAAGAAGGCTAGCAAATAGATCTACGAAACACAGATGTAACTCTGTGAGATGAATTAACAGAACACTAAGCAGTTTCTCAGAAAGATTCTTTACAGATTTCATCTGAGGATATTTCCTTTTTCACCATAGCCCTCTATGGGCTTCCAAATATCACTTTGCCAATTCCACAAGAACTGTCTTAGCGAAAGGCTTCTTGAGGGGAAAGCTGTAACTCTGTGAGATGGTTTCACAGAACACAAAGAAGTTTCTCAAAAAGCTTCTTTCTCTTTGTTTTCGGAGGATATTTCCTTTGGCCCTATGGTCTTTAAAGGGATCCGAAATATGTGTTCTCAGATTCCACAGAAAGAAGGCTAGCAAAGAGATCCACGAATTACAGATGTAACTCTGTGAGATGAATTCACAGAACACTAAGCAGTTTCTCAGAAAGCTTCTTTCCAGATTTCATCTGAGGATATTTCCTTTTTCACCGTAGCCCTCTATGGGCTTCCAAATATCACTTTGCCAATTCCACAAGAACTGTCTTAGCGAAATGCTTCTTGAGGGGAAAGCTGTAACTCTGTGAGATGATTTCACAGAACACAAAGAAGTTTCTCAGAAAGCTTCTTTCTCTTTGTTATCGGAGGATATTTCCTTTGGCCCTATAGTCTTCAAAAGGATCCGAAATATCTGTTCTCAGATTCCACAGAAATAAGGCTAGCAAAGAGATCTACGAAACACAGATGTAACTCTGTGAGATGAATTCACAGAACAATAAGCAGTTTCTCAGAAAGCTTCTTTCAAGATTTCATCTGAGGATATTTCCTTTTTCACCCTTGCCCTCTATGTGCTTCCAAATATCACTTTGCCAATTCCACAAGAACTGTCTTAGCGAAAGGCTTCTTGAGGGGAAAGCTGTAACTCTGTGAGATGATTTCGCAGAACACAAAGAAGTTTCTCAGAAAGCTTCTTTCTCTTTGTTATCAGAGGAAAATTCCTTTGGCCCTATAGTCTTCAAAGGGATCCAAAATATCTGTTCTCAGATTCCTCAGAAATAAGTCTAGCAAAGAGATCTACGAAACACAGATGTAACTCTGTGAGATGAATTAACAAAACACTAAGCAGTTTCTCAGAAAGCTTCTTTCCAGATTTCATCTGAGGATATTTCCTTTTTCACCGTAGCTCTCTATGGGCTTACACATATCACTTTGACAATTCCACAGGAACTGTCTTAGCGAAAGGCTTCTTGAAGGGAAAGCTGTAACTCTGTGAGATGATTTCACAGAACACAAAGAAGTTTCTCAGAAAGCTTCTTTCTCTTTGTTATCGGAGGATATTTCCTTTGGCCCTATAGTCTTCAAAGGGATCCGAAATATCTGTTTCAGATTCCACAGAAATAAGGCTAGCAAAGAGATCTACGAAACACAGATGTAACTCTGTGAGATGAATTCACAGAACACGAAGCAGTTTCTCAGAAAGCTTCTTTCCAGATTTCATCTGAGGATATTTCCTTTTTCACCATAGCCCTCTAAGGGCCTCCATATATCACTTTGCCAATTCCACAAGAACTGTCTTAGCGAAAGGCTTCTTGAGGGGACAGCTGTAACTCTGTGAGATGATTTCACAGAACACAAAGAAGTTTCTCAGAAAGCTTGTTTCTCTTTGTTAGCGGAGGATATTTCCTTTGGCCCTATAGTCTTCAAAGGGATCCGAAATATCTGTTCTCAGATTCCACAGAAATAAGGCTACCAAAGAGATCTACGAAACACAGATGTAACTCTGTGAGATGAACTAACAGAACACTAAGCAGTTTCTCTGAAAGCCTCTTTCCAGATTTCATCTGAGGATATTTCCTTTTTCACTATAGCCCTCTAAGGGCCTCCAAATATCACTTTGCCAATTCCACAAGAACTGTCTTAGCGAAAGGCTTCTTGAGGGGAAAGCTGTAACTCTGTGAGATGATTTCACAGAACACAAAGAAGTTTCTCAGAAAGCTTCTTTCTCTTTGTTATCGGACGATATTTCCTTTGGCCCTATAGTCTTCAAATGGATCCGAAATATCTGTTCTCAGATTCCACAGAAAGAAGGCTAGCAAAGAGATCCACGAAATACAGATGTAACACTGTGAGTGGAAGTCACACATCACAGAGCAGTTTCTCAGAAAGCTTCTTTCCAGATTTCATCTGAGGATATTTGCTTTTTCACCATAGCCCTCCATGGGCTTCCAAATATCACTTTGCCAATTCCACAAGAACTGTCTTAGCGAAAGGCTTCTTGAGGGGAAAGCTGTAACTCTGTGAGATGGTTTCACAGAACACAAAGAAGTTTCTCAGAAAGCTTCTTTCTCTTTGTTATCGGAGGATATTTCCTTTGGCCCTATAGTCTTCAAAGGGATCCGAAATATCTGTTCTCAGATTCCACAGAAAGAAGGCTAGCAAAGAGATCTACAAAACACAGATGTAACTCTGTGAGATGAATTAACAGAACACTAAGCAGTTTCTCAGAAAGCTTCTTTCCAGATTTCATCTGAGGATATTTCCTTTTTCACCATAGCTCTCTATGGGTTTCCAAATATCACTTTGCCAATTCCACAAGAACTGTCTTAGCGAAAGACTTCTTGAGGGGAAAGCTGTAACTCTGTGAGATGGTTTCACAGAACACAAAGAAGTTTCTCAGAAAGCTTCTTTCTCTTTGTTATCGGAGGATATTTCCTTTGGCCCAATAGTCTTCAAAGGGATCTGAAATAACTGTTCTCAGATTCCACAGAAATAAGGCTCCCAAATAGATCTACGAAACACAGATGTAACTCTGTGAGATGAATTCACAGAACACTAAGCAGTTTCTCTGAAAGCCTCTTTCCAGATTTCATCTGAGGATATTTCCTTTTTCACCATAGCCCTCTAAGGGCCTCCAAATATCACTTTGTCAATCCACAAGAACTGTCTTAGCGAAAGGCATCTTGAGGGGATAGCTGTAACTCTGTGAGATGATTTCACAGAACACAAAGAAGTTTCTCAGAAAACTTCTTTCTCTTTGTTATCAGAGGATATTTCCTTTGGCCCTATAGACTTCAAAGGGATCCAAAATATCTGTTCTCAGATTCCACAGAAATAAGTCTAGCAAAGAGATCTACGAAACACAGATGTAACTCTGTGAGATGAATTCACAGAACACTAAGCAGTTTCTCTGAAAGCTTCTTTCCAGATTTAATCTGAGGATATTTCCTTTTTCACCATAGCCCTCTAAGGGCCTCCAAATATCACTTTGCCAATTCCACAAGAACTGTCTTAGCGAAAGGCTTCTTGAGGGCAAAGCTGTAACTCTGTGAGATGATTTCACAGAACCCAAAGAAGTTTCTCAGAAAGCTTCTTTCTCTTTGTTATCGGAGGATATTTCCTTTGGCCCTATAGTCTTCAAAGGGATCCGAAATATCTGTTCTCAGATTCCACAGAAATAAGGCTAGCAAAGACATCTACGAAACACAGATGTAACTCTGTGAGATGAATTCACAGAACCCTAAGCAGCTTCTCAGAAAGCTTCTTTCCAGATTTCATCTGAGGATATTTCCTTTTTCACCATAGCCCTCCATGGGCTTCCAAATATCACTTTGCCAAATCCACAAGAACTGTCTTAGCGAAAGGCTTCTTGAGGGGAAAGCTGTAACTCTGTGAGATGATTTCACAGAACACAAAGAAGTTTCTCAGAAAGCTTCTTTCTCTTTGTTATCAGAGGATAATTCCTTTGGCCCTATAGTCTTCAAACGGATCCAAAATATCTGTTCTCAGATTCATCAGAAATAAGTCTAGCAAAGAGATCTACGAAACACAGATGTAACACTGTGAGATGAATTCACAGAACACTAAGCAGTTTCTCTGAAAGCTTCTTTCCAGATTTCATCTGAGGATATTTCCTTTTTCACCATAGCCCTCTATGGGCTTTCAAATATCACTTTGCCAATTCCAAAAGAACTGTCTTAGCGAAAGGCTTCTTGAGGGGAAAGCTGTAACTCTGTGAGATGATTTCACAGAACACAAGGAAGTTTCTCAGAAAGCTTCTTTCTCTTTGTTATCGGAGGATATTTCCTTTGGCCCAATAGTCTTCAAAGGGATCCGAAATATCTGTTCTCAGATTCCACAGAAATAAGGTTGCAAAGAGATCTACGAAACACAGATGTAACTCTGTGAGATGAATTCACAGAACACTAAGCAGTTTCTCAGAAAGCTTCTATCCAGATTTCATCTGAGGATATTTCCTTTTTCACCATAGCCCTCTATGGGCTTCCAAATATCACTTGGCCAATTCCACAAAAACTGTCTTAGGGAAAGGCTTCTTGAGTGGAAAGCTGTAACTCTGTGAGATGATTTCACAGAACACAAAGAAGTTTCTCAGAAAGCTTCTTACTCTTTGTTATCGGAGGATATTTCCTTTGGCCCTATAGTCTTCAAAGGGATCCGAAATATCTGTTCTGAGATTCCACAGAAATAAGGCTAGCAAAGAGATCCACGAAATACAGATGTAACTCTGTGTGTGGAAGTCACACATCACAGAGCAGTTTATCAGAAAGCTTCTTGCCAGATTTCATCTGAGGATATTTGCTTTTTCACCATAGCCCTCTATGGGCTTCCAAATATCACTTTGCCAATTCCACAAGAACTGTGTTAGCCAAAGACTTCTTGAGGGGAAAGCTGTAACTCTGTGAGATGGTTTCACAGAACACAAAGAAGTTTCTCAGAAAGCTTCTTTCTCTTTGTTATCGGAGGATATTTCCTTTGGCCCTATAGTCTTCAAAGGGATCCGAAATATCTGTTCTAAGATTCCACAGAAAGAAGGCTAGCAAAGAGATCTACGAAACACAGATGTAACTCTGTGAGATGAATTAACAGAACACTAAGCAGTTTCTCAGAAAGCTTCTTTCCACATTTCATCTGAGGATATTTCCTTTTTCACCATAGCTCTCTATGGGCTTCAAACATCACTTTGCCAATTCCACAAGAACTGTCTTAGCGAAAGACTTCTTGAGGGGAAAGCTGTAACTCTGTGAGATGGTTTCACAGAACACAAAGAAGTTTCTCAGAAAGCTTCTTTCTCTTTGTTATCGGAGGATATTTCCTTTGGCCCAATAGTCTTCAAAGGGATCCGAAATATCTGTTCTCAGATTCCACAGAAAGAAGGCTAGCAAAGAGATCCACGAAACACAGATGTAACTCTGTGAGATGAATTCACAGAACACTAAGCAGTTTCTCAGAAAGCTTCTATCCAGATTTAATCTGAGGATATTTCCTTTTTCACCATAGCCCTCTATGGGCTTCCAAATATCACTTGGCCAATTCCACAAGAACTGTCTTAGCGAAAGGCTTCTTGAGTGGAAAGCTGTAACTCTGTGAGATGATTTCACAGAACACAAAGAAGTTTCTCATAAAGCTTCTTTCTCTTTGTTATCGGAGGATATTTCCTTTGGCCCTATAGTCTTCAAAGGGATCCGAAATATTTGTTCTCAGATTCCACAGAAATAAGGCTAGCAAAGAGATCTACGAAACACAGATGTAACTCTGTGTGATGAATTCACAGAACACTAAGCAGTTTCTCAGAAAGCTTCTTTGCAGATTTCATCTGAGGATATTTCCTTTTTCACCATAGCCCTCTACGGGCTTCCAAATATCACTTTGCCAATTCCACAAGAACTGTCTTAGCGAAAGGCATCTTGAGGGGAAAGCTGTAACTCTGTGAGATAACTTCACAGAACACAAAGAAGTTTCTCAGAAAGCTTCTTTCTCTTTGTTATCGGAGGATATTTCCTTTGGCCCTATAGTCTTCAAAGGGATCCGAAATATCTGTTCTGAGATTCCACAGAAATAAGGCTAGCAAAGAGATCCACGAAATACAGATGTAACTCTGTGAGTGGAAGTCACACATCACAGAGCGGATTATCAGAAAGCTTCTTTCCAGATTTCATCTGAGGATATTTCCTTTTTCACCATAGCCCTCTATGGGCTTCCAAGTATCACTTTGCCAATTGCACAAGAGCTGTCTTAGCGAAAGGCTTCTTGAGGGGAAAGCTGTAACTCTGTGAGATGGTTTCACAGAACACAAAGAAGTTTCTCAGAAAGCTTCTTTCTCTTTGTTATCGGAGGATATTTCCTTTGGCCCTATAGTCTTCAAAGGGATCCGAAATATCTGTTCTCAGATTCCACAGAAAGAAGGCTAGCAAAGAGATCTACGAAACACAGATGTAACTCTGTGAGATGAATTCACAGAACACTAAGCAGTTTCTCTGAAAGCTTCTTTCCAGATTTCATCTGAGGATATTTCCTTTTTCACCATAGCCCTCTATGGGCTTCCAAATATCACTTTGCCAATTCCACAAGAACTGTCTTAGCGAAAGACTTTTTGAGGGGAAAGCTGTAACTCTGTGAGATGGTTTCACAGAACACAAAGAAGTTTCTCAGAAAGCTTCATTCTCTTTGTTATCGGAGGATATTTCCTTTGGCCCAATAGTCTTCAAAGGGATCCGAAATATCTCTTCTCAGATTCCACAGAAAAAGGTTAGCAAAGAGATCCACGAAATACAGATGTAACTCTGTGAGATGAATTCACAGAACACTAAGCAGTTTCTCAGAAAGCTTCTTTCCAGATTTCATCTGAGGATATTTCCTTTTTCACCGTAGCCCTCTATGGTCTTCCAAATATCACTTTGCCAATTCCACAAGAACTGTCTTAGCGAAACCTTCTTGAGGGGAAAGCTGTAACTCTGTGAGATGATTTCACAGAACACAAAGAAGTTTCTCAGAAAGCTTCTTTCTCTTTGTTAGCGGAGGATATTTCCTTTGGCCCTATAGTCTTCAAAGGGATCCGAAATATCTGTTCTCAGATTCCACAGAAATAAGGCTCGCAAAGAGATCTACGAAACACAGATGTAACTGTGTGAGATGAATTCACAGAACACTAAACAGTTTCTCTGAAAGCCTCTTTCCAGATTTCATCTGAGGATGTTTCCTTTTTCACCATAGCACTCTAAGGGCCTCCAAATATCACTTTGCCAATTCCACAAGAACTGTCTTAGCGAAAGGCTTCTTGAGGGGAAAGCTGTAACTCTGTGAGATGATTTCACAGAACACAAAGAAGTTTCTCAGAAAACTTCTTTCTCTTTGTTATCAGAGGATATTTCCTTTGGCCCTATAGACTTCAAAGGGATCCAAAATATCTGTTCTCAGATTCCACAGAAATAAGTCTAGCAAAGAGATCTACGAAACACAGATGTAACTCTGTGAGATGAATTCACAGAACACTAAGCAGTTTCTCTGAAAGCTTCTTTCCAGATTTAATCTGAGGATATTTCCTTTTTCACCATAGCCCTCTAAGGGCCTCCAAATATCACTTTGCCAATTCCACAAGAACTGTCTTAGCGAAAGGCTTCTTGAGGGCAAAGCTGTAACTCTGTGAGATGATTTCACAGAACCCAAAGAAGTTTCTCAGAAAGTTTCTTTCTCTTTGTTATCGGAGGATATTTCCTTTGGCCCTATAGTCTTCAAAGGGATCCGAAATATCTGTTCTCAGATTCCACAGAAATAAGGCTAGCAAAGACATCTACGAAACACAGATGTAACTCTGTGAGATGAATTCACAGAACCCTAAGCAGCTTCTCAGAAAGCTTCTTTCCAGATTTCATCTGAGGATATTTCCTTTTTCACCATAGCCCTCCATGGGCTTCCAAATATCACTTTGCCAAATCCACAAGAACTGTCTTAGCGAAAGGCTTCTTGAGGGGAAAGCTGTAACTCTGTGAGATGATTTCACAGAACACAAAGAAGTTTCTCAGAAAGCTTCTTTCTCTTTGTTATCAGAGGATAATTCCTTTGGCCCTATAGTCTTCAAACGGATCCAAAATATCTGTTCTCAGATTCATCAGAAATAAGTCTAGCAAAGAGATCTACGAAACACAGATGTAACACTGTGAGATGAATTCACAGAACACTAAGCAGTTTCTCTGAAAGCTTCTTTCCAGATTTCATCTGAGGATATTTCCTTTTTCACCATAGCCCTCTATGGGCTTTCAAATATCACTTTGCCAATTCCAAAAGAACTGTCTTAGCGAAAGGCTTCTTGAGGGGAAAGCTGTAACTCTGTGAGATGATTTCACAGAACACAAGGAAGTTTCTCAGAAAGCTTCTTTCTCTTTGTTATCGGAGGATATTTCCTTTGGCCCAATAGTCTTCAAAGGGATCCGAAATATCTGTTCTCAGATTCCACAGAAATAAGGTTGCAAAGAGATCTACGAAACACAGATGTAACTCTGTGAGATGAATTCACAGAACACTAAGCAGTTTCTCAGAAAGCTTCTATCCAGATTTCATCTGAGGATATTTCCTTTTTCACCATAGCCCTCTATGGGCTTCCAAATATCACTTGGCCAATTCCACAAAAACTGTCTTAGCGAAAGGCTTCTTGAGTGGAAAGCTGTAACTCTGTGAGATGATTTCACAGAACACAAAGAAGTTTCTCAGAAAGCTTCTTTCTCTTTGTTATCGGAGGATATTTCCTTTGGCCCTATAGTCTTCAAAGGGATCCGAAATATCTGTTCTGAGATTCCACAGAAATAAGGCTAGCAAAGAGATCCACGAAATACAGATGTAACTCTGTGAGTGGAAGTCACACATCACAGAGCAGTTTATCAGAAAGCTTCTTGCCAGATTTCATCTGAGGATATTTGCTTTTTCACCATAGCCCTCTATGGGCTTCCAAATATCACTTTGCCAATTCCACAAGAACTGTGTTAGCCAAAGGCTTCTTGAGGGGAAAGCTGTAACTCTGTGAGATGGTTTCACAGAACACAAAGAAGTTTCTCAGAAAGCTTCTTTCTCTTTGTTATCGGAGGATATTTCCTTTGGCCCTATAGTCTTCAAAGGGATCCGAAATATCTGTTCTAAGATTCCACAGAAAGAAGGCTAGCAAAGAGATCTACGAAACACAGATGTAACTCTGTGAGATGAATTAACAGAACACTAAGCAGTTTCTCAGAAAGCTTCTTTCCACATTTCATCTGAGGATATTTCCTTTTTCACCATAGCTCTCTATGGGCTTCAAATATCACTTTGCCAATTCCACAAGAACTGTCTTAGCGAAAGACTTCTTGAGGGGAAAGCTGTAACTCTGTGAGATGGTTTCACAGAACACAAAGAAGTTTCTCAGAAAGCTTCTTTCTCTTTGTTATCGGAGGATATTTCCTTTGGCCCAATAGTCTTCAAAGGGATCCGAAATATCTGTTCTCAGATTCCACAGAAAGAAGGCTAGCAAAGAGATCCACGAAACACAGATGTAACTCTGTGAGATGAATTCACAGAACACTAAGCAGTTTCTCAGAAAGCTTCTATCCAGATTTAATCTGAGGATATTTCCTTTTTCACCATAGCCCTCTATGGGCTTCCAAATATCACCTTGCCAATTCCACAAGAACTGTCTTAGCGAAAGGCTTCTTGAGGGGAAAGCTGTAACTCTGTGAGATGGTTTCACAGAACACAGAGAAGTTTATCAGAAAGCTTCTTTCTCTTTGTTATCGGAGGATATTTCCTTTGGCCCTCTAGTATTCAAAGGGATCCGAATTATCTGTTCTCAGATTCCACAGAAAGAAGGCTAGCAAAGAGATCTACGAAACACAGATGTAACTCTGTGAGATGAATTCACAGAACACTAAGCAGTTTCTCAGAAAGCTTCTTTCCAGATTTCATCTGAGGATATTTTCTTTTTCACCATAGCCCTCTATGGGCTTCCAAATATCACTTTGCCAATTCCACAAGAACAGTCTTAGAGAAAGGCTTCTTGAGGGGATAGCTTTATAACTCTGTGAGATGATTTCACAGAACACAAAGAAGTTTCTCAGAAAGCTTCTTTCTCTTTGTTATCGGAGGATAATTCCTTTGGCCCTATAGTCTTCAAAGGGATCCGAAATATCTGTTCTCAGATTCCACAGAAATAAGGCTAGCAAAGAGATCCACGAAATACAGATGTAACTCTGAGAGTGGAAGTCACACATCACAGAGCAGTTTCTCAGACAGCTTCTTTCCAGATTTCATCTGAGGATATTTCCTTTTTCACCATAGCACACTATGGGCTTCCAAATATCACTTTGCCAATTCCACAAGAACTGTCTTAGCGAAAGGCTTCTTGAGGGGAAAGCTGTAACTCTGTGAGATGATTTCACAGAACACAAAGAAGTTTCTCAGAAAGCTTCTTTCTCTTTGTTATCGGAGGATATTTCCTTTGGCCCTATAGTCTTCAAAGGGATCCGAAATATCTGTACTCAGATTCCACAGAAAGAAAGCTAGCAAAGACATCCACGAAACAAAGATGTAACTCTGTGAGTGGAAGTCACACATCACTGTGCAGTTTCTCAGAAAGCTTCTTTCCAGATTTCATCTGAGTTTATTTGCTTTTTCACCATAGCCCTCTATGGACTTCCAAATATCACTTTGCGAATTCCACAAGAACTGTGTTAGCGAAAGGCTTCTTGAGGGGAAAGCTGTAACTCTGTGAGATGATTTCACAGAACACAAAGAAGTTTCTCAGAAAGCTTCTTTCTCTTTGTTATCGGAGGATATTTCCTTTGGCCCTATAGTCTTCAAAGGGATCCGAAATATCTGTTCTCAGATTCCACAGAAATAAGGCTAGCAAAGAGATCTACGAAACACAGATGTAACTCTGTGAGATGAATTCACAGAACACTGAGCAGTTTCTCAGAAAGCTTCTTTCCAGATTTCATCTGAGGATATGTCCTTTTTCCCCGTAGCACTCATTAGGGTTCCAAATATCACTTTGCCAATTCCACAAGAACTGTCTTAGCGAAAGGCTTCTTCAGGGGAAAGCTGTAACTCTGTGAGATGATTTCACAGAACACAAAGAAGTTTCTCAGAAAGCTTCTTTCTCTTTGTTATCGGAGGATATTTCCTTTGGCCCTATAGTCTTCAAAGGGATCCGAAATATCTGTTCTCAGATTCCACAGAAAGAAAGCTAGCAAAGACATCCACGAAACAAAGATGTAATTCTGTGAGTGGAATTCACACATCACAGTGCAGTTTCTCAGAAAGCTTCTTTCCAGATTTCATCTGAGGATATTTGCTTTTTCACCATAGCCCTCTATGGACTTCCAAATATCAGTTTGCCAATTCCACAAGAACTGTGTTTGCGAAAGGCTTCTAGAGGGGAAAGCTGTAACTCTGTGAGATGATTTCACAGAACACAAAGAAGTTTCTCAGAAAGCTTCTTTCTCTTTGTTATCGAAGGATATTTCCTTTGGCCCTATAGTCTTCAAAGGGATCCGAAATATCTGTTCTCAGATTCCACAGAAATAAGCCTAGCAAAGATAGCTATGAAACACAGATATAACTCTGTGAGATGAATTCACAGAACACTAAGCAGTTTCTCAGAAAGCTTCTTTGCAGATTTCATCTGAGGATATTTCCTTTTTCACCGTAGCCCTCAATGGGGTTCCAAATATCACTTTGCCAATTCCACAAGAACTGTCTTAGAGAAAGGCTTCTTGAGGAGAAAGCTGTAACTCTGTGAGATGATTTCACAGAACACAAAGAAGTTTCTCAGAAAGCTTCTTTCTCTTTGTTATCGGAGGATATTTCCTTTGGCCCAATAGTCTTCAAAGGGATCCGAAATATCTGTTCTCAGATTCCACAGAAATAAGGCTAGCAAAGAGATCCACGAAATACAGATGTAACTCTGTGAGATGAATTCACACATCACAGAGCAGTTTCTCAGAAAGCTTCTTTCCAGATTTCATCTGAGGATATTTCCTTTTTCACCATAGCCCTCTATGGGCTTCCAAATATCACTTTGCCAATTCCACAAGAACTGTCTTAGCGAAAGGCTTCTTGAGGGGAAAGCTGTATCACTGTGAGATGATTTCACAGAACACAAAGAAGTTTCTCAGACAGCTTCTTTCTCTTTGTTAGCGGAGGATATTTCCTTTGGCCCTATAGTCTTCAAAGGGATCCGAAATATCTGTTCTCAGATTCCACAGAAATAAGGCTCGCAAAGAGATCTACGAAACACAGATGTAACTCTGTGAGATGAATTCACAGAACACTAAGCAGTTTCTCTGAAAGCTTCTTTCCAGATTTAATCTGAGGATATTTCCTTTTTCACCATAGCCCTCTATGGGCTTCCAAATATCACTTTCCCAATTCCACAAGAACTGTCTTAGCGAAAGGCTTCTTGAGGGGAAAGCTGTAACTCTGTGAGATGATTTTACAGAACACAAAGAAGTTTCTCAGAAAGCTTCTTTCTCTTTGTTATCGGAGGATATTTCCTTTGGAACAATAGTCTTCAAAGGGATCCGAAATATCTGTTCTCAGACTCCACAGAAAGAATGCTAGCAAATACATCCGCGAAATACAGATGTAACTCTGTGAGATGAATTAACAAAACACTAAGCAGTTTCTCAGAAAGCTTCTTTCCAGATTTCATCTGAGGATATTTCCTTTTTCACCATAGCCCTCTATGGGCTTCCAAATATCACTTTGCCAATTCCACAAGAACTGTCTTAGCGAAAGGCTTCTTGAGGGGAAAGCTGTAACTCTGTGAGATGATTGCACAGAACACGAAGAAGTTTCTCAGAAAGCTTCTTTCTCTTTGTTATCGGAGGATATTTCCTTTGGCCGTATAGTCTTCAAAGGGATCCGAAATCTGTTCTCAGATTCCACAGAAAGAAGGCTAGCAAAGAGATCTAAGAAACACAGATGTAACTCTGTGAGATGAATTCACAGAACACTAAGCAGTTTCTCAGAAAGCTTCTTTCCAGATTTCATCTGAGGATATTTCCTTTTTCACCATAGCCCTCTATGGGCTTCCAAATATCACTTTGCCAATTCCGCAAGAACTGTCTTAGCGAAAGGCTTCTTGAGGGGAAAGCTGTAACTCTGTGAGATGGTTTCACAGAACACAAAGAAGTTTCTCAGAAAGCTTCTTTCTCTTTGTTATCGGAGGATATTTCCTCTGGCCCTATAGTCTTCAAAGGGATCCGAAATATCTGTTCTCAGATTCCACAGAAAGAAGGCTAGCAAAGAGATCTACGAAACACAGATGTAACTCTGTGAGATGAATTAACAGAACACTAAGCAGTTTCTCAGAAAGCTTCTTTCCAGATTTCATCTGAGGATATTTCCTTTTTCACCGTAGCTCTCTATGGGCTTCCAAATATCACTTTGCCAATTCCACAAGAACTGTCTTAGCGAAAGACTTCTTGAGGGGAAAGCTGTAACTCTGTGAGATGGTTTCACAGAAAACAAAGAAGTTTCTCAGAAAGCTTCATTCTCTTTGTTATCGGAGGATATTTCCTTTGGCCCAATAGTCTTCAAAGGGATCCGAAATATCTGTTCCCAGATTCCACAGAAAAAGGTTAGTAAAGAGATCCACGAAATACAGATGTAACTCTGTGAGATGAATTCACAGAACACTAAGCAGTTTCTCAGAAAGCTTCTTTCCAGATTTCATCTGAGGATATTTCCTTTTTCACCATAGCCCTCTATGGGCTTCCAAATATCACTTTGCCAATTCCACAAGAACTGTCTTAGCGAAACCTTCTTGAGGGGAAAGCTGTAACTCTGTGAGATGATTTCACAGAACACAAAGAAGTTTCTCAGAAAGCTTCTTTCTCTTTGTTAGCGGAGGATATTTCCTTTGGCCCTATAGTCTTCAAAGGGATCCGAAATATCTGTTCTCAGATTCCACAGAAATAAGGCTCGCAAAGAGATCTATGAAACACAGATGTAACTCTGTGAGATGAATTCACAGAACACTAAACAGTTTCTCTGAAAGCCTCTTTCCAGATTTCATCTGAGGATATTTCCTTTTTCACCATAGCACTCTAAGGGCCTCCAAATATCACTTTGCCAATTCCACAAGAACTGTCTTAGCGAAAGGCTTCTTGAGGGGAAAGCTGTAACTCTGTGAGATGATTTCACAGAACACAAAGAAGTTTCTCAGAAAGCTTCTTTCTCTTTGTTATCGGAGGATATTTCCTTTGGCCCTATAGTCTTCAAAGGGATCCGAAATATCTGTTCTCAGATTCCACAGAAATAAGGCTTGCAAAGAGATCTACGAAACACAGATGTAACTCTGTGAGATGAATTCACAGAACACTAAGCAGTTTCTCAGAAAGCTTCTTTCCAGATTTCATCTGAGGATATTTCCTTTTTCACCATAGCCCTCTATGGGCTTCCAAATATCACTTTCCCAATTCCACAAGAACTGTCTTAGCGAAAGGCTTCTTGAGGGGAAAGCTGTAACTCTGTGAGATGATTTCACAGAACACAAAGAAGTTTCTCAGAAAGCTTCTTTCTCTTTGTTAGCGGAGGATATTTCCTTTGGCCCTATAGTCTTCAAAGGGATCCGAAATATCTGTTCTCAAACTCCATAAAAAGAAGGCTAGCAAATAGATCCGCGAAATACAGATGTAACTCTGTGAGATGAATTAACAAAACACTAAGCAGTTTCTCAGAAAGCTTCTTTCCAGATTTCATCTGAGGATATTTCCTTTTTCACCGTAGCCCTCTATGGGCTTCCAAATATCACTTTGCCAATTCCACAAGAACTGTCTTAGCGAAAGGCTTCTTGAGGGGAAAGCTGTAACTCTGTGAGATGATTTCACAGAACACAAAGAAGTTTCTCAGAAAGCTTCTGTCTCTTTGTTATCGGAGGATATTTCCTTTGGCCCTATAGTCTTCAAAGGGATCCGAAATATCTGTTCTCAGATTCAACAGAAATAAGGCTAGCAAAGAGATCTACGAAACACAGATGTAACTCTGTGAGATGAATTCACAGAACACTAAGCAGTTTCTCAGAAAGCTTCTTTCCAGATTTCATCTGAGGATATTTCCTTTTTCACCATAGCCCTCTAAGGGCTTCCAAATATCACTTTGCCAATTCCACAAGAACTGTCTTAGCGAAAGGCTTCTTGAGGGGAAAGCTGTAACTCTGTGAGATGATTTCACGGAAAACAAAGAAGTTTCTCAGAAAGCTTCTTTCTCTTTGTTATCAGAGGATATTTCCTTTGGCCCTATAGTCTTCAAAGGGATCCGAAATATCTGTTCTCAGATTCCACAGAAATAAGGCTAGCAAAGAGATCCACGAAATACAGATGTAACTCTGTGAGTGGAAGTCACACATCACAGAGCAGTTTATCAGAAAGCTTCTTTCCAGATTTCATCTGAGGATATTTGCTTTTTCACCACAGCCCTCCATGGGCTTCCTAATATCACTTTTCCAATTCCACAAGAACTGTCTTAGCGAAAGGCTTCTTGAGGGGAAACCTGTAACCCTGTGAGATGGTTTCACAGAACACAGAGAAGTTTCTCAGAAAGCTTCTTTCTCTTTGTTATCGGAGGATATTTCCTTTGGCCCTATAGTCTTCAAAGGGATCCGAAATATCTGTTCTCAGATTCCACAGAAAGAAGGCTAGCAAAGAGATCTACGAAACACAGATGTAACTCTGTGAGATGAATTCACAGAACACTAAGCCGTTTCTCAGAAAGCTTCTTTCCAGATTTCATCTGAGGATAATTCCTTTTTCACCATAGCCCTCTATGGGCTTCCAAATATCACTTTGCCAATTCCACAAGAACTGTCTTAGCGAAAGGCTTCTTGAGGGGAAAGCTGTAACTCTGTGAGATGGTTTCACAGAACACAAAGAAGTTTCTCAGAAAACTTCTTTCTCTTTGTTATCGGAGGATATTTCCTTTGGCCCTATAGTCCTCAAAGGGATCCGAAATATCTGTTCTCAGATTCCACAGAAATAAGGCTAGCAAAGAGATCTACGAAACACAGATGTAACTCTGTGAGATGAATTCACAGAACACTAAGCAGTTTCTCAGAAAGCTTCTTTCCAGATTTCATCTGAGGATATTTCCTTTTTCACCATTGCCCTCTATGGGCTTCCAAATATCACTTTGCCAATTCCACAAGAACTGTCTTAGTGAAAGGCTTCTTCAGGGGAAAGCTGTAACACTGTGAGATGATTTGACAGAACACAAAGAAGTTTCTCAGAAAGCTTCTTTCTCTTTGTTATCAGAGGATATTTCCTTTGGCCCTATAGTCTTCAAAGGGATCCAAAATATCTTTCTCAGATTCCACAGAAATAAGTCTAGCAAAGAGATCTACGAAACACAGATGTAACTCTGTGAGATGAATTCACAGAACACTAAGCAGTTTCTCTGAAAACTTCTTTCCAGATTTCATCTGAGGATATTTCCTTTTTCACCATAGCCCTCTATGGGCTTCCAAATATCACTTTGCCAATTCCACAAGAACTGTCTTAGCGAAAGGCTTCTTGAGGGGAAAGCTGTAACTCTGTGAGATGATTTCACAGAACACAAAGAAGTTTCTCAGAAAGCTTCTTTCTCTTTGTTATCGGAGGATATTTCCTTTGGCCCTATAGTCTTCAAAGGGATCCGAAATATCTGTTCTCAGATTCCACAGAAATAAGGCTAGCAAAGAGATCTACGAAACACAGATGTAACTCTGTGAGATGAATTCACAGAACACTAAGCAGTTTCTCAAAAAGCTTCTATCCAGATTTCATCTGAGGATATTTCCTTTTTCACCATAGCCCTCTATGTGCTTCCAAATATCACTTTGCCAATTGCACAAGAACTGTCTTAGCGAAAGGCTTCTTGAGGGGAAAGCTGTAACTCTGTGAGATGATTTCACAGAACACAAAGAAGTTTCTCAGAAAGCTTCTTTCTCTTTGTTATCGGAGGATATTTCCTTTGGCCCTATAGTCTTCAAAGGGATCCGAAATATCTGTTCTCAGATTCCATACAAATAAGGCTAGCAAAGAGATCTACGAAACACAGATGTAACTCTGTGAGATGAATTCACAGAACACAAAGCAGTTTCTCAGAAAGCTTCTTTCCAGATTTCATCGGAGGATATTTCCTTTTTCACCCTAGCCCTCTATGGGCTTCCAAATATCACTTTGCCAATTACACAAGAACTGTCTTAGCGAAAGGCTTCTTGAGGGGAAAGCTGTAACTCTGTGAGATGATTTCACAGAACACAAAGAAGTTTCTCAGAAAGCTTCTTTCTCTTTGTTATCGGAGGATATTTCCTTTGGCCCTATAGTCTTCAAAGGGATCCGAAATATCTGTTCTCAGACTCCACAGAAAGAAGGCTAGCAAAGAGATCCACGAAATACAGATGTCACTCTGTGAGTGGAAGTCACACATCACAGAGCAGTTTCTCAGAAAGCTTCTTTCCAGATTTCATCTGAGGATATTTGCTTTTTCACCGTAGCCCTCTATGGGCTTACAAATATCACTTTGCCAATTCCACAAGAACTGTCTTAGAGAAAGGCTTCTTGAGGGGATAGCTTTATAACTCTGTGAGATGATTTCACAGAACACAAAGAAGTTTCTCAGAAAGCTTCTTTCTCTTTGTTATCGGAGGATAATTCCTTTGGCCCTATAGTCTTCAAAGGGATCCGAAATATCTGTTCTCAGATTCCACAGAAATAAGGCTAGCAAAGAGATCCACGAAATACAGATGTAACTCTGAGAGTGGAAGTCACACATCACAGAGCAGTTTCTCAGACAGCTTCTTTCCAGATTTCATCTGAGGATATTTCCTTTTTCACCATAGCACACTATGGGCTTCCAAATATCACTTTGCCAATTCCACAAGAACTGTCTTAGCGAAAGGCTTCTTGAGGGGAAAGCTGTAACTCTGTGAGATGATTTCACAGAACACAAAGAAGTTTCTCAGAAAGCTTCTTTCTCTTTGTTATCGGAGGATATTTCCTTTGGCCCTATAGTCTTCAAAGGGATCCGAAATATCTGTACTCAGATTCCACAGAAAGAAAGCTAGCAAAGACATCCACGAAACAAAGATGTAACTCTGTGAGTGGAAGTCACACATCACTGTGCAGTTTCTCAGAAAGCTTCTTTCCAGATTTCATCTGAGGATATTTGCTTTTTCACCATAGCCCTCTATGGACTTCCAAATATCACTTTGCGAATTCCACAAGAACTGTGTTAGCGAAAGGCTTCTTGAGGGGAAAGCTGTAACTCTGTGAGATGATTTCACAGAACACAAAGAAGTTTCTCAGAAAGCTTCTTTCTCTTTGTTATCGGAGGATATTTCCTTTGGCCCTATAGTCTTCAAAGGGATCCGAAATATCTGTTCTCAGATTCCACAGAAATAAGGCTAGCAAAGAGATCTACGAAACACAGATGTAACTCTGTGAGATGAATTCACAGAACACTGAGCAGTTTCTCAGAAAGCTTCTTTTCAGATTTCATCTGAGGATATGTCCTTTTTCACCATAGCACTCAATAGGGTTCCAAATATCACTTTGCCAATTCCACAAGAACTGTCTTAGCGAAAGGCTTCTTCAGGGGAAAGCTGTAACTCTGTGAGATGATTTCACAGAACACAAAGAAGTTTCTCAGAAAGCTTCTTTCTCTTTGTTATCGGAGGATATTTCCTTTGGCCCTATAGTCTTCAAAGGGATCCGAAATATCTGTTCTCAGATTCCACAGAAAGAAAGCTAGCAAAGACATCCACGAAACAAAGATGTAATTCTGTGAGTGGAATTCACACATCACAGTGCAGTTTCTCAGAAAGCTTCTTTCCAGATTTCATCTGAGGATATTTGCTTTTTCACCATAGCCCTCTATGGACTTCCAAATATCAGTTTGCCAATTCCACAAGAACTGTGTTAGCGAAAGGCTTCTAGAGGGGAAAGCTGTAACTCTGTGAGATGATTTCACAGAACACAAAGAAGTTTCTCAGAAAGCTTCTTTCTCTTTGTTATCGAAGGATATTTCCTTTGGCCCTATAGTCTTCAAAGGGATCCGAAATATCTGTTCTCAGATTCCACAGAAATAAGCCTAGCAAAGATAGCTATGAAACACAGATATAACTCTGTGAGATGAATTCACAGAACACTAAGCAGTTTCTCAGAAAGCTTCTTTGCAGATTTCATCTGAGGATATTTCCTTTTTCACCGTAGCCCTCAATGGGGTTCCAAATATCACTTTGCCAATTCCACAAGAACTGTCTTAGAGAAAGGCTTCTTGAGGAGAAAGCTATAACTCTGTGAGATGATTTCACAGAACACAAAGAAGTTTCTCAGAAAGCTTCTTTCTCTTTGTTATCGGAGGATATTTCCTTTGGCCCAATAGTCTTCAAAGGGATCCGAAATATCTGTTCTCAGATTCCACAGAAATAAGGCTAGCAAAGAGATCCACGAAATACAGATGTAACTCTGTGAGATGAATTCACACATCACAGAGCAGTTTCTCAGAAAGCTTCTTTCCAGATTTCATCTGAGGATATTTCCTTTTTCACCATAGCCCTCTATGGGCTTCCAAATATCACTTTGCCAATTCCACAAGAACTGTCTTAGCGAAAGGCTTCTTGAGGGGAAAGCTGTATCACTGTGAGATGATTTCACAGAACACAAAGAAGTTTCTCAGACAGCTTCTTTCTCTTTGTTAGCGGAGGATATTTCCTTTGGCCCTATAGTCTTCAAAGGGATCCGAAATATCTGTTCTCAGATTCCACAGAAATAAGGCTCGCAAAGAGATCTACGAAACACAGATGTAACTCTGTGAGATGAATTCACAGAACACTAAGCAGTTTCTCTGAAAGCTTCTTTCCAGATTTAATCTGAGGATATTTCCTTTTTCACCATAGCCCTCTATGGGCTTCCAAATATCACTTTCCCAATTCCACAAGAACTGTCTTAGCGAAAGGCTTCTTGAGGGGAAAGCTGTAACTCTGTGCGATGATTTTACAGAACACAAAGAAGTTTCTCAGAAAGCTTCTTTCTCTTTGTTATCGGAGGATATTTCCTTTGGAACAATAGTCTTCAAAGGGATCCGAAATATCTGTTCTCAGACTCCACAGAAAGAATGCTAGCAAATACATCCGCGAAATACAGATGTAACTCTGTGAGATGAATTAACAAAACACTAAGCAGTTTCTCAGAAAGCTTCTTTCCAGATTTCATCTGAGGATATTTCCTTTTTCACCATAGCCCTCTATGGGCTTCCAAATATCACTTTGCCAATTCCACAAGAACTGTCTTAGCGAAAGGCTTCTTGAGGGGAAAGCTGTAACTCTGTGAGATGATTGCACAGAACACGAAGAAGTTTCTCAGAAAGCTTCTTTCTCTTTGTTATCGGAGGATATTTCCTTTGGCCCTATAGTCTTCAAAGGGATCCGAAATCTGTTCTCAGATTCCACAGAAAGAAGGCTAGCAAAGAGATCTAAGAAACACAGATGTAACTCTGTGAGATGAATTCACAGAACACTAAGCAGTTTCTCAGAAAGCTTCTTTCCAGATTTCATCTGAGGATATTTCCTTTTTCACCATAGCCCTCTATGGGCTTCCAAATATCACTTTGCCAATTCCGCAAGAACTGTCTTAGCGAAAGGCTTCTTGAGGGGAAAGCTGTAACTCTGTGAGATGGTTTCACAGAACACAAAGAAGTTTCTTAGAAAGCTTCTTTCCCTTTGTTATCGGAGGATATTTCCTTTGGCCCTAGAGTCTTGAAAGGGATCCGAAATATCTGTTCTCAGATTCCACAGAAAGAAGGCTAGCAAAGAGATCCACGAAATACAGATGTAACTCTGTGAGATGAATTCACAGAACACTAAGCAGTTTCTCAGAAAGCTTCTTTCCAGATTTCATCTCAGGATATTTCCTTTTTCACCATAGCCCTCTATGGGCTTCCAAATATCACTTTGCCAATTCCACAAGAACTGTCTTAGCGAAAGGCTTCTTGAGGGGAAAGCTGTAACTCTGTGAGATGATTTCACAGAACACAAAGAAGTTTCTCAGAAAGCTTCTTTCTCTTTGTTATCGGAGGCTATTTCCTTTGGCCCTATAGTCCTCAAAGGGATCCGAAATATCTGTTCTCAGATTCCACAGAAATAAGGCTAGCAAAGAGATCAACGAAACACAGATGTAACTCTGTGAGATGAATTCACAGAACACTAAGCAGTTTCTCAGAAAGCTTCTTTCCAGATTTCATCTGAGGATATTTCCTTTTTCACCCTAGCCCTCTATGGGCTTCCAAATAACACTTTGCCAATTCCACAAAAACTGTCTTAGCGAAAGGCTTCTTGAGTGGAAAGCTGTAACTCTGTGAGATGATTTCACAGAACACAAAGAAGTTTCTCAGAAAGCTTCTTACTCTTTGTTATCGGAGGATATTTCCTTTGGCCTTATAGTCTTCAAAGGGATCCGAAATATCTGTTCTCAGACTCCACAGAAAGAAGGCTAGCAAAGAGATCCACGAAATACAGATGTAACTCTGTGAGTGGAAGTCACACATCACAGAGCAGTTTATCAGAAAGCTTCTTTCCAGATTTCATCTGAGGATATTTGCTTTTTCACCATAGCCCTCTATGGGCTTCGAAATATCACTTTGCCAATTCCACAAGAACTGCCTTAGCGAAAGGCTTCTTGAGGAGAAAGCTGTAAACTGTGAGATGGTTTCACAGAACACAAAGAAGTTTCTCAGAAAGCTTCTTTCTCTTTGTTATCGGAGGATATTTCCTTTGGCCCTATACTCTTCAAAGGGATCCGAAATATCTGTTCTCAGATTCCACAGAAATAAGGCTAGCAAAGAGATCTACGAAACACAGATGTAACTCTGTGAGATGAATTCACAGAACACTAAGCAGTTTCTCAGAAAGCTTCTATCCAGATTTCATTTGAGGATATTTCCTTTTTCACCATAGCCCTCTATGGGCTTCCAAATATCACTTTTCCAATTCCAAAAAACTGTCTTAGCGAAAGGCTTCTTGAGGGAAAAGCTGTAACTCTGTAAGATGATATCATAGAACACTAAGAAGTCTCTTAGAAAGCTTCTTTTTCTTTGTTGTCGGAGGATATTTCCTTTGGCCATATAGTCTTCAAAGGGATCCGAAATATCTGTTCAGAGTTTCCACAGAAATAAGGCTAGCAAAGAGATCCACGAAATACAGATATGCCTCTGTGAGTGGAAGTCCCACATCACAGAGCAGTTTCTCATAAAGCTTCTTTCCAGATTTCATTGAGGATATTTCCTTTTTCACCACAGCCCTCTATGGGCTTCCAAATATCAATTTGCCAATTCCACAAGAACTGTCTTAGGGAAAGGCTTCTTGAGAGGAAAGCTGTAGCTCTGTGAGATGATTTCAGAGTACACAAAGAAGTTTCTCAGAAAGCTTCTTTCTCTTTGTTATCGGAGGATATTTCCTTTGGCCCTATAGTCTTCAAAGGGATCCGAAATATCTCCTCTCAGATTCCAAAGAAATAAGGCTAGCAAAGACATCCACGAAACACAGATGTAACTCTGTGAGTGGAAGTGACACATCACAGAACAGTTTCTCAGAAAGCTTCTTTCCAGATTTCATCTGAGGATATTTCCTTTTTCACCATAGCCCTCTATGGGCTTCCAATTATCACTTTGCCAATTCCACAAGAACTGTCTTAGCGAAAGGCTTCTTAAGGGGAAAGCTGTAACTCTGTGAGATGATTTTACTGAACACAAAGAAGTTTCTTAGAAAGCTTCTTTCTCATTGTTATCGGAGGATATTTCCTTTGGCCCTATAGTCTTCAAAGGGATCCGAAATATCTGTTCTCAGATTCCACAGAAATAAGGCTAGCAAAGAGATCCACGAAACACAGATGTAACTCTGTGAGTGGAAGTGACACTTCACAGAGCAGTTTCTCAGAAAGCCGCTTTCCAGATTTCATCTGAGGATATTTCCTTTTTCACCATAGCCCTGTATGGGCTTCCAAATATCACTTTGCCAATTCCACAAGAACTGTCTTAGCGAAAGGCTTCTTGAGGAGAAGCTGTAACTCTGTGAGATGATTTCACAGAACACAAAGAAGTTTCTCAGAAAGCTTCTTTCGCTTTGTTATCGGAGGATATTTCCTTTGGCCCTATAGTCTTCAAAGGGATCCGAAATATCTGTTCTCAGATTCCACAGAAATAAGGCTAGCAAAGAGATCCACGAAATACAGATGTAACTCTGTGAGATGAATTAACAGAACACTAAGCAGTTTTTCAGAAACCTTCTTTCCAATTTTCATCTGAGGATATTTCCTTTGTCACCATAGCCCTCGATGGGCTTCCAAATATCACTTTACCAATTCCACAAGAACTGTGTTAGCGAAAGGCTTCTTGAGGGGAAAGCTGTAACTCTGTGAGATGATTTCACAGAACACAAAGAAGCTTCTCAGAAAGCTTCCTTCTCTTCTTTATCGGAGGATATTTCCTTTGGCCCTATAGTCTTCAAAGGGATCCGAAATATCTGTTCACAGATTCCACGGAAATAAGGTTAGCAAAGAGATCCACGAAACACAGATAAAACTCTGTGAGATGAATTAACAGAACACTAAGCAGTTTCTCAGAAAGCTTCTTTCCAGTTTTCATCTGAGGATATTTCCTTTTTCACCCTAGCCCTCAATGGGCTTCCAAATATCACTTTTCCAATTCCACAAGAACTGTCTTAGCGAAAGGCTTCTTGAGAGAAAAGCTGTTACTCTGTGAGATGATTTCACAGTACACAAAGAAGTTTCTCAGAAAGCTTCCTTCTCTTTGTTATCGGAGAATATTTCCTTGGCCCTATACTCTTCAAAGGGATCCGAAATATCTGCTCTCAGATTCTACAGAAATAATGCTAGCAAAGAGATCTACGAAATACTGATGTAACACTCTGAGTGGAAGTCACACATCACAGAGTAGTTTCTCAGAAAATTCCTTCCAGATTTCATCTGAGGATATTTCCTTTTTCACCGTAGCCCTCTATGGGCTTCCAAATATCACTTTCCCAAATCCACAAGAACTGTCTTAGCGAAATGCTTCTTGAGGGGAAAGCTGTAACTCTGTGAGATGATTTCACAGAACACAAAGAAGTTTCTCAGAGAGCTTCCTTCTCTTTGTTATCGGAGGATATTTCCTTTGGCCCTATAGTCTTCAATGGGATCTGAAATATCTGTTCTCAGATTCCACAGAAATAAGGTTAGCAAAGAGATCCACGAAACACAGATATAACTCTGTGAGATGAATTAACAGAACACTAAGCAGTTTCTCAGAAAGCTTCTTTCCAGATTTCATCTGAGGATACTTCCTTTTTCACCATATCCCTCTATGGGCTTCCAAATATCACTTTGCCAATTCCACAAGAACTCTCTTAGCGAAAGGCTTCTTGAGGGGAAAGCTGTAACTCTCTGAGATGATTTCACAGAACACAAAGAAGTTTCTCAGAAAGCTTCTTTCTCTTTGTTATCGGAGGATATTTCCTTTGGCCTTATACTTTTCCAAGTGACCCGAAATATCTGTTCTCACATTCCACAGAACAAAAGGCTAGCAAAGAGATCCACGAAATACAGATATATCTCTGTGAGTGGAAGTCCCACGTCACAGAGAAGTTTCTCATAAAGCTTCTTTCCAGATTTCATCTGATTATATTTCCTTTTTCACCATAGCCCTCTATGAGCTTGCAAATATCACTTTGACAATTCCACAAGAACTGTCTTAGCAAAAGGCTTCTTGAGGGGAAAGCTGTAACTCGGTGAGATGATTTCACAGAACACAAAGAAGTTTCTCTGAAAGCTACTTTCTCTTTGTTATCGCAGGATATTTTCTTTGGCCCTATAGACTTCAAAAGGATCCGAAATATCTGTTCTCAGATTCCACAGAAATAAGGCTAGCAAAGAGATCCACGAAACACAGATGTAACTCTGTGAGTGGAAGTGACACATCACAGAGCAGTTTCTCAGAAAGCCGCTTTCCAGATTTCATCTGAGGATATTTCGTTTTTCACCATAGCCCTCTATGGGCTTCCAAATATCACTTTGCCAATTCCACAAGAACTGTCTTAGCGAAAGGCTTCTTGAGGGGAAAGCTGTAACTCTGTGAGATGATTTCACAGAACACAAAGAAGTTTCTCAGAAAGCTTCTTTCTCTTTGTTATCGGAGGATATTTCCTTTGGCCCTATACTCTTCAGAGGGATCCGGAATATCTGTTCTCAGATTCCACAGAAATAAGGCTAGCAAAGAGATCCACGAAATACAGATATATCTCTGTGAGTGGAAGTCGCACATCACAGAGCAGTTTCTCAGAAAGCTTCTTTCCAGAATTCCTCTGAGGATATTTCCTTTTTCACCGTAGCCCTCTATGGGCTTCCAAATATCACTTTGCCAATTCCACAAGAACAGTCTTAGCGAAAGGCTTCTTGAGGGGAAAGCTGTAACTCTGTGAGATGATTTCACAGAACACAAAGAAGTTTCTCATAAAGCTTCTTTCTCTTTGTTATCGGAGGATATTTCCTTTGGCCCTATAGTCTTCAAAGGGATCCGAAATATCTCTTCTCAGATTCCACAGAAATAAGGCTAGCAAACAGATCCACGAAACACAGATATAACTCTGTGAGATGAATTAACAGAACACTAAGCAGTTTCTCAGAAAGCTTCTTTCCAGATTTCATCTAAGGATATTTCCTTTTTCACCGTAGCCCTCTATGGGCGTCCAAATATCACTTTGCCAAGTCCACAAGAACAGTCGTAGCGAAAGGCTTCTTGAGGGGAAAGCTGTAACTCTGTGAGATGACTTCACAGAACACAAAGAGGTTTCTGAGAAAGCTTCTTTCGCTTTGTTATCGGAGGATATTTCCTTTGGCCATATAGTCTTCAAAGGGATCCGAAATATCTGTTCTCAGATTCCACAGAAATAAGGCTAGCAAAGAGATCCACGAAATACAGATGTAACTCTGTGAGATGAATTAACAGAATACTAAGCAGTTTCTCAGAAAGCTTCTTTCCAGTTTTCATCTGAGGATATTTCCTTTCTCACAATAGCCCTCGATGGGCTTCCAAATATCACTTTACCAATTCCACAAGAACTGTCTTAGCGAAAGGCTTCTTGAGGGGCAAGCTGTAACTCTGAGAGATGATTTCACAGAACACAAAGAAGTTTCTCCCAAAGCTTCTTTCTTTTTTTTATTGGAGGATATTTCCTTTGGCCCTGTAGTCTTCAAAGGGATCCGAAATATCTGTTCTCATATTCCACAGAAATAAGGCTAGCAAAGAGATTCTCGAAATACAGATGTAACTCTGTGAATGGAAGTCACACATCACAGAGCAGTTTCTCAGAAAGCTTCTTTCCAGATTTCATCTGAGGATGTTTCCTTTTTCCCCATAGCCCTCTATGGGCTTCCAAATATCACTTTGCCAATTCCACAAGAACTGTCTTAGCGAAAGCCTTCTTGAGGGGAAAGCTGTAACTCTGTGAGATGATTTCAAAGAACACAAAGAAGTTTATCAGAAAGCTTCTTTCTCTTTGTTATCGGAGGATATTTCCTTTGGCCCTATAGTCTTCAAAGGGATTCGAAATATCTGTTCTCATATTCCACAGAAATAAGGCAACAAAGATATCCACGAAATACAGATGTAACTCACTGAGTGGAAGAAACACATCACAGAGCAGTTTCTCAGAAAGCTTCTTTCCAGATTTCATCTGAGGATTTTTCCTTTTTCACCATAGCCCTCTATGGGCTTCCAAATATCACTTTGCCAATTCCACAAGAACTGTCTTAGCGAAAGCAATATTGACGGGAAAGCTGTAACTCTGTGAGATGCTTTCACAGAACACAAAGAAGTTTCTCAGAAAGCTTCTTTCTCTTTCTTATCGGAGGATATTTCCTTTGACCCTATAGTCTTCAAAGGGATCCGAAATATCAGTTCTCAGATTCCAAAGAAGTAAGTCTAGCTAAGAGATCCACGAAATACAGATGTAACTCTGTGAGATGATTTCAGACAACACAAAGAAATTTCTCAGAAAGCTTCTTTCTCTTTGTTATCAGAGGATATTTCCTTTTGCACTATAGTCTTCAAAGGTATCCGAAATATCTGTTCTCAGATTCCACAGAAATAAGGCTAACGAAGAGATCCACGAAATACAGATATATCTCTGTATGTGGAAGTCACATATCACAGAGCAGTTTCTCAGAAACCTTCGTTCCAGATTTCATCTGATGATATTTCCTTTTTCACCGTAGCCCTCTGTGGGCTTCCAAATATCACATTTCCAATTCCGCAAGAACTGTCTTAGTGAAAGTCTTCTTGAAGGGAAAGCTGTATCTCTGTGAGATGATTTCACAGAACACAAAGAAGTTTCTCAGAAAGCTTCTTTCTCTTTGTTATCGGAGGATATTTCCTTTGGCCCTATAGTCTTCAAAGGGATCCGAAATATCTATTTTCAGATTCCACAGAAATAAGGATAGCAAAGAGATCCACGAAACACAGGTATAACTCTGTGAGATGAATAATAGAACACTAATCAGTTTCTCGGAAACCTTCTTTCCAGATTTCATCTGAGGATGTTTCCTTTTTCTGCATAGCCCTCTATGGGCTTCAAAATATCACTTTGCCAACTCCACAAGAACTGTCTTAGCGAAAGGCTTCTTGAGGGGAAAGCTGTAACTCCGTAAGATGATATCACAGAACACTAAGAAGTTTCTCAGAAAGCTTCTTTTCTTTGTTGTCGGAGGATATTTCCTTTGACCCTATAGTCTTCAAAGGGATCCGAAATATCTGTTCAGAGTTTCCACAGAAATAAGGCTAACAAAGAGATCCACGAAAAACAGATATATCTCTTTGAGTGGAAGTCCCACATCACAGAGCAGTTTCTCAGAAAGCTTCTTTCCGGATTTCATTGAGGATATTTCCTTTTTCACCACAGCCCTCTATGGGCTTCCAAATATCACTTTGCCAATTCCACAAAAACTGTCTTAGGGAAAGGCTTCTTGAGGTGAAAGCTATAACTCTGTGAAATGATTTCACAGTACACAAGAAAGTTATTCAGAAAGCTTCTTTCTCTTTGTTATCGGAGGATATTTCCTTTGGCCCTATAGTCTTCAAAGGGATCCGAAATATCTCTTCTCAGATTCCACAGAAATAAGGCTAGCAAAGAGATCCACGAAACACAGATGTAACTCTGTGAGTGGAAGTGACACACCACAGAGCAGTTTCTCAGAAAGCTTCTTCCCAGATTTCATCTGAGGATATTTCTTTTTTCACCATAGCCCTCTATGGGCTTCCAATTATCACTTTGACAATTCCACAAGAACTGTCTTAGCGAAAGGAATCTTGAGGGGAAAGCTGTAACTCTGGGAGATGATTTCACAGAACACAATGAAGTTTCTCAGAAAGCTTCTTTCTCTTTGTTATCGGAGGATATTTCCTTTGGCCCTATAGTCTTCAAAGGGATCCGAAATATCTATTTTCAGTTTCCACAGAAGTAAGGCTAGCAAAGAGATCCACGAAACACAGGTATAACTCTGAGATGAATTAATAGAACACTAATCAGTTTCTCAGAAACCTTCTTTCCAGATTTCATCTGAGGATATTTCCTTTTTCACCATAGCCCTCTATGGGCTTCCAAATATCACTTTGCCAAATCCACAAGAACAGTCTTAGCTAAAGGCTTCTTGAGGGTAAAGCTGTAACTCTGTGAGATGATTTCACAGACGACAAAGAAGTTTCTCAGAAAGCTTCATTCTCTTTGCTATGGGGGATATTTCCTTTGGCCCTATAGTCTTCAAAGGGATCCGAAATATCTGTTCTCAGATTCCACAGAAATAAGGCTAGCAAAGATATCGACGAAATAGAGTTGTAACTCTGTGAGTGGAAGTAACACATCACAGAGCAGTTTCTCAGAAAACTTCTTTCTAGATTTCATCTGAGTATATTTCCTTTTCACCATAGCTCTCTATGGGCTTCCAAATATCACTCTGCCATTTCCACAAGAACTGTCTTAGCGAAAGGCTTCTTGAGGGGAAAGCTGTAACTCTGTGAGATGATTTCACAGAACACAAAGAAGTTTCTCAGAAAGCTTCTTTCTCTTTGTTATCTGAGGAAATTTCCTTTGGCCCTATAATCTTCAAAGTGATCCGCAATATCTGTTCTCAGATTCCACAGATATAAAGCTAGCAAAGAGATCCACGAAATACAGAAGTATCTCTGTGAGTGGAAGTCTCACATCACAGAGAAGTTTCTCAGAAAGCTTCTTTCCAGATTTCATCTGAGGATATTTCCTTTTTCACCATAGCCCTCTATGGGCTTCCAAATATCACTTTGCCAATTCCACAAGAACTTTCTTAGCGAAAGGCTTCTTGAGAGGAATGCTGTATCTCTGTGAGATGATTTCACAGAACACAAAGAAGTTTCTCAGAAAGCTTCTTTCTCTTTGTTATCGGAGGATAATTCCTTTGGCCCTATAGTCTTCGAGGGGATCCGAAATATCTGTTCTCAGATTCCACAGAAATAAGTCTAGCTAAGATATCCACGAAATACAGATGTAACTCTGTGAGATGATTTCACAGAACACAAAGAAGTTTCTCAGAAAGCTTCTTTCTCTTTGTTATCGGAGGATATTTCCTTTGGCCCTATAGTCTTCAAAGGGATCCGAATTATCTGTTCTCAGATTCCACAGAAATAAGGCTAGCAAAGAGATCCACGAAATACAGATATATCTCTGTGAGTGGAAGTCGCACATCACAGAGCAGTTTCTCAGAAAGCTTCTTTCCAGATTTCATCTGAGGATATTTCCTTTTTCACCATAGCCCTCTATGGGCTTCCAAATATCACTTTGCCAATTCCACAAGAACTGTCTTAGCGAAAGGCTTCTTGAGGGGAAAGCTGTAAGTCTGTGAGATGATTTCACAGAACACAAAGAAGTTTCTGAGAAAGCTTCTTTCTCTTTGTTATCGGAGGATATTTCCTTTGGCCCTATAGTCTTCAAAGGGATCCGAAATATCTCTTCTCAGATTCCACAGAAATAAGGCTAGCAAAGAGATGCACGAAACACAGATATAACTCTGTGAGATGAATTAACAGAACACTAAGCAGTTTCTCAGAACGCTTCTTTCCAGATTTCACCTGAGGATATTTCCTTTTTCACCGTAGTCCTCTATGGGCTTCCAAATATCACTTTGCCAATTCCACAAGAATTGTCTTAGCGAAAGGCTTCTTGAGGGGAAAGCTGAAACTCTGTGAGATGATTTCACCGAACACAAAGAAGTTTCTCAGAAACCTTCTTTCTCTTTGTTATCGGAGGATATTTCCTTTGGCCCTATATTCTTCAAAGGGATCCGAAATATCTCTTCTCAGATTCCACAGAAATAAGGCTAGCAAAGACATCCACGAAATAAAGAAGTAACTCTTTAAGTGGAAGTAACACACCACAGAGGAGTTTCTCCGAAAGCTTCTTTCCAGATTTCAACTGAGGATATTTCCTTTTTCACCATAGCCCTCTATGGGCTTCCAAATATCACTTTGCCAATTCCACAAGAACTGTCTTAGCGAAAGGCTTCTTGAGGGGAAAGCTGTAACTCTGTGAGATGATTTCACAGAACACAAAGAAGTTTCTCAGAAAGCTTCTTTCTCTTTGTTATCGGAGGATATTTCCTTTGGCCCTATAGAATTCAAAGGGATCCGAAATATCTGTTCTCAGATTCCACAGAAATAAGTCTAGAAAAGTGATCCACGAAATACAGATATACCTCTGTGAGGGGAAGTCCCACATCACAGAGCAGTTTCTCAGAAATCTTCTTTCCAGATCATTGAGGATATTTCCTTTTTCAGCACAGCCCTCTATGGGCTTCCAAATATCACTTTGCCAATTCCACAAGAACTGACTTAGCGAAAGGCTTCTTGAGGGGAAAGCTGTAACCCTGTGAGATGATTTCACAGTACACAAAGAAGTTTCTCAGAAAGCTTCTTTCTCTTTGTTTTCCGAGGATATTTCCTTTGTTCCTGTAGTCCTCAAAGGGATCCGAAATATCTGTTCTCAGATTCCATAGAAATAAGGTTAGCAAAGAGATCCACGAAAGAAAGATGTAACATTGTGAGTGGAAGTCACACATCACAGAGCAGTTTCTCAGAAAGCTTCTTTCCAGATTTCATCTGAGGATATTTCCTTTTCCACCATAGCCCTCTATGGGCTTCCAAATATCACTTTGCCAATTCCAAAAGAACTGTCTTAGCGAAAGGCTTCTTGAGGGGAAAGCTGTAACTCTCTGAGATGATTTCACAGAGCACAAAGAAGTTTCTCATAAAGCTTCTTTCTCTTTTTTATCGGAGGATATTTCCTTTGGCCCTATAGTCTTCAAAAGGTTTCGAAATATCTGTTCTCAGATTCCACAGAAATAAGGCTAGCAAAGAGATCCACGAAACACAGATGTAACTCTGTGAGTGGAAGTGACACATCACAGAGCAGTTTCTCAGAAAGCTTCTTTCCAGATTTCATCAGAGGATATTTCCTATTTCACCATAGCCCTCTATGGGCTTCCAATTATCACTTTGCCAATTCTATAAGAACTGTCTTAGCGAAAGGCTTCTTGAGGCAAAAGCTGTCACTCTGTGAGATGTTTTCACAAAACACAACGAAGTTTCTCAGAAAGGTTCTTTCTGTTTGTTATCGGAGGATATTTCCTTTGGCCCTATAGTCTTCAAAGGGATCTGAAATATCTGTTCTCAGATTCCACAGAAAAAAGGCTAGCAAAGAGATCTACGTATATGGATATATCTCTGTGAGTGGAAGTCACACATCACAGAGCAGTTTCACAGAAAGCTTCTTTCCAGATTTCATCTGAGGATATATCGTTTTTCACCATAGCCCTCTATGGGCTTTCAAATATCCCTTTGCCAATTCCACAAGAACTGTCTTAGCCAAAGGCTTTTGAGGGGTAAGCTGTAACTCTGTGAGATGATTTCATAGAACACAAAGAAGTTTCTCAGAAAGCTTCTTTCTCTTTGTTATCGGATGATATTTCCTATGGCCCAACAGTCTTCAAAGGGATCCGAAATATCTGTTCTCAGATTCCACAGAAATAACGCTAGCAAAGATATCCACGAAATACAGATGTAACTCTGTGAGTGGAAGTCACACATCACAGAGCAGTTTCTCAGAAAGTTTCTTTCCATATTTCATCTGAGGATATTTCCTTTTTCACCAAAGCCCTCTATGGGCTTCCAAATATCACTTTGCCAATTCCACAAGAACTGTCTTAGCGAAAGGCTTCTTGAGGGGAAGGCTGTAACTCTGTCAAATGATTTCACGGAACACAAAGAAGTTTCTCAGAAAGCTTCTTTCTCTTTGTTATCGGAGGATATTTCCTTTGGCCCTGTAGTCTTCAAAAGTGTCCGAAATATCTGTTCTCAGATTCCACGGAAATAAGGCTAACAAAGAGATCCACGAAATACAGATGTAACTCTGTGAGATGAATAAACAGAACACTAAGCAGTTTCTCAGAAAGCTTCTTACCAGATTTCATCTGAGGATATTTCTTTTTTCACCATAGCCCTCTATTGGCTTCCAAATATGACTTTGCCAATTCCACAAGAACTGTCTTAGCGAAAGGCTTCTTGAGGGGAAAGCTGTATCTCCGTGAAATGATTTCATAGAACACAAAGAAGTTTATCAGAAAGCATCTTTCTCTTTGTTTTCGGAGGATATTTCCTATGGCCCTACAGTCTTCAAAGGGATCCGAAATATCTTTTCTCAGATTCCACATAAATAACGCTAGCAAAGATATAAACGAAATACAGATGTAACCCTGTGAATGGAAGTAACACATCACAGAGCAGTTTCTCAGAAAGCTTCTTTCCAGATTTCATCTGACGATATTTCCTTTTTCACCATAGCCCTCTATGGGCTTCCAAATATCACTTTGCCAATTCCACAAGAACGGTCTTAGCGAAAGGCTTCTTGAGGGGAAAGCTGTAACTCTGTGAGATGATTTCACAGAACACTAAGATGTTTCTCAGAAAGCTTCTTTTTCTTTGTTATCGGAGGATATTTCCTTTGGCCCTGTAGTCTTTAAAGGGATCCGAAATATCTGTTCAGAGTTTCCACAGAAATAAGGCTAGCAAAGAGATCCACGAAACACAGATATAACTCTGTGACATGAATTAACAGAACACTAAGCAGTTTCTCTGAAAGCTTCTTTCCAGATTTCATCTGAGGATATTTCCTTTTTCACCATAGCCCTCTATGGGCTTCCAAATATCACTTTGCCAATTCCACAAGAACTGTCTTAGCAAAAGGCTTCTTGAGGGGAAAGCTGTAACTCGGTGAGATGATTTCGCAGAACACAAAGAAGTTTCTCTGAAAGCTACTTTCTCTTGGTTATCGCAGGATATTTTCTTTGGCCCTATAGACTTCAAAAGGATCCGAAATATCTGTTCTCATATTCCACAGAAATAAGGTTAGTAAAGAGATCCACGAAACACAGATATAACTCTGTGAGATGAATTAACAGAACACAAAGAAGTTTCTCTGAAAACTTCTTTCCAGATTTCATCTCAGGATATTTCCTTTTTCACAATAGCCCTCTATGGGCTTCTAAATATCACTTTGCCAATTCCACGAGAACTGTCTTAGCGAAAGGCTTCTTGAGGGGTAAGCTGAAACTCTGTGAGATGATTTCACCGAACACAAAGAAGTTTCTCAGAAACCTTCTTTCTCTTTGTTATCGGAGGATATTTCCTTTGACCCTATATTCTTCAAAGGGATCCGAAATATCTCTTCTCAGATTCCACAGAAATAAGGCTAGCAAAGACATCCACGAAATAAAGAAGTAACTCTTTGAGTGGAAGTAACACAAAACAGAGGAGTTTCTCCGAAAGCTTCTTTCCAGATTTCAACTGAGGATATTTCCTTTTTCACCATAGCCCTCTATCGGCTTCCAAATATCACTTTGCCAATTCCACAAGAACTGTCTTAGCGAAAGGCTTCTTGAGGGGAAAGCTGTAACTCTGTGAGATGATTTCACAGAACACAAAGAAGTTTCTCAGAAAGCTTCTTTCTCTTTGTTATCGGAGGATATTTCCTTTGGCCCTGTAGTCTTCTAAGGGATCCGAAATATCTGTTCTCAGATAACACAGAAATAAGGTTAGCAAAGAGATCCTCGAAATAAAGATGTAAGATTGTGAGTGGAAGTCACACATCACAGAGCAGTTTCTCAGAAAGCTTCTTTCCAGATTTCATCTGAGGATATTTCCTTTTCCATGATAGCCCAATATGGGCTTCCAAATATAACTTTGCCAATTCCACAGGAACTGTCTTAGCGAAAGGCTTCTTGAGGAGAAAGCTGTAACTCTGTGAGATGATTTCACAGAACACAAAGAAGTTTCTCAGAAAGCTTCTTTCTCTTTGTTATCAGAGGATATTTCCTTTGGCCCAATAGTCTTCAAAGGGATCCGAAATATCTGTTCCAGATTCCACAGAAAGAAGGCTAGCAAAGAGATCCACGAAATACAGATGTAACTGTGTGAGATGAATTAACTGAACACTAAGCAGTCTCTCAGAAAGCTTCTTTCTCTTTGTTATCAGAGGATATTTCCTTTGGCCCAATAGTCTTCAAAGGGATCCGAAATATCTGTTCTCAGATTCCACAGAAATAAGGCTAACAAAGAGATCCACGAAATACCGCTATATCTCTGTGAGTGGAAGTCAACATCACAGAGCAGTTTCTCAGAAAGCTTCTTTAAAGATTTCATCTGATGATATTTCCTTTTTAACCATAGCCCTCTAAGGGCTTAGAATATCACTTTTCCAATTCCACAAGAAGTGTCTTAGTGAAAGGCTTCTTGAATGGAAAGCTCTACCTCTGTGAGATGATTTCATAGAACACAATGAAGTTTCTCAGAAAGCTTCTTTCTCTTTGTTATGGGAGGATATTTCCTTTGGCCCTATAGTCTTCAAAGGGATCCGAAATATCTATTTTCAGATTCCACAGAAGTAAGGCTAGCAAGGAGATCCACGAAACACAGGTATAACTCTGTGAGATGAATAATAGAACACTAATCAGTTTCTCGGAAACCTTCTTTCCAGATTTCATCTGAGGATGTTTCCTTTTTCTGCATAGCCCTCTATGGGCTTCAAAATATCACTTTGCCAACTCCACAAGAACTGTCTTAGCGAAAGGCTTCTTGAGGGGAAAGCTGTAACTCGGTAAGATGATATCACAGAACACTAAGAACTTTCTCAGAAAGCTTCTTTTCTTTGTTGTCGGAGGATATTTCCTTTGACCCTATAGTCTTCAAAGGGATCCGAAATATCTGTTCAGAGTTTCCACAGAAATAAGGCTAGCAAAGAGATCCACGAAAAACAGATATATCTCTTTGAGTGGAAGTCCCACATCACAGAGCAGTTTCTCAGAAAGCTTCTTTCCGGATTTCATTGAGGATATTTCCTTTTTCACCACAGCCCTCTATGGGCTTCCAAATATCACTTTGCCAATTCCACAAAAACTGTCTTAGGGAAAGGCTTCTTGAGGTGAAAGCTATAACTCTGTGAAATGATTTCACAGTACACAAGAAAGTTATTCAGAAAGCTTCTTTCTCTTTGTTATCGGAGGATATTTCCTTTGGCCCTATAGTCTTCAAAGGGATCCGAAATATCTCTTCTCAGATTCCACAGAAATAAGGCTAGCAAAGAGATCCACGAAACACAGATGTAACTCTGTGAGTGGAAGTGACACACCACAGAGCAGTTTCTCAGAAAGCTTCTTCCCAGATTTCATCTGAGGATATTTCCTTTTTCACCATAGCCCTCTATGGGCTTCCAATTAAAACTTTGACAATTCCACAAGAACTGTCTTAGCGAAAGGAATCTTGAGGGGAAAGCTGTAACTCTGGGAGATGATTTCACAGAACACAATGAAGTTTCTCAGAAAGCTTCTTTCTCTTTGTTATCGGAGGATATTTCCTTTGGCCCTATAGTCTTCAAAGGGATCCGAAATATCTATTTTCAGTTTCCACAGAAGTAAGGCTAGCAAAGAGATCCACGAAACACAGGTATAACTCTGAGATGAATTAATAGAACACTAATCAGTTTCTCAGAAACCTTCTTTCCAGATTTCATCTGAGGATATTTCCTTTTTCACCATAGCCCTCTATGGGCTTCCAAATATCACTTTGCCAAATCCACAAGAACAGTCTTAGCTAAAGGCTTCTTGAGGGTAAAGCTGTAACTCTGTGAGATGATTTCACCGACGACAAAGAAGTTTCTCAGAAAGCTTCATTCTCTTTGTTATGGGGGATATTTCCTTTGGCCCTATAGTCTTCAAAGGGATCCGAAATATCTGTTCTCAGATTCCACAGAAATAAGGCTAGCAAAGATATCGACGAAATAGAGTTGTAACTCTGTGAGTGGAAGTAACACATCACAGAGCAGTTTCTCAGAAAACTTCTTTCTAGATTTCATCTGAGTATATTTCCTTTTCACCATAGCTCTCTATGGGCTTCCAAATATCACTCTGCCATTTCCACAAGAACTGTCTTAGCGAAAGGCTTCTTGAGGGGAAAGCTGTAACTCTGTGAGATGATTTCACAGAACACAAAGAAGATTCTCAGAAAGCTTCTTTCTCTTTGTTATCTGAGGAAATTTCCTTTGGCCCTATAATCTTCAAAGTGATCCGAAATATCTGTTCTCAGATTCCACAGATATAAAGCTAGCAAAGAGATCCACGAAATACAGAAGTATCTCTGTGAGTGGAAGTCTCACATCACAGAGAAGTTTCTCAGAAAGCTTCTTTCCAGATTTCATCTGAGGATATTTCCTTTTTCACCATAGCCCTCTATGGGCTTCCAAATATCACTTTGCCAATTCCACAAGAACTTTCTTAGCGAAAGGCTTCTTGAGAGGAATGCTGTATCTCTGTGAGATGATTTCACAGAACACAAAGAAGTTTCTCAGAAAGCTTCTTTCTCTTTGTTATCGGAGGATAATTCCTTTGGCCCTATAGTCTTCGAGGGGATCCGAAATATCTCTTCTCAGATTCCACAGAAATAAGGCTAGCAAAGAGATGCACTTAACACAGATATAACTCTGTGAGATGAATTAACAGAACACTAAGCAGTTTCTCAGAACGCTTCTTTCCAGATTTCACCTGAGGATATTTCCTTTTTCACCGTAGTCCTCTATGGGCTTCCAAATATCACTTTGCCAATTCCACAAGAATTGTCTTAGCGAAAGGCTTCTTGAGGGGAAAGCTGAAACTCTGTGAGATGATTTCACCGAACACAAAGAAGTTTCTCAGAAACCTTCTTTCTCTTTGTTATCGGAGGATATTTCCTTTGGCCCTATATTCTTCAAAGGGATCCGAAATATCTCTTCTCAGATTCCACAGAAATAAGGCTAGCAAAGACATCCACGAAATAAAGAAGTAACTCTTTAAGTGGAAGTAACACACCACAGAGGAGTTTCTCCGAAAGCTTCTTTCCAGATTTCAACTGAGGATATTTCCTTTTTCACCATAGCCCTCTATGGGCTTCCAAATATCACTTTGCCAATTCCACAAGAACTGTCTTAGCAAAAGGCTTCTTGAGGGGAAAGCTGTAACTCTGTGAGATGATTTCACAGAACACAAAGAAGTTTCTCAGAAAGCTTCTTTCTCTTTGTTATCGGAGGATATTTCCTTTGGCCCTATAGAATTCAAAGGGATCCGAAATATCTGTTCTCAGATTCCACAGAAATAAGTCTAGAAAAGTGATCCACGAAATACAGATATACCTCTGTGAGGGGAAGTCCCACATCACAGAGCAGTTTCTCAGAAATCTTCTTTCCAGATCATTGAGGATATTTCCTTTTTCAGCACAGCCCTCTATGGGCTTCCAAATATCACTTTGCCAATTCCACAAGAACTGACTTAGCGAAAGGCTTCTTGAGGGGAAAGCTGTAACCCTGTGAGATGATTTCACAGTACACAAAGAACTTTCTCAGAAAGCTTCTTTCTCTTTGTTTTCCGAGGATATTTCCTTTGTTCCTGTAGTCCTCAAAGGGATCCGAAATATCTGTTCTCAGATTCCATAGAAATAAGGTTAGCAAAGAGATCCACGAAATAAAGATGTAACATTGTGAGTGGAAGTCACACATCACAGAGCAGTTTCTCAGAAAGCTTCTTTCCAGATTTCATCTGAGGATATTTCCTTTTCCACCATAGCCCTCTATGGGCTTCCAAATATCACTTTGCCAATTCCAAAAGAACTGTCTTAGCGAAAGGCTTCTTGAGGGGAAAGCTGTAACTCTCTGAGATGATTTCACAGAGCACAAAGAAGTTTCTCATAAAGCTTCTTTCTCTTTTTTATCGGAGGATATTTCCTTTGGCCCTATAGTCTTCAAAAGGTTTCGAAATATCTGTTCTCAGATTCCACAGAAATAAGGCTAGCAAAGAGATCCACGAAACACAGATGTAAATCTGTGAGTGGAAGTGACACATCACAGAGCAGTTTCTCAGAAAGCTTCTTTCCAGATTTCATCAGAGGATATTTCCTATTTCACCATAGCCCTCTATGGGCTTCCAATTATCACTTTGCCAATTCTATAAGAACTGTCTTAGCGAAAGGCTTCTTGAGGCAAAAGCTGTCACTCTGTAAGATGTTTTCACAAAACACAACGAAGTTTCTCAGAAAGGTTCTTTCTGTTTGTTATCGGAGGATATTTCCTTTGGCCCTATAGTCTTCAAAGGGATCTGAAATATCTGTTCTCAGATTCCACAGAAAAAAGGCTAGCAAAGAGATCTACGTATATGGATATATCTCTGTGAGTGGAAGTCACACATCACAGAGCAGTTTCACAGAAAGCTTCTTTCCAGATTTCATCTGAGGATATATCGTTTTTCACCATAGCCCTCTATGGGCTTTCAAATATCCCTTTGCCAATTCCACAAGAACTGTCTTAGCCAAAGGCTTTTGAGGTGTAAGCTGTAACTCTGTGAGATGATTTCATAGTACACAAAGAAGTTTCTCAGAAAGCTTCTTTCTCTTTGTTATCGGATGATATTTCCTATGGCCCAACAGTCTTCAAAGGGATCCGAAATATCTGTTCTCAGATTCCACAGAAATAACGCTAGCAAAGATATCCACGAAATACAGATGTAACTCTGTGAGTGGAAGTCACACATCACAGAGCAGTTTCTCAGAAAGTTTCTTTCCATATTTCATCTGAGGATATTTCCTTTTTCACCAAAGCCCTCTATGGGCTTCCAAATATCACTTTGCCAATTCCACAAGAACTGTCTTAGCGAAAGGCTTCTTGAGGGGAAGGCTGTAACTCTGTCAAATGATTTCACGGAACACAAAGAAGTTTCTCAGAAAGCTTCTTTCTCTTTGTTATCGGAGGATATTTCCTTTGGCCCTGTAGTCTTCAAAAGTGTCCGAAATATCTGTTCTCAGATTCCACGGAAATAAGGCTAACAAAGAGATCCACGAAATACAGATGTAACTCTGTGAGATGAATAAACAGAACACTAAGCAGTTTCTCAGAAAGCTTCTTACCAGATTTCATCTGAGGATATTTCTTTTTTCACCATAGCCCTCTATTGGCTTCCAAATATGACTTTGCCAATTCCACAAGAACTGTCTTAGCGAAAGGCTTCTTGAGGGGAAAGCTGTATCTCCGTGAAATGATTTCATAGAACACAAAGAAGTTTATCAGAAAGCATCTTTCTCTTTGTTTTCGGAGGATATTTCCTATGGCCCTACAGTCTTCAAAGGGATCCGAAATATCTTTTCTCAGATTCCACATAAATAACGCTAGCAAAGATATAAACGAAATACAGATGTAACCCTGTGAATGGAAGTAACACATCACAGAGCAGTCTCAGAAAGCTTCTTTCCAGATTTCATCTGACGATATTTCCTTTTTCACCATAGCCCTCTATGGGCTTCCAAATATCACTTTGCCAATTCCACAAGAACGGTCTTAGCGAAAGGCTTCTTGAGGGGAAAGCTGTAACTCTGTGAGATGATTTCACAGAACACTAAGATGTTTCTCAGAAAGCTTCTTTTTCTTTGTTATCGGAGGATATTTCCTTTGGCCCTGTAGTCTTTAAAGGGATCCGAAATATCTGTTCAGAGTTTCCACAGAAATAAGGCTAGCAAAGAGATCCACGAAACACAGATATAACTCTGTGACATGAATTAACAGAACACTAAGCAGTTTCTCTGAAAGCTTCTTTCCAGATTTCATCTGAGGATATTTCCTTTTTCACCATAGCCCTCTATGGGCTTCCAAATATCACTTTGCCAATTCCACAAGAACTGTCTTAGCAAAAGGCTTCTTGAGGGGAAAGCTGTAACTCGGTGAGATGATTTCGCAGAACACAAAGAAGTTTCTCTGAAAGCTACTTTCTCTTGGTTATCGCAGGATATTTTCTTTGGCCCTATAGACTTCAAAAGGATCCGAAATATCTGTTCTCATATTCCACAGAAATAAGGTTAGTAAAGAGATCCACGAAACACAGATATAACTCTGTGAGATGAATTAACAGAACACAAAGAAGTTTCTCTGAAAACTTCTTTCCAGATTTCATCTCAGGATATTTCCTTTTTCACAATAGCCCTCTATGGGCTTCTAAATATCACTTTGCCAATTCCACGAGAACTGTCTTAGCGAAAGGCTTCTTGAGGGGTAAGCTGAAACTCTGTGAGATGATTTCACCGAACACAAAGAAGTTTCTCAGAAACCTTCTTTCTCTTTGTTATCGGAGGATATTTCCTTTGACCCTATATTCTTCAAAGGGATCCGAAATATCTCTTCTCAGATTCCACAGAAATAAGGCTAGCAAAGACATCCACGAAATAAAGAAGTAACTCTTTGAGTGGAAGTAACACAAAACAGAGGAGTTTCTCCGAAAGCTTCTTTCCAGATTTCAACTGAGGATATTTCCTTTTTCACCATAGCCCTCTATGGGCTTCCAAATATCACTTTGCCAATTCCACAAGAACTGTCTTAGCAAAAGGCTTCTTGAGGGGAAAGCTGTAACTCTGTGAGATGATTTCACAGAACACAAAGAAGTTTCTCAGAAAGCTTCTTTCTCTTTGTTATCGGAGGATATTTCCTTTGGCCCTGTAGTCTTCTAAGGGATCCGAAATATCTGTTCTCAGATAACACAGAAATAAGGTTAGCAAAGAGATCCTCGAAATAAAGATGTAAGATTGTGAGTGGAAGTCACACATCACAGAGCAGTTTCTCAGAAAGCTTCTTTCCAGATTTCATCTGAGGATATTTCCTTTTCCACGATAGCCCAATATGGGCTTCCAAATATATCTTTGCCAATTCCACAAGAACTGTCTTAGCGAAAGGCTTCTTGAGGAGAAAGCTGTAACTCTGTGAGATGATTTCACAGAACACAAAGAAGTTTCTCAGAAAGCTTCTTTCTCTTTGTTATCAGAGGATATTTCCTTTGGCCCAATAGTCTTCAAAGGGATCCGAAATATCTGTTCCAGATTCCTCAGAAAGAAGGCTAGCAAAGAGATCCACGAAATACAGATGTAACTGTGTGAGATGAATTAACTGAACACTAAGCAGTCTCTCAGAAAGCTTCTTTCTCTTTGTTATCAGAGGATATTTCCTTTGGCCCAATAGTCTTCAAAGGGATCCGAAATATCTGTTCTCAGATTCCACAGAAATAAGGCTAACAAAGAGATCCACGAAATACCGCTATATCTCTGTGAGTGGAAGTCACACATCACAGAGCAGTTTCTCAGAAAGCTTCTTTAAAGATTTCATCTGATGATATTTCCTTTTTAACCATAGCCCTCTAAGGGCTTAGAATATCACTTTTCCAATTCCACAAGAAGTGTCTTAGTGAAAGGCTTCTTGAATGGAAAGCTCTACCTCTGTGAGATGATTTCACAGAACACAATGAAGTTTCTCAGAAAGCTTCTTTCTCTTTGTTATGGGAGGATATTTCCTTTGGCCCTATAGTCTTCAAAGGGATCCGAAATATCTATTTTCAGATTCCACAGAAGTAAGGCTAGCAAGGAGATCCACGAAACACAGGTATAACTCTGTGAGATGAATAATAGAACACTAATCAGTTTCTCGGAAACCTTCTTTCCAGATTTCATCTGAGGATGTTTCCTTTTTCTGCATAGCCCTCTATGGGCTTCAAAATATCACTTTGCCAACTCCACAAGAACTGTCTTAGCGAAAGGCTTCTTGAGGGGAAAGCTGTAACTCGGTAAGATGATATCACAGAACACTAAGAACTTTCTCAGAAAGCTTCTTTTCTTTGTTGTCGGAGGATATTTCCTTTGACCCTATAGTCTTCAAAGGGATCCGAAATATCTGTTCAGAGTTTCCACAGAAATAATGCTAGCAAAGAGATCCACGAAAAACAGATATATCTCTTTGAGTGGAAGTCCCACATCACAGAGCAGTTTCTCAGAAAGCTTCTTTCCGGATTTCATTGAGGATATTTCCTTTTTCACCACAGCCCTCTATGGGCTTCCAAATATCACTTTGCCAATTCCACAAAAACTGTCTTAGGGAAAGGCTTCTTGAGGTGAAAGCTATAACTCTGTGAAATGATTTCACAGTACACAAGAAAGTTATTCAGAAAGCTTCTTTCTCTTTGTTATCGGAGGATATTTCCTTTGGCCCTATAGTCTTCAAAGGGATCCGAAATATCTCTTCTCAGATTCCACAGAAATAAGGCTAGCAAAGAGATCCACGAAACACAGATGTAACTCTGTGAGTGGAAGTGACACACCACAGAGCAGTTTCTCAGAAAGCTTCTTCCCAGATTTCATCTGAGGATATTTCCTTTTTCACCATAGCCCTCTATGGGCTTCCAATTATCACTTTGACAATTCCACAAGAACTGTCTTAGCGAAAGGAATCTTGAGGGGAAAGCTGTAACTCTGTGAGATGATTTCACAGAACACAATGAAGTTTCTCAGAAAGCTTCTTTCTCTTTGTTATCGGAGGATATTTCCTTTGGCCCTATAGTCTTCAAAGGGATCCGAAATATCTATTTTCAGTTTCCACAGAAGTAAGGCTAGCAAAGAGATCCACGAAACACAGGTATAACTCTGAGATGAATTAATAGAACACTAATCAGTTTCTCAGAAACCTTCTTTCCAGATTTCATCTGAGGATATATCCTTTTTCACCATAGCCCTCTATGGGCTTCCAAATATCACTTTGCCAAATCCACAAGAACAGTCTTAGCTAAAGGCTTCTTGAGGGTAAAGCTGTAACTCTGTGAGATGATTTCACAGACGACAAAGAAGTTTCTCAGAAAGCTTCATTCTCTTTGTTATGGGGGATATTTCCTTTGGCCCTATAGTCTTCAAAGGGATCCGAAATATCTGTTCTCAGATTCCACAGAAATAAGGCTAGCAAAGATATCGACGAAATAGAGTTGTAACTCTGTGAGTGGAAGTAACACATCACAGAGCAGTTTCTCAGAAAACTTCTTTCTAGATTTCATCTGAGTATATTTCCTTTTCACCATAGCTCTCTATGGGCTTCCAAATATCACTCTGCCATTTCCACAAGAACTGTCTTAGCGAAAGGCTTCTTGAGGGGAAAGCTGTAACTCTGTGAGATGATTTCACAGAACACAAAGAAGTTTCTCAGAAAGCTTCTTTCTCTTTGTTATCTGAGGAAATTTCCTTTGGCCCTATAATCTTCAAAGTGATCCGCAATATCTGTTCTCAGATTCCACAGATATAAAGCTAGCAAAGAGATCCACGAAATACAGAAGTATCTCTGTGAGTGGAAGTCTCACATCACAGAGAAGTTTCTCAGAAAGCTTCTTTCCAGATTTCATCTGAGGATATTTCCTTTTTCACCATAGCCCTCTATGGGCTTCCAAATATCACTTTGCCAATTCCACAAGAACTTTCTTAGCGAAAGGCTTCTTGAGAGGAATGCTGTATCTCTGTGAGATGATTTCACAGAACACAAAGAAGTTTCTCAGAAAGCTTCTTTCTCTTTGTTATCGGAGGATAATTCCTTTGGCCCTATAGTCTTCGAGGGGATCCGAAATATCTGTTCTCAGATTCCACAGAAATAAGTCTAGCTAAGATATCCACGAAATACAGATGTAACTCTGTGAGATGATTTCACAGAACACAAAGAAGTTTCTCAGAAAGCTTCTTTCTCTTTGTTATCGGAGGATATTTCCTTTGGCCCTATAGTCTTCAAAGGGATCCGAATTATCTGTTCTCAGATTCCACAGAAATAAGGCTAGCAAAGAGATCCACGAAATACAGATATATCTCTGTGAGTGGAAGTCGCACATCACAGAGCAGTTTCTCAGAAAGCTTCTTTCCAGATTTCATCTGAGGATATTTCCTTTTTCACCATAGCCCTCTATGGGCTTCCAAATATCACTTTGCCAATTCCACAAGAACTGTCTTAGCGAAAGTCTTCTTGAGGGGAAAGCTGTAAGTCTGTGAGATGATTTCACAGAACACAAAGAAGTTTCTGAGAAAGCTTCTTTCTCTTTGTTATCGGAGGATATTTCCTTTGGCCCTATAGTCTTCAAAGGGATCCGAAATATCTCTTCTCAGATTCCACAGAAATAAGGCTAGCAAAGAGATGCACGAAACACAGATATAACTCTGTGAGATGAATTAACAGAACACTAAGCAGTTTCTCAGAACGCTTCTTTCCAGATTTCACCTGAGGATATTTCCTTTTTCACCGTAGTCCTCTATGGGCTTCCAAATATCACTTTGCCAATTTCACAAGAATTGTCTTAGCGAAAGGCTTCTTGAGGGGAAAGCTGAAACTCTGTGAGATGATTTCACCGAACACAAAGAAGTTTCTCAGAAACCTTCTTTCTCTTTGTTATCGGAGGATATTTCCTTTGGCCCTATATTCTTCAAAGGGATCCGAAATATCTCTTCTCAGATTCCACAGAAATAAGGCTAGCAAAGACATCCACGAAATAAAGAAGTAACTCTTTAAGTGGAAGTAACACACCACAGAGGAGTTTCTCCGAAAGCTTCTTTCCAGATTTCAACTGAGGATATTTCCTTTTTCACCATAGCCCTCTATGGGCTTCCAAATATCACTTTGCCAATTCCACAAGAACTGTCTTAGCGAAAGGCTTCTTGAGGTGAAAGCTGTAACTCTGTGAGATGATTTCACAGAACACAAAGAAGTTTCTCAGAAAGCTTCTTTCTCTTTGTTATCGGAGGATATTTCCTTTGGCCCTATAGAATTCAAAGGGATCCGAAATATCTGTTCTCAGATTCCACAGAAATAAGTCTAGAAAAGTGATCCACGAAATACAGATATACCTCTGTGAGGGGAAGTCCCACATCACAGAGCAGTTTCTCAGAAATCTTCTTTCCAGATCATTGAGGATATTTCCTTTTTCAGCACAGCCCTCTATGGGCTTCCAAATATCACTTTGCCAATTCCACAAGAACTGACTTAGCGAAAGGCTTCTTGAGGGGAAAGCTGTAACCCTGTGAGATGATTTCACAGTACACAAAGAAGTTTCTCAGAAAGCTTCTTTCTCTTTGTTTTCCGAGGATATTTCCTTTGTTCCTGTAGTCCTCAAAGGGATCCGAAATATCTGTTCTCAGATTCCATAGAAATAAGGTTAGCAAAGAGATCCACGAAATAAAGATGTAACATTGTGAGTGGAAGTCACACATCACAGAGCAGTTTCTCAGAAAGCTTCTTTCCAGATTTCATCTGAGGATATTTCCTTTTCCACCATAGCCCTCTATGGGCTTCCAAATATCACTTTGCCAATTCCAAAAGAACTGTCTTAGCGAAAGGCTTCTTGAGGGGAAAGCTGTAACTCTCTGAGATGATTTCACAGAGCACAAAGAAGTTTCTCATAAAGCTTCTTTCTCTTTTTTATCGGAGGATATTTCCTTTGGCCCTATAGTCTTCAAAAGGTTTCGAAATATCTGTTCTCAGATTCCACAGAAATAAGGCTAGCAAAGAGATCCACGAAACACAGATGTAACTCTGTGAGTGGAAGTGACACATCACAGAGCAGTTTCTCAGAAAGCTTCTTTCCAGATTTCATCAGAGGATATTTCCTATTTCACCATAGGCCTCTATGGGCTTCCAATTATCACTTTGCCAATTCTATAAGAACTGTCTTAGCGAAAGGCTTCTTGAGGCAAAAGCTGTCACTCTGTGAGATGTTTTCACAAAACACAACGAAGTTTCTCAGAAAGGTTCTTTCTGTTTGTTATCGGAGGATATTTCCTTTGGCCCTATAGTCTTCAAAGGGATCTGAAATATCTGTTCTCAGATTCCACAGAAAAAAGGCTAGCAAAGAGATCTACGTATATGGATATATCTCTGTGAGTGGAAGTCACACATCACAGAGCAGTTTCACAGAAAGCTTCTTTCCAGATTTCATCTGAGGATATATCGTTTTTCACCATAGCCCTCTATGGGCTTTCAAATATCCCTTTGCCAATTCCACAAGAACTGTCTTAGCCAAAGTCTTTTGAGGGGTAAGCTGTAACTCTGTGAGATGATTTCATAGAACACAAAGAAGTTTCTCAGAAAGCTTCTTTCTCTTTGTTATCGGATGATATTTCCTATGGCCCAACAGTCTTCAAAGGGATCCGAAATATCTGTTCTCAGATTCCACAGAAATAACGCTAGCAAAGATATCCACGAAATACAGATGTAACTCTGTGAGTGGAAGTCACACATCACAGAGCAGTTTCTCAGAAAGTTTCTTTCCATATTTCATCTGAGGATATTTCCTTTTTCACCAAAGCCCTCTATGGGCATCCAAATATCACTTTGCCAATTCCACAAGAACTGTCTTAGCGAAAGGCTTCTTGAGGGGAAGGCTGTAACTCTGTCAAATGATTTCACGGAACACAAAGAAGTTTCTCAGAAAGCTTCTTTCTCTTTGTTATCGGAGGATATTTCCTTTGGACCTGTAGTCTTCAAAAGTGGCCGAAATATCTGTTCTCAGATTCCACGGAAATAAGGCTAACAAAGAGATCCACGAAATACAGATGTAACTCTGTGAGATGAATAAACAGAACACTAAGCAGTTTCTCAGAAAGCTTCTTACCAGATTTCATCTGAGGATATTTCTTTTTTCACCATAGCCCTCTATTGGCTTCCAAATATGACTTTGCCAATTCCACAAGAACTGTCTTAGCGAAAGGCTTCTTGAGGGGAAAGCTGTATCTCCGTGAAATGATTTCATAGAACACAAAGAAGTTTATCAGAAAGCATCTTTCTCTTTGTTTTCGGAGGATATTTCCTATGGCCCTACAGTCTTCAAAGGGATCCGAAATATCTTTTCTCAGATTCCACATAAATAACGCTAGCAAAGATATAAACGAAATACAGATGTAACCCTGTGAATGGAAGTAACACATCACAGAGCAGTTTCTCAGAAAGCTTCTTTCCAGATTTCATCTGACGATATTTCCTTTTTCACCATAGCCCTCTATGGGCTTCCAAATATCACTTTGCCAATTCCACAAGAACGGTCTTAGCGAAAGGTTTCTTGAGGGGAAAGCTGTAACTCTGTGAGATGATTTCACAGAACACTAAGATGTTTCTCAGAAAGCTTCTTTTTCTTTGTTATCGGAGGATATTTCCTTTGGCCCTGTAGTCTTTAAAGGGATCCGAAATATCTGTTCAGAGTTTCCACAGAAATAAGGCTAGCAAAGAGATCCACGAAACACAGATATAACTCTGTGACATGAATTAACAGAACACTAAGCAGTTTCTCTGAAAGCTTCTTTCCAGATTTCATCTGAGGATATTTCCTTTTTCACCATAGCCCTCTATGGGCTTCCAAATATCACTTTGCCAATTCCACAAGAACTGTCTTAGCAAAAGGCTTCTTGAGGGGAAAGCTGTAACTCGGTGAGATGATTTCGCAGAACACAAAGAAGTTTCTCTGAAAGCTACTTTCTCTTGGTTATCGCAGGATATTTTCTTTGGCCCTATAGACTTCAAAAGGATCCGAAATATCTGTTCTCATATTCCACAGAAATAAGGTTAGTAAAGAGATCCACGAAACACAGATATAACTCTGTGAGATGAATTAACAGAACACAAAGAAGTTTCTCTGAAAACTTCTCTCCAGATTTCATCTCAGGATATTTCCTTTTTCACAATAGCCCTCTATGGGCTTCTAAATATCACTTTGCCAATTCCACGAGAACTGTCTTAGCGAAAGGCTTCTTGAGGGGTAAGCTGAAACTCTGTGAGATGATTTCACCGAACACAAAGAAGTTTCTCAGAAACCTTCTTTCTCTTTGTTATCGGAGGATATTTCCTTTGACCCTATATTCTTCAAAGGGATCCGAAATATCTCTTCTCAGATTCCACAGAAATAAGGCTAGCAAAGACATCCACGAAATAAAGAAGTAACTCTTTGAGTGGAAGTAACACAAAACAGAGGAGTTTCTCCGAAAGCTTCTTTCCAGATTTCAACTGAGGATATTTCCTTTTTCACCATAGCCCTCTATGGGCTTCCAAATATCACTTTGCCAATTCCACAAGAACTGTCTTAGCGAAAGGCTTCTTGAGGGGAAAGCTGTAACTCTGTGAGATGATTTCACAGAACACAAAGAAGTTTCTCAGAAAGCTTCTTTCTCTTTGTTATCGGAGGATATTTCCTTTGGCCCTGTAGTCTTCTAAGGGATCCGAAATATCTGTTCTCAGATAACACAGAAATAAGGTTAGCAAAGAGATCCTCGAAATAAAGATGTAAGATTGTGAGTGGAAGTCACACATCACAGAGCAGTTTCTCAGAAAGCTTCTTTCCAGATTTCATCTGAGGATATTTCCTTTTCCACGATAGCCCAATATGGGCTTCCAAATATAACTTTGCCAATTCCACAGGAACTGTCTTAGCGAAAGGCTTCTTGAGGAGAAAGCTGTAACTCTGTGAGATGATTTCACAGAACACAAAGAAGTTTCTCAGAAAGCTTCTTTCTCTTTGTTATCAGAGGATATTTCCTTTGGCCCAATAGTCTTCAAAGGGATCCGAAATATCTGTTCCAGATTCCACAGAAAGAAGGCTAGCAAAGAGATCCACGAAATACAGATGTAACTGTGTGAGATGAATTAACTGAACACTAAGCAGTCTCTCAGAAAGCTTCTTTCTCTTTGTTATCAGAGGATATTTCCTTTGGCCCAATAGTCTTCAAAGGGATCCGAAATATCTGTTCTCAGATTCCACAGAAATAAGGCTAACAAAGAGATCCACGAAATACCGCTATATCTCTGTGAGTGGAAGTCAACATCACAGAGCAGTTTCTCAGAAAGCTTCTTTAAAGATTTCATCTGATGATATTTCCTTTTTAACCATAGCCCTCTATGGGCTTAGAATATCACTTTTCCAATTCCACAAGAAGTGTCTTAGTGAAAGGCTTCTTGAATGGAAAGCTCTACCTCTGTGAGATGATTTCATAGAACACAATGAAGTTTCTCAGAAAGCTTCTTTCTCTTTGTTATGGGAGGATATTTCCTTTGGCCCTATAGTCTTCAAAGGGATCCGAAATATCTATTTTCAGATTCCACAGAAGTAAGGCTAGCAAAGAGATCCACGAAACACAGGTATAACTCTGTGAGATGAATAATAGAACACTAATCAGTTTCTCGGAAACCTTCTTTCCAGATTTCATCTGAGGATGTTTCCTTTTTCTGCATAGCCCTCTATGGGCTTCAAAATATCACTTTGCCAACTCCACAAGAACTGTCTTAGCGAAAGGCTTCTTGAGGGGAAAGCTGTAACTCGGTAAGATGATATCACAGAACACTAAGAAGTTTCTCAGAAAGCTTCTTTTCTTTGTTGTCGGAGGATATTTCCTTTGACCCTATAGTCTTCAAAGGGATCCGAAATATCTGTTCAGAGTTTCCACAGAAATAAGGCTAGCAAAGAGATCCACGAAAAACAGATATATCTCTTTGAGTGGAAGTCCCACATCACAGAGCAGTTTCTCAGAAAGCTTCTTTCCGGATTTCATTGAGGATATTTCCTTTTTCACCACAGCCCTCTATGGGCTTCCAAATATCACTTTGCCAATTCCACAAAAACTGTCTTAGGGAAAGGCTTCTTGAGGTGAAAGCTATAACTCTGTGAAATGATTTCACAGTACACAAGAAAGTTATTCAGAAAGCTTCTTTCTCTTTGTTATCGGAGGATATTTCCTTTGGCCCTATAGTCTTCAAAGGGATCCGAAATATCTCTTCTCAGATTCCACAGAAATAAGGCTAGCAAAGAGATCCACGAAACACAGATGTAACTCTGTGAGTGGAAGTGACACACCACAGAGCAGTTTCTCAGAAAGCTTCTTCCCAGATTTCATCTGAGGATATTTCCTTTTTCACCATAGCCCTCTATGGGCTTCCAATTATCACTTTGACAATTCCACAAGAACTGTCTTAGCGAAAGGAATCTTGAGGGGAAAGCTGTAACTCTGGGAGATGATTTCACAGAACACAATGAAGTTTCTCAGAAAGCTTCTTTCTCTTTGTTATCGGAGGATATTTCCTTTGGCCCTATAGTCTTCAAAGGGATCCGAAATATCTATTTTCAGTTTCCACAGAAGTAAGGCTAGCAAAGAGATCCACGAAACACAGGTATAACTCTGAGATGAATTAATAGAACACTAATCAGTTTCTCAGAAACCTTCTTTCCAGATTTCATCTGAGGATATTTCCTTTTTCACCATAGCCCTCTATGGGCTTCCAAATATCACTTTGCCAAATCCACAAGAACAGTCATAGCTAAAGGCTTCTTGAGGGTAAAGCTGTAACTCTGTGAGATGATTTCACCGACGACAAAGAAGTTTCTCAGAAAGCTTCATTCTCTTTGTTATGGGGGATATTTCCTTTGGCCCTATAGTCTTCAAAGGGATCCGAAATATCTGTTCTCAGATTCCACAGAAATAAGGCTAGCAAAGATATCGACGAAATAGAGTTGTAACTCTGTGAGTGGAAGTAACACATCACAGAGCAGTTTCTCAGAAAACTTCTTTCTAGATTTCATCTGAGTATATTTCCTTTTCACCATAGCTCTCTATGGGCTTCCAAATATCACTCTGCCATTGCCACAAGAACTGTCTTAGCGAAAGGCTTCTTGAGGGGAAAGCTGTAACTCTGTGAGATGATTTCACAGAACACAAAGAAGTTTCTCAGAAAGCTTCTTTCTCTTTGTTATCTGAGGAAATTTCCTTTGGCCCTATAATCTTCAAAGTGATCCGAAATATCTGTTCTCAGATTCCACAGATATAAAGCTAGCAAAGAGATCCACGAAATACAGAAGTATCTCTGTGAGTGGAAGTCTCACATCACAGAGAAGTTTCTCAGAAAGCTTCTTTCCAGATTTCATCTGAGGATATTTCCTTTTTCACCATAGCCCTCTATGGGCTTCCAAATATCACTTTGCCAATTCCACAAGAACTTTCTTAGCGAAAGGCTTCTTGAGAGGAATGCTGTATCTCTGTGAGATGATTTCACAGAACACAAAGAAGTTTCTCAGAAAGCTTCTTTCTCTTTGTTATCGGAGGATAATTCCTTTGGCCCTATAGTCTTCGAGGGGATCCGAAATATCTGTTCTCAGATTCCACAGAAATAAGTCTAGCTAAGATATCCACGAAATACAGATGTAACTCTGTGAGATGATTTCACAGAACACAAAGAAGTTTCTCAGAAAGCTTCTTTCTCTTTGTTATCGGAGGATATTTCCTTTGGCCCTATAGTCTTCAAAGGGATCCGAATTATCTGTTCTCAGATTCCACAGAAATAAGGCTAGCAAAGAGATCCACGAAATACAGATATATCTCTGTGAGTGGAAGTCGCACATCACAGAGCAGTTTCTCAGAAAGCTTCTTTCCAGATTTCATCTGAGGATATTTCCTTTTTCACCATAGCCCTCTATGGGCTTCCAAATATCACTTTGCCAATTCCACAAGAACTGTCTTAGCGAAAGGCTTCTTGAGGGGAAAGCTGTAAGTCTGTGAGATGATTTCACAGAACACAAAGAAGTTTCTGAGAAAGCTTCTTTCTCTTTGTTATCGGAGGATATTTCCTTTGGCCCTATAGTCTTCAAAGGGATCCGAAATATCTCTTCTCAGATTCCACAGAAATAAGGCTAGCAAAGAGATGCACTTAACACAGATATAACTCTGTGAGATGAATTAACAGAACACTAAGCAGTTTCTCAGAACGCTTCTTTCCAGATTTCACCTGAGGATATTTCCTTTTTCACCGTAGTCCTCTATGGGCTTCCAAATATCACTTTGCCAATTCCACAAGAATTGTCTTAGCGAAAGGCTTCTTGAGGGGAAAGCTGAAACTCTGTGAGATGATTTCACCGAACACAAAGAAGTTTCTCAGAAACCTTCTTTCTCTTTGTTATCGGAGGATATTTCCTTTGGCCCTATATTCTTCAAAGGGATCCGAAATATCTCTTCTCAGATTCCACAGAAATAAGGCTAGCAAAGACATCCACGAAATAAAGAAGTAACTCTTTAAGTGGAAGTAACACACCACAGAGGAGTTTCTCCGAAAGCTTCTTTCCAGATTTCAACTGAGGATATTTCCTTTTTCACCATAGCCCTCTATGGGCTTCCAAATATCACTTTGCCAATTCCACAAGAACTGTCTTAGCGAAAGGCTTCTTGAGGGGAAAGCTGTAACTCTGTGAGATGATTTCACAGAACACAAAGAAGTTTCTCAGAAAGCTTCTTTCTCTTTGTTATCGGAGGATATTTCCTTTGGCCCTATAGAATTCAAAGGGATCCGAAATATCTGTTCTCAGATTCCACAGAAATAAGTCTAGAAAAGTGATCCACGAAATACAGATATACCTCTGTGAGGGGAAGTCCCACATCACAGAGCAGTTTCTCAGAAATCTTCTTTCCAGATCATTGAGGATATTTCCTTTTTCAGCACAGCCCTCTATGGGCTTCCAAATATCACTTTGCCAATTCCACAAGAACTGACTTAGCGAAAGGCTTCTTGAGGGGAAAGCTGTAACCCTGTGAGATGATTTCACAGTACACAAAGAAGTTTCTCAGAAAGCTTCTTTCTCTTTGTTTTCCGAGGATATTTCCTTTGTTCCTGTAGTCCTCAAAGGGATCCGAAATATCTGTTCTCAGATTCCATAGAAATAAGGTTAGCAAAGAGATCCACGAAATAAAGATGTAACATTGTGAGTGGAAGTCACACATCACAGAGCAGTTTCTCAGAAAGCTTCTTTCCAGATTTCATCTGAGGATATTTCCTTTTCCACCATAGCCCTCTATGGGCTTCCAAATATCACTTTGCCAATTCCAAAAGAACTGTCTTAGCGAAAGGCTTCTTGAGGGGAAAGCTGTAACTCTCTGAGATGATTTCACAGAGCACAAAGAAGTTTCTCATAAAGCTTCTTTCTCTTTTTTATCGGAGGATATTTCCTTTGGCCCTATAGTCTTCAAAAGGTTTCGAAATATCTGTTCTCAGATTCCACAGAAATAAGGCTAGCAAAGAGATCCACGAAACACAGATGTAACTCTGTGAGTGGAAGTGACACATCACAGAGCAGTTTCTCAGAAAGCTTCTTTCCAGATTTCATCAGAGGATATTTCCTATTTCACCATAGGCCTCTATGGGCTTCCAATTATCACTTTGCCAATTCTATAAGAACTGTCTTAGCGAAAGGCTTCTTGAGGCAAAAGCTGTCACTCTGTGAGATGTTTTCACAAAACACAACGAAGTTTCTCAGAAAGGTTCTTTCTGTTTGTTATCGGAGGATATTTCCTTTGGCCCTATAGTCTTCAAAGGGATCTGAAATATCTGTTCTCAGATTCCACAGAAAAAAGGCTAGCAAAGAGATCTACGTATATGGATATATCTCTGTGAGTGGAAGTCACACATCACAGAGCAGTTTCACAGAAAGCTTCTTTCCAGATTTCATCTGAGGATATATCGTTTTTCACCATAGCCCTCTATGGGCTTTCAAATATCCCTTTGCCAATTCCACAAGAACTGTCTTAGCCAAAGTCTTTTGAGGGGTAAGCTGTAACTCTGTGAGATGATTTCATAGAACACAAAGAAGTTTCTCAGAAAGCTTCTTTCTCTTTGTTATCGGATGATATTTCCTATGGCCCAACAGTCTTCAAAGGGATCCGAAATATCTGTTCTCAGATTCCACAGAAATAACGCTAGCAAAGATATCCACGAAATACAGATGTAACTCTGTGAGTGGAAGTCACACATCACAGAGCAGTTTCTCAGAAAGTTTCTTTCCATATTTCATCTGAGGATATTTCCTTTTTCACCAAAGCCCTCTATGGGCATCCAAATATCACTTTGCCAATTCCACAAGAACTGTCTTAGCGAAAGGCTTCTTGAGGGGAAGGCTGTAACTCTGTCAAATGATTTCACGGAACACAAAGAAGTTTCTCAGAAAGCTTCTTTCTCTTTGTTATCGGAGGATATTTCCTTTGGACCTGTAGTCTTCAAAAGTGGCCGAAATATCTGTTCTCAGATTCCACGGAAATAAGGCTAACAAAGAGATCCACGAAATACAGATGTAACTCTGTGAGATGAATAAACAGAACACTAAGCAGTTTCTCAGAAAGCTTCTTACCAGATTTCATCTGAGGATATTTCTTTTTTCACCATAGCCCTCTATTGGCTTCCAAATATGACTTTGCCAATTCCACAAGAACTGTCTTAGCGAAAGGCTTCTTGAGGGGAAAGCTGTATCTCCGTGAAATGATTTCATAGAACACAAAGAAGTTTATCAGAAAGCATCTTTCTCTTTGTTTTCGGAGGATATTTCCTATGGCCCTACAGTCTTCAAAGGGATCCGAAATATCTTTTCTCAGATTCCACATAAATAACGCTAGCAAAGATATAAACGAAATACAGATGTAACCCTGTGAATGGAAGTAACACATCACAGAGCAGTTTCTCAGAAAGCTTCTTTCCAGATTTCATCTGACGATATTTCCTTTTTCACCATAGCCCTCTATGGGCTTCCAAATATCACTTTGCCAATTCCACAAGAACGGTCTTAGCGAAAGGTTTCTTGAGGGGAAAGCTGTAACTCTGTGAGATGATTTCACAGAACACTAAGATGTTTCTCAGAAAGCTTCTTTTTCTTTGTTATCGGAGGATATTTCCTTTGGCCCTGTAGTCTTTAAAGGGATCCGAAATATCTGTTCAGAGTTTCCACAGAAATAAGGCTAGCAAAGAGATCCACGAAACACAGATATAACTCTGTGACATGAATTAACAGAACACTAAGCAGTTTCTCTGAAAGCTTCTTTCCAGATTTCATCTGAGGATATTTCCTTTTTCACCATAGCCCTCTATGGGCTTCCAAATATCACTTTGCCAATTCCACAAGAACTGTCTTAGCAAAAGGCTTCTTGAGGGGAAAGCTGTAACTCGGTGAGATGATTTCGCAGAACACAAAGAAGTTTCTCTGAAAGCTACTTTCTCTTGGTTATCGCAGGATATTTTCTTTGGCCCTATAGACTTCAAAAGGATCCGAAATATCTGTTCTCATATTCCACAGAAATAAGGTTAGTAAAGAGATCCACGAAACACAGATATAACTCTGTGAGATGAATTAACAGAACACAAAGAAGTTTCTCTGAAAACTTCTCTCCAGATTTCATCTCAGGATATTTCCTTTTTCACAATAGCCCTCTATGGGCTTCTAAATATCACTTTGCCAATTCCACGAGAACTGTCTTAGCGAAAGGCTTCTTGAGGGGTAAGCTGAAACTCTGTGAGATGATTTCACCGAACACAAAGAAGTTTCTCAGAAACCTTCTTTCTCTTTGTTATCGGAGGATATTTCCTTTGACCCTATATTCTTCAAAGGGATCCGAAATATCTCTTCTCAGATTCCACAGAAATAAGGCTAGCAAAGACATCCACGAAATAAAGAAGTAACTCTTTGAGTGGAAGTAACACAAAACAGAGGAGTTTCTCCGAAAGCTTCTTTCCAGATTTCAACTGAGGATATTTCCTTTTTCACCATAGCCCTCTATGGGCTTCCAAATATCACTTTGCCAATTCCACAAGAACTGTCTTAGCGAAAGGCTTCTTGAGGGGAAAGCTGTAACTCTGTGAGATGATTTCACAGAACACAAAGAAGTTTCTCAGAAAGCTTCTTTCTCTTTGTTATCGGAGGATATTTCCTTTGGCCCTGTAGTCTTCTAAGGGATCCGAAATATCTGTTCTCAGATAACACAGAAATAAGGTTAGCAAAGAGATCCTCGAAATAAAGATGTAAGATTGTGAGTGGAAGTCACACATCACAGAGCAGTTTCTCAGAAAGCTTCTTTCCAGATTTCATCTGAGGATATTTCCTTTTCCACGATAGCCCAATATGGGCTTCCAAATATAACTTTGCCAATTCCACAGGAACTGTCTTAGCGAAAGGCTTCTTGAGGAGAAAGCTGTAACTCTGTGAGATGATTTCACAGAACACAAAGAAGTTTCTCAGAAAGCTTCTTTCTCTTTGTTATCAGAGGATATTTCCTTTGGCCCAATAGTCTTCAAAGGGATCCGAAATATCTGTTCCAGATTCCACAGAAAGAAGGCTAGCAAAGAGATCCACGAAATACAGATGTAACTGTGTGAGATGAATTAACTGAACACTAAGCAGTCTCTCAGAAAGCTTCTTTCTCTTTGTTATCAGAGGATATTTCCTTTGGCCCAATAGTCTTCAAAGGGATCCGAAATATCTGTTCTCAGATTCCACAGAAATAAGGCTAACAAAGAGATCCACGAAATACCGCTATATCTCTGTGAGTGGAAGTCAACATCACAGAGCAGTTTCTCAGAAAGCTTCTTTAAAGATTTCATCTGATGATATTTCCTTTTTAACCATAGCCCTCTATGGGCTTAGAATATCACTTTTCCAATTCCACAAGAAGTGTCTTAGTGAAAGGCTTCTTGAATGGAAAGCTCTACCTCTGTGAGATGATTTCATAGAACACAATGAAGTTTCTCAGAAAGCTTCTTTCTCTTTGTTATGGGAGGATATTTCCTTTGGCCCTATAGTCTTCAAAGGGATCCGAAATATCTATTTTCAGATTCCACAGAAGTAAGGCTAGCAAAGAGATCCACGAAACACAGGTATAACTCTGTGAGATGAATAATAGAACACTAATCAGTTTCTCGGAAACCTTCTTTCCAGATTTCATCTGAGGATGTTTCCTTTTTCTGCATAGCCCTCTATGGGCTTCAAAATATCACTTTGCCAACTCCACAAGAACTGTCTTAGCGAAAGGCTTCTTGAGGGGAAAGCTGTAACTCGGTAAGATGATATCACAGAACACTAAGAAGTTTCTCAGAAAGCTTCTTTTCTTTGTTGTCGGAGGATATTTCCTTTGACCCTATAGTCTTCAAAGGGATCCGAAATATCTGTTCAGAGTTTCCACAGAAATAAGGCTAGCAAAGAGATCCACGAAAAACAGATATATCTCTTTGAGTGGAAGTCCCACATCACAGAGCAGTTTCTCAGAAAGCTTCTTTCCGGATTTCATTGAGGATATTTCCTTTTTCACCACAGCCCTCTATGGGCTTCCAAATATCACTTTGCCAATTCCACAAAAACTGTCTTAGGGAAAGGCTTCTTGAGGTGAAAGCTATAACTCTGTGAAATGATTTCACAGTACACAAGAAAGTTATTCAGAAAGCTTCTTTCTCTTTGTTATCGGAGGATATTTCCTTTGGCCCTATAGTCTTCAAAGGGATCCGAAATATCTCTTCTCAGATTCCACAGAAATAAGGCTAGCAAAGAGATCCACGAAACACAGATGTAACTCTGTGAGTGGAAGTGACACACCACAGAGCAGTTTCTCAGAAAGCTTCTTCCCAGATTTCATCTGAGGATATTTCCTTTTTCACCATAGCCCTCTATGGGCTTCCAATTATCACTTTGACAATTCCACAAGAACTGTCTTAGCGAAAGGAATCTTGAGGGGAAAGCTGTAACTCTGGGAGATGATTTCACAGAACACAATGAAGTTTCTCAGAAAGCTTCTTTCTCTTTGTTATCGGAGGATATTTCCTTTGGCCCTATAGTCTTCAAAGGGATCCGAAATATCTATTTTCAGTTTCCACAGAAGTAAGGCTAGCAAAGAGATCCACGAAACACAGGTATAACTCTGAGATGAATTAATAGAACACTAATCAGTTTCTCAGAAACCTTCTTTCCAGATTTCATCTGAGGATATTTCCTTTTTCACCATAGCCCTCTATGGGCTTCCAAATATCACTTTGCCAAATCCACAAGAACAGTCATAGCTAAAGGCTTCTTGAGGGTAAAGCTGTAACTCTGTGAGATGATTTCACCGACGACAAAGAAGTTTCTCAGAAAGCTTCATTCTCTTTGTTATGGGGGATATTTCCTTTGGCCCTATAGTCTTCAAAGGGATCCGAAATATCTGTTCTCAGATTCCACAGAAATAAGGCTAGCAAAGATATCGACGAAATAGAGTTGTAACTCTGTGAGTGGAAGTAACACATCACAGAGCAGTTTCTCAGAAAACTTCTTTCTAGATTTCATCTGAGTATATTTCCTTTTCACCATAGCTCTCTATGGGCTTCCAAATATCACTCTGCCATTGCCACAAGAACTGTCTTAGCGAAAGGCTTCTTGAGGGGAAAGCTGTAACTCTGTGAGATGATTTCACAGAACACAAAGAAGTTTCTCAGAAAGCTTCTTTCTCTTTGTTATCTGAGGAAATTTCCTTTGGCCCTATAATCTTCAAAGTGATCCGAAATATCTGTTCTCAGATTCCACAGATATAAAGCTAGCAAAGAGATCCACGAAATACAGAAGTATCTCTGTGAGTGGAAGTCTCACATCACAGAGAAGTTTCTCAGAAAGCTTCTTTCCAGATTTCATCTGAGGATATTTCCTTTTTCACCATAGCCCTCTATGGGCTTCCAAATATCACTTTGCCAATTCCACAAGAACTTTCTTAGCGAAAGGCTTCTTGAGAGGAATGCTGTATCTCTGTGAGATGATTTCACAGAACACAAAGAAGTTTCTCAGAAAGCTTCTTTCTCTTTGTTATCGGAGGATAATTCCTTTGGCCCTATAGTCTTCGAGGGGATCCGAAATATCTGTTCTCAGATTCCACAGAAATAAGTCTAGCTAAGATATCCACGAAATACAGATGTAACTCTGTGAGATGATTTCACAGAACACAAAGAAGTTTCTCAGAAAGCTTCTTTCTCTTTGTTATCGGAGGATATTTCCTTTGGCCCTATAGTCTTCAAAGGGATCCGAATTATCTGTTCTCAGATTCCACAGAAATAAGGCTAGCAAAGAGATCCACGAAATACAGATATATCTCTGTGAGTGGAAGTCGCACATCACAGAGCAGTTTCTCAGAAAGCTTCTTTCCAGATTTCATCTGAGGATATTTCCTTTTTCACCATAGCCCTCTATGGGCTTCCAAATATCACTTTGCCAATTCCACAAGAACTGTCTTAGCGAAAGGCTTCTTGAGGGGAAAGCTGTAAGTCTGTGAGATGATTTCACAGAACACAAAGAAGTTTCTGAGAAAGCTTCTTTCTCTTTGTTATCGGAGGATATTTCCTTTGGCCCTATAGTCTTCAAAGGGATCCGAAATATCTCTTCTCAGATTCCACAGAAATAAGGCTAGCAAAGAGATGCACTTAACACAGATATAACTCTGTGAGATGAATTAACAGAACACTAAGCAGTTTCTCAGAACGCTTCTTTCCAGATTTCACCTGAGGATATTTCCTTTTTCACCGTAGTCCTCTATGGGCTTCCAAATATCACTTTGCCAATTCCACAAGAATTGTCTTAGCGAAAGGCTTCTTGAGGGGAAAGCTGAAACTCTGTGAGATGATTTCACCGAACACAAAGAAGTTTCTCAGAAACCTTCTTTCTCTTTGTTATCGGAGGATATTTCCTTTGGCCCTATATTCTTCAAAGGGATCCGAAATATCTCTTCTCAGATTCCACAGAAATAAGGCTAGCAAAGACATCCACGAAATAAAGAAGTAACTCTTTAAGTGGAAGTAACACACCACAGAGGAGTTTCTCCGAAAGCTTCTTTCCAGATTTCAACTGAGGATATTTCCTTTTTCACCATAGCCCTCTATGGGCTTCCAAATATCACTTTGCCAATTCCACAAGAACTGTCTTAGCGAAAGGCTTCTTGAGGGGAAAGCTGTAACTCTGTGAGATGATTTCACAGAACACAAAGAAGTTTCTCAGAAAGCTTCTTTCTCTTTGTTATCGGAGGATATTTCCTTTGGCCCTATAGAATTCAAAGGGATCCGAAATATCTGTTCTCAGATTCCACAGAAATAAGTCTAGAAAAGTGATCCACGAAATACAGATATACCTCTGTGAGGGGAAGTCCCACATCACAGAGCAGTTTCTCAGAAATCTTCTTTCCAGATCATTGAGGATATTTCCTTTTTCAGCACAGCCCTCTATGGGCTTCCAAATATCACTTTGCCAATTCCACAAGAACTGACTTAGCGAAAGGCTTCTTGAGGGGAAAGCTGTAACCCTGTGAGATGATTTCACAGTACACAAAGAAGTTTCTCAGAAAGCTTCTTTCTCTTTGTTTTCCGAGGATATTTCCTTTGTTCCTGTAGTCCTCAAAGGGATCCGAAATATCTGTTCTCAGATTCCATAGAAATAAGGTTAGCAAAGAGATCCACGAAATAAAGATGTAACATTGTGAGTGGAAGTCACACATCACAGAGCAGTTTCTCAGAAAGCTTCTTTCCAGATTTCATCTGAGGATATTTCCTTTTCCACCATAGCCCTCTATGGGCTTCCAAATATCACTTTGCCAATTCCAAAAGAACTGTCTTAGCGAAAGGCTTCTTGAGGGGAAAGCTGTAACTCTCTGAGATGATTTCACAGAGCACAAAGAAGTTTCTCATAAAGCTTCTTTCTCTTTTTTATCGGAGGATATTTCCTTTGGCCCTATAGTCTTCAAAAGGTTTCGAAATATCTGTTCTCAGATTCCACAGAAATAAGGCTAGCAAAGAGATCCACGAAACACAGATGTAACTCTGTGAGTGGAAGTGACACATCACAGAGCAGTTTCTCAGAAAGCTTCTTTCCAGATTTCATCAGAGGATATTTCCTATTTCACCATAGCCCTCTATGGGCTTCCAATTATCACTTTGCCAATTCTATAAGAACTGTCTTAGCGAAAGGCTTCTTGAGGCAAAAGCTGTCACTCTGTGAGATGTTTTCACAAAACACAACGAAGTTTCTCAGAAAGGTTCTTTCTGTTTGTTATCGGAGGATATTTCCTTTGGCCCTATAGTCTTCAAAGGGATCTGAAATATCTGTTCTCAGATTCCACAGAAAAAAGGCTAGCAAAGAGATCTACGTATATGGATATATCTCTGTGAGTGGAAGTCACACATCACAGAGCAGTTTCACAGAAAGCTTCTTTCCAGATTTCATCTGAGGATATATCGTTTTTCACCATAGCCCTCTATGGGCTTTCAAATATCCCTTTGCCAATTCCACAAGAACTGTCTTAGCCAAAGGCTTTTGAGGGGTAAGCTGTAACTCTGTGAGATGATTTCATAGAACACAAAGAAGTTTCTCAGAAAGCTTCTTTCTCTTTGTTATCGGATGATATTTCCTATGGCCCAACAGTCTTCAAAGGTATCCGAAATATCTGTTCTCAGATTCCACAGAAATAACGCTAGCAAAGATATCCACGAAATACAGATGTAACTCTGTGAGTGGAAGTCACACATCACAGAGCAGTTTCTCAGAAAGTTTCTTTCCATATTTCATCTGAGGATATTTCCTTTTTCACCAAAGCCCTCTATGGGCTTCCAAATATCACTTTGCCAATTCCACAAGAACTGTCTTAGCGAAGGCTTCTTGAGGGGAAGGCTGTAACTCTGTCAAATGATTTCACGGAACACAAAGAAGTTTCTCAGAAAGCTTCTTTCTCTTTGTTATCGGAGGATATTTCCTTTGGCCCTGTAGTCTTCAAAAGTGTCCGAAATATCTGTTCTCAGATTCCACGGAAATAAGGCTAACAAAGAGATCCACGAAATACAGATGTAACTCTGTGAGATGAATAAACAGAACACTAAGCAGTTTCTCAGAAAGCTTCTTACCAGATTTCATCTGAGGATATTTCTTTTTTCACCATAGCCCTCTATTGGCTTCCAAATATGACTTTGCCAATTACACAAGAACTGTCTTAGCGAAAGGCTTCTTGAGGGGAAAGCTGTATCTCCGTGAAATGATTTCATAGAACACAAAGAAGTTTATCAGAAAGCATCTTTCTCTTTGTTTTCGGAGGATATTTCCTATGGCCCTACAGTCTTCAAAGGGATCCGAAATATCTTTTCTCAGATTCCACATAAATAACGCTAGCAAAGATATAAACGAAATACAGATGTAACCCTGTGAATGGAAGTAACACATCACAGAGCAGTTTCTCAGAAAGCTTCTTTCCAGATTTCATCTGACGATATTTCCTTCTTCACCATAGCCCTCTATGGGCTTCCAAATATCACTTTGCCAATTCCACAAGAACTGTCTTAGCGAAAGGCTTCTTGAGGGGAAAGCTGTAACTCTGTGAGATGATTTCACAGAACACAAAGAAGTTTCTCAGAAAGCTTCTTTCTCTTTGTTATCGGAGGATATTTCCGGTGGGCCTAGAGTCTTCTAAGGGATCCGAAATATCTGTTCTCAGATAACACAGAAATAAGGTTAGCAAAGAGATCCTCGAAATAAAGATGTAAGATTGTGAGTGGAAGTCACACATCACAGAGCAGTTTCTCAGAAAGCTTCTTTCCAGATTTCATCTGAGGATATTTCCTTTTCCACGATAGCCCAAAATGGGCTTCCAAATATAACTTTGCCAATTCACAAGAACTGTCTTAGCGAAAGCCTTCTTGAGGAGAAAGCTGTAACTCTGTGAGATGATTTCACAGAACACAAAGAAGTTTCTCAGAAAGCTTCTTTCTCTTTGTTATCAGAGGATATTTCCTTTGCCCCAATAGTCTTCAAAGGGATCCGAAATATCTGTTCTCAGATTCCACAGAAGGAAGGCTAGCAAAGAGATCCACGAAATACAGATGTAACTGTGTGAGATGAATTAACTGAACACTAAGCAGTCTCTCAGAAAGCTTCTTTCTCTTTGTTATCAGAGGATATTTCCTTTGGCCCAATAGTCTTCAAAGGGATCCGAAATATCTGTTCTCAGATTCCACAGAAATAAGGCTAACAAAGAGATCCACGAAATACCGCTATATCTCTGTGAGTGGAAGTCACACATCACAGAGCAGTTTCTCAGAAAGCTTCTTTAAAGATTTCATCTGATGATATTTCCTTTTTAACCATAGCCCTCTAAGGGCTTAGAATATCACTTTTCAAATTCCACAAGAAGTGTCTTAGTGAAAGGCTTCTTGAATGGAAAGCTCTACCTCTGTGAGATGATTTCACAGAACACAATGAAGTTTCTCAGAAAGCTTCTTTCTCTTTGTTATGGGAGGATATTTCCTTTGGCCCTATAGTCTTCAAAGGGATCCGAAATATCTATTTTCAGATTCCACAGAAGTAAGGCTAGCAAAGAGATCCACGAAACACAGGTATAACTCTGTGAGATGAATTAATAGAACACTAATCAGTTTCTCAGAAACCTTCTTTCCAGATTTCATCTGAGGATATTTCCTTTTTCACCATAGCCCTCTATGGGCTTCCAAATATCACTTTGCCAATTGCACAAGAACTGTCCTAGCGAAAGGCTTCTTGAGGGGAAAACTGTAACTCTGTGAGATGATTTCACAGAACACAAAGAAGTTTCTCAGAAAGCTTCTTTCTCTATATTATCGGAGGATATTTCCTTTGGCCCTATAGTCTTCAATGGGATCCGAAATATCTGTTCTCAGATTCAACCGAAATAAGACTAGCAAAGAGATCCACGAAATACGGATATATCTCTGTGAGTGCAAGTCACACATCAAAGAGCAGATTCTCAGAAAGCTTCTTTCCAGATTTCATCTGAGGATATTTCCTTTTTCACCCTAGCCCGCTATGGGCTTCCAAATATCACTTTACCAATTCCACAAGAACTGTCTTAGCGAAAGGCTTCTTGAGGGGAAAGCTGTAACTCTGTGAGATGATTTCAAAGAACACAAAGAAGTTTCTCAGAAAGCTTCTTTCACTTTGTTATCGGAGGATATTTCCTTTGGCCCTGCAGTCTTCAAAGGGATACGAAATATCTTTTCTCAGATTCCACAGAAATAAGGCTAGCAAAGAGATCTACGAAACACAGATGTAACTCTGTGAGATGAATTAACAGAACACTAAGCAGTTTCTCAGAAAGCTTCTTTCCAGATTTCATCTGAGGATATTTCCTTTTTTACCACAGCCCTCTATGGGCTTCCAAATATCACTTTGCCAATTCCACAAGAACTGTCTTAGCGAAAGGCTTCTTGAGGGGAAAGCTGTAACTCTGTGAGATGATTTCACAGAACACAGAGAAGTTTCTCAGAAAGCTTCTTTCTCTTTGATATCGGAGGATATTTCCTTTGGCCCTATAATCTTCAAAGGGATCCGAAATATCTGTTCTCAGATTCCACAGAAATAAGGCTAGCAAAGAGATCCACGAAATGCAGATGTAACTCTGTGAGTGGAAGTAACACATCACAGAGCAGTTTCTCAGAAAGCTTCTTTCCAGATTTCATCTGAGGATATTTCCTTTTCCACGATAGCCCAAAATGGGCTTCCAAATATAACTTTGCCAATTCCACAAGAACTGTCTTAGCGAAAGGCTTCTTGAGGAGAAAGCTGTAACTCTGTGAGATGATTTCACAGAACACAAAGAAGTTTCTCAGAAAGCTTCTTTCTCTTTGTTATCAGAGGATATTTCCTTTGGCCCAATAGTCTTCAAAGGGATCCGAAATATCTGTTCTCAGATTCCACAGAAAGAAGGCTAGCAAAGAGATCCACGAAATACAGATGTAACTGTGTGAGATGAATTAACTGAACACTAAGCAGTCTCTCAGAAAGCTTCTTTCTCTTTGTTATCAGAGGATATTTCCTTTGGCCCAATAGTCTTCAAAGGGATCCGAAATATCTGTTCTCAGATTCCACAGAAATAAGGCTAACAAAGAGATCCACGAAATACCGCTATATCTCTGTGAGTGGAAGTCACACATCACAGAGCAGTTTCTCAGAAAGCTTCTTTAAAGATTTCATCTGATGATATTTCCTTTTTAACCATAGCCCTCTAAGGGCTTAGAATATCACTTTTCAAATTCCACAAGAAGTGTCTTAGTGAAAGGCTTCTTGAATGGAAAGCTCTACCTCTGTGAGATGATTTCACAGAACACAATGAAGTTTCTCAGAAAGCTTCTTTCTCTTTGTTATGGGAGGATATTTCCTTTGGCCCTATAGTCTTCAAAGGGATCCGAAATATCTATTTTCAGATTCCACAGAAGTAAGGCTAGCAAAGAGATCCACGAAACACAGGTATAACTCTGTGAGATGAATTAATAGAACACTAATCAGTTTCTCAGAAACCTTCTTTCCAGATTTCATCTGAGGATATTTCCTTTTTCACCATAGCCCTCTATGGGCTTCCAAATATCACTTTGCCAATTGCACAAGAACTGTCCTAGCGAAAGGCTTCTTGAGGGGAAAACTGTAACTCTGTGAGATGATTTCACAGAACACAAAGAAGTTTCTCAGAAAGCTTCTTTCTCTATATTATCGGAGGATATTTCCTTTGGCCCTATAGTCTTCAATGGGATCCGAAATATCTGTTCTCAGATTCAACCGAAATAAGACTAGCAAAGAGATCCACGAAATACGGATATATCTCTGTGAGTGCAAGTCACACATCAAAGAGCAGATTCTCAGAAAGCTTCTTTCCAGATTTCATCTGAGGATATTTCCTTTTTCACCCTAGCCCGCTATGGGCTTCCAAATATCACTTTACCAATTCCACAAGAACTGTCTTAGCGAAAGGCTTCTTGAGGGGAAAGCTGTAACTCTGTGAGATGATTTCAAAGAACACAAAGAAGTTTCTCAGAAAGCTTCTTTCACTTTGTTATCGGAGGATATTTCCTTTGGCCCTGCAGTCTTCAAAGGGATACGAAATATCTTTTCTCAGATTCCACAGAAATAAGGCTAGCAAAGAGGTCTACGAAACACAGATGTAACTCTGTGAGATGAATTAACAGAACACTAAGCAGTTTCTCAGAAAGCTTCTTTCCAGATTTCATCTGAGGATATTTCCTTTTTTACCACAGCCCTCTATGGGCTTCCAAATATCACTTTGCCAATTCCACAAGAACTGTCTTAGCGAAAGGCTTCTTGAGGGGAAAGCTGTAACTCTGTGAGATGATTTCACAGAACACAGAGAAGTTTCTCAGAAAGCTTCTTTCTCTTTGATATCGGAGGATATTTCCTTTGGCCCTATAATCTTCAAAGGGATCCGAAATATCTGTTCTCAGATTCCACAGAAATAAGGCTAGCAAAGAGATCCACGAAATGCAGATGTAACTCTGTGAGTGGAAGTAACACATCACAGAGCAGTTTCTCAGAAAGCTTCTTTCCAGATTTCATCTGAGGATATTTCCTTTTTCACCATAGTCCTCTACGGGCTTCCAAATATCACTTTGCCAATTCCAAAAGAACTGTCTTAGCGAAAGGCTTCTTGAGGGGAAAGCTGTAATTCGGTGAGATGATTTCAGAGAACACAAAGAAGTTTCTCAGAAAGCTTCTTTCTCTTTGTTATCGGAGGATATTTCCTTTGGCCCTATAGTCTTCAAAGGGATCCGAAATATCTGTTCTCAGATTCCACAGAAATAAGGCTAGCAAAGAGATCTACGAAACACAGATGTAACTCTGTGAGATGAATTCACAGAACACTAAGCAGTTTCTCAGAAACCTTCTTTCCAGATTTCATCTGAGGATATTTCCTTTTTCAACATAGCCCTCTATGGGCTTCAAAATATCACTTTGCCAATTCCACAAGAACTGTCTTAGCGAAAGACTTCTTGAGGGGAAAGCTGTAACTCTGTGAGATGATTTCACAGAACACAAAGAAGTTTCTCAGAAAGCTTCTTTCTCTTTGTTATCGGAGGATATTTCCTTTGGCCCTATAGTCTTAAAAGGGATCCGAAATATCTGTTCTCAGATTCCACAGAAATAAGGCTAGCAAAGAGATCTACGAAACACAGATGGAACTCTGTGAGATGAATTCACAGAACACTAAGCAGTTTCTCAGAAAGCTTCTTTCCAGATTTCATCTGAGGATATTTCCTTTTTCACCATAGCCCTCTATGGGCTTCCAAATATCACTTTGCCAATTCCACAGGAACTGTCTTAGCGAAAGGCTTCTTGAGGGGAAAGCTGTAACTCTGTGAGATGATTTCACAGAACACAAAGAAGTTTCTCAGAAAGCTTCTCTCTCTTTGTTATCGGAGGATATTTCCTTTGGCCCTATAGTCTTCAAAGGGATCCGAAATATCTGTTCTCAGATTCCACAGAAATAAGGCGAGCAAAGAGATCTACGAAACACAGATGTAACTCTGTGAGATGAATTCAGAGAACACTAAGCAGTTTCTCTGAAAGCTTCTTTCCAGATTTCATCTGAGGATATTTCCTTTTTCACCATAGCCCTCTATGGGCTTCCAAATATCACTTTGCCAATTCCACAAGAACTGTCTTAGCGAAAGGCTTCTGAAGGGGAAAGCTGTAACTCTGTGAGATGATTTCACAGAACACAAAGAAGTTTCTCAGAAAGCTTCTTTCTCTTTGTTATCGGAGGATATTTACTTTGGCCCTATAGTCTTCAAAGGGATCCGAAACATCTGTTCTCAGATTCCACAGAAATAAGGCTAGCAAAGAGATCTACGAAACACAAATGTAACTCTGTGAGATGAATTCACAGAACACTAAGCAGTTTCTCAGAAAGCTTCTATCCAGATTTCATCTGAGGATATTTCCTTTTTCACCATAGCCCTTTATGGGCTTCCAAATATCACTTTGCCAATTCCACAAAAACTGTCTTAGCGAAAGGCTTCTTGAGGGAAAGCTGTAACTCTGTGAGATGATTTCACAGAACACAAAGAAGTTTCTCAGAAAGCTTCTTTCTCTTTGTTATCGGAGGATATTTCCTTTGGCCCTATAGTCTTCAAAGGGATCCCAAATATCTGTTCTCAGATTCCACAGAAATAAGGCTAGCAAAGAGATCTACGAAACACAGATGTAACTCTGTCAGATGAATTCACAGAACACTAAGCAGTTTCTCAGAAAGCTTCTTTCCAGATTTCATCTGAGGATATTTCCTTTTTCACCATAGCCCTCTATGGGCTTTCAAATATCACTTTGCCAATTCCACAAGAACTGTCTTAGCGAAAGGCTTCTTGAGGGGAAAGCTGTAACTCTGTGAGATGATTTCACAGAACACAAAGAAGTTTCTCAGAAAGCTTCTTTCTCTTTGTTATCGGAGGATATTTCCTTTGGCCCTATAGTCTCCAAACGGATCCGAAATATCTGTTCTCAGATTCCACAGAAATAAGGCTAGCAAAGAGATCTACGAAACACAGATGTAACTCTGTGAGATGAATTCAGAGAACACTAAGCAGTTTCTCAGAAAGCTTCTTTCCAGATTTCATCTGAGGATATTTCCTTTTTCACCATAGCCCTCAATGGGCTTCCAAATATCATTTTGCCAATTTCACAAGAACTGTCTTAGCGAACGGCTTCTTGAGGGGAAAGCTGTAACTCTGTGAGATGATTTCACAGAACACAAAGAAGTTTCTCAGAAAGCTTCATTCCCTTTGTTATCGGAGGATATTTCCTTTGGCCCTATAGTCTTCAAAGGGATCCGAAATATCTGTTCTCAGTTTCCACAGAAAAAGGCTAACAAAGAGATCTACGAAACACAGATGTAACTCTGTGAGATGAATTCACAGAACACTAAGCAGTTTCTCAGAAAGCTTCTTTCCAGATTTCATCTGAGGATATTTCCTTTTTCACCATAGCCCTCTATGGGCTTCCAAATATCACTTTGCCAATTCCACAAGAACTGTCTTAGCGAAAGGCTTCTTGAGTGGAAAGCTGTAACTCTGTGAGATGATTTCACAGAACACAAAGAAGTTTCTCAGAAAGCTTCTTTCTCTTTGTTATCGGAGGATATTTCCTTTGACCCTATAGTCTTCAAAGGGATCCGAAATATCTGTTCTCAGATTCCACAGAAATAAGGCTAGCAAAGAGATCTACGAAACACAGATGTAACTCTGTGAGATGAATTCACAGAACACTAAGCAGTTTCTCAGAAAGCTTCTTTCCAGATTTCATCTGAGGATATTTCCTTTTTCAGCATAGCCCTCTATGGGCTTCCAAATATCACTTTGTCAATTCCACAAGAACTGTCATAGCGAAAGGCTTCTTGAGTGGAAAGCTGTAACTCTGTGAGATGATTTCACAGAACACAAAGAAGTTTCTCAGAAAGCTTCTATCTCTTTGTTATCGGAGGATATTTACTTTGGCCCTATAGCCTTCAAAGGGATCCGAAATATCTGTTGTCAGATTCCACAGAAAGAAGGCTAGCAAAGAGATCCACGAAATACTGATGTAACTCTGTGAGTGGAAGTCACACATCACAGAGCAGTTTCTCAGAAAGCTTCATTCCAGATTTCATCTGAGGATATTTCCTTTTTCACCATAGCCCTCTATGGGATTCCAAATATCATTTTGCCAATTTCACAAGAACTGTCTTAGCAAAAGGCTTCTTGAGGGGAAAGCTGTAACTCTGTGAGATGATTTCACAGAACACAAAGAAGTTTCTCAGAAAGCTTCTTTCCCTTTGTTATCAGAGGATATTTCCTTTGGCCCTATAGTCTTCAAAGGGATCCGAAATATCTGTTCTCAGATTCCACAGAAATAAGGCTAGCAAAGAGATCTACGAAACACAGATGTAACTCTGTGAGATGAATTCAGAGAACACTAAGCAGTTTCTTAGAAAGATTCTTTCCAGATTTCATCTGAGGATATTTCCTTTATCACCATAGCCCTCTATGTGCTTCCAAATATCACTTTGCCAATTCCACAAGAACTGTCTTAGCGAAAGGCTTCTTGAGGGGAAAGCTGTAACTCTGTGAGATGATTTCACAGAACACAAAGAAGTTTCTCAGAAAGCTTCTTTCTCTTTGTTATCGGAGGATATTTCCTTTGGCCCTATAGTCTTCAAAGGGATCCGAAATATCTGTTGTCAGATTCCACATAAAGAAGGCTAGCAAAGAGATCCACGAAATACTGATGTAACTCTGTGAGTGGAAGTCACATATCACAGAGCAGTTTCTCAGAAAGCTTCTTTCCAGATTTCATCTGAGGATATTTCCTTTTTCACCATAGCCCTCTAGGGGCTTCCAAATATCACTTTGCCAATCCCACAAGAACTGTCTTAGCGAAAGGCTTCTTGAGGGGAAAGCTGTAACTCTGTGAGATGATTTCACAGAACACAAAGAAGTTTCTCAGAAAGTTTCTTTCTCTTTGTTATCGGAGGATATTTCCTTTGGCCCTATAGTCTTCAAAGGGATCCGAAATATCTGTTCTCAGATTCCACAGAAATAAGGCTAGCAAAGAGATCTACGAAACACAGATGTAACTCTGTGAGATGAATTCGCAGGACACTGAGCAGTTTTTCAGAAAGCTTCTTTCCAGATTTCATCTGAGGATATTTCCTTTTTCACCATAGCCCTCTATGGGCTTCCAAATATCACTTTGCCAATTCCACAAGAACTGTCTTAGCGAAAGGCTTCTTGAGGGGAAAGCTGTAACTCTGTGAGATGATTTCACAGAACACAAAGAAGTTTCTCAGAAAGCTTCTTTCTCTTTGTGATCGGAGGATATTTCCTTTGGCCCTATAGTCTTCAAAGGGATCCGAAATATCTGTTCTCAGATTCCACAGAAATAAGGCTAGCAAAGAGATCCACGAAACACAGATGCAACTCTGTGAGATGAGTTCACAGAACACTAAGCAGTTTCTCAGAAAGCTTCTTTCCGGATTTCATCTGAGGATATTTCCTTTTTCACCATATCCCTCTATGGGCTTCCAAATATCACTTTGCCAATTCCACAAAAACTGTCTTAGCGAAAGGCTTCTTGAGGGGAAAGCTGTAACTCTGTGAGATGATTTCACAGAACACAAAGAGATTTCTCAGAAAGCTTCTCTCTCTTTGTTATCGGAGGATATTTCCATTGGCCCTATAGTCTTCAAAGGGATTCGAAATATCTGGTCTCAGATTCCACAGAAATAAGGCTAGCAAAGAGATCTGCGAAACACAGATGTAACTCTGTGAGATGAATTCACAGAACACTAAGCAGTTTCTCAGAAAGCTTCTTTCCAGATTTCATCTGAGGATATTTCCTTTTTCACCATAGCCCTCTATGGGCTTCCAAATATCACTTTGCCAATTCCACAAGAACTGTCTTAGCGAAAGGCTTCTTGAGGGAAAAGCTGTAACTCTGTGAGATGATTTCACAGAACACAAAGAAGTTTCTCAGAAAGCTTCTTTCTCTTTGTTATCGGAGGATATTTACTTTGGCCCAATAGCCTTCAAAGGGATCCGAAATATCTGTTGTCAGATTCCACAGAAAGAAGGCTAGCAAAGAGGTCCACGAAACACAGATGTAATTCTGTGAGTGGAAGTCACACATCACAGAGTAGTTTCTCAGAAAGCTTCTTTCCAGATTTCATCTGAGGATATTTGCTTTTTCACCATATCCCTCTATGGGCTTCCAAATATCACTTTGCCAATTCCAGAAGAACTGTCTTAGCGAAAGGATTCTTGAGGGGAAAGCTGTAACTCTGTGAGATGATTTCACAGAACACAAAGAAGTTTCTCAGAAAGCTTCTTTCTCTTTGTTATCGGAGGATATTTCCTTTGGCCCTATAGTCTTCAAAGGGATCCGAAATATCTGTTCTCAGATTCCACAGAAAAAGGCTAACAAAGAGATCTACGAAACACAGATGTAACTCTGTGAGATGAATTCACAGAACACTAAGCAGTTTCTCAGAAAGCTTCTTTCCAGATTTCATCTGAGGATATTTCCTTTTTCACCATAGCCCTCTATGGGCTTCCAAATATCACTTTGCCAATTCCACAAGAACTGTCTTAGCGAAAGGCTTCTTGAGTGGAAAGCTGTAACTCTGTGAGATGATTTCACAGAACACAAAGAAGTTTCTCAGAAAGCTTCTTTCTCTTTGTTATCGGAGGATATTTCCTTTGACCCTATAGTCTTCAAAGGGATCCGAAATATCTGTTCTCAGATTCCACAGAAATAAGGCTAGCAAAGAGATCTACGAAACACAGATGTAACTCTGTGAGATGAATTCACAGAACACTAAGCAGTTTCTCAGAAAGCTTCTTTCCAGATTTCATCTGAGGATATTTCCTTTTTCAGCATAGCCCTCTATGGGCTTCCAAATATCACTTTGTCAATTCCACAAGAACTGTCATAGCGAAAGGCTTCTTGAGTGGAAAGCTGTAACTCTGTGAGATGATTTCACAGAACACAAAGAAGTTTCTCAGAAAGCTTCTATCTCTTTGTTATCGGAGGATATTTACTTTGGCCCTATAGCCTTCAAAGGGATCCGAAATATCTGTTGTCAGATTCCACAGAAAGAAGGCTAGCAAAGAGATCCACGAAATACTGATGTAACTCTGTGAGTGGAAGTCACACATCACAGAGCAGTTTCTCAGAAAGCTTCATTCCAGATTTCATCTGAGGATATTTCCTTTTTCACCATAGCCCTCTATGGGATTCCAAATATCATTTTGCCAATTTCACAAGAACTGTCTTAGCAAAAGGCTTCTTGAGGGGAAAGCTGTAACTCTGTGAGATGATTTCACAGAACACAAAGAAGTTTCTCAGAAAGCTTCTTTCCCTTTGTTATCAGAGGATATTTCCTTTGGCCCTATAGTCTTCAAAGGGATCCGAAATATCTGTTCTCAGATTCCACAGAAATAAGGCTAGCAAAGAGATCTACGAAACACAGATGTAACTCTGTGAGATGAATTCAGAGAACACTAAGCAGTTTCTTAGAAAGATTCTTTCCAGATTTCATCTGAGGATATTTCCTTTATCACCATAGCCCTCTATGTGCTTCCAAATATCACTTTGCCAATTCCACAAGAACTGTCTTAGCGAAAGGCTTCTTGAGGGGAAAGCTGTAACTCTGTGAGATGATTTCACAGAACACAAAGAAGTTTCTCAGAAAGCTTCTTTCTCTTTGTTATCGGAGGATATTTCCTTTGGCCCTATAGTCTTCAAAGGGATCCGAAATATCTGTTGTCAGATTCCACATAAAGAAGGCTAGCAAAGAGATCCACGAAATACTGATGTAACTCTGTGAGTGGAAGTCACATATCACAGAGCAGTTTCTCAGAAAGCTTCTTTCCAGATTTCATCTGAGGATATTTCCTTTTTCACCATAGCCCTCTAGGGGCTTCCAAATATCACTTTGCCAATCCCACAAGAACTGTCTTAGCGAAAGGCTTCTTGAGGGGAAAGCTGTAACTCTGTGAGATGATTTCACAGAACACAAAGAAGTTTCTCAGAAAGTTTCTTTCTCTTTGTTATCGGAGGATATTTCCTTTGGCCCTATAGTCTTCAAAGGGATCCGAAATATCTGTTCTCAGATTCCACAGAAATAAGGCAAGCAAAGAGATCTACGAAACACAGATGTAACTCTGTGAGATGAATTCGCAGGACACTGAGCAGTTTTTCAGAAAGCTTCTTTCCAGATTTCATCTGAGGATATTTCCTTTTTCACCATAGCCCTCTATGGGCTTCCAAATATCACTTTGCCAATTCCACAAGAACTGTCTTAGCGAAAGGCTTCTTGAGGGGAAAGCTGTAACTCTGTGAGATGATTTCACAGAACACAAAGAAGTTTCTCAGAAAGCTTCTTTCTCTTTGTTATCGGAGGATATTTCCTTTGGCCCTATAGTCTTCAAAGGGATCCGAAATATCTGTTCTCAGATTCCACAGAAATAAGGCTAGCAAAGAGATCCACGAAACACAGATGCAACTCTGTGAGATGAGTTCACAGAACACTAAGCAGTTTCTCAGAAAGCTTCTTTCCGGATTTCATCTGAGGATATTTCCTTTTTCACCATATCCCTCTATGGGCTTCCAAATATCACTTTGCCAATTCCACAGGAACTGTCTTAGCGAAAGGCTTCTTGAGGGGAAAGCTGTAACTCTGTGAGATGATTTCACAGAACACAAAGAGATTTCTCAGAAAGCTTCTCTCTCTTTGTTATCGGAGGATATTTCCATTGGCCCTATAGTCTTCAAAGGGATTCGAAATATCTGGTCTCAGATTCCACAGAAATAAGGCTAGCAAAGAGATCTGCGAAACACAGATGTAACTCTGTGAGATGAATTCACAGAACACTAAGCAGTTTCTCAGAAAGCTTCTTTCCAGATTTCATCTGAGGATATTTCCTTTTTCACCATAGCCCTCTATGGGCTTCCAAATATCACTTTGCCAATTCCACAAGAACTGTCTTAGCGAAAGGCTTCTTGAGGGAAAAGCTGTAACTCTGTGAGATGATTTCACAGAACACAAAGAAGTTTCTCAGAAAGCTTCTTTCTCTTTGTTATCGGAGGATATTTACTTTGGCCCAATAGCCTTCAAAGGGATCTGAAATATCTGTTGTCAGATTCCACAGAAAGAAGGCTAGCAAAGAGATCCACGAAACACAGATGTAATTCTGTGAGTGGAAGTCACACATCACAGAGTAGTTTCTCAGAAAGCTTCTTTCCAGATTTCATCTGAGGATATTTGCTTTTTCACCATATCCCTCTATGGGCTTCCAAATATCACTTTGCCAATTCCAGAAGAACTGTCTTAGCGAAAGGATTCTTGAGGGGAAAGCTGTAACTCTGTGAGATGATTTCACAGAACACAAAGAAGTTTCTCAGAAAGCTTCTTTCTCTTTGTTATCGGAGGATATTTCCTTTGGCCCTATAGTCTTCAAAGGGATCCGAAATATCTGTTCTCAGATTCCACAGAAAGAAGGCTAGCAAAGAGATCTACGAAACACAGATGTAACTCTGTGAGAAGAATTCACAGAACAGTAAGCAGTTTCTCAGAAAGCTTCTTTCCAGATTTCATCTGAGGATATTTCCTTTTTCACCATAGCCCTCTAAGGGCTTCCAAATATCACTTTGCCAATTCCACAAGAACTGTCTTAGCGAAAGGCTTCTTGAGGGGAAAGCTGTAACTCTGTGAGATGATTTCACAGAACACAAAGAAGTTTCTCAGAAAGCTTCTTTCTCTTTGTTATCGGAGGATATTTACTTTGGCCCAATAGCCTTCAAAGGGATCCGAAATATCTGTTGTCAGATTCCACAGAAAGAAGGCTAGCAAAGAGATCCACGAAACACAGATGTAATTCTGTGAGTGGAAGTCACACATCACAGAGTAGTTTCTCAGAAAGCTTCTTTCCAGATTTCATCTGAGGATATTTCCTTTTTCACCATAGCCCTCTATGGGCTTCCTAATATCACTTTGCCAATTCCACAAGAACTGTCTTAGCGAAAGGCTTCTTGAGGGGAAAGTTGTAACTCTGTGAGATGATTTCACAGAACACAAAGAAGTTTCTCAGAAAGCTTCTTTCTCTTTGTTATCGGAGGATATTTCCTTTGGCCCTATAGTCTCCAAAGGGATCCGAAATATCTCTTCTCAGATTCCACAGAAATAAGGCTAGCAAAGAGATCTACGAAACACAGATGTAACTCTGTGAGATGAATTCAGAGAACACTAAGCAGTTTCTCAGAAAGCTTCTTTCCAGATTTCATCTGAGGATATTTCCTTTTTCACCATAGCCCTCTATGGGCTTCCAAATATCACTTTGCCAATTCCACAAGAACTGTCTTAGCGAAAGGCTTCTTGAGGGGAAAGTTGTAACTCTGTGAGATGATTTCACAGAACACAAAGAAGTTTCTCAGAAAGCTTCTTTCTCTTTGTTATCGGAGGATATTTCCTTTGGCCCTATAGTCTCCAAAGGGATCCGAAATATCTCTTCTCAGATTCCACAGAAATAAGGCTAGCAAAGAGATCTACGAAACACAGATGTAACTCTGTGAGATGAATTCAGAGAACACTAAGCAGTTTCTCAGAAAGCTTCTTTCCAGATTTCATCTGAGGATATTTCCTTTTTCACCATAGCCCTCTATGGGCTTCCAAATATCACTTTGCCAATTCCACAAGAACTGTCTAAGCGAAAGGCTTCTTGAGTGGAAAGCTGTAACTCTGTGAGATGATTTCACAGAACACAAAGAAGTTTCTCAGAAAGCTTCTTTCTCTTTGTTATCGGAGGATATTTACTTTGGCCCTATAGCCTTCAAAGGGATCCGAAATATCTGTTGTCAGATTCCACAGAAAGAAGGCTAGCAAAGAGATCCACGAAATACTGATGTAACTCTGTGAGTGGAAGTCACACATCACAGAGCAGTTTCTCAGAAAGCTTCTTTCCAGATTTCATCTGAGGATATTTCCTTTTTCACCATAGCCCTCTATGGGATTCCAAATATCATTTTGCCAATTTCACAAGAACTGTCTTAGCAAAAGGCTTCTTGAGGGGAAAGCTGTAACTCTGTGAGATGATTTCACAGAACACAAAGAAGTTTCTCAGAAAGCTTCTTTCCCTTTGTTATCAGAGGATATTTCCTTTGGCCCTATAGTCTTCAAAGGGATCCGAAATATCTGTTCTCAGATTCCACAGAAATAAGGCTAGCAAAGAGATCTACGAAACACAGATGTAACTCTGTGAGATGAATTCAGAGAACACTAAGCAGTTTCTTAGAAAGCTTCTTTCCAGATTTCATCTGAGGATATTTCCTTTATCACCATAGCCCTCTATGTGCTTCCAAATATCACTTTGCCAATTCCACAAGAACTGTCTTAGCGAAAGGCTTCTTGAGGGGAAAGCTGTAACTCTGTGAGATGATTTCACAGAACACAAAGAAGTTTCTCAGAAGTCTTCTTTCTCTTTGTTATCGGAGGATATTTCCTTTGGCCCTATAGTCTTCAAAGGGATCCGAAATATCTGTTGTCAGATTCCACATAAAGAAGGCTAGCAAAGAGATCCACGAAATACTGATGTAACTCTGTGAGTGGAAGTCACATATCACAGAGCAGTTTCTCAGAAAGCTTCTTTCCAGATTTCATCTGAGGATATTTCCTTTTTCACCATAGCCCTCTAGGGGCTTCCAAATATCACTTTGCCAATCCCACAAGAACTGTCTTAGCGAAAGGCTTCTTGAGGGGAAAGCTGTAACTCTGTGAGATGATTTCACAGAACACAAAGAAGTTTCTCAGAAAGTTTCTTTCTCTTTGTTATCGGAGGATATTTCCTTTGGCCCTATAGTCTTCAAAGGGATCCGAAATATCTGTTCTCAGATTCCACAGAAATAAGGCTAGCAAAGAGATCTACGAAACACAGATGTAACTCTGTGAGATGAATTCGCAGGACACTGAGCAGTTTTTCAGAAAGCTTCTTTCCAGATTTCCTCTGAGGATATTTCCTTTTTCACCATAGCCCTCTATGGGCTTCCAAATATCACTTTGCCAATTCCACAAGAACTGTCTTAGCGAAAGGCTTCTTGAGGGGAAAGCTGTAACTCTGTGAGATGATTTCACAGAACACAAAGAAGTTTCTCAGAAAGCTTCTTTCTCTTTGTTATCGGAGGATATTTCCTTTGGCCCTATAGTCTTCAAAGGGATCCGAAATATCTGTTCTCAGATTCCACAGAAATAAGGCTAGCAAAGAGATCCACGAAACACAGATGTAACTCTGTGAGATGAGTTCACAGAACACTAAGCAGTTTCTCAGAAAGCTTCTTTCCGGATTTCATCTGAGGATATTTCCTTTTTCACCATATCCCTCTATGGGCTTCCAAATATCACTTTGCCAATTCCACAGGAACTGTCTTAGCGAAAGGCTTCTTGAGGGGAAAGCTGTAACTCTGTGAGATGATTTCACAGAACACAAAGAGATTTCTCAGAAAGCTTCTCTCTCTTTGTTATCGGAGGATATTTCCATTGGCCCTATAGTCTTCAAAGGGATTCGAAATATCTGGTCTCAGATTCCACAGAAATAAGGCTAGCAAAGAGATCTACGAAACACAGATGTAACTCTGTGAGATGAATTCAGAGAACACTAAGCAGTTTCTCAGAAAGCTTCTTTCCAGATTTCATCTGAGCATATTTCCTTTTTCACCATAGCCCTCTATGGGCTTCCAAATATCACTTTGCCAATTCCAGAAGAACTGTCTTAGCGAAAGGATTCTTGAGGGGAAAGCTGTAACTCTGTGAGATGATTTCACAGAACACAAAGAAGTTTCTCAGAAAGCTTCTTTCTCTTTGTTATCGGAGGATATTTCCTTTGGCCCTATAGTCTTCAAAGGGATCCGAAATATCTGTTCTCAGATTCCACAGAAAGAAGGCTAGCAAAGAGATCTACGAAACACAGATGTAACTCTGTGAGAAGAATTCACAGAACACTAAGCAGTTTCTCAGAAAGCTTCTTTCCAGATTTCATCTGAGGATATTTCCTTTTTCACCATAGCCCTCTATGGGCTTCTAAATATCACTTTGCCAATTCCACAAGAACTGTCTTAGCGAAAGGCTTCTTGAGGGGAAAGCTGTAACTCTGTGAGATGATTTCACAGAACACAAAGAAGTTTCTCAGAAAGCTTCTTTCTCTTTGTTATCGGAGGATATATCCTTTGGCCCTATAGTCTTCAAAGGGATCCGAAATATCTGTTCTCAGATTCCACAGAAAGAAGGCTAGCAAAGAGATCCACGAAACACAGATGTAATTCTGTGAGTGGAAGTCACACATCACAGAGTAGTTTCTCAGAAAGCTTCTTTACAGATTTCATCTGAGGATATTTGCTTTTTCACCATATCCCTCTATGGGCTTCCAAATATCACTTTGCCAATTCCAGAAGAACTGTCTTAGCGAAAGGCTTCTTGAGGGGAAAGCTGTAACTCTGTGAGATGATTTCACAGAACACAAAGAAGTTTCTCAGAAAGCTTCTTTCTCTTTGTTATCGGAGGATATTTCCTTTGGCCCTATAGTCTTCAAAGGGATCCGAAATATCTGTTCTCAGATTCCACAGAAAGAAGGCTAGCAAAGAGATCTACGAAACACAGATGTAACTCTGTGAGAAGAATTCACAGAACACTAAGCAGTTTCTCAGAAAGCTTCTTTCCAGATTTCATCTGAGGATATTTCCTTTTTCACCATAGCCCTCTATGGGCTTCCAAATATCACTTTGCCAATTCCACAAGAACTGTCTTAGCGAAAGGCTTCTTGAGGGGTAAGCTGTAACTCTGTGAGATGATTTCACAGAACACAAAGAAGTTTCTCAGAAAGCTTCTTTCTCTTTGTTATTGGAGGATATTTACTTTGGCCCAATAGCCTTCAAAGGGATCCGAAATATCTGTTGTCAGATTCCACAGAAAGAAGGCTAGCAAAGAGATCCACGAAACACAGATGTAATTCTGTGAGTGGAAGTCACACATCACAGAGTAGTTTCTCAGAAAGCTTCTTTACAGATTTCATCTGAGGATATTTGCTTTTTCACCATATCCCTCTATGGGCTTCCAAATATCACTTTGCCAATTCCACAAGAACTGTCTTAGCGAAAGGATTCTTGAGGGGAAAGCTGTAACTCTGTGAGATGATTTCACAGAACACAAAGAAGTTTCTCAGAAAGCTTCTTTCTCTTTGTTATCGGAGGATATTTCCTTTGGCCCTATAGTCTTCAAAGGGATCCGAAATATCTGTTCTCAGATTCCACAGAAAGAAGGCTAGCAAAGAGATCTACGAAACACAGATGTAACTCTGTGAGAAGAATTCACAGAACACTAAGCAGTTTCTCAGAAAGCTTCTTTCCAGATTTCATCTGAGGATATTTCCTTTTTCACCATAGCCCTCTATGGGCTTCCAAATATCACTTTGCCAATTCCACAAGAACTGTCTTAGCGAAAGGCTTCTTGAGGGGAAAGTTGTAACTCTGTGAGATGATTTCACAGAACACAAAGAAGTTTCTCAGAAAGCTTCTTTCTCTTTGTTATCGGAGGATATTTCCTTTGGCCCTATAGTCTCCAAAGGGATCCGAAATATCTCTTCTCAGATTCCACAGAAATAAGGCTAGCAAAGAGATCTACGAAACACAGATGTAACTCTGTGAGATGAATTCAGAGAACACTAAGCAGTTTCTCAGAAAGCTTCTTTCCAGATTTCATCTGAGGATATTTCCTTTTTCACCATAGCCCTCTATGGGCTTCCAAATATCACTTTGCCAATTCCACAAGAACTGTCTAAGCGAAAGGCTTCTTGAGTGGAAAGCTGTAACTCTGTGAGATGATTTCACAGAACACAAAGAAGTTTCTCAGAAAGCTTCTTTCTCTTTGTTATCGGAGGATATTTACTTTGGCCCTATAGCCTTCAAAGGGATCCGAAATATCTGTTGTCAGATTCCACAGAAAGAAGGCTAGCAAAGAGATCCACGAAATACTGATGTAACTCTGTGAGTGGAAGTCACACATCACAGAGCAGTTTCTCAGAAAGCTTCTTTCCAGATTTCATCTGAGGATATTTCCTTTTTCACCATAGCCCTCTATGGGATTCCAAATATCATTTTGCCAATTTCACAAGAACTGTCTTAGCAAAAGGCTTCTTGAGGGGAAAGCTGTAACTCTGTGAGATGATTTCACAGAACACAAAGAAGTTTCTCAGAAAGCTTCTTTCCCTTTGTTATCAGAGGATATTTCCTTTGGCCCTATAGTCTTCAAAGGGATCCGAAATATCTGTTCTCAGATTCCACAGAAATAAGGCTAGCAAAGAGATCTACGAAACACAGATGTAACTCTGTGAGATGAATTCAGAGAACACTAAGCAGTTTCTTAGAAAGCTTCTTTCCAGATTTCATCTGAGGATATTTCCTTTATCACCATAGCCCTCTATGTGCTTCCAAATATCACTTTGCCAATTCCACAAGAACTGTCTTAGCGAAAGGCTTCTTGAGGGGAAAGCTGTAACTCTGTGAGATGATTTCACAGAACACAAAGAAGTTTCTCAGAAAGCTTCTTTCTCTTTGTTATCGGAGGATATTTCCTTTGGCCCTATAGTCTTCAAAGGGATCCGAAATATCTGTTGTCAGATTCCACATAAAGAAGGCTAGCAAAGAGATCCACGAAATACTGATGTAACTCTGTGAGTGGAAGTCACATATCACAGAGCAGTTTCTCAGAAAGCTTCTTTCCAGATTTCATCTGAGGATATTTCCTTTTTCACCATAGCCCTCTAGGGGCTTCCAAATATCACTTTGCCAATCCCACAAGAACTGTCTTAGCGAAAGGCTTCTTGAGGGGAAAGCTGTAACTCTGTGAGATGATTTCACAGAACACAAAGAAGTTTCTCAGAAAGTTTCTTTCTCTTTGTTATCGGAGGATATTTCCTTTGGCCCTATAGTCTTCAAAGGGATCCGAAATATCTGTTCTCAGATTCCACAGAAATAAGGCTAGCAAAGAGATATACGAAACACAGATGTAACTCTGTGAGATGAATTCGCAGGACACTGAGCAGTTTTTCAGAAAGCTTCTTTCCAGATTTCATCTGAGGATATTTCCTTTTTCACCATAGCCCTCTATGGGCTTCCAAATATCACTTTGCCAATTCCACAAGAACTGTCTTAGCGAAAGGCTTCTTGAGGGGAAAGCTGTAACTCTGTGAGATGATTTCACAGAACACAAAGAAGTTTCTCAGAAAGCTTCTTTCTCTTTGTTATCGGAGGATATTTCCTTTGGCCCTATAGTCTTCAAAGGGATCCGAAATATCTGTTCTCAGATTCCACAGAAATAAGGCTGGCAAAGAGATCCACGAAACACAGATGTAACTCTGTGAGATGAGTTCACAGAACACTAAGCAGTTTCTCAGAAAGCTTCTTTCCGGATTTCATCTGAGGATATTTCCTTTTTCACCATATCCCTCTATGGGCTTCCAAATATCACTTTGCCAATTCCACAGGAACTGTCTTAGCGAAAGGCTTCTTGAGGGGAAAGCTGTAACTCTGTGAGATGATTTCACAGAACACAAAGAGATTTCTCAGAAAGCTTCTCTCTCTTTGTTATCGGAGGATATTTCCATTGGCCCTATAGTCTTCAAAGGGATTCGAAATATCTGGTCTCAGATTCCACAGAAATAAGGCTAGCAAAGAGATCTACGAAACACAGATGTAACTCTGTGAGAAGAATTCACAGAACACTAAGCAGTTTCTCAGAAAGCTTCTTTCCAGATTTCATCTGAGGATATTTCCTTTTTCACCATAGCCCTCTATGGGCTTCCAAATATCACTTTGCCAATTCCACAAGAACTGTCTTAGCGAAAGGCTTCTTGAGGGGAAAGCTGTAACTCTGTGAGATGATTTCACAGAACACAAAGAAGTTTCTCAGAAAGCTTCTTTCTCTTTGTTATCGGAGGATATTTACTTTGGCCCAATAGCCTTCAAAGGGATCCGAAATATCTGTTGTCAGATTCCACAGAAAGAAGGCTAGCAAAGAGATCCACGAAACACAGATGTAATTCTGTGAGTGGAAGTCACACATCACAGAGTAGTTTCTCAGAAAGCTTCTTTCCAGATTTCATCTGAGGATATTTGCTTTTTCACCATATCCCTCTATGGGCTTCCAAATATCACTTTGCCAGTTCCACAAGAACTGTCTTAGCGAAAGGATTCTTGAGGGGAAAGCTGTAACTCTGTGAGATGATTTCACAGAACACAAAGAAGTTTCTCAGAAAGCTTCTTTCTCTTTGTTATCGGAGGATATTTCCTTTGGCCCTATAGTCTTCAAAGGGATCCGAAATATCTGTTCTCAGATTCCACAGAAAGAAGGCTAGCAAAGAGATCTACGAAACACAGATGTAACTCTGTGAGAAGAATTCACAGAACACTCAGCAGTTTCTCAGAAAGCTTCTTTCCAGATTTCATCTGAGGATATTTCCTTTTTCACCATAGCCCTCTATGGGCTTCCAAATATCACTTTGCCAATTCCACAAGAACTGTCTTAGCGAAAGGCTTCTTGAGGGGAAAGTTGTAACTCTGTGAGATGATTTCACAGAACACAAAGAAGTTTCTCAGAAAGCTTCTTTCTCTTTGTTATCGGAGGATATTTCCTTTGGCCCTATAGTCTCCAAAGGGATCCGAAATATCTCTTCTCAGATTCCACAGAAATAAGGCTAGCAAAGAGATCTACGAAACACAGATGTAACTCTGTGAGATGAATTCAGAGAACACTAAGCAGTTTCTCAGAAAGCTTCTTTCCAGATTTCATCTGAGGATATTTCCTTTATCACCATAGCCCTCTATGGGCTTCCAAATATCACTTTGCCAATTCCACAAGAACTGTCTAAGCGAAAGGCTTCTTGAGTGGAAAGCTGTAACTCTGTGAGATGATTTCACAGAACACAAAGAAGTTTCTCAGAAAGCTTCTTTCTCTTTGTTATCGGAGGATATTTACTTTGGCCCTATAGCCTTCAAAGGGATCCGAAATATCTGTTGTCAGATTCCACAGAAAGAAGGCTAGCAAAGAGATCCACGAAATACTGATGTAACTCTGTGAGTGGAAGTCACACATCACAGAGCAGTTTCTCAGAAAGCTTCTTTCCAGATTTCATCTGAGGATATTTCCTTTTTCACCATAGCCCTCTATGGGATTCCTAATATCATTTTGCCAATTTCACAAGAACTGTCTTAGCAAAAGGCTTCTTGAGGGGAAAGCTGTAACTCTGTGAGATGATTTCACAGAACACAAAGAAGTTTCTCAGAAAGCTTCTTTCCCTTTGTTATCAGAGGATATTTCCTTTGGCCCCATAGTCTTCAAAGGGATCCGAAATATCTGTTCTCAGATTCCACAGAAATAAGGCTAGCAAAGAGATCTACGAAACACAGATGTAACTCTGTGAGATGAATTCAGAGAACACTAAGCAGTTTCTTAGAAAGCTTCTTTCCAGATTTCATCTGAGGATATTTCCTTTTTCACCATAGCCCTCTATGTGCTTCCAAATATCACTTTGCCAATTCCACAAGAACTGTCTTAGCGAAAGGCTTCTTGAGGGGAAAGCTGTAACTCTGTGAGATGATTTCACAGAACACAAAGAAGTTTCTCAGAAAGCTTCTTTCTCTTTGTTATCGGAGGATATTTATTTGGCCCAATAGCCTTAAAAGGGATCCGAAATATCTGTTGTTAGATTCCACAGAAAGAAGGCTAGCAAAGAGATCCTCGAAACACAGATGTAATTCTGTGAGTGGAAGTCACACATCACAGAGTAGTTTCTCAGAAAGCTTCTTTCCAGATTTCATCTGAGGATATTTGCTTTTTCACCATATCCCTCTATGGGCTTCCAAATATCACTTTGCCAATTCCACAAGAACTGTCTTAGCGAAAGGATTCTTGAGGGGAAAGCTGTAACTCTGTGAGATGATTTCACAGAACACAAAGAAGTTTCTCAGAAAGCTTCTTTCTCTTTGTTATCGGAGGATATTTCCTTTGGCCCTATAGTCTTCAAAGGGATCCGAAATATCTGTTCTCAGATTCCACAGAAAGAAGGCTAGCAAAGAGATCTACGAAACACAGATGTAACTCTGTGAGAAGAATTCACAGAACACTAAGCAGTTTCTCAGAAAGCTTCTTTCCAGATTTCATCTGAGGATATTTCCTTTTTCACCATAGCCCTCTATGGGCTTCCAAATATCACTTTGCCAATTCCACAAGAACTGTCTTAGCGAAAGGCTTCTTGAGGGGAAAGCTGTAACTCTGTGAGATGATTTCACAGAACACAAAGAAGTTTCTCAGAAAGCTTCTTTCTCTTTGTTATCGGAGGATATTTCCTTTGGCCCTATAGTCTCCAAAGGGATCCGAAATATCTCTTCTCAGATTCCACAGAAATAAGGCTAGCAAAGAGATTTACGAAACACAGATGTAACTCTGTGAGATGAATTCAGAGAACACTAAGCAGTTTCTCAGAAAGCTTCTTTCCAGATTTCATCTGAGGATATTTCCTTTTTCACCATAGCCCTCTATGGGCTTCCAAATATCACTTTGCCAATTCCTCAAGAACTGTCTAAGCGAAAGGCTTCTTGAGTGGAAAGCTGTAACTCTGTGAGATGATTTCACAGAACACAAAGAAGTTTCTCAGAAAGCTTCTTTCTCTTTGTTATCGGAGGATATTTACTTTGGCCCTATAGCCTTCAAAGGGATCCGAAATATCTGTTGTCAGATTCCACAGAAAGAAGGCTAGCAAAGAGATCCACGAAATACTGATGTAACTCTGTGAGTGGAAGTCACACATCACATAGCAGTTTATCAGAAAGTTTCTTTCCAGATTTCATCTGAGGATATTTCCTTTTTCACCATAGCCCTCTATGGGCTTCCAAATATCACTTTGCCAATCACACAAGAACTGTCTTAGCGAAAGGCTTCTTGAGGGGAAAGCTGTAACTCTGTGAGATGATTTCACAGAACACAAAGAAGTTTCTCAGAAATCTTCTTGCTCTTTGTTATCGGAGGATATTTCCTTTGGCCGTATAGTCTTCAAAGGTATCCGAAATATCTGTTCTCAGATTCCACAGAAATAAGGCTAGCAAAGAGATCTACGAAACACAGATGTAACTCTGTGAGATGAATTCACAGGACACTGAGCAGTTTTTCAGAAAGCTTCTTTCCAGATTTCATCTGAGGATATTTCCTTTTTCACCATAGCCCTCTATGGGCTTCCAAATATCACTTTGCCAATTCCACAAGAACTGTCTTAGCGAAAGGCTTCTTGAGGGGAAAGCTGTAACTCTGTGAGATGATTTCACAGAACACAAAGAAGTTTCTCAGAAAGCTTCTTTCTCTTTGTTATCGGAGGATATTTCCTTTGGCCCTATAGTCTTCAAAGGGATCCGAAATATCTGTTCTCAGATTCCACAGAAATAAGGCTAGCAAAGAGATCCACGAAACACAGATGTAACTCTGTGAGATGAATTCACAGAACACTAAGCAGTTTCTCAGAAAGCTTCTTTCCGGATTTCATCTGAGGATATTTCCTTTTTCACCATATCCCTCTATGGGCTTCCAAATATCACTTTGCCAATTCCACAGGAACTGTCTTAGCGAAAGGCTTCTTGAGGGGAAAGCTGTAACTCTGTGAGATGATTTCACAGAACACAAAGAGATTTCTCAGAAAGCTTCTCTCTCTTTGTTATCGGAGGATATTTCCATTGGCCCTATAGTCTTCCAAGGGATTCGAAATATCTGGTCTCAGATTCCACAGAAATAAGGCTAGCAAAGAGATCTACGAAACACAGATGTAACTCTGTGAGATGAATTCACAGAACACTAAGCAGTTTCTCAGAAAGCTTCTTTCCAGATTTCATCTGAGGATATTTCCTTTTTCACCATAGCCCTCTATGGGCTTCCAAATATCACTTTGCCAATTCCACAAGAACTGTCTTAGCGAAAGGCTTCCTGAGGGGAAAGCTGTAACTCTGTGAGATGATTTCACAGAACACAAAGAAGTTTCTCAGAAAGCTTCTTTCTCTTTGTTATCGGAGGATATTTACTTTGGCCCAATAGCCTTCAAAGGGATCCGAAATATCTGTTGTCAGATTCCACAGAAAGAAGGCTAGCAAAGAGATCCACGAAACACAGATGTAATTCTGTGAGTGGAAGTCACACATCACAGAGTAGTTTCTCAGATAGCTTCTTTCCAGATTTCATCTGAGGATATTTGCTTTTTCACCATATCCCTCTATGGGCTTCCAAATATCACTTTGCCAATTCCACAAGAACTGTCTTAGCGAAAGGCTTCTTGAGGGGAAAGCTGTAACTCTGTGAGATGATTTCACAGAACACAAAGAAGTTTCTCAGAAAGCTTCTTTCTCTTTGTTATCGGAGGATATTTCCTTTGGCCCTATAGTCTTCAAAGGGATCCGAAATATCTGTTCTCAGATTCCACAGAAAGAAGGCTAGCAAAGAGATCTACGAAACACAGATGTAACTCTGTGAGAAGAATTCACAGAACACTAAGCAGTTTCTCAGAAAGCTTCTTTCCAGATTTCATCTGAGGATATTTCCTTTTTCACCATAGCCCTCTATGGGCTTCCAAATATCACTTTGCCAATTCCACAAGAACTGTCTTAGCGAAAGGCTTCTTGAGGGGAAAGCTGTAACTCTGTGAGATGATTTCACAGAACACAAAGAAGTTTCTCAGAAAGCTTCTTTCTCTTTGTTATCTGAGGATATTTCCTTTGGCCCTATAGTCTCCAAAGGGATCCGAAATATCTCTTCTCAGATTCCACAGAAATAAGGCTAGCAAAGAGATCTACGAAACACAGATGTAACTCTGTGAGATGAATTCAGAGAACACTAAGCAGTTTCTCAGAAAGCTTCTTTCCAGATTTCATCTGAGGATATTTCCTTTTTCACCATAGCCCTCTATGGGCTTCCAAATATCACTTTGCCAATTCCACAAGAACTGTCTAAACGAAAGGCTTCTTGAGTGGAAAGCTGTAACTCTGTGAGATGATTTCACAGAACACAAAGAAGTTTCTCAGGAACTTCTTTCTCTTTGTTATCGGAGGATATTTACTTTGGCCCTATAGCCTTCAAAGGATCCGAAATATCTGTTGTCAGATTCCACAGAAAGAAGGCTAGCAAAGAGATCCACGAAATACTGATGTAACTCTGTGAGTGGAAGTCACACATCACAGAGCAGTTTCTCAGAAAGCTTCTTTCCAGATTTCATCTGAGGATATTTCCTTTTTCACCATAGCCCTCTATGGGCTTCCAAATATCACTTTGCCAATCACACAAGAACTGTCTTAGCGAAAGGCTTCTTGAGGGGAAAGCTGTAACTCTGTGAGATGATTTCACAGAACACAAAGAAGTTTCTCAGAAATCTTCTTGCTCTTTGTTATCGGAGGATATTTCCTTTGGCCCTATAGTCTTCAAAAGGATCCGAAATATCTGTTCTCAGATTCCACAGAAATAAGGCTAGCAAAGAGATCTACGAAACACAGATGTAACTCTGTGAGATGAATTCAGAGGACACTGAGCAGTTTTTCAGAAAGCTTCTTTCCAGATTTCATCTGAGGATATTTCCTTTTTCACCATAGCCCTCTATGGGCTTCCAAATATCACTTTGCCAATTCCACAAGAACTGTCTTAGCGAAAGGCTTCTTGAGGGGAAAGCTGTAACTCTGTGTGATGATTTCACAGAACACAAAGAAGTTTCTCAGAAAGCTTCTTTCTCTTTGTTATCGGAGGATATTTCCTTTGGCCCTATAGTCTTCAAAGGGATCCGAAATATCTGTTCTCAGATTCCACAGAAAGAAGGCTAGCAAAGAGATCTACGAAACACAGATGTAACTCTGTGAGAAGAATTCACAGAACACTAAGCAGTTTCTCAGAAAGCTTCTTTCCAGATTTCATCTGAGGATATTTCCTTTTTCACCATAGCCCTCTATGGGCTTCCAAATATCACTTTGCCAATTCCACAAGAACTGTCTTAGCGAAAGGCTTCTTGAGGGGAAAGCTGTAACTCTGTGAGATGATTTCACAGAACACAAAGAAGTTTCTCAGAAAGCTTCTTTCTCTTTGTTATCGGAGGATATTTACTTTGGCCCAATAGCCTTCAAAGGGATCCGAAATATCTGTTGTCAGATTCCACAGAAAGAAGGCTAGCAAAGAGATCCACGAAACACAGATGTAATTCTGTGAGTGGAAGTCACACATCACAGAGTAGTTTCTCAGAAAGCTTCTTTCCAGATTTCATCTGAGGATATTTGCTTTTTCACCATATCCCTCTATGGGCTTCCAAATATCACTTTGCCAATTCCACAAGAACTGTCTTAGCGAAAGGATTCTTGAGGGGAAAGCTGTAACTCTGTGAGATGATTTCACAGAACACAAAGAAGTTTCTCAGAAAGCTTCTTTCTCTTTGTTATCGGAGGATATTTCCTTTGGCCCTATAGTCTTCAAAGGGATCCGAAATATCTGTTCTCAGATTCCACAGAAAGAAGGCTAGCAAAGAGATCTACGAAACACAGATGTAACTCTGTGAGAAGAATTCACAGAACACTAAGCAGTTTCTCAGAAAGCTTCTTTCCAGATTTCATCAGAGGATATTTCCTTTTTCACCATAGCCCTCTATGGGCTTCCAAATATCACTTTGCCAATTCCACAAGAACTGTCTTAGCGAAAGGCTTCTTGAGGGGAAAGTTGTAACTCTGTGAGATGATTTCACAGAACACAAAGAAGTTTCTCAGAAAGCTTCTTTCTCTTTGTTATCGGAGGATATTTCCTTTGGCCCTATAGTCTCCGAAGGGATCCGAAATATCTCTTCTCAGATTCCACAGAAATAAGGCTAGCAAAGAGATCTACGAAACACAGATGTAACTCTGTGAGATGAATTCAGAGAACACTAAGCAGTTTCTCAGAAAGCTTCTTTCCAGATTTCATCTGAGGATATTTCCTTTTTCACCATAGCCCTCTATGGGCTTCCAAATATCACTTTGCCAATTCCACAAGAACTGTCTAAGCGAAAGGCTTCTTGAGTGGAAAGCTGTAACTCTGTGAGATGATTTCACAGAACACAAAGAAGTTTCTCAGAAAGCTTCTTTCTCTTTGTTATCGGAGGATATTTACTTTGGCCCTATAGCCTTCAAAGGGATCCGAAATATCTGTTGTCAGATTCCAAGGAAAGAAGGCTAGCAAAGAGATCCACGAAATACTGATGTAACTCTGTGAGTGGAAGTCACACATCACAGAGCAGTTTCTCAGAAAGCTTCTTTCCAGATTTCATCTGAGGATATTTCCTTTTTCACCATAGCCCTCTATGGGATTCCAAATATCATTTTGCCAATTTCACAAGAACTGTCTTAGCAAAAGGCTTCTTGAGGGGAAAGCTGTAACTCTGTGAGATGATTTCACAGAACACAAAGAAGTTTCTCAGAAAGCTTCTTTCCCTTTGTTATCAGAGGATATTTCCTTTGGCCCTATAGTCTTCAAAGGGATCCGAAATATCTGTTCTCAGATTCCACAGAAATAAGGCTAGCAAAGAGATCTACGAAACACAGATGTAACTCTGTGAGATGAATTCAGAGAACACTAAGCAGTTTCTTAGAAAGCTTCTTTCCAGATTTCATCTGAGGATATTTCCTTTTTCACCATAGCCCTCTATGTGCTTCCAAATATCACTTTGCCAATTCCACAAGAACTGTCTTAGCGAAAGGCTTCTTGAGGGGAAAGCTGTAACTCTGTGAGATGATTTCACAGAACACAAAGAAGTTTCTCAGAAAGCTTCTTTCTCTTTGTTATCGGAGGATATTTACTTTGGCCCAATAGCCTTCAAAGGGATCCGAAATATCTGTTGTCAGATTCCACAGAAAGAAGGCTAGCAAAGAGATCCACGAAACACAGATGTAATTCTGTGAGTGGAAGTCACACATCACAGAGTAGTTTCTCAGAAAGCTTCTTTCCAGATTTCATCTGAGGATATTTGCTTTTTCACCATATCCCTCTATGGGCTTCCAAATATCACTTTGCCAATTCCACAAGAACTGTCTTAGCGAAAGGATTCTTGAGGGGAAAGCTGTAACTCTGTGAGATGATTTCACAGAACACAAAGAAGTTTCTCAGAAAGCTTCTTTCTCTTTGTTATCAGAGGATATTTCCTTTGGCCCTATAGTCTTCAAAGGGATCCGAAATATCTGTTCTCAGATTCCACAGAAAGAAGGCTAGCAAAGAGATCTACGAAACACAGATGTAACTCTGTGAGAAGAATTCACAGAACACTAAGCAGTTTCTCAGAAAGCTTCTTTCCAGATTTCATCTGAGGATATTTCCTTTTTCACCATAGCCCTCTATGGGCTTCCAAATATCACTTTGCCAATTCCACAAGAACTGTCTTAGCGAAAGGCTTCTTGAGGGGAAAGCTGTAACTCTGTGAGATGATTTCACAGAACACAAAGAAGTTTCTCAGAAAGCTTCTTTCTCTTTGTTATCGGAGGATATTTCCTTTGGCCCTATAGTCTCCAAAGGGATCCGAAATATCTCTTCTCAGATTCCACAGAAATAAGGCTAGCAAAGAGATCTACGAAACACAGATGTAACTCTGTGAGATGAATTCAGAGAACACTAAGCAGTTTCTCAGAAAGCTTCTTTCCAGATTTCATCTGAGGATATTTCCTTTTTCACCATAGCCCTCTATGGGCTTCCAAATATCACTTTGCCAATTCCACAAGAACTGTCTAAGCGAAAGGCTTCTTGAGTGGAAAGCTGTAACTCTGTGAGATGATTTCACAGAACACAAAGAAGTTTCTCAGAAAGCTTCTTTCTCTTTGTTATCGGAGGATATTTACTTTGGCCCTATAGCCTTCAAAGGGATCCGAAATATCTGTTGTCAGATTCCACAGAAAGAAGGCTAGCAAAGAGATCCACGAAATACTGATGTAACTCTGTGAGTGGAAGTCACACATCACAGAGCAGTTTCTCAGAAAGCTTCTTTCCAGATTTCATCTGAGGATATTTCCTTTTTCACCATAGCCCTCTATGGGCTTCCAAATATCACTTTGCCAATCACACAAGAACTGTCTTAGCGAAAGGCTTCTTGAGGGGAAAGCTGTAACTCTGTGAGATGATTTCAGAGAACACAAAGAAGTTTCTCAGAAATCTTCTTGCTCTTTGTAATCGGAGGATATTTCCTTTGGCCGTATAGTCTTCAAAGGGATCCGAAATATCTGTTCTCAGATTCCACAGAAATAAGGCTAGCAAAGAGATCTACGAAACACAGATGTAACTCTGTGAGATGAATTCACAGGACACTGAGCAGTTTTTCAGAAAGCTTCTTTCCAGATTTCATCTGAGGATATTTCCTTTTTCACCATAGCCCTCTATGGGCTTCCAAATATCACTTTGCCAATTCCACAAGAACTGTCTTAGCGAAAGGCTTCTTGAGGGGAAAGCTGTAACTCTGTGTGATGATTTCACAGAACACAAAGAAGTTTCTCAGAAAGCTTCTTTCTCTTTGTTATCGGAGGATATTTACTTTGGCCCTATAGCCTTCAAAGGGATCCGAAATATCTGTTGTCAGATTCCACAGAAAGAAGGCTAGCAAAGAGATCCACGAAATACTTATGTAACTCTGTGAGTGGAAGTCACACATCACAGAGCAGTTTCTCAGAAAGCTTCTTTCCAGATTTCATCTGAGGATATTTCCTTTTTCACCATAGCCCTCTATGGGCTTCCAAATATCACTTTGCCAATCCCACAAGAACTGTCTTAGCGAAAGGCTTCTTGAGGGGAAAGCTGTAACTCTGTGAGATGATTTCACAGAACACAAAGAAGTTTCTCAGAAAGCTTCTTTCTCTTTGTTATCAGAGGATATTTCCTTTGGCCCTATAGTCTTCAAAGGGATCCGAAATATCTGTTCTCAGATTCCACAGAAATAAGGCTAGCAAAGAGATCTACGAAACACAGATGTAACTCTGTGAGATGAATTCACAGAACACTAAGCAGTTTCTCAGAAAACTTCTTTCCAGATTTCCTCTAAGGATATTTCCTTTTTCACCGTAGCCCTCTAGGGGCTTCCAAATATCACTTTGCCAATTCCACAAGAACTGACTTAGCGAAAGGCTTCTTGAGGAGAAAGCTGTAACTCTGTGAGATGATTTCACAGAACACGAAGAAGTTTCTCAGAAAGCTTCTTTCTCTTTGTTATCGGAGGATATTTCCTTTGGCCCTATAGTCTTCAAAGGGATCCGAAATATCTGTTGTCAGATTCCACAGAAAGAAGGCTAGCAAAGAGATCCACGAAATACTGATGTAACTCTGAGAGTGGAAGTCACACTTCACAGAGCAGTTTCTCAGAAAGCTTCTTTCCAGATTTCATCTGAGGATATTTCCTTTCTCACCATAGCCCTCTATGGGCTTCTAAATATCACTTTGCCAATTCCACAAGAACTGTTTAGCGAAAGGCTTCTTGAGGGGAAAGCTGTAACTCTGTGAGATGATTTCACAGAACACAAAGAAGTTTCTCAGACAGCTTCTTTCTCTTTGTTATCGGAGGATATTTCCTTTGGCCCTATAGTCTTCAAAGGGATCCGAAATATCTGTTCTCAGATTCCACAGAAATAAGGCTAGCAAAGAGATCTACGAAACACAGATGTAACTCTGTGAGATGAATTCACAGAACACTAAGCAGTTTCTCAGAAAGCTTCTTTCCAGATTTCATCTGAGGATATTTCCTTTTTCACCATAGCCCTCTAAGGGCTTCCAAATATCACTTTGCCAATTCCACAAGAACTGTCTAAGCGAAAGGCTTCTTGAGGGGAAAGCTGTAACTCTGTGAGATGATTTCACAGAACCCAAAGGAGTTTCTCAGAAAGCCTCTTTCTCTTTGTTATCGGAGGATATTTCCTTTGGCCCTATAGTCTTCAAAGGGATCCGAAATATCTGTTCTCAGATTCCACAGAAATAGGGCTAGCAAAGAGATCCACGAAATACTGATGTAACTCTGTGAGTGGAAGTCACACATCACAGAACAGTTTCTCAGAAAGCTTCTTTCCAGATTTCATCTGAGGATATTTCATTTTTCAACATAGCCCTCTATGGGCTTCTAAATATCACTTTGCCAATTCCAAAAGAACTGTCTTAGCGACAGGCTTCTTGAGGAGAAAGCTGTAAGTCTGTGAGATGATTTCACAGAACACAAAGAAGTTTCTCAGAAAGCTTCTTTCTGTTTGTTATCGGAGGATATTTCCTTTGGCCCTATAGTCTTCAAAGGGATCCGAAATATCTGTTCTCAGATTCCACAGAAATAAGGCTAGCAAAGAGATCTAAGAAACACAGATGTAACTCTGTGAGATGAATTCACAGAACACTAAGCAGTTTCTCAGGAAGCTTCTTTCCAGATTTCATCTGAGGATATTTCCTTTTTCACCATAGCCCTCTATGGGCTTCCAAATATCACTTTGCCAATTCCACAAGAACTGTCTTAGCGAAAGGCTTCTTGAGGGGAAAGCTGTAACTCTGTGAGATGATTTCAAAGAACACAAAGAAGTTTCTCAGAAAGCTTCTTTCTCTTTGTTATCGGAGGATATTTCCTTTGGCCCTATAGTCTTCAAAGGGATCCGAATTATCTGTTCTCAGATTCCACAGAAATAAGGCCAGCAAAGAGATCCACGAAATACAGATGTAACTCTGAGAGTGGAAGTCACAGAACACTAAGCAGTTTCTCAGAAAGCTTCTTTCCAGATTTCATCTGAGGATATTTCCTTTTTCACCATAGCCCTCTATGGGCTTCCAAATATCACTTTGCCAATTCCACAAGAACTGTCTAAGCGAAAGGCTTCTTGAGGGGAAAGCTGTAACTCTGTGAGATGATTTCACAGAACACAAAGAAGTTTCTCAGAAAGCTTCTTTCTCTTTGTTATCGGAGGATATTTCCTTTTGCCTTATAGTCTTCAAAGGGATCCGAAATATCTGTTCTCAGATTCCACAGAAATAAGGCTAGCAAAGAGATCTAAGAAACACAGATGTAACTCTGTGAGATGAATTCATAGAACACTAAGCAGTTTCTCAGGAAGCTTCTTTCCAGATTTCATCTGAGGATATTTCCTTTTTCACCGTAGCCCTCTATGGGCTTCCAAATATCACTTTGCCAATTCCACCAGAACTGTCTAAGCGAAAGGCTTCTTGAGGGGAAAGCTGTAACTCTGTGAGATGATTTCACAGAACACAAAGAAGTTTCTCAGAAAGCCTCTTTCTCTTTGTTATCGGAGGATATTTCCTTTGGCCCTATAGTCTTCAAAGGGATCCGAAATATCTGTTCTCAGATTCCACAGTATAAGGCTAGCAAAGAGATCCACGAAATACTGATGTAACTCTGTGAGTGGAAGTCACAGATCACAGAACAGTTTCTCAGAAAGCTTCTTTCCAGATTTCATCTGAGGATATTTCCTTTTTCACCATAGACCTCTATGGGCTTCCAAATATCACTTTGCCAATTCCACAAAAACTGTCTTAGCGAAAGGCTTCTTGAGTGGAAAGCTGTAACTCTGTTAGATGATTTCACAAAACACAAAGAAGTTTCTCAGAAAGCTTCTTTCTCTTTGTTATCGGAGGATATTTCCTTTGGCCCTATAGTCTTCAAAGGGATCCGAAATATCTGTTCTCAGATTCCACAGAAAGAAGGCTAGCAAAGAGATCCACGAAACACAAATGTAAGTCTGTGAGATGAATTCACAGAACACTAAGCAGTTTCTCAGAAAGCTTCTTTCCAGATTTCATCTGAGGATATTTCCTTTTTCACCATAGCCCTCTATGGGCTTCCAAATATCACTTTGCCAATTCCACAAGAACGGTCTTAGCGAAAGGCTTCTTGAGGGGAAAGCTGTAACTCTGTGAGATGATTTCACAGAACACAAATTAGTTTCTCAGAAAGCTTCTTTCTCTTTGTTATCGGAGGATATTTCCTTTGGCCCTATCGTCTCCAAAGTGATCCGAAATATGTGTTGTCAGATTCCACAGAAAGAAGGCTAGCAAAGAGATCCACGAAATACTGATGTAACTCTGTGGGTGGAAGTCACACATCACAGAGCAGTTTCTCACAAAGCTTCTTTCCAGATTTCATCTGGGGATATTTCCTTTTTCACCATAGCCCTCTATGGGCTTCCAAATATCACTTTGCCAATTCCACCAGAACTGTCTTAGCGAAAGGCTTCTTGAGGTGAAAGCTGTAACTCTGTGAGATGATTTCACAGAACACAAAGAAGTTTCTCAGAAAGCTTCTTTCTCTTTGTTATCGGAGGATATTTCCTTTGGCCCTATAGTCTTCAAAGGGATCCGAAATATCTGTTCCCAGATTCCACAGAAATCAGGCTAGCAAAGAGATCTACGAAACACAGATGTAACTCTGTGAGATGAATTCACAGAACACTAAGCAGTTTCTCAGAAAGCTTCTTTCCAGATTTCATCTGAGGATATTTCCTTTTTCACCATAGCCCTCTATGGGCTTCCAAATATCACTTTGCCAATTCCACAAGAACTGTCTTAGCGAAAGGCTTCTTGAGGGGAAAGCTGTACCTCTGTGAGATGATTTCACAGAACACAAAGAAGTTTCTCAGAAAGCTTCTTTCTCTTTGTTATCGGAGGATATTTCCTTTGGCCCTATAGTCTTCAAAGGGATCCGAAATATCTGTTCTCAGATTCCACAGAAATAAGGCTAGCAAAGAGATCTACGAAATACAGATGTAACTCTGTGAGATGAATTCAGAGAACACTAAGGAGTTTCTCTGAAAGCTTCTTTCCAGATTTCATCGGAGGATATTTCCTTTTTCACCGTAGCCCTCTATGGGCTTCCAAATATCACTTTGCCAATTCCACAAGAACTGTCTTAGCGAAAGTCTTCTGAAGGGGAAAGCTGTAACTCTGTGAGATGATTTCACAGAACACAAAGAAGTTTCTCAGAAAGCTTCTTTCTCTTTGTTATCGGAGGATATTTCCTTTGGCACTATAGTCTTCAAAGGGATCCGAAACATCTGTTCTCAGATTCCACAGAAATAAGGCTAGCAAAGAGATCTACGAAACACAGATGTAACTCTGTGAGATGAATTAACAGAACACTAAGCAGTTTCTCAGAAAGCTTCTATCCAGATTTCATCTGAGGATATTTCCTTTTTCACCATAGGGCTTCCAAATATCACTTTGCCAATTCCACAAGAACTGTCTTAGCGAAAGGCTTCTTGAGGGGAAAGCTGTAACTCTGTGAGATGATTTCACAGAACACAAGGAAGTTTCTCAGAAAGCTTCTTTCTCTTTGTTATCGGAGGATATTTCCTTTGGCCCTATAGTCTTCAAAGGGATCCGAAATATCTGTTCTCAGATTCCACAGAAAGAAGGCTAGCAAAGAGATCTACGAAACACAGATGTAACTCTGTGAGATGAATTAACAGAACACTAAGCAGTTTCTCAGAAACCTTCTTTCCAGATTTCATCTGAGGATATTTACTTTTTCACCATAGCCCTCTATGGGCTTCCAAATATCACTTTGCCAATTCCACAAGAACTGTCTTAGCGAAAGGCTTCTTGAGTGGAAAGCTGTAACTCTGTGAGATGATTTCACAGAACACAAAGAAGTTTCTCAGAAAGCTTCTTTCTCTTTGTTATCGGAGGATATTTACTTTGGCCCTATAGCCTTCAAAGGGATCCGAAATATCTGTTGTCAGATTCCACAGAAAGAAGGCTAGCAAAGAGATCCACAAAATACTGATGTAACTCTGTGAGTGGAAGTCACACATCACAGAGCAGTTTCTCAGAAAGCTTCTATCCAGATTTCATCTGAGGATATTTTCTTTTTCACCTTAGCCCTCTATGGGCTTCCAAATATCACTTTGCCAATTCCACAAGAACTGTCTTAGCGAAAGGCTTCTTGAGGGGAAAGCTGTAACTCTGTGAGATGATTTCACAGAACACAAAGAAGTTTCTCAGAAAGCTTCTTTCTCTTTTTTATCGGAGGATATTTCCTTTGGCCCTATAGTCTTCAAAGGGATCCGAAATATCTGTTCTCAGATTCCACAGAAATAAGGCTAGCAAAGAGATCTACGAAACACAGATGTAACTCTGTGAGATGAATTCACAGAACACTAAGCAGTTTCTCAGAAAGCTTCTTTCCAGATTTCATCTGAGGATATTTCCTTTTTCACCATAGCCCTCTATGGGCTTCCAAATATCACTCTGCCAATTCCACAAAAACTGTCTTAGCGAAAGGCTTCTTGAGGGGAAAGCTGTAACTCTGTGAGATGATTTCACAGAACACAAATAAGTTTCTCAGAAAGCTTCTTTCTCTTTGTTATCGGAGGATATTTCCTTTGGCCCTATAGTCTTCAAAGGGATCCGAAATATCTGATCTCAGAATCCACAGAAATAAGGCTAGCAAAGAGATCTAGGAAACTCAGATGTAACTCTGTGAGATGAATTCACAGAACACTAAGCGGTTTCTCAGAAAGCTTCTTTCCAGATTTCATCTGAGGATATTTCCTTTTTCACCATAGGGCTTCCAAATATCTCTTTGCCAATTCCACAGGAACTGTCTTAGCGAAAGGCTTCTTGAGTAAAACGCTGTAACTTTGTGAGATGATTTCACAGAACACAAGGAAGTTTCTCAGAAAATTCTTTCTCTTGTTTGTCGGAGGATATTTCCTATGGCCCTATAGTCTTCAGTGGGATCCGAAATATCTGTTCTCAGATTCCACAGAAATAAGGCTAGCAAAGAGATCTACGAAACACAGATGTAACTCTGTGAGATGAATTAACAGAACACTAAGCAGTTTCTCAGAAAGCTTCTATCCAGATTTCATCTGAGGATATTTCCTTTTTCACCATAGGGCTTCCAAATATCACTTTGCCAATTCCACAAGAACTGTCTTAGCGAAAGGCTTCTTGAGGGGAAAGCTGTAACTCTGTGAGATGATTTCACAGAACACAAGGAAGTTTCTCAGAAAGCTTCTTTCTCTTTCTTATCGGAGGATATTTCCTTTGGCCCTATAGTCTTCAAAGGGATCCGAAATATCTGTTCTCAGATTCCAAAGAAATAAGGCTAGCAAAGAGATCTACGAAACACAGATGTAACTCTGTGAGATGAATTAACAGAACACTAAGCAGTTTCTCAGAAACCTTCTTTCCAGATTTCATCTGAGGATATTTACTCTTTCACCATAGCCCTCTATGGGCTTCCAAATATCACTTTGCCAATTCCACAAGAACTGTCTTAGCGAAAGGCTTCTTGAGTGGAAAGCTGTAACTCTGTGAGATGATTTCACAGAACACAAAGAAGTTTCTCAGAAAGCTTCTTTCTCTTTGTTATCGGAGGATATTTACTTTGGCCCTATAGCCTTCAAAGGGATCCGAAATATCTGTTGTCAGATTCCACAGAAAGAAGGCTAGCAAAGAGATCCACAAAATACTGATGTAACTCTGTGAGTGGAAGTCACACATCACAGAGCAGTTTCTCAGAAAGCTTCTATCCAGATTTCATCTGAGGATATTTCCTTTTTCACCATAGCCCTCTATGGGCTTCCAAATATCACTTTGCCAATTCCACAAAAACTGTCTTAGCGAAAGGCTTCTTGAGGGGAAAGCTGTAACTCTGTGAGATGATTTCACAGAACACAAATAAGATTCTCAGAAAGCTTCTTTCTCTTTGTTATCGGAGGATATTTCCTTTGGCCCTATAGTCTTCAAAGGGTTCCGAAATATCTGATCTCAGAATCCACAGAAATAAGGCTAGCAAAGAGATCTAGGAAACTCAGATGTAACTCTGTGAGATGAATTCACAGAACACTAAGCGGTTTCTCAGAAAGCTTCTTTCCAGATTTCATCTGAGGATATTTCCTTTTTCACCATAGGGCTTCCAAATATCACTTTGCCAATTCCACAGGAACAGTCTTAGCGAAAGGCTTCTTGAGGGGAACGCTGTAACTTTGTGAGATGATTTCACAGAACACAAGGAAGTTTCTCAGAAAACTCTTTCTCTTGTTTGTCGGAGGATATTTCCTTTGGCCCTATAGTCTTCAAAGGGATCTGAAATATCTGTTCTCAGATTTTACAGAAATAAGGCTCGCAAAGAGATCTACGAAACACAGATGTAACTCTGTGAGATGAATAAACAGAACACTAAGCAGTTTCTCAGAAAGCTTCCTTCCAGATTTCATCTGAGGATATTTCCTTTTTCACCATAGCCCTCTATGGGCTTCCAAATATCACTTTGCCAATTCCACAAGAACTGTCTTAGCGAAAGGCTTCTTGAGTGGAAAGCTGTAACTCTGTGAGGTGATTTCACAGAACACAAAGAAGTTTCTCAGAAAGCTTCTTTTCTTTGTTATCGGAGGATATTTACTTTGGCCCTATAGCCTTCAAAGGGATCCGAAATATCTGTTGTCAGATTCCACAGAAAGAAGGCTAGCAAAGAGATCCACGAAATACTGATGTAACTCTGTGAGATGAATTCACAGAACACTAAGCAGTTTCTCAGAAAGCTTCTTTCCAGATTTCATCTGAGGATATTTCCTTTTTCACCATAGCCCTCTATGGGCTTCCAAATATCACTTTGCCAATTCCACAGGAACTGTCTTAGCGAAAGGCTTCTTGAGGGAAAAGCTGTAACACTGTGAGATGATTTCACAGAACACAAAGAAGTTTCTCAGAAAGCTTCTCTCTCTTTGTTATCGGAGGATATTTCCTTTGGCCCTATAGTCTTCAAAGGGATCCGAAATATCTGTTCTCAGATTCCACAGAAATAAGGCGAGCAAAGAGATCTACGAAACACAGATGTAACTCTGTGAGATGAATTCAGAGAACACTAAGCAGTTTCTCAGAAAGCTTCTTTCCAGATTTCATCTGAGGATATTTCCTTTTTCACCATAGGCCTCTATGGGCTTCCAAATATCACTTTGCCAATTCCACAAGAACTGTCTTAGCGAAAGGCTTCTGAAGGGGAAAGCTGTAACTCTGTGAGATGATTTCACAGAACACAAAGAAGTTTCTCAGAAAGCTTCTTTCTCTTTGTTATCGGAGGATATTTGCTTTTGCACTATAGTCTTCAAAGGGATCCGAAACATCTGTTCTCAGACTCCACAGAAATAAGGCTAGCAAAGAGATCTACGAAACACAAATGTAACTCTGTGAGATGAATTCACAGAACACTAAGCAGTTTCTCAGAAAGCTTCTATCCAGATTTCATCTGAGGATATTTCCTTTTTCACCATAGCCCTTTATGGGCTTCCAAATATCACTTTGCCAATTCCACAAAAACTGTCTTAGCGAAAGGCTTCTTGAGGGAAAGCTGTAACTCTGTGAGATGATTTCACAGAACACAAAGAAGTTTCTCAGAAAGCTTCTTTCTCTTTGTTATCGGAGGATATTTCCTTTGGCCCTATAGTCTTCAAAGGGATCCCAAATATCTGTTCTCAGATTCCACAGAAATAAGGCTAGCAAAGAGATCTACGAAACACAGATGTAACTCTGTCAGATGAATTCACAGAACACTAAGCAGTTTCTCAGAAAGCTTCTTTCCAGATTTCATCTGAGGATATTTCCTTTTTCACCAGAGCCCTCTATGGGCTTCCAAATATCACTTTGCCAATTCCACAAGAACTGTCTTAGCGAAAGGCTTCTTGAGGGGAAAGCTGTAACTCTGTGAGATGATATCACAGAACACAAAGAAGTTTCTCAGAAAGCTTCTTTCTCTTTGTTATCGGAGGATATTTCCTTTGGCCCTATAGTCTCCAAAGGGATCCGAAATATCTGTTCTCAGATTCCACAGAAATAAGGCTAGCAAAGAGATCTACGAAACACAGATGTAACTCTGTGAGAAGAATTCAGAGAACACTAAGCAGTTTCTCAGAAAGCTTCTTTCCAGATTTCATCTGAGGATATTTCCTTTTTCACCATAGCCCTCTATGGGCTTCCAAATATCATTTTGCCAATTTCACAAGAACTGTCTTAGCGAAAGGCTTCTTGAGGGGAAAGCTGTAACTCTGTGAGATGATTTCACAGAACACAAAGAAGTTTCTCAGAAACCTTCATTCCCTTTGTTATCGGAGGATATTTCCTTTGGCCCTATAGTCTTCAAAGGGATCCGAAATATCTGTTCTCAGATTCCACAGAAAGAAGGCTAACAAAGAGATCTACGAAACACAGATGTAACTCTGTGAGATGAATTCACAGAACACTAAGCAGTTTCTCAGAAAGCTTCTTTCCAGATTTCATCTGAGGATATTTCCTTTTTCACCATAGCCCTCTATGGACTTCCAAATATCACTTTGCCAATTCCACAAAAACTGTCTTAGCGAAAGGCTTCTTGAGTGGAAAGCTGTAACTCTGTGAGATGATTTCACAGAACACAAGGAAGTTTCTCAGAAAGCTTCTTTCTCTTTGTTATCGGAGGATATTTCCTTTGGCCCTATAGTCTTCAAAGGGTTCCGAAATATCTGATCTCAGAATCCACAGAAATAAGGCTAGCAAAGAGATCTAGGAAACTCAGATGTAACTCTGTGAGATGAATTCACAGAACACTAAGCGGTTTCTCAGAAAGCTTCTTTCCAGATTTCATCTGAGGATATTTCCTTTTTCACCATAGGGCTTCCAAATATCACTTTGCCAATTCCACAGGAACTGTCTTAGCGAAAGGCTTCTTGAGGGGAACGCTGTAACTTTGTGAGATGATTTCACAGAACACAAGGAAGTTTGTCAGAAAGCTTCTTTCTCTTTGTTATCGGAGGATATTTACTTTGGCCCAATAGCCTTCAAAGGGATCCGAAATATCTGTTGTCAGATTCCACAGAAAGAAGGCTAGCAAAGAGATCCACGAAACACAGATGTAATTCTGTCAGTGGAAGTCACACATCACAGAGTAGTTTCTCAGAAAGCTTCTTTCCAGATTTCATCTGAGGATATTTGCTTTTTCACCATATCCCTCTATGGGCTTCCAAATATCACTTTGCCAATTCCACAAGAACTGTCTTAGCGAAAGGATTCTTGAGGGGAAAGCTGTAACTCTGTGAGATGATTTCACAGAACACAAAGAAGATTCTCAGAAAGCTTCCTTCTCTTTATTATCGGAGGATATTTCCTTTGGCCCTATAGTCTTCAAAGGGATCCGAAATATCTGTTCTCAGATTCCAGAGAAATAAGGCTAGCAAAGAGATCTACGAAACACAGATGTAACTCTGTGAGAAGAATTCACAGAACACTAAGCAGTTTCTCAGAAAGCTTCTTTCCAGATTTCATCTGAGGATATTTCCTTTTTCAACATAGCCCTCTATGGGCTTCCAAATATCACTTTGCCAATTCCACAAGAACTGTCTTAGCGAAAGGCTTCTTGAGGGGAAAGCTGTAACTCTGTGAGATGATTTCACAGAACACAGAGAAGTTTCTCAGAAAGTTTCTTTCTCTTTGTTATCGGAGGATATTTCCTTTGGCCCTATAGTCTTCAAAGGGATCCGAAATATCTCTTCTCAGATTCCACAGAAATAAGGCTAGCAAAGAGATCTACGAAACACAGATGTAACTCTGTGAGATGAATTCACAGGACACTGAGCAGTTTTTCAGAAAGCTTCTTTCCAGATTTCATCTGAGGATATTTCCTTTTTCACCAGAGCCCTCTATGGGCTTCCAAATATCACTTTGCCAATTCCACAAGAACTGTCTTAGCGAAAGGATTCTTGAGGGGAAAGCTGTAACTCTGTGAGATGATTTCACAGAACACAAGGAAGTTTCTCAGAAAGCTTCTTTCTCTTTGTTATCGGAGGATATTTCCTTTGGCCCTATAGTCTCCAAAGGGATCCGAAATATCTCTTCTCAGATTCCACAGAAATAAGGCTAGCAAAGAGATCTACGAAACACAGATGTAACTCTGTGAGATGAATTCAGAGAACACTAAGCAGTTTCTCAGAAAGCTTCTTTCCAGATTTCATCTGAGGATATTTCCTTTTTCACCATAGCCCTCTATGGGCTTCCAAATATCACTTTGCCAATTCCACAAGAACTGTTTAAGCGAAAGGCTTCTTGAGTGGAAAGCTGTAACTCTGTGAGATGATTTCACAGAACACAAAGAAGTTTCTCAGAAAGCTTCTTTCTCTTTGTTATCGGAGGATATTTACTTTGGCCCTATAGCCTTCAAAGGGATCCGAAATATCTGTTGTCAGATTCCACAGAAAGAAGGCTAGCAAAGAGATCCACGAAATACTGATGTAACTCTGTGAGTGGAAGTCACACATCACAGAGCAGTTTCTCAGAAAGCTTCTTTCCAGATTTCATCTGAGGATATTTCCTTTTTCACCATAGCCCTCTATGGGCTTCCAAATATCACTTTGCCAATCACACAAGAACTGTCTTAGCGAAAGGCTTCTTGAGGGGAAAGCTGTAACTCTGTGAGATGATTTCACAGAACACAAAGAAGTTTCTCAGAAATCTTCTTGCTCTTTGTTATCGGAGGATATTTCCTTTGGCCCTATAGTCTTCAAAGGGATCCGAAATATCTGTTCTCAGATTCCACAGAAATAAGGCTAGCAAAGAGATCTACGAAACACAGATGTAACTCTGTGAGATGAATTCACAGGACACTGAGCAGTTTTTCAGAAAGCTTCTTTCCAGATTTCATCTGAGGATATTTCCTTTTTCACCATAGCCCTCTATGGGCTTCCAAATATCACTTTGCCAATTCCAGAAGAACTGTCTTAGCGAAAGGCTTCTTGAGGGGAAAGCTGTAACTCTGTGAGATGATTTCACAGAACACAAAGAAGTTTCTCAGAAAGCTTCTTTCTCTTTGTTATCGGAGGATATTTCCTTTGGCCCTATAGTCTTCAAAGGGATCCGAAATATCTGTTCTCAGATTCCACAGAAATAAGGCTAGCAAAGAGATCCACGAAACACAGATGTAACTCTGTGAGATGAATTCACAGAACACTAAGCAGTTTCTCAGAAAGCTTCTTTCCGGATTTCATCTGAGGATATTTCCTTTTTCACCATATCCCTCTATGGGCTTCCAAATATCACTTTGCCAATTCCACAGGAACTGTCTTAGCGAAAGGCTTCTTGAGGGGAAAGCTGTAACTCTGTGAGATGATTTCACAGAACACAAGGAGATTTCTCAGAAAGCTTCTCTCTCTTTGTTATCGGAGGATATTTCCATTGGCCTATAGTCTTCAAAGGGATTCGAAATATCTGGTCTCAGATTCCACAGAAATAAGGCTAGCAAAGAGATCTACGAAACACAGATGTAACTCTGTGAGATGAATTCACAGAACACTAAGCAGTTTCTCAGAAAGCTTCTTTCCAGATTTCATCTGAGGATATTTCCTTTTTCACCATAGCCCTCTATGGGCTTCCAAATATCACTTTGCCAATTCCACAAGAACTGTCCTAGCGAAAGGCTTCCTGAGGGGAAAGCTGTAACTCTGTGAGATGATTTCCAGGAACACAAAGAAGTTTCTCAGAAAGCTTCTTTCTCTTTGTTATCGGAGGATATTTACTTTGGCCCAATAGCCTTCAAAGGGATCCGAAATATCTGTTCTCAGATTCCACAGAAAGAAGGCTAGCAAAGAGATCCACGAAACACAGATGTAATTCTGTGAGTGGAAGTCACACATCACAGAGTAGTTTCTCAGAAAGCTTCTTTCCAGATTTCATCTGAGGATATTTCCTTTTTCACCATAGCCCTCTATGGGCTTCCAAATATCACTTTGCCAATTCCACAAGAACTGTCTTAGCGAAAGGCTTCTTGAGGGGAAAGCTGTAACTCTGTGAGATGATTTCACAGAACACAAAGAAGTTTCTCAGAAAGCTTCTTTCTCTTTGTTATCGGAGGATATTTCCTTTGGCCCTATAGTCTCCAAAGGGATCCGAAATATCTCTTCTCAGATTCCACAGAAATAAGGCTAGCAAAGAGATCTACGAAACACAGATGTAACTCTGTGAGATGAATTCAGAGAACACTAAGCAGTTTCTCAGAAAGCTTCTTTCCAGATTTCATCTGAGGATATTTCCTTTTTCACCATAGCCCTCTATGGGCTTCCAAATATCACTTTGCCAATTCCACAAGAACTGTCTAAGCGAAAGGCTTCTTGAGTGGAAAGCTGTAACTCTGTGAGATGATTTCACAGAACACAAAGAAGTTTCTCAGAAAGCTTCTTTCTCTTTGTTATCGGAGGATATTTACTTTGGCCCTATAGCCTTCAAAGGGATCCGAAATATCTGTTGTCAGATTCCAGAGAAAGAAGGCTAGCAAAGAGATCCACGAAATACTGATGTAACTCTGTGAGTGGAAGTCACACATCACAGAGCAGTTTCTCAGAAACCTTCTTTCCAGATTTCATCTGAGGATATTTCCTTTTTCACCATAGCCCTCTATGGGCTTCCAAATATCACTTTGCCAATCACACAAGAACTGTCTTAGCGAAAGGCTTCTTGAGGGGAAAGCTGTAACTCTGTGAGATGATTTCACAGAACACAAAGAAGTTTCTCAGAAATCTTCTTGCTCTTAGTTATCGGAGGATATTTCCTTTGGCCCTATAGTCTTCAAAGGGTCCGAAATATCTGTTCTCAGATTCCACAGAAATAAGGCTAGCAAAGAGATCTACGAAACACAGATGTAACTCTGTGAGATGAATTCACAGGACACTGAGCAGTTTTTCAGAAAGCTTCTTTCCAGATTTCATCTGAGGATATTTCCTTTTTCACCATAGCCCTCTATGGGCTTCCAAATATCACTTTGCCAATTCCACAAGAACTGTCTTAGCGAAAGGCTTCTTGAGGGGAAAGCTGTAACTCTGTGTGATGATTTCACAGAACACAAAGAAGTTTCTCAGAAAGCTTCTTTCTCTTTGTTATCGGAGGATATTTACTTTGGCCCTATAGCCTTCAAAGGGATCCGAAATATCTGTTGTCAGATTCCTCAGAAAGAAGGCTAGCAAAGAGATCCACGAAATACTTATGTAACTCTGTGAGTGGAAGTCACACATCACAGAGCAGTTTCTCAGAAAGCTTCTTCCCAGATTTCATCTGAGGATATTTCCTTTTTCACCATAGCCCTCTATGGTTTTCCAAATATCACTTTGCCAATCCCACAAGAACTGTCTTAGCGAAAGGAATCTTGAGGGGAAAGCTGTAACTCTGTGAGATGATTTCACAGAACACAAAGAAGTTTCTCAGAAAGCTTCTTTCTCTTTGTTATCAGAGGATATTTCCTTTGGCCCTATAGTCTTCAAAGGGATCCGAAATATCTGTTCTCAGATTCCACAGAAATAAGTCTAGCAAAGAGATCTACGAAACACAGATGTAACTCTGTGAGATGAATTCACAGAACACTGAGCAGTTTCTCAGAAAACTTCTTTCCAGATTTCCTCTAAGGATATTTCCTTTTTCACCATAGCCCTATATGGTCTTCCAAATATCACTTTGCCAATTCCACAAGAACTGTCTTAGCGAAAGGCTTCTTGAGGAGAAAGCTGTAACTCTGTGAGATGATTTCACAGAACACGAAGAAGTTTCTCAGAAACCTTCTTTCTCTTTGTTATCGGAGGATATTTCCTTTGGCCCTATAGTCTTCAAAGGGATCCGAAATATCTGTTGTCAGATTCCACAGAAAGAAGGCTAGCAAAGAGATCCACGAAATACTGATGTAACTCTGAGAGTGGAAGTCACACATCACAGAGCAGTTTCTCAGAAAGCTTCTTTCCAGATTTCATCTGAGGATATTTCCTTTCTCACCATAGCCCTCTATGGGCTTCCAAATATCACTTTGCAAATTCCACAAGAACTGTTTAGCGAAAGGCTTCTTGAGGGGAAAGCTGTAACTCTGTGAGATGATTTCACAGAACACAAAGAAGTTTCTCAGAAAGCTTCTTTCTCTTTGTTATCGGAGGATATTTCCTTTGGCCTTATAGTCTTCAAAGGGATCCGAAATATCTGTTCTCAGATTCCACAGAAATAAGGCTAGCAAAGAGATATAAGAAACAGAGATGTAACTCTGTTAGATGAATTCACAGAACACTAAGCAGTTTCTCAGAAAGCTTCTTTCCAGATTTCATCTGAGGATATTTCCTTTTTCACCATAGCCCTCTATGGGCTTCCAAATATCACTTTGCCAATTCCACAAGAACTGTCTAAGCGAAAGGCTTCTTGAGGGGAAAGCTGTAACTCTGTGAGATGATTTCACAGAACCCAAAGGAGTTTCTCAGAAATCCTCTTTCTCTTTGTTATCGGAGGATATTTCCTTTGGCCCTATAGTCTTCAAAGGGATCCGAAATATCTGTTCTCAGATTCCACAGAAATAGGGCTAGCAAAGAGATCCACGAAATACTGATGTAACTCTGTGAGTGGAAGTCACACATCACAGAACAGTTTCTCAGAAATCTTCTTTCCAGATTTCATCTGAGGATATTTCCTTTTTCAACATAGCCCTCTATGGGCTTCTAAATATCACTTTGCCAATTCCAAAAGAACTGTCTTAGCGACAGGCTTCTTGAGGAGAAAGCTGTAAGTCTGTGAGATGATTTCACAGAACACAAAGAAGTTTCTCAGAAAGCTTCTTTCTCTTTGTTATCGGAGGATATTTCCTTTGGCCCTATAGTCTTCAAAGGGATCCGAAATATCTGTTCTCAGATTCCACAGAAATAAGGCTAGCAAAGAGATCTACGAAACACACATGTAACTCTGTGAGATGAATTCACAGAACACTAAGCAGTTTCTCAGAAAGCTTCTTTCCAGATTTCATCTGAGGATATTTCCTTTTTCACCATAGCCCTCTAGGGGCTTCCAAATATCACTTTGCCAATTCCACAAGAACTGTCTTAGCGAAAGGCTTCTTGAGGGGAAAGCTGTAACTCTGTGAGATGATTTCAAAGAACACAAAGAAGTTTCTCAGAAAGCTTCTTTCTCTTTGTTATCGGAGGATATTTCCTTTGGCCCTATAGTCTTCAAAGGGATCCGAATTATCTGTTCTCAGATTCCACAGAAATAAGGCTAGCAAAGAGATCCACGAAATACAGATGTAACTCTGAGAGTGGAAGTCACAGAACACTAAGCAGTTTCTCAGAAAGCTTCTTTCCAGATTTCATCTGAGGATATTTCCTTTTTCACCATAGCCCTCTATGGGCTTCCAAATATCACTTTGCCAATTCCACAAGAACTGTCTAAGCGAAAGGCTTCTTGAGGGGAAAGCTGTAACTCTGTGAGATGATATCACTGAACACAAAGAAGTTTCTCAGAAAGCTTCTTTCTCTTTGTTATCGGAGGATATTTCCTTTTGCCTTATAGTCTTCAAAGGAATCCGAAATATCTGTTCTCAGATTCCACAGAAATAAGGCTAGCAAAGAGATCTAAGAAACACAGATGTAACTCTGTGAGATGAATTCACAGAACACTAAGCAGTTTCTCAGGAAGCTTCTTTCCAGATTTCATCTGAGGATATTTCCTTTTTCACCATAGCCCTCTATGGGCTTCCAAATATCACTTTGCCAATTCCACAAGAACTGTCTTAGCGAAAGGCTTCTTGAGGGGAAAGCTGTAACTCTGTGAGATGATTTCACAGAACACAAAGAAGTTTCTCAGAAAGCTTCTTTCTCTTTGTTATCGGAGGATATTTCCTTTGGCCTTATAGTCTTCAAAGGGATCCGAAATATCTGTTGTCAGATTCCACAGAAATAAGGCTAGCAAAGAGATCCACGAAATACAGATGTAACTCCGTGAGTGGACGTCACACATCACAGAGCAGTTTCTCAGAAAGCTTCTTTCCAGATTTCATCTGAGGATATTTCCTGTTTCACCATAGCCCTCTATGGGCTTCCAAATATCACTTTGCCAATTCCACAAGAACTGTCTTAGCGAAAGGCTTCTTGAGGGGAAAGCTGTAACTCTGTGAGATGATTTCACAGAACACAAAGAAGTTTCTCAGAAAGCTTCTTTCTCTTTATTATCGGAGGATATTTCCTTTGGCCCTATAGTCTTCAAAGGGATCCGAAATATCTGTTCTCAGATTCCACAGAAATAAGGCTAGCAAAGAGATCTACGAAACACAGATGTAACTCTGTGAGATGAATTCACAGAACACTAAGCAGTTTCTCAGAAAGCTTCTTTCCAGATTTCATCTGAGGATATTTCCTTTTTCACCGTAGCCCTCTATGGGCTTCCAAATATCACTTTGCCAATTCCACCAGAACTGTCTAAGCGAAAGGCTTCTTGAGGGGAAAGCTGTAACTCTGTGAGATGATTTCACAGAACACAAAGAAGTTTCTCAGAAAGCCTCTTTCTCTTTGTTATCGGAGGATATTTCCTTTGGCCCTATAGTCTTCAAAGGGATCCGAAATATCTGTTCTCAGATTCCACAGAAATAAGGCTAGCAAAGAGATCCACGAAATACTGATGTAACTCTGTGAGTGGAAGTCACACATCACAGAACAGTTTCTCAGAAAGCTTCTTTCCAGATTTCATCTGAGGATATTTCCTCTTTCACCATAGACCTCTATGGGCTTCCAAATATCACTTTGCCAATTCCACAAAAACTGTCTTAGCGAAAGGCTTCTTGAGTGGAAAGCTGTAACTCTGTTAGATGATTTCACAAAACACAAAGAAGTTTCTCAGAAAGCTTCTTTCTCTTTGTTATCAGAGGATATTTCCTTTGGCCCTATAGTCTTCAAAGGGATTCGAAATATCTGTTCTCAGATTCCACAGAAAGAAGGCTAGCAAAGAGATCCACGAAACACAAATGTAAGTCTGTGAGATGAATTCACAGAACACTAAGCAGTTTCTCAGAAAGCTTCTTTCCAGATTTCATCTGAGGATATTTCCTTTTTCACCATAGCCCTCTATGGGCTTTCAAATGTCACTTTGCCAATTCCACAAGAACTGTCTTAGCGAATGTCTTCTTGAGGGGAAAGCTGTAACTCTGTGAGATGATTTCACAGAACACAAATTAGTTTCTCAGAAAGCTTCTTTCTCTTTGTTATCGGAGGATATTTCCTTTGGCCCTATAGTCTCCAAAGTGATCCGAAATATGTGTTGTCAGATTCCACAGAAAGAAGGCTAGCAAAGAGATCCACGAAATACTGATGTAACTCTGTGAGTGGAAGTCACACATCACAGAGCAGTTTCTCAGAAAGCTTCTTTCCAGATTTCATCTGGGGATATTCCCTTTTTCACCATAGCCCTCTATGGGCTTCCAAATATCACTTTGCCAATTCCACCAGAACTGTCTTAGCGAAAGGCTTCTTGAGGTGAAAGCTGTAACTCTGTGAGATGATTTCACAGAACACAAAGAAGTTTTTCAGAAAGCTTCTTTCTCTTTGTTATCGGAGGATATTTCCTTTGGCCCTATAGTCTTCAAATGGATCCGAAATATCTGTTCCCAGATTCCACAGAAATCAGGCTAGCAAAGAGATCTACGAAACACAGATGTAACTCTGTGAGATGAATTCACAGAACACTAAGCAGTTTCTCAGAAAGCTTCTTTCCAGATTTCATCTGAGGATATTTCCTTTTTCACCATAGCCCTCTATGGGCTTCCAAATATCACTTTGCCAATTCCACAAGAACTGCCTTAGCGAAAGGCTTCTTGAGGGGAAAGCTGTAACTCTGTGAGATGATTTCACAGAACACAAAGAAGTTTCTCAGAAAGCTTCTTTCTCTTTGTTATCGGAGGATATTTCCTTTGGCCCTATAGTCTTCAAAGGGATCCGAAATATCTGTTCTCAGATTCCACAGAAATAAGGCTAGCAAAGAGATCTACGAAACACAGATGTAACTCTGTGAGATGAATTCAGAGAACACTAAGGAGTTTCTCTGAAAGCTTCTTTCCAGATTTCATCTGAGGATATTTCCTTTTTCACCATAGCCCTCTATTGGCTTCCAAATATCACTTTGCCAATTCCACAAGAACTGTCTAAGCGAAAGTCTTCTGAAGGGGAAAGCTGTAACTCTGTGAGATGATTTCACAGAACACAAAGAAGTTTCTCAGAAAGCTTCTTTCTCTTTGTTATCGGCGGATATTTCCTTTGGCACTATAGTCTTCAAAGGGATCCGAAACATCTGTACTCAGATTCCACAGAAATAAGGCTAGCAAAGAGATCTACGAAACACAGATGTAACTCTGTGAGATGAATTAACAGAACACTAAGCAGTTTCTCAGAAAGCTTCTATCCAGATTTCATCTGAGGATATTTCCTTTTTCACCATAGGGCTTCCAAATATCACTTTGCCAATTCCACAAGAACTGTCTTAGCGAAAGGCTTCTTGAGGGGAAAGCTGTAACTCTGTGAGATGATTTCACAGAACACAAGGAAGTTTCTCAGAAAGCTTCTTTCTCTTTGTTATCGGAGGATATTTCCTTTGGCCCTATAGTCTTCAAAGGGATCCGAAATATCTGTTCTCAGATTCCACAGAAATAAGGCTAGCAAAGAGATCTACGAAACACAGATGTAACTCTGTGAGATGAATTAACAGAACACTAAGCAGTTTCTCAGAAAGCTTCTTTCCAGATTTCATCTGAGGATATTTCCTTTTTCACCATAGCCCTCTATGGGCTTCCAAATATCACTTTGCCAATTCCACAAGAACTGTCTTAGCGAAAGGCTTCTTGAGTGGAAAGCTGTAACTCTGTGAGATGATTTCACAGAACACAAAGAAGTTTCTCAGAAAGCTTCTTTCTCTTTGTTATCGGAGGATATTTACTTTGGCCCTATAGCCTTCAAAGGGATCCGAAATATCTGTTGTCAGATTCCACAGAAAGAAGGCTAGCAAAGAGTTCCACGAAATACTGATGTAACTCTGTGCGTGGAAGTCACACATCACAGAGCAGTTTCTCAGAAAGCTTCTATCCAGATTTCATCTGAGGATATTTTCTTTTTCACCATAGCCCTCTATGGGCTTCCAAATATCACTTTGCCAATTCCACAAGAACTGTCTTAGCGAAAGGCTTCTTGAGGGGAAAGCTGTAACTCTGTGAGATGATTTCACAGAACACAAGGAAGTTTCTCAGAAAGCTTCTTTCTCTTTGTTATCGGAGGATATTTCCTTTGGCCCTATAGTCTTCAAAGGGATCCGAAATATCTGTTCTCAGATTCCACAGAAATAAGGCTAGCAAAGAGATCTACGAAACACAGATGTAACTCTGTGAGATGAATTAACAGAACACTAAGCAGTTTCTCAGAAAGCTTCTTTCCAGATTTCATCTGAGGATATTTCCTTTTTCACCATAGCCCTCTATGGGCTTCCAAATATCACTTTGCCAATTCCACAAGAACTGTCTTAGCGAAAGGCTTCTTGAGTGGAAAGCTGTAACTCTGTGAGATGATTTCACAGAACACAAAGAAGTTTCTCAGAAAGCTTCTTTCTCTTTGTTATCGGAGGATATTTACTTTGGCCCTATAGCCTTCAAAGGGATCCGAAATATCTGTTGTCAGATTCCACAGAAAGAAGGCTAGCAAAGAGATCCACGAAATACTGATGTAACTCTGTGAGTGGAAGTCACACATCACAGAGCAGTTTCTCAGAAAGCTTCTATCCAGATTTCATCTGAGGATATTTTCTTTTTCACCATAGCCCTCTATGGGCTTCCAAATATCACTTTGCCAATTCCACAAGAACTGTCTTAGCGAAAGGCTTCTTGAGGGGAAAGCTGTAACTCTGTGAGATGATTTCACAGAACACAAAGAAGTTTCTCAGAAAGCTTCTTTCTCTTTGTTATCGGAGGATATTTCCTTTGGCCCTATAGTCTTCAAAAGGATCCGAAATATCTGTTCTCAGATTCCACAGAAATAAGGCTAGCAAAGAGATCTACGAAACACAGATGTAACTCTGTGAGATGAATTCACAGAACACTAAGCAGTTTCTCAGAAAGCTTCTTTCCAGATTTCATCTGAGGATATTTCCTTTTTCACCATAGCCCTCTATGGGCTTCCAAATATCACTTTGCCAATTCCACAAAAACTGTGTTAGCGAAAGGCTTCTTGAGGGGAAAGCTGTAACTCTGTGAGATGATTGCACAGAACACAAATAAGTTTCTCAGAAAGCTTCTTTCTCTTTGTTATCGGAGGATATTTCCTTTGGCCCTATAGTCCTCAAAGGGATCCGAAATATCTGATCTCAGAATCCACAGAAATAAGGCTAGCAAAGAGATCCAGGAAACCCCGATGTAACTCTGTGAGATGAATTCACAGAACACTAAGCAGTTTCTCAGAAAGCTTCTTTCCAGATTTCATCTGAGGATATTTCCTTTTTCACCATAGCCCTCTATGGGCTTCCAAATATCACTTTGCCAATTCCACAGGAACTGTCTTAGCGAAAGGCTTCTTGAGGGGAAAGCTGTAACTCTGTGAGATGATTTCACAGAACACAAAGAAGTTTCTCAGAAAGCTTCTTTCTCTTTGTTATCAGAGGATATTAACTTTGGCCCTATAGCCTTCAAAGGGATCCGAAATATCTGTTGTCAGATTCCACAGAAAGAAGGCTAGCAAAGAGATCCACGAAATACTGATGTAACTCTGTGAGTGGAAGTCACACATCACAGAGCAGTTTCTCAGAAAACTTCTTTCCAGATTTCATCTGAGGATATTTCCTTTTTCACCGTAGCCCTCTATGGGCTTCCAAATATCACTTTCCCAATTCCACAAGAACTGTCTTAGCGAAAGGCTTCTTGAGGGGAAAGCTGTAACTCTGTGAGATGATTTCACAGAACACAAAGAAGTTTCTCAGAAAGCTTCTTTCTCTTTGTTATCGGAGGATATTTCCTTTGGCCCTATAGTCTTCAAAGGGATCCGAAATATCTGTTCTCAGATTCCACAGAAAAAAGGCTAGCAAAGAGATCTAGGAAACACAGATGTAACTCTGTGAGATGAATTCACAGAACACTAAGCAGTTTCTCAGAAAGCTTCTTTCCAGATTTCATCTGAGTATATTTCCTTTTTCACCATAGCCCTCTGTGGGCTTCCAAATATCACTTTGCCAATTCCACAGGAACTGTTTTAGCGAAAGGCTTCTTGAGGGGAAAGCTGTAACTCTGTGAGGTGATTTCACAGAACACAAAGAAGTTTCTCAGAAAGCTTCTTTCTCTTTGTTATCGGAGGATATTTCGTGTGGCCCTATAGTCTTCAAAGGGATCCGAAATATCTGTTCTCAGATTCCACAGAAATAAGGCTAGCAAAGAGATCTACGAAACACAGATGTAACTCTGTGAGATGAATTAACAGAACACTAAGCAGTTTCTCAGAAAGCTTCTTTCCAGATTTCCTCTGAGGATATTTCCTTTTTCACCATAGCCCTCTATGGGCTTCCAAATATCACTTTGCCAATTCCAGAAGAACTGTCTTAGCGAAAGGCTTCTTGAGGGGAAAGCTGTAACTCTGTGAGATGATTTCACAGAACACAAAGAAGTTTCTCAGAAAGCTTCTTTCTCTTTGTTATCAGAGGATATTTACTTTGGCCCTATAGCCTTCAAAGGGATCCGAAATATCTGTTGTCAGATTCCACAGAAAGAAGGTTAGCTAAGAGATCCACGAAATACTGATGTAACTCTGTGAGTGGAAGTCACACATCACAGAGCAGTTTCTCAGAAAACTTCTTTCCAGATTTCATCTGAGGATATTTCCTTTTTCACCATAGCCCTCTATGGGCTTCCAAATATCACTTTCCCAATTCCACAAGAACTGTCTTAGCGAAAGGCTTCTTGAGGGGAAAGCTGTAACTCTGTGAGATGATTTCACAGAACACAAAGAAGTTTCTCAGAAAGCTTCTTTCTCTTTGTTATCGGAGGATATTTCCTTTGGCCCTATAGTCTTCAAAGGGATCCGAAATATCTGTTCTCAGATTCCACAGAAAAAAGGCTAGCAAAGAGATCTAGGAAACACAGATGTAACTCTGTGAGATGAATTCACAGAACACTAAGCAGTTTCTCAGAAAGCTTCTTTCCAGATTTCATCTGAGTATATTTCCTTTTTCACCATAGCCCTCTGTGGGCTTCCAAATATCACTTTGCCAATTCCAAGGAACTGTGTTAGCGAAAGGCTTCTTGAGTGGAAAGCTGTAACTCTGTGAGGTGATTTCACAGAACACAAAGAAGTTTCTCAGAAAGCTTCTTTCTCTTTGTTATCGGAGGATATTTCGTTTGGCCCTATAGTCTTCAAAGGGATCCGAAATATCTGTTCTCAGATTCAACAGAAATAAGGCTAGCAAAGAGATCTACGAAACACAGATGTAACTCTGTGAGATGAATTAACAGAACACTAAGCAGTTTCTCAGAAAGCTTCTTTCCCGATTTCATCTGAGGATATTTCCTTTTTCACCATAGCCCTCTATGGGCTTCCAAATATCACTTTGCCAATTCCCCAAGAACCGTCTTAGCGAAAGGCTTCTTGAGTGGAAAGCTGTAACTCTGTGAGATGATTTCCCGGAACACAAAGAAGTTTCTCAGAAAGCTTCTTTCTCTTTGTTATCGGAGGATATTTCCTTTGGCCCTATAGCCTTCAAAGGGATCCGAAATATCTGTTGTCAGATTCCACAGAAAGAAGGCTAGCAAAGAGATCCACGAAATACTGATGTAACTCTGTGAGTGGAAGTCACACATCACAGAGCAGTTTCTCAGAAAGCTGCTTTCCAGATTTCATCTGAGGATATTTCCTTTTTCACCATAGCCGTCTATGGGCTTCCAAATATCACTTTGCCAATTCCACCAGAACTGTCTTAGCGAAAGGCTTCTTGAGGTGAAAGCTGTAACTCTGTGAGATGATTTCACAGAACACAAAGAAGTTTCTCAGAAAGCTTCTTTCTCTTTGTTATCGGAGGATATTTCCTTTGGCCCTATAGTCTTCAAAGGGATCCGAAATATCTGTTCTCAGATTCCACAGAAATAAGGCTAGCAAAGAGATCTGCGAAACACAGATGTAACTCTGTGAGATGAATTCACAGAACATTAAGCAGTTTCTCAGAAGGCTTCTTTCCAAATTTCATCTGAGGATATTTCCTTTTTCACCATAGCCCTCTATGGGCTTCCAAATATCACTTTGCCAATTCCACAGGAACTGTCTTAGCGAAAGGCTTCTTGAGGGGAAAGCTGTAACTCTGTGAGATGATTTCACAGAACACAAAGAAGTTTCTCAGAAAGCTTCTTTCTCTTTGTTATGGGAGGATATTTCCTTTGACCCTATAGTCTTCAAAGGGATCTGAAATATCTGTTCTCAGATTCAACAGAAATAAGGCTAGCAAAGAGATCTACGAAACACAGATGTAACTCTGTGAGATGAATTAACAGAACACTAAGCAGTTTCTCAGAAAGCTTCTTTCCAGATTTCATCTGAGGATATTTCCTTTTTCACCATAGCCCTCTATGGGCTTCCAAATATCACTTTGCCAATTCCACAAGAACTGTCTTAGCGAAAGGCTTCCTGAGTGGAAAGCTGTAACTCTGTGAGATGATTTCACAGAACACAAAGAAGTTTCTCAGAAAGTTCTTTCTCTTTGTTATCGGAGGATATTTACTTTGGCCCTATAGCATTCAAAGGGATCCGAAATATCTGTTGTCAGATTCCACAGAAAGAAGGCTAGCAAAGAGATCCACGAAATACTGATGTAACTCTGTGAGTGGAAGTCACACATCACAGAGCAGTTTCTCAGAAAGCTTCTTTCCAGATTTCATCTGAGGATATTTTCTTTTTCACCATAGCCCTCTATGGGCTTCCAAATATCACTTTGCCAATTCCACAAGAACTGTCTTAGCGAAAGGCTTCTTGAGGGGAAAGCTGTAACTCTGTGAGATGATTTCACAGAACACAAAGAAGTTTCTCAGAAAGCTTCTTTCTCTTTGTTATCGGAGGATATTTCCTTTGGCCCTATATTCTTCAAAGGGATCCGAAATATCTGTTCTCAGATTCCACAGAAATAAGGCTAGCAAAGAGATCTGCGAAACACAGATGTAACTCTGTGAGATGAATTCACAGAACACTAAGCAGTTTCTCAGAAAGCTTCTTTCCAGATTTCATCTGAGGATATTTCCTTTTTCACCATAGCCCTCTGTGGGCTTCCAAATATCACTTTGCCAATTCCACAGGAACTGTGTTAGCGAAAGGCTTCTTGAGGGGAAAGCTGTAACTCTGTGAGGTGATTTCACAGAACACAAAGAAGTTTCTCAGAAAGCTTCTTTCTCTTTGTTATCGGAGGATATTTCGTTTGGCCCTATAGTCTTCAAAGGGATCCGAAATATCTGTTCTCAGATTCCACAGAAATAAGGCTAGCAAAGAGATCTACGAAACACAGATGTAACTCTGTGAGATGAATTAACAGAACACTAAGCAGTTTCTCAGAAAGCTTCTTTCCAGATTTCATCTGAGGATATTTCCTTTTTCACCATAGCCCTCTATGGGCTTCCAAATATCACTTTGCCAATTCCCCAAGAACCGTCTTAGCGAAAGGCTTCTTGAGTGGAAAGCTGTAACTCTGTGAGATGATTTCCCGGAACACAAAGAAGTTTCTCAGAAAGCTTCTTTCTCTTTGTTATCTGAGGATATTTCCTTTGGCCCTATAGCCTTCAAAGGGATCCGAAATATCTGTTGTCAGATTCCACAGAAAGAAGGCTAGCAAAGAGATCCACGAAATACTGATGTAACTCTGTGAGTGGAAGTCACACATCACAGAGCAGTTTCTCAGAAAGCTGCTTTCCAGATTTCATCTGAGGATATTTCCTTTTTCACCATAGCCGTCTATGGGCTTCCAAATATCACTTTGCCAATTCCACCAGAACTGTCTTAGCCAAAGGCTTCTTGAGGTGAAAGCTGTAACTCTGTGAGATGATTTCACAGAACACAAAGAAGTTTCTCAGAAAGCTTCTTTCTCTTTGTTATCGGAGGATATTTCCTTTGGCCCTATAGTCTTCAAAGGGATCCGAAATATCTGTTCTCAGATTCCACAGAAATAAGGCTAGCAAAGAGATATTCGAAACACAGATGTAACTCTGTGAGATGAATTAACAGAACACTAAGCAGTTTCTCAGAAAGCTTCTTTCCAGATTTCATCTGAGGATATTTCCTTTTTCACCATAGCCCTCTATGGGCTTCCAAATATCACTTTGCCAATTCCACAAGAACTGTCTTAGCGAAAGGCTTCTTGAGTGGAAAGCTGTAACTCTGTTAGATGATTTCACAGAACACAAAGAAGTTTCTCAGAAAGCTTCTTTCTCTTTGTTATCGGAGGATATTTACTTTGGCCCTATAGCATTCAAAGGGATCCGAAATATCTGTTGTCAGATTCCACAGAAAGAAGGCTAGCAAAGAGATCCACGAAATACTGATGTAACTCTGTGAGTGGAAGTCACACATCACAGAGCAGTTTCTCAGAAAGCTTCTTTCCAGATTTCATCTGAGGATATTTTCTTTTTCACCATAGCCCTCTATGGGCTTCCAAATATCACTTTGCCAATTCCACAAGAACTGTCTTAGCGAAAGGCTTCTTGAGGGGAAAGCTGTAACTCTGTGAGATGATTTCAGAGAACACAAAGAAGTTTCTCAGAAAGCTTCTTTCTCTTTGTTATCGGAGGATATTTCCTTTGGCCCTATAGTCTTCAAAGGGATCCGAAATATCTGTTCTCAGATTCCACAGAAATAAGGCTAGCAAAGAGATCTGCGAAACACAGATGTAACTCTGTGAGATGAATTCACAGAACACTAAGCAGTTTCTCAGAAAGCTTCTTTACAGATTTCATCTGAGGATATTTCCTTTTTCACCATAGCCCTCTATGGGCTTCCAAATATCACTTTGCCAATTCCACAAGAACTGTCTTAGCGAAAGGCTTCTTGAGTGGAAAGCTGTAACTCTGTGAGATGATTTCACAGAACACAAAGAAGTTTCTCAGAAAGCTTCTTTCTCTTTGTTATCGGAGGATATTTCCTTTGGCCCTATAGTCTTCAAAGGGATCCGAAATATCTGATCTCAGATTCCACAGAAATAAGGCTAGCAAAGAGATCCAGGAAACTCAGATGTAACTCTGTGAGATGAATTCACAGAACACTAAGCAGTTTCTCAGAAAGCTTCTTTCCAGATTTCATCTGAGGATATTTCCTTTTTCACCATAGCCCTCTATGGGCTTCCAAATATCACTTTGCCAATTCCACAGGAACTGTCTTAGCGAAAGGCTTCTTGAGGGGAACGCTGTAACTTTGTGAGATGATTTCACAGAACACAAGGAAGTTTCTCAGAAAGCTTCTTTCTCTTTGTTATCGGAGGATATTTCCTTTGGCCCTATAGTCTTCAAAGGGATCCGAAATATCTGTTCTCAGATTCCACAGAAATAAGGCTAGCAAAGAGATCTACGAAACACAGATGTAACTCTGTGAGATGAATTAACAGAACACTAAGCAGTTTCTCAGAAAGCTTCTTTCCAGATTTCCTCTGAGGATATTTCCTTTTTCACCATAGCCCTCTATGGGCTTCCAAATATCATTTTGCCAATTTCACAAGAACTGTCTTAGCGAAAGGCTTCTTGAGGGGAAAGCTGTAACTCTGTGAGATGATTTCACAGAACACAAAGAGATTTCTCAGAAAGCTTCTCTCTCTTTGTTATCGGAGGATATTTCCATTGGCCCTATAGTCTTCAAAGGGATTCGAAATATCTGGTCTCAGATTCCACAGAAATAAGGCTAGCAAAGAGATCTACGAAACACAGATGTAACTCTGTGAGATGAATTCACAGAACACTAAGCAGTTTCTCAGAAAGCTTCTTTCCAGATTTCATCTGAGGATATTTCCTTTTTCACCATAGCCGTCTATGGGCTTCCAAATATCACTTTGCAAATTCCACAAGAACTGTCTTAGCGAAAGGCTTCTTGAGGGGAAAGCTGTAACTCTGTGAGATGATTTCACAGAACACAAAGAAGTTTCTCAGAAAGCTTCTTTCTCTTTGTTATCGGAGGATATTTACTTTGGCCCAATAGCCTTCAAAGGTATCCGAAATATCTGTTGTCAGATTCCACAGAAAGAAGGCTAGCAAAGAGACCAACGAAACACAGATGTAATTCTGTGAGTGGAAGTCACACATCACAGAGTAGTTTCTCAGAAAGCTTCTTTCCAGATTTCATCTGAGGATATTTGCTTTTTCACCTTATCCCTCTATGGGCTTCCAAATATCACTTTGCCAATTCCATAAGAACTGTCTTAGCGAAAGGATTCTTGAGGGGAAAGCTGTAACTCTGTGAGATGATTTCACAGAACACAAAGAAGTTTCTCAGAAAGCTTCTTTCTCTTTGTTATCGGAGGATATTTCCTTTGGCCCTATAGTCTTCAAAGGGATCCGAAATATCTGTTCTCAGATTCCACAGAAAGAAGGCTAGCAAAGAGATCTACGAAACACAGATGTAACTCTGTGAGAAGAATTCACAGAACACTAAGCAGTTTCTCAGAAAGCTTCTTTCCAGATTTCACCTGAGGATATTTCCTTTTTCACCATAGCCCTCTATGGGCTTCCAAATATCACTTTGCCAATTCCACAAGAACTGTCTTAGCGAAAGGCTTCTTGAGGGGAAAGCTGTAACTCTGTGAGATGATTTCACAGAACACAAAGAAGTTTCTCAGAAAGCTTCTTTCTCTTTGTTATCGGAGGATATTTCCTTTGGCCCTATAGTCTCCAAAGGGATCCGAAATATCTCTTCTCAGATTCCACAGAAATAAGGCTAGCAAAGAGATCTACGAAACACACATGTAACTCTGTGAGATGAATTCAGAGAACACTAAGCAGTTTCTCAGAAAGCTTCTTTCCAGATTTCATCTGAGGATATTTCCTTTTTCACCATAGCCCTCTATGGGCTTCCAAATATCACTTTGCCAATTCCACAAGAACTGTCTTAGCGAAAGGCTTCTTCAGGGGAAAGCTGTAACTCTGTGAGATGATTTCACAGAACACAAAGAAGTTTCTCAGAAAGCTTCTTTCTATTTGTTATCGGAGGATATTTACTTTGGCCCTATAGCCTTGAAAGGGATCCGAAATATCTGTTGTCAGATTCCACAGAAAGAAGGCTTGCAAAGAGATCCACGAAATACTGATGTAACTCTGTGAGTGGAAGTCACACATCAAAGAGCAGTTTCTCAGAAAGCTTCTTTCCAGATTTCATCTGAAGATATTTCCTTTTTCACCATAGCCCTCTAAGGGCTTCCAAATATCACTTTGCCAATCACACAAGAACTGTCTTAGCGAAAGGCTTCTTGAGGGGAAAGCTGTAACTCTGTGAGATGATTTCACAAAACACAAAGAAGTTTCTCAGAAATCTTCTTGCTCTTTGTTACCGGAGGATATTTCCTTTAGCCCTATAGTCTTCAAAGGGATCCGAAATATCTGTTCTCAGATTCCACAGAAATAAGGCTAGCAAAGAGATCTACGAAACACAGATGTAACTCTGTGAGATGAATTCACAGGACACTGAGCAGTTTTTCAGAAAGCTTCTCTCCAGATTTCATCTGAGGATATTTCCTTTTTCACCATAGCCCTCTATGGGCTTCCAAATATCACTTTGCCAATTCCACAAGAACTGTCTTAGCGAAAGGCTTCTTGAGGGGAAAGCTGTAACTCTGTGTGATGATTTCACAGAACACAAAGAAGTTTCTCAGAAAGCTTCTTTCTCTTTGTTATCGGAGGATATTTACTTTGGCCCTATAGCCTTCAAAGGGATCCGAAATATCTGTTGTCAGATTCCACAGAAAGAAGGCTAGCAAAGAGATCCACGAAATACTTATGTAACTCTGTGAGTGTAAGTCACACATCACAGAGCAGTTTCTCAGAAAGCTTCTTTCCAGATTTCATCTGAGGATATTTCCTTTTTCACCATAGACCTCTATGGGCTTCCAAATATCACTTTGCCAATCCCACAAGAACTGTCTTAGCGAAAGGCTTCTTGAGGGGAAAGCTGTAACTCTGTGAGATGATTTCACAGAACACAAAGAAGTTTCTCAGAAAGCTTCTTTCTCTTTGTTATCAGAGGATATTTCCTTTGGCCCTATAGTCTTCAAAGGGATCCGAAATATCTGTTCTCAGATTCCACAGAAATAAGGCTAGCAAAGAGATCTACGAAACACAGATGTAACTCTGTGAGATGAATTCGCAGGACACTGAGCAGTTTTTCAGAAAGCTTCTTTCCAGATTTCATCTGAGGATATTTCCTTTTTCACCATAGCCCTCTATGGGCCTCCAAATATCACTTTGTCAATTCCACAAGAACTGTCTTAGCGAAAGGCTTCTTGAGGGGAAAGCTGTAACTCTGTGAGATGATTTCACAGAACGCAAAGAAGTTTCTCAGAAAGCTTCTTTCTCTTTGTTACCGGAGGATATTTCCTTTGGCTCTATAGTCTTCAAAGGGATCCGAAATATCTGTTCTCAGATTCCACAGAAATAAGGCTAGCAAAGTGATCTACGAAACACAGATGTAACTCTGTGAGATGAATTCACAGAACACTAAGCAGTTTCTCAGAAATCTTCTATCCAGATTTCATCTGAGGATATTTCCTTTTCACCATAGCCCTCTATGGGCTTCCAAATATCACTTTACCAATTCCACAAAAACTGTCTTAGCGAAAGGCTTCTTGAGGGGAAAGCTGTAACTCTGTGAGATGATTTCACAGAACACAAGGAAGTTTCTCAGAAAGCTTCTTTCTCTTTGTTATCGGAGGATATTTCCTTTGGCCCTATCGTCTTCAAAGGGATCCGAAATATCTGGTCTCACATTCCACAGAAATAAGGCTAGCAAAGAGATCTACGAAACACAGATGTAACTCTGTGAAATGAATTCACAGAACACTAAGCAGTTTCTCAGAAAGCTTCTTTCCAGATTTCTTCTGAGGATATTTCCTTTTTCATCATAGGGCTTCCAAATATCACTTTGCCAATTCCACAAGAACTGTCTTAGCGAAAGGCTTCTTGAGGGGAAAGCTGTAACTCTGTGAGATGATTTCACAGAACACAAGGAAGTTTCTCAGAAAGCTTCTTTCTCTTTGTTATCGGAGGATATTTCTTTTGGCCCTATAGTCTTCAAAGGGATCCGAAATATCTGGTCTCAGATTCCACAGAAATAAGGCTAGCAAAGAGATCTACGAAACACAGATGTAACTCTGTGAGATGAATTCACAGAACACTAAGCAGTTTCTCAGAAAGCTTCTTTCCAGATTTCATCTGAGGATATTTCCTTTTTCACCATAGCCCTCTATCGCTTCCAAATATCACTTTGCCAAATCCACAAGATCTGTCTTAGCGAAAGGCTTCTTGAGTGGAAAGCTGTAACTCTGTGAGATGATTTCACAGAACACAAAGAAGTTTCTCAGAAAGCTTCTTTCTCTTTGTTATCGGAGGATATTTCCTTTGGCCCTATAGCCTTCAAAGGGATCCGAAATATCTGTTGTCAGATTCCACAGAAAGAAGGCTAGCAAAGAGATCCATGAAATACTGATGTAACTCTGTGAGTGGAAGTCACACATCACAGAGCAGTTTCTCAGAAAGCTTCTTTCCAGATTTCATCTGAGGATATTTCCTTTTTCACCATAGCCCTCTATGGGCTTCCAAATATCACTTTGCCAATGCCACAAGAACTGTCTTAGCGAAAGGCTTCTTGAGGGGAAAGCTGTAACTCCGTGAGATGATTTCACAGAACACAAAGAAGTTTCTCAGAAAGCTTCTTTCTCTTTGTTATCGGAGGATATTTCCTTTGGCCCTATAGTCTTCAAAGGGATCCGAAATATCTGTTCTCAGATTCCACAGAAATAAGGCTAGCAAAGAGATCTGCGAAACACAGATGTAACTCTGTGAGATGAATTCACAGAACACTAAGCAGTTTCTCAGAAAGCTTCTTTACAGATTTCATCTGAGGATATTTCCTTTTTCACCATAGCCCTCTATGGGCTTCCAAATATCACTTTGCCAATTCCACAAGAACTGTCTTAGCGAAAGGCTTCTTGAGTGGAAAGCTGTAACTCTGTGAGATGATTTCACAGAACACAAAGAAGTTTCTCAGAAAGCTTCTTTCTCTTTGTTATCGGAGGATATTTCCTTTGGCCCTATAGTCTTCAAAGGGATCCGAAATATCTGATCTCAGATTCCACAGAAATAAGGCTAGCAAAGAGATCCAGGAAACCCAGATGTAACTCTGTGAGATGAATTCACCGAACACTAAGCATTTTCTCAGAAAGCTTCTTTCCAGATTTCATCTGAGGATATTTCCTTTTTCACCATAGCCCTCTATGGGCTTCCAAATATCACTTTGTCAATTCCACAGGAACTGTCTTAGCGAAAGGCTTCTTGAGGGGAACGCTGTAACTTTGTGAGATGATTTCACAGAACACAAGGAAGTTTCTCAGAAAGCTTCTTTCTCTTTGTTATCGGAGGATATTTCCTTTGGCCCTATAGTCTTCAAACGGATCCGAAATATCTGTTCTCAGATTCCACAGAAATAAGGCTAGCAAAGAGATCTACGAAACACAGATGTAACTCTGTGAGATGAATTAACAGAACACTAAGCAGTTTCTCAGAAAGCTTCTTTCCAGATTTCCTCTGAGGATATTTCCTTTTTCACCATAGCCCTCTATGGGCTTCCAAATATCATTTTGCCAATTTCACAAGAACTGTCTTAGCGAAAGGCTTCTTGAGGGGAAAGCTGTAACTCTGTGAGATGATTTCACAGAACACAAAGAGATTTCTCAGAAAGCTTCTCTCTCTTTGTTATCGGAGGATATTTCCATTGGCCCTATAGTCTTCAAAGGGATTCGAAATATCTGGTCTCAGATTCCACAGAAATAAGGCTAGCAAAGAGATCTACGAAACACAGATGTAACTCTGTGAGATGAATTCACAGAACACTAAGCAGTTTCTCAGAAAGCTTCTTTCCAGATTTCATCTGAGGATATTTCCTTTTTCACCATAGCCGTCTATGGGCTTCCAAATATCACTTTGCAAATTCCACAAGAACTGTCTTAGCGAAAGGCTTCTTGAGGGGAAAGCTGTAACTCTGTGAGATGATTTCACAGAACACAAAGAAGTTTCTCAGAAAGCTTCTTTCTCTTTGTTATCGGAGGATATTTACTTTGGCCCAATAGCCTTCAAAGGGATCCGAAATATCTGTTGTCAGATTCCACAGAAAGGAGGCTAGCAAAGAGATCCACGAAACACAGATGTAATTCTGTGAGTGGAAGTCACACATCACAGAGTAGTTTCTCAGAAAGCTTCTTTCCAGATTTCATCTGAGGATATTTGCTTTTTCACCTTATCCCTCTATGGGCTTCCAAATATCACTTTGCCAATTCCATAAGAACTGTCTTAGCGAAAGGATTTTTGAGGGGAAAGCTGTAACTCTGTGAGATGATTTCACAGAACACAAAGAAGTTTCTCAGAAAGCTTCTTTCTCTTTGTTATCGGAGGATATTTACTTTGGCCCTATAGTCTTCAAAGGGATCCGAAATATCTGTTCTCAGATTCCACAGAAAGAAGGCTAGCAAAGAGATCTACGAAACACAGATGTAACTCTGTGAGAAGAATTCACAGAACACTAAGCAGTTTCTCAGAAAGCTTCTTTCCACATTTCATCTGAGGATATTTCCTTTTTCACCATAGCCCTCTATGGGCTTCCAAATATCACTTTGCCAATTCCACAAGAACTGTCTTAGCGAAAGGCTTCTTGAGGGGAAAGCTGTAACTCTGTGAGATGATTTCACAGAACACAAAGAAGTTTCTCAGAAAGCTTCTTTCTCTTTGTTATCGGAGGATATTTCCTTTGGCCCTATAGTCTCCAAAGGGATCCGAAATATCTCTTCTCACATTCCACAGAAATAAGGCAAGCAAAGAGATCTACGAAACACAGATGTAACTCTGTGAGATGAATTCAGAGAACACTAAGCAGTTTCTCAGAAAGCTTCTTTCCAGATTTCATCTGAGGATATTTCCTTTTTCACCATAGCCCTCTATGGGCTTCCAAATATCACTTTGCCAATTCCACAAGAACTGTCTTAGCGAAAAGCTTCTTCAGGGGAAAGCTGTAACTCTGTGAGATGATTTCACAGAACACAAAGAAGTTTCTCAGAAAGCTTCTTTCTCTTTGTTATCGGAGGATATTTACTTTGGCCCTATAGCCTTCAAAGGGATCCGAAATATCTGTTGTCAGATTCCACAGAAAGAAGGCTAGCAAAGAGATCCACGAAATACTGATGTAACTCTGTGAGTGGAAGTCACACATCACAGAGCAGTTTCTCAGAAAGCTTCTTTCCAGATTTCATCTGAAGATATTTCCTTTTTCACCATAGCCCTCTATGGGCTTCCAAATATCACTTTGCCAATCACACAAGAACTGTCTTAGCGAAAGGCTTCTTGAGGGGAAAGCTGTAACTCTGTGAGATGATTTCACAGAACACAAAGAAGTTTCTCAGAAATCTTCTTGCTCTTTGTTACCGGAGGATATTTCCTTTGGCCCTATAGTCTTCAAAGGGATCCGAAATATCTGTTCTCAGATTCCACAGAAATAAGGCTAGCAAAGAGATCTACGAAACACAGATGTAACTCTGTGAGATGAATTCACAGGACACTGAGCAGTTTTTCAGAAAGCTTCTTTCCAGATTTCATCTGAGGATATTTCCTTTTTCACCATAGCCCTCTATGGGCTTCCAAATATCACTTTGCCAATTCCACAAGAACTGTCTTAGCGAAAGGCTTCTTGAGGGGAAAGCTGTAACTCTGTGTGATGATTTCACAGAACACAAAGAAGTTTCTCAGAAAGCTTCTTTCTCTTTGTTATCGGAGGATATTTACTTTGGCCCTATAGCCTTCAAAGGGATCCGAAATATCTGTTGTCAGATTCCACAGAAAGAAGGCTTGCAAAGAGATCCACGAAATACTTATGTAACTCTGTGAGTGTAAGTCACACATCACAGAGCAGTTTCTCAGAAAGCTTCTTTCCAGATTTCATCTGAGGATATTTCCTTTTTCACCATAGACCTCTATGGGCTTCCAAATATCACTTTGCCAATCCCACAAGAACTGTCTTAGCGAAAGGCTTCTTGAGGGGAAAGCTGTAACTCTGTGAGATGATTTCACAGAACACAAAGAAGTTTCTCAGAAAGCTTCTTTCTCTTTGTTATCAGAGGATATTTCCTTTGGCCCTATAGTCTTCAAAGGGATCCGAAATATCTGTTCTCAGATTCCACAGAAATAAGGCTAGCAAAGAGATCTACGAAACACAGATGTAACTCTGTGAGATGAATTCGCAGGACACTGAGCAGTTTTTCAGAAAGCTTCTTTCCAGATTTCATCTGAGGATATTTCCTTTTTCACCATAGCCCTCTATGGGCCTCCAAATATCACTTTGTCAATTCCACAAGAACTGTCTTAGCGAAAGGCTTCTTGAGGGGAAAGCTGTAACTCTGTGAGATGATTTCACAGAACGCAAAGAAGTTTCTCAGAAAGCTTCTTTCTCTTTGTTACCGGAGGATATTTCCTTTGGCTCTATAGTCTTCAAAGGGATCCGAAATATCTGTTCTCAGATTCCACAGAAATAAGGCTAGCAAAGTGATCTACGAAACACAGATGTAACTCTGTGAGATGAATTCACAGAACACTAAGCAGTTTCTCAGAAATCTTCTATCCAGATTTCATCTGAGGATATTTCCTTTTCACCATAGCCCTCTATGGGCTTCCAAATATCACTTTACCAATTCCACAAAAACTGTCTTAGCGAAAGGCTTCTTGAGGGGAAAGCTGTAACTCTGTGAGATGATTTCACAGAACACAAGGAAGTTTCTCAGAAAGCTTCTTTCTCTTTGTTATCGGAGGATATTTCCTTTGGCCCTATCGTCTTCAAAGGGATCCGAAATATCTGGTCTCAGATTCCACAGAAATAAGGCTAGCAAAGAGATCTACGAAACACAGATGTAACTCTGTGAAATGAATTCACAGAACACTAAGCAGTTTCTCAGAAAGCTTCTTTCCAGATTTCTTCTGAGGATATTTCCTTTTTCATCATAGGGCTTCCAAATATCACTTTGCCAATTCCACAAGAACTGTCTTAGCGAAAGGCTTCTTGAGGGGAAAGCTGTAACTCTGTGAGATGATTTCACAGAACACAAGGAAGTTTCTCAGAAAGCTTCTTTCTCTTTGTTATCGGAGGATATTTCTTTTGGCCCTATAGTCTTCAAAGGGATCCGAAATATCTGGTCTCAGATTCCACAGAAATAAGGCAAGCAAAGAGATCTACGAAACACAGATGTAACTCTGTGAGATGAATTCACAGAACACTAAGCAGTTTCTCAGAAAGCTTCTTTCCAGATTTCATCTGAGGATATTTCCTTTTTCACCATAGCCCTCTATCGCTTCCAAATATCACTTTGCCAAATCCACAAGATCTGTCTTAGCGAAAGGCTTCTTGAGTGGAAAGCTGTAACTCTGTGAGATGATTTCACAGAACACAAAGAAGTTTCTCAGAAAGCTTCTTTCTCTTTGTTATCGGAGGATATTTCCTTTGGCCCTATAGCCTTCAAAGGGATCCGAAATATCTGTTGTCAGATTCCACAGAAAGAAGGCTAGCAAAGAGATCCATGAAATACTGATGTAACTCTGTGAGTGGAAGTCACACATCACAGAGCAGTTTCTCAGAAAGCTTCTTTCCAGATTTCATCTGAGGATATTTCCTTTTTCACCATAGCCCTCTATGGGCTTCCAAATATCACTTTGCCAATGCCACAAGAACTGTCTTAGCGAAAGGCTTCTTGAGGGGAAAGCTGTAACTCCGTGAGATGATTTCACAGAACACAAAGAAGTTTCTCAGAAAGCTTCTTTCTCTTTGTTATCGGAGGATATTTCCTTTGGCCCTATAGTCTTCAAAGGGATCCGAAATATCTGTTCTCAGATTCCACAGAAATAAGGCTAGCAAAGAGATCTGCGAAACACAGATGTAACTCTGTGAGATGAATTCACAGAACACTAAGCAGTTTCTCAGAAAGCTTCTTTACAGATTTCATCTGAGGATATTTCCTTTTTCACCATAGCCCTCTATGGGCTTCCAAATATCACTTTGCCAATTCCACAAGAACTGTCTTAGCGAAAGGCTTCTTGAGTGGAAAGCTGTAACTCTGTGAGATGATTTCACAGAACACAAAGAAGTTTCTCAGAAAGCTTCTTTCTCTTTGTTATCGGAGGATATTTCCTTTGGCCCTATAGTCTTCAAAGGGATCCGAAATATCTGATCTCAGATTCCACAGAAATAAGGCTAGCAAAGAGATCCAGGAAACCCAGATGTAACTCTGTGAGATGAATTCACCGAACACTAAGCATTTTCTCAGAAAGCTTCTTTCCAGATTTCATCTGAGGATATTTCCTTTTTCACCATAGCCCTCTATGGGCTTCCAAATATCACTTTGTCAATTCCACAGGAACTGTCTTAGCGAAAGGCTTCTTGAGGGGAACGCTGTAACTTTGTGAGATGATTTCACAGAACACAAGGAAGTTTCTCAGAAAGCTTCTTTCTCTTTGTTATCGGAGGATATTTCCTTTGGCCCTATAGTCTTCAAACGGATCCGAAATATCTGTTCTCAGATTCCACAGAAATAAGGCTAGCAAAGAGATCTACGAAACACAGATGTAACTCTGTGAGATGAATTAACAGAACACTAAGCAGTTTCTCAGAAAGCTTCTTTCCAGATTTCCTCTGAGGATATTTCCTTTTTCACCATAGCCCTCTATGGGCTTCCAAATATCATTTTGCCAATTTCACAAGAACTGTCTTAGCGAAAGGCTTCTTGAGGGGAAAGCTGTAACTCTGTGAGATGATTTCACAGAACACAAAGAGATTTCTCAGAAAGCTTCTCTCTCTTTGTTATCGGAGGATATTTCCATTGGCCCTATAGTCTTCAAAGGGATTCGAAATATCTGGTCTCAGATTCCACAGAAATAAGGCTAGCAAAGAGATCTACGAAACACAGATGTAACTCTGTGAGATGAATTCACAGAACACTAAGCAGTTTCTCAGAAAGCTTCTTTCCAGATTTCATCTGAGGATATTTCCTTTTTCACCATAGCCGTCTATGGGCTTCCAAATATCACTTTGCAAATTCCACAAGAACTGTCTTAGCGAAAGGCTTCTTGAGGGGAAAGCTGTAACTCTGTGAGATGATTTCACAGAACACAAAGAAGTTTCTCAGAAAGCTTCTTTCTCTTTGTTATCGGAGGATATTTACTTTGGCCCAATAGCCTTCAAAGGGATCCGAAATATCTGTTGTCAGATTCCACAGAAAGAAGGCTAGCAAAGAGATCCACGAAACACAGATGTAATTCTGTGAGTGGAAGTCACACATCACAGAGTAGTTTCTCAGAAAGCTTCTTTCCAGATTTCATCTGAGGATATTTGCTTTTTCACCTTATCCCTCTATGGGCTTCCAAATATCACTTTGCCAATTCCATAAGAACTGTCTTAGCGAAAGGATTTTTGAGGGGAAAGCTGTAACTCTGTGAGATGATTTCACAGAACACAAAGAAGTTTCTCAGAAAGCTTCTTTCTCTTTGTTATCGGAGGATATTTACTTTGGCCCTATAGTCTTCAAAGGGATCCGAAATATCTGTTCTCAGATTCCACAGAAAGAAGGCTAGCAAAGAGATCTACGAAACACAGATGTAACTCTGTGAGAAGAATTCACAGAACACTAAGCAGTTTCTCAGAAAGCTTCTTTCCACATTTCATCTGAGGATATTTCCTTTTTCACCATAGCCCTCTATGGGCTTCCAAATATCACTTTGCCAATTCCACAAGAACTGTCTAACTGAAAGGCTTCTTGAGGGGAAAGCTGTAACTCTGTGAGATGATTTCACAGAACACAAAGAAGTTTCTCAGAAAGCTTCTTTCTCTTTGTTATCGGAGGATATTTCCTTTGGCCCTATAGTCTCCAAAGGGATCCGAAATATCTCTTCTCACATTCCACAGAAATAAGGCTAGCAAAGAGATCTACGAAACACAGATGTAACTCTGTGAGATGAATTCAGAGAACACTAAGCAGTTTCTCAGAAAGCTTCTTTCCAGATTTCATCTGAGGATATTTCCTTTTTCACCTTAGCCCTCTATGGGCTTCCAAATATCACTTTGCCAATTCCACAAGAACTGTCTTAGCGAAAGGCTTCTTCAGGGGAAAGCTGTAACTCTGTGAGATGATTTCACAGAACACAAAGAAGTTTCTCAGAAAGCTTCTTTCTCTTTGTTATCGGAGGATATTTACTTTGGCCCTATAGCCTTCAAAGGGATCCGAAATATCTGTTGTCAGATTCCACAGAAAGAAGGCTAGCAAAGAGATCCACGAAATACTGATGTAACTCTGTGAGTGGAAGTCACACATCACAGAGCAGTTTCTCAGAAAGCTTCTTTCCAGATTTCATCTGAAGATATTTCCTTTTTCACCATAGCCCTCTATGGGCTTCCAAATATCACTTTGCCAATCACACAAGAACTGTCTTAGCGAAAGGCTTCTTGAGGGGAAAGCTGTAACTCTGTGAGATGATTTCACAGAACACAAAGAAGTTTCTCAGAAATCTTCTTGCTCTTTGTTACCGGAGGATATTTCCTTTGGCCCTATAGTCTTCAAAGGGATCCGAAATATCTGTTCTCAGATTCCACAGAAATAAGGCTAGCAAAGAGATCTACGAAACACAGATGTAACTCTGTGAGATGAATTCACAGGACACTGAGCAGTTTTTCAGAAAGCTTCTTTCCAGATTTCATCTGAGGATATTTCCTTTTTCACCATAGCCCTCTATGGGCTTCCAAATATCACTTTGCCAATTCCACAAGAACTGTCTTAGCGAAAGGCTTCTTGAGGGGAAAGCTGTAACTCTGTGTGATGATTTCACAGAACACAAAGAAGTTTCTCAGAAAGCTTCTTTCTCTTTGTTATCGGAGGATATTTACTTTGGCCCTATAGCCTTCAAAGGGATCCGAAATATCTGTTGTCAGATTCCACAGAAAGAAGGCTTGCAAAGACATCCACGAAATACTTATGTAACTCTGTGAGTGTAAGTCACACATCACAGAGCAGTTTCTCAGAAAGCTTCTTTCCAGATTTCATCTGAGGATATTTCCTTTTTCACCATAGCCCTCTATGGGCTTCCAAATATCACTTTACCAATTCCACAAAAACTGTCTTAGCGAAAGGCTTCTTGAGGGGAAAGCTGTAACTCTGTGAGATGATTTCACAGAACACAAGGAAGTTTCTCAGAAAGCTTCTTTCTCTTTGTTATCGGAGGATATTTCCTTTGGCCCTATCGTCTTCAAAGGGATCCGAAATATCTGGTCTCAGATTCCACAGAAATAAGGCTAGCAAAGAGATCTACGAAACACAGATGTAACTCTGTGAAATGAATTCACAGAACACTAAGCAGTTTCTCAGAAAGCTTCTTTCCAGATTTCTTCTGAGGATATTTCCTTTTTCATTATAGGGCTTCCAAATATCACTTTGCCAATTCCACAAGAACTGTCTTAGCGAAAGGCTTATTGAGGGGAAAGCTGTAACTCTGTGAGATGATTTCACAGAACAGAAAGAAGTTTCTCAGAAAGCTTCTTTCTCTTTGTTATCGGAGGATATTTCCTTTGGGCCTATAGTCTTCAAAGGGATCCGAAATATCTGTTCTCAGATTCCACAGAAATAAGGCTAGCAAAGAGATCTACGAAACACAGATGTAACTCTGTGAGATGAATTCACAGAACACTGAGCAGTTTCTCTGAAAGCTTCTTTCCAGATTTCATCTGAGGATATTTCCTTTTTCACCATAGCCCTCTATGGGCTTCCAAATATCACTTTGCCAATTCCACAAGAACTGTCTTAGCGAAAGGCTTTTTGAGGGGAAAGCTGTAACTCTGTGAGATGATTTCACGGAACACACAGAAGTTTCTCAGAAATCTTCTTTCTCTTTGTTATCAGAGGATATTTCCTTTGGCCCTATAGTCTTCAAACGGATCCGAAATATCTCCTCTCAGATTCCACAGAAATAAGGCTAACAAAGAGATCCACGAGATACAGACGTAACTCTGAGAGTGGAAGTCACACATCACAGAGCAGTTTCTAAGAAACTTCTTTCCAGATTTCATCTGAGGATATTTCCTTTTTCACCATAGCCCTCTATGGGCTTCCAAATATCACTTTGCCAATTCCACAAGAACTGTCTTAGCGAAAGGATTCTTGAGGGGAAAGCTGTAACTCTGTGAGATGATTTCACAGAACACAAGGAAGTTTCTCAGAAAGCTTTTTTCTCTTTGTTATCGGAGGATATTTCCTTTGGCCCTATAGTCTTCAAAGTGATCCGAAATATCTGTTCTCAGATTCCACAGAAATAAGGCTACCAAAGAGATCTACGAAACACAGATGTAACTCTGTGAGATGAATTAACAGAACACTAAGCAGTTTCTCAGAAAGCTTCTTTCCAGATTTCATCTGAGCATATTTCCTTTTTCACCATAGCCCTCTATGGGCTTCCAAATATCACTTTGCCAATTCCACAAGAACTGTCTTACCGAAAGGCCTCTTCAGGGGAAAGCTGTAACTCTGTGAGATGATTTCACAGAACACAAAGAAGTTTCTCAGAAAGCTTCTTTCTCTTTGTTATCGGAGGATATTTACTTTGGCCCTATAGCCTTCAAAGGGATCCGAAATATCTGTTGTCAGATTCCACCGAAAGAAGGCTAGCAAAGAGATCCACGAAATATTAATGTAACTCGGTGAGTGGAAGTCACACATCACAGAGCAGTTTCTCAGAAAGCTTCTTTCCAGATTTCATCTGAGGATATTTCCTTTTTCATCATAGCCCTCTATGGGCTTCCAAATATCACTTTGCCAATTCCACAAAAACAGTCTTAGCGAAAGGCTTCTTGAGGGGAAAGCTGTAACTCTGTGTGATGATTTCACAGAACACAAAGAAGTTTCTCAGAAAGCTTCTTTCTCTTTGTTATCGGAGGATATTTCCTTTTGCACTATAGTCTTCAAAGGGATCCGAAATATCTGTTCTCAGATTCCACAGAAATAAGGCTAGCAAAGAGATCTACGAAACATAGATGTAACTCTGTGAGATGAATTCACAGAACACTAAGCAGTTTCTCAGAAAGCTTCTATCCAGATTTCATATGAGGATATTTCCTTCTTCACCATATTCCTCTATGGGCTTCCAAATATCACTTTGCCAATTCCACAAGAACTGTCTTACCGAAAGGCTTCTTGAGGGGAAAGCTGTAACTCTGTGAGATGATTTCACAGAACACAAAGAAGTTTCTCAGAAAGCTTCTTTCTCTTTGTTATCGGAGGATATTTCCTTTGGCCTTATAGTCTTCAAAGGGATCCGAAATATCTGTTCTCAGATTCCACAGAAATAAGGCTAGCAAAGAGATCCACGAAATACTGATGTAACTCTTTGAGTGGACGTCACACATCACAGAGCAGTTTCTCAGAAAGCTTCTTTCCAGATTTCATCTGAGGATATTTGCTTTTTCACCATATCCCTCTATGGGCTTCCAAATATCACTTTGCCAATTCCACAAGAACTGTCTTAGCGAAAGGCTTCTTGAGGGGAAAGCTGTAACTCTGTGAGATGATTTCACAGAACACAAATCAGTTTCTCAGAAAGCTTCTTTCTCTTTGTTATCGGAGGATATTTCCTTTGGCCCTATAGTCTTCAAAGGGATCCGAAATATCTGTTCTCAGATTCCACAGAAATAAGGATAGCAAAGAGATTTACGAAATACAGACGTAATTCTGAGAGTGGAAGTCACACATCACAGAGCAGTTTCTCAGAAACTTCTTTCCAGATTTCATCTGAGGATATTTCCTTTTTCAACATAGCCCTCTATGGGCTTCCAAATATCACTTTGCCAATTCCACAAGAACTGTCTAAGCGAAAGGCTTCTTGAGGGGAAAGCTGTAACTCTGTGCGATGATTTCACAGAACACAAAGAAGTTTCTCAGAAAGCTTCTTTCTCTTTGTTACCGGAGGATATTTCCTTTGGCTCTATAGTCTTCAAAGGGATCCGAAATATCTGTTCTCAGATTCCACAGAAATAAGGCTAGCAAAGAGATCTACGAAACACAGATGTAACTCTGTGAGATGAATTCACAGAACACTAAGCAGTTTCTCAGAAATCTTCTATCCAGATTTCATCTGAGGATATTTCCTTTTTCACCATAGCCCTCTATGGGCTTCCAAATATCACTTTACCAATTCCACAAAAACTGTCTTAGCGATAGGCTTCTTGAGGGGAAAGCTGTAACTCTGTGAGATGATTTCACAGAACACAAGGAAGTTTCTCAGAAAGCTTCTTTCTCTTTGTTATCGGAGGATATTTCCTTTGGCCCTATCGTCTTCAAAGGGATCCGAAATATCTGGTCTCAGATTCCACAGAAATAAGGCTAGCAAAGAGATCTACGAAACACAGATGTAACTCTGTGAGATGAATTCACAGAACACTAAGCAGTTTCTCAGAAAGCTTCTTTCCAGATTTCATCTGAGGATATTTCCTTTTTCACCATAGCCCTCTATCGCTTGCAAATATCACTTTGCCAATTCCACAAGATCTGTCTTAGCGAAAGGCTTCTTGAGTGGAAAGCTGTAACTCTGTGAGATGATTTCACAGAACACAAAGAAGTTTCTCAGAAAGCTTCTTTCTCTTTGTTATCGGAGGATATTTCCTTTGGCCCTATAGCCTTCAAAGGGATCCGAAATATCTGTTGTCAGATTCCACAGAAAGAAGGCTAGCAAAGAGATCCATGAAATACTGATGTAACTCTGTGAGTGGAAGTCACACATCACAGAGCAGTTTCTCAGAAAGCTTCTTTCCAGATTTCATCTGAGGATATTTCCTTTTTCACCATAGCCCTCTATGGGCTTCCAAATATCACTTTGCCAATTCCACAAGAACTGTCTTAGCGAAAGGCTTCTTGAGGGGAAAGCTGTAACTCTGTGAGATGATTTCACAGAACACAAAGAAGTTTCTCAGAAAGCTTCTTTCTCTTTGTTATCGGAGAATATTTCCTCTGGCCCTATAGTCTTCAAAGGGATCCGAAATATCTGTTCTCAGATTCCACAGAAATAAGGCTAGCAAAGAGATCCACGAAACACAGATGTAATTCTGTGAGTGGAAGTCACACATCACAGAGTAGTTTCTCAGAAAGTTTCTTTACAGATTTCATCTGAGGATATTTGCTTTTTCACCATATCCCTCTATGGGCTTCCAAATATCACTTTGCCAATTCCACAAAAACTGTCTTAGCGAAAGGCTTCTTGAGGGGAAAGCTGTAACTCTGTGTGATGATTTCACAGAACACAAAGAAGTTTCTCAGAAAGCTTCTTTCCCTTTGTTATCAGAGGATATTTCCTTTGGCACTATAGTCTTCAAAGGGATCTGAAATATCTGTTCTCAGATTCCACAGAAATAAGGCTAGCAAAGAGATCTACGAAACACAGATGTAACTCTGTGAGATGAATTCACAGAACACTAAGCAGTTTCTCAGAAAGCTTCTATGCAGATTTCATATGAGGATATTTCCTTTTTCACCATAGCCCTCTATGGGCTTCCAAATATCACTTTGCAATTCCACAAGAACTGTCTTAGCGAAAGGCTTATTGAGGGGAAAGCTGTAACTCTGTGAGATGATTTCACAGAACACAAAGAAGTTTCTCAGAAAGCTTCTTTCTCTTTGTTATCGGAGGATATTTACTTTGGCCCTATAGCCTTCAAAGGGATCCGAAATATCTGTTGTCAGATTCCACAGAAAGAAGGCTTGCAAAGACATCCACGAAATACTTATGTAACTCTGTGAGTGTAAGTCACACATCACAGAGCAGTTTCTCAGAAAGCTTCTTTCCAGATTTCATCTGAGGATATTTCCTTTTTCACCATAGCCCTCTATGGGCTTCCAAATATCACTTTACCAATTCCACAAAAACTGTCTTAGCGAAAGGCTTCTTGAGGGGAAAGCTGTAACTCTGTGAGATGATTTCACAGAACACAAGGAAGTTTCTCAGAAAGCTTCTTTCTCTTTGTTATCGGAGGATATTTCCTTTGGCCCTATCGTCTTCAAAGGGATCCGAAATATCTGGTCTCAGATTCCACAGAAATAAGGCTAGCAAAGAGATCTACGAAACACAGATGTAACTCTGTGAAATGAATTCACAGAACACTAAGCAGTTTCTCAGAAAGCTTCTTTCCAGATTTCTTCTGAGGATATTTCCTTTTTCATTATAGGGCTTCCAAATATCACTTTGCCAATTCCACAAGAACTGTCTTAGCGAAAGGCTTATTGAGGGGAAAGCTGTAACTCTGTGAGATGATTTCACAGAACAGAAAGAAGTTTCTCAGAAAGCTTCTTTCTCTTTGTTATCGGAGGATATTTCCTTTGGGCCTATAGTCTTCAAAGGGATCCGAAATATCTGTTCTCAGATTCCACAGAAATAAGGCTAGCAAAGAGATCTACGAAACACAGATGTAACTCTGTGAGATGAATTCACAGAACACTGAGCAGTTTCTCAGAAAGCTTCTTTCCAGATTTCATCTGAGGATATTTCCTTTTTCACCATAGCCCTCTATGGGCTTCCAAATATCACTTTGCCAATTCCACAAGAACTGTCTTAGCGAAAGGCTTTTTGAGGGGAAAGCTGTAACTCTGTGAGATGATTTCACGGAACACACAGAAGTTTCTCAGAAATCTTCTTTCTCTTTGTTATCAGAGGATATTTCCTTTGGCCCTATAGTCTTCAAACGGATCCGAAATATCTCCTCTCAGATTCCACAGAAATAAGGCTAACAAAGAGATCCACGAGATACAGACGTAACTCTGAGAGTGGAAGTCACACATCACAGAGCAGTTTCTAAGAAACTTCTTTCCAGATTTCATCTGAGGATATTTCCTTTTTCACCATAGCCCTCTATGGGCTTCCAAATATCACTTTGCCAATTCCACAAGAACTGTCTTAGCGAAAGGATTCTTGAGGGGAAAGCTGTAACTCTGTGAGATGATTTCACAGAACACAAGGAAGTTTCTCAGAAAGCTTTTTTCTCTTTGTTATCGGAGGATATTTCCTTTGGCCCTATAGTCTTCAAAGTGATCCGAAATATCTGTTCTCAGATTCCACAGAAATAAGGCTACCAAAGAGATCTACGAAACACAGATGTAACTCTGTGAGATGAATTAACAGAACACTAAGCAGTTTCTCAGAAAGCTTCTTTCCAGATTTCATCTGAGCATATTTCCTTTTTCACCATAGCCCTCTATGGGCTTCCAAATATCACTTTGCCAATTCCACAAGAACTGTCTTACCGAAAGGCCTCTTCAGGGGAAAGCTGTAACTCTGTGAGATGATTTCACAGAACACAAAGAAGTTTCTCAGAAAGCTTCTTTCTCTTTGTTATCGGAGGATATTTACTTTGGCCCTATAGCCTTCAAAGGGATCCGAAATATCTGTTGTCAGATTCCACCGAAAGAAGGCTAGCAAAGAGATCCACGAAATATTAATGTAACTCGGTGAGTGGAAGTCACACATCACAGAGCAGTTTCTCAGAAAGCTTCTTTCCAGATTTCATCTGAGGATATTTCCTTTTTCATCATAGCCCTCTATGGGCTTCCAAATATCACTTTGCCAATTCCACAAAAACAGTCTTAGCGAAAGGCTTCTTGAGGGGAAAGCTGTAACTCTGTGTGATGATTTCACAGAACACAAAGAAGTTTCTCAGAAAGCTTCTTTCTCTTTGTTATCGGAGGATATTTCCTTTTGCACTATAGTCTTCAAAGGGATCCGAAATATCTGTTCTCAGATTCCACAGAAATAAGGCTAGCAAAGAGATCTACGAAACATAGATGTAACTCTGTGAGATGAATTCACAGAACACTAAGCAGTTTCTCAGAAAGCTTCTATCCAGATTTCATATGAGGATATTTCCTTCTTCACCATATTCCTCTATGGGCTTCCAAATATCACTTTGCCAATTCCACAAGAACTGTCTTACCGAAAGGCTTCTTGAGGGGAAAGCTGTAACTCTGTGAGATGATTTCACAGAACACAAAGAAGTTTCTCAGAAAGCTTCTTTCTCTTTGTTATCGGAGGATATTTCCTTTGGCCTTATAGTCTTCAAAGGGATCCGAAATATCTGTTCTCAGATTCCACAGAAATAAGGCTAGCAAAGAGATCCACGAAATACTGATGTAACTCTTTGAGTGGACGTCACACATCACAGAGCAGTTTCTCAGAAAGCTTCTTTCCAGATTTCATCTGAGGATATTTGCTTTTTCACCATATCCCTCTATGGGCTTCCAAATATCACTTTGCCAATTCCACAAGAACTGTCTTAGCGAAAGGCTTCTTGAGGGGAAAGCTGTAACTCTGTGAGATGATTTCACAGAACACAAATCAGTTTCTCAGAAAGCTTCTTTCTCTTTGTTATCGGAGGATATTTCCTTTGGCCCTATAGTCTTCAAAGGGATCCGAAATATCTGTTCTCAGATTCCACAGAAATAAGGATAGCAAAGAGATTTACGAAATACAGACGTAATTCTGAGAGTGGAAGTCACACATCACAGAGCAGTTTCTCAGAAACTTCTTTCCAGATTTCATCTGAGGATATTTCCTTTTTCAACATAGCCCTCTATGGGCTTCCAAATATCACTTTGCCAATTCCACAAGAACTGTCTAAGCGAAAGGCTTCTTGAGGGGAAAGCTGTAACTCTGTGCGATGATTTCACAGAACACAAAGAAGTTTCTCAGAAAGCTTCTTTCTCTTTGTTACCGGAGGATATTTCCTTTGGCTCTATAGTCTTCAAAGGGATCCGAAATATCTGTTCTCAGATTCCACAGAAATAAGGCTAGCAAAGAGATCTACGAAACACAGATGTAACTCTGTGAGATGAATTCACAGAACACTAAGCAGTTTCTCAGAAATCTTCTATCCAGATTTCATCTGAGGATATTTCCTTTTTCACCATAGCCCTCTATGGGCTTCCAAATATCACTTTACCAATTCCACAAAAACTGTCTTAGCGATAGGCTTCTTGAGGGGAAAGCTGTAACTCTGTGAGATGATTTCACAGAACACAAGGAAGTTTCTCAGAAAGCTTCTTTCTCTTTGTTATCGGAGGATATTTCCTTTGGCCCTATCGTCTTCAAAGGGATCCGAAATATCTGGTCTCAGATTCCACAGAAATAAGGCTAGCAAAGAGATCTACGAAACACAGATGTAACTCTGTGAGATGAATTCACAGAACACTAAGCAGTTTCTCAGAAAGCTTCTTTCCAGATTTCATCTGAGGATATTTCCTTTTTCACCATAGCCCTCTATCGCTTGCAAATATCACTTTGCCAATTCCACAAGATCTGTCTTAGCGAAAGGCTTCTTGAGTGGAAAGCTGTAACTCTGTGAGATGATTTCACAGAACACAAAGAAGTTTCTCAGAAAGCTTCTTTCTCTTTGTTATCGGAGGATATTTCCTTTGGCCCTATAGCCTTCAAAGGGATCCGAAATATCTGTTGTCAGATTCCACAGAAAGAAGGCTAGCAAAGAGATCCATGAAATACTGATGTAACTCTGTGAGTGGAAGTCACACATCACAGAGCAGTTTCTCAGAAAGCTTCTTTCCAGATTTCATCTGAGGATATTTCCTTTTTCACCATAGCCCTCTATGGGCTTCCAAATATCACTTTGCCAATTCCACAAGAACTGTCTTAGCGAAAGGCTTCTTGAGGGGAAAGCTGTAACTCTGTGAGATGATTTCACAGAACACAAAGAAGTTTCTCAGAAAGCTTCTTTCTCTTTGTTATCGGAGAATATTTCCTCTGGCCCTATAGTCTTCAAAGGGATCCGAAATATCTGTTCTCAGATTCCACAGAAATAAGGCTAGCAAAGAGATCCACGAAACACAGATGTAATTCTGTGAGTGGAAGTCACACATCACAGAGTAGTTTCTCAGAAAGTTTCTTTACAGATTTCATCTGAGGATATTTGCTTTTTCACCATATCCCTCTATGGGCTTCCAAATATCACTTTGCCAATTCCACAAAAACTGTCTTAGCGAAAGGCTTCTTGAGGGGAAAGCTGTAACTCTGTGTGATGATTTCACAGAACACAAAGAAGTTTCTCAGAAAGCTTCTTTCCCTTTGTTATCAGAGGATATTTCCTTTGGCACTATAGTCTTCAAAGGGATCTGAAATATCTGTTCTCAGATTCCACAGAAATAAGGCTAGCAAAGAGATCTACGAAACACAGATGTAACTCTGTGAGATGAATTCACAGAACACTAAGCAGTTTCTCAGAAAGCTTCTATGCAGATTTCATATGAGGATATTTCCTTTTTCACCATAGCCCTCTATGGGCTTCCAAATATCACTTTGCAATTCCACAAGAACTGTCTTAGCGAAAGGCTTATTGAGGGGAAAGCTGTAACTCTGTGAGATGATTTCACAGAACACAAAGAAGTTTCTCAGAAAGCTTCTTTCTCTTTGTTATCGGAGGATATTTCCTTTGGGCCTATAGTCTTCAAAGGGATCCGAAATATCTGTTCTCAGATTCCACAGAAATAAGGCTAGCAAAGAGATCTACGAAACACAGATGTAAGTCTGTGAGATGAATTCACAGAACACTGAGCAGTTTCTCTGAAAGCTTCTTTCCAGATTTCATCTGAGGATATTTCCTTTTTCACCATAGCCCTCTATGGGCTTCCAAATATCACTTTGCCAATTCCACAAGAACTGTCTTAGCGAAAGGCTTTTTGAGGGGAAAGCTGTAACTCTGTGAGATGATTTCATGGAACACACAGAAGTTTCTCAGAAATCTTCTTTCTCTTTGTTATCAGAGGATATTTCCTTTGGCCCTATAGTCTTCAAACGGATCCGAAATATCTCCTCTCAGATTCCACAGAAATAAGGCTAACAAAGAGATCCATGAAATACAGACGTAACTCTGAGAGTGGAAGTCACACATCACAGAGCAGTTTCTAAGAAACTTCTTTCCAGATTTCATCTGAGGATATTTCCTTTTTCAACATAGCCCTCTATGGGCTTCCAAATATCACTTTGCCAATTCCACAAGAACTGTCTTAGCGAAAGGATTCTTGAGGGGAAAGCTGTAACTCTGTGAGATGATTTCACAGAACACAAGGAAGTTTCTCAGAAAGCTTTTTTCTCTTTGTTATCGGAGGATATTTCCTTTGGCCCTATAGTCTTCAAAGTGATCCGAAATATCTGTTCTCAGATTCCACAGAAATAAGGCTACCAAAGAGATCTACGAAACACAGATGTAACTCTGTGAGATGAATTAACAGAACACTAAGCAGTTTCTCAGAAAGCTTCTTTCCAGATTTCATCTGAGCATATTTCCTTTTTCACCATAGCCCTCTATGGGCTTCCAAATATCACTTTGCCAATTCCACAAGAACTGTCTTAGCGAAAGGCTTCCTGAGTGGAAAGCTGTAACTCTGTGAGATGATTTCACAGAACACAAAGAAGTTTCTCAGAAAGCTTCTTTCTCTTTGTTATCGGAGGATATTTACTTTGGCCCTATAGCCTTCAAAGGGATCCGAAATATCTGTTGTCAGATTCCACCGAAAGAAGGCTAGCAAAGAGATCCACGAAATACTAATGTAACTCTGTGAGTGGAAGTCACACATCACAGAGCAGTTTCTCAGAAAGCTTCTTTCCAGATTTCATCTGAGGATATTTCCTTTTTCATCATAGCCCTCTATGGACTTCCAAATATCACTTTGCCAATTCCACAAAAACAGTCTTAGCGAAAGGCTTCTTGAGGGGAAAGCTGTAACTCTGTGTGATGATTTCACAGAACACAAAGAAGTTTCTCAGAAAGCTTCTTTCTCTTTGTTATCGGAGGATATTTCCTTTTGCACTATAGTCTTCAAAGGGATCCGAAATATCTGTTCTCAGATTCCACAGAAATAAGGCTAGCAAAGAGATCTACGAAACACAGATGTAACTCTGTGAGATGAATTCACAGAACACTAAGCAGTTTCTCAGAAAGCTTCTATCCAGATTTCATATGAGGATATTTCCTTCTTCACCATATTCCTCTATGGGCTTCCAAATATCACTTTGCCAATTCCACAAGAACTGTCTTACCGAAAGGCTTCTTGAGGGGAAAGCTGTAACTCTGTGAGATGATTTCACAGAACACAAAGAAGTTTCTCAGAAAGCTTCTTTCTCTTTGTTATCGGAGGATATTTCCTTTGGCCTTATAGTCTTCAAAGGGATCCGAAATATCTGTTCTCAGATTCCACAGAAATAAGGCTAGCAAAGAGATCCACGAAATACTGATGTAACTCTTTGAGTGGACGTCACACATCACAGAACAGTTTCTCAGAAAGCTTCTTTCCAGATTTCATCTGAGGATATTTCCTTTTTCACCATAGCCCTCTATGGGCTTCCAAATATCACTTGCCAATTCCACAAGAACTGTCTTAGCGAAAGGCTTCTTGAGGGGAAAGCTGTAACTCTGTGAGATGATTTCACAGAACACAAAGAAGTTTCTCAGAAAGCCTCTTTCTCTTTGTTATCAGAGGATATTTCCTTTGGCCCTACAGTCTTCAAAGGGATCCGAAATATCTGTTCTCAGATTCCACAGAAATAAGGTTAGCAAAGAGATCCACGAAATACAGATGTAATTCTGAGAGTGGAAGTCACACATCACAGAGCAGTTTCTCAGAAAGCTTCTTTCCAGATTTCATCTGAGGATATTTCCTTTTTCACCATAGCCCTCTATGGGCCTCCTAATATCACTTTGCTAATTCCACCAAAACTGTTTAACGAAAGGATTCTTGAGGGGAAAGCTGTAACTCTGTGAGTTGATTTCACAGAACACAAAGAAGTTTCTCAGAAAGCTTCTTTCTCTTTGTTATCGGAGGATATTTCCTTTGGCCCTATAGTCTTCAAAGGGATCCGAAATATCTGTTCTCAGATTCCACAGAAGGAAGGCTAGCAAAGAGATCCACGAAATACTGATGTAACTCTGTGAGTGGAAGTCACACATCACAGAACAGTTTCTCAGAAAGCTTCTTTCCAGATTTCATCTGAGGATATTTCCTTTTTCACCATAGCCCTCTATGGGCTTCCAAATATCACTTTGCCAATTCCACAAGAACTGTCTTAGCGAAAGGCTTCTGGAGGGGAAAGCTGTAACTCTGTGAGATGATTTCACAGAACACAAAGAAGTTTCCCAGAAAGCTTCTTTCTCTTTGTTATCGGAGGATATTTCCTTTGGCCCTATAGTCTTCAAAGGGATCCGAAATATCTGTTCTCAGATTCCACAGAAAGAAGGCTAGAAAAGAGATCCACCAAATACAGATGTAACTCTGAGAATGGAAGTCCCACATCACAGAGCAGTTTCTCAGAAAGCTTCTTTCGAGATTTCATCTGAGGATATTTCCTTTTTCACCATAGCCCTCTATGGGCTTCTAAATATCACTTTGCCAATTCCACCAGAACTGTTTAGCAAAAGGCTTCTTGAGGGGAAAGCTGTAACTCTGTGAGATGATTTCACACAACAGAAAGAAGTTTCTCAGAAAGCTTCTTTCTCTTTGTTATCGGAGGATATTTCTTTGGCCCTATAGTCTTCAAAGGGATCCGAAATATCTGTTCTCAGATTCCACAGAAATAAGGCTAGCAAAGAGATCCACGAAAAACTGATGTAACTCTGTGAGTGGAAGTCACACATCACAGAACAGTTTCTCAGAAAGCTTCTTTCCAGATTTCATCTGAGGATATTTCCTTTTTCACCATAGCCCTCTATGGGCTTCCAAATATCACTTGCCAATTCCACAAGAACTGTCTTAGCGAAAGGCTTCTTGAGGAGAAAGCTGTAACTCTGTGAGATGATTTCACAGAACACAAAGAAGTTTCTCAGAAAGCTTCTTTCTCTTTGTTATCGGAGGATATTTCCTTTGGCCCTATAGTCTTCAAAGGGATCCGAAATATCTGTTCTCAGATTCCACAGAAATCAGGCTATCAAAGAGATCTACGAAACACAGATGTAACTCTGTGAGATGAATTCACAGAACACTAAGCAGTTTCTCAGAAAGCTTCTTTCCAGATTTCATCTGAGGATATTTCCTTTTTCACCATAGCCCTCTATGGGCTTCCAAATATCACTTTGCCAATTCCACAAGAACTGTCTTACCGAAAGGCTTCTTGAGGGGAAAGCTGTAACTCTGTGAGATGATTTCACAGAACACAAAGAAGTTTCTCAGAAAGCTTCTTTCTCTTTGTTATCGGAGGATATTTCCTTTGGCCCTATAGTCTTCAAAGGGATCCGAAATATCTGTTCTCAGATTCCACAGAAATAAGGCTAGCAAAGAAATCTACGAAACACAGATGTAACTCTGTGAGATGAATTCACAGAACACTAAGCAGTTTCTCAGAAAGCTTCTTTCCAGATTTCATCTGAGGATATTTCCTTTTTCACCATAGCCCTCTATGGGCTTCCAAATATCACTTTGCCAATTCCACAAGAACTGTCTCAGCGAAAGGCGTCTTGAGAGGAAAGCTGTAACTCTGTGAGATGATTTCACAGAAAACAAAGAAGTTTCTCAGAAAGCCTCTTTCTCTTTGTTATCGGAGGATATTTCCTTTGGCCCTATAGTCTTCAAAGTTATCCGAAATATCTGTTCTCAGATTCCACAGAAATAAGGCTAGTAAAGAGATCCACGAAATACTGATGTAACTCTGTGAGTGGAAGTCACACATCACAGAACAGTTTCTCAGAAAGCTTCTTTCCAGATTTCTTCTGAGGATATTTCCTTTTTCACCATAGCCCTCTATGGGCTTCCAAATATCACTTTGCCAATTCCACAGGAACTGTCTTAGCGAAAGGCTTCATGAGGAGAAAGCTGTAACTCTGTGAGATGATTACCCAGAACACAAAGAAGGTTCTCAGAAGGCTTCTTTCTCTTTGTTATCGGAGGATATTTCCTTTGGCCCTATAGTCTTCTAAGGGATCCGAAATATCTGTTCTCAGATTCCACAGAAATAAGGCTGGCAAAGAGATCTACGAAACACAGATGTAACTCTGTGAGATGAACTCACAGAACACTAAGAAGTTTCTCAGAAAGCTTCTTTCCAGATTTCATCTGAGGATATTTTCTTTTTCACCATAGCCCTCTATGTGCTTCCAAATATCACTTTGCCAATTCCACAAGAACTGTCTTAGCGAAAGGCTTCTGGAGGGGAAAGCTGTAACTCAGTGAGATGATTTCACAGAACACAAAGAAGTTTCTCAGAAAGCTTCTTTCTCTTTGTTATCGGAGGATATTTCATTGGCCCTATAGTCTTAGAAAGGGATCCGAAATATCTGTTCTCAGATTCCACAGAAATAAGGCTAGCAAAGAGATCTACGAAACACAGATGTAACTCTGTGAGCTGAATTCACAGAACAGTAAGCAGTTTCTCAGAAAGCTTCTTTCCAGATTTCATCTGAGGATATTTCCTTTTTCACCATAGCCCTCTATGGGCTTCCAAATATCACTTTGCCAATTCCACAAGAACTGTCTAAGCGAAAGTCTACTTGAGGGGAAAGCTGTAACTCTGTGAGATGATTTCACAGAACACAAAGAAGTTTCTCAGAAAGCCTCTTTCTCTTTGTTATCGGAGGATATTTCCTTTGGCCCTATAGTCTTCAAAGGGATCCGAAATATCTGTTCTCAGATTCCACAGAAATAAGGCTAGCAAAGAGATCCACGAAATACTGATGTAACTCTGTGAGTGGAAGTCACACATCACAGAACAGTTTCTCAGAAAGCTTCTTTCCAGATTTCATCTGAGGATATTTCCTTTTTCACCATAGCCCTCTATGGGCTTCCAAATATCACTTTGCCAATTCCACAAGAACTGTCTTAGCGAAAGGCTTCTGGAGGGGAAAGCTGTAACTCTGTGAGATGATTTCACAGAACACAAAGAAGTTTCTCAGAAAGCTTCTTTCTCTTTGTTATCGGAGGATATTTCCTTTGGCCCTATAGTCTTCAAAGGGATCCGAAATATCTGTTCTCAGATTCCACAGAAATAAGGCTAGCAAAGAAATCTACGAAACACAGATGTAACTCTGTGAGATGAATTCACAGAACACTAAGCAGTTTCTCAGAAAGCTTCTTTCCAGATTTCATCTGAGGATATTTCCGTTTTCACCATAGCCCTCTATGGGCTTCCAAATATCACTTTGCCAATTCCGCAAGAACTGTCTTACCGAAAGGCTTCTTGAGGGGAAAGCTGTAACTCTGTGAGATGATTTCACAGAACGCAAAGAAGTTTCTCAGAAAGCCTCTTTCTCTTTGTTATCGGAGGATATTTCCTTTGGCCCTATAGTCTTCAAAGGGATCCGAAATATCTGTTCTCAGATTCCACAGAAATAAGGCTAGAAAAGAGACCCACGAAATACGGATGTAACTTTGTGAGTGGAAGCCACACATCACAGAACAGTTTCTCAGAAAGCTTCTTTCCAGATTTCATCTGAGGATATTTCCTTTTTCACCATAGCCCTCTATGAGTTTCCAAATATCACTTTGCCAATTCCACAAGAACTGTCTTAGCGAAAGGCTTCTTGAGGGGAAAGCTGTAACTCTGTGAGATGATTTCACAGAACAGAAAGAAGTTTCTCAGAAAGCTTCTTTCTCTTTGTTATCGGAGGATATTTCCTTTGGCCCTATAGTCTTCTAAGGGATCCGAAATATCTGTTCTCAGATTCCACAGAAATAAGGCTAGCAAACAAATCTATGAAATACAGATGTAACTCTGTGAGATGAATTCACAGAACACTAAGCAGTTTCTCAGAAAGCTTCTTTCCAGATTTCATCTGAGGATATTTCCTTTTTCACCATAGCCCTCTATGGGCCTCCAAATATCACTTTGCCAATTCCACAAGAACTGTCTAAGCGAAAGGCTTCTTGAGAAGAAAGCTGTAACTCTGTGAGATGATTTCACAGAACACAAAGAAGTTTCTCAGAAAGCCTCTTTGTCTTTGTTATCGGAGGATATTTCCTTTGGTCCTATAGTCTTCAAAGGGATCCGAAATATCTGTTCCCAGATTCCACAGAAATAAGGCTAGCAAAGAGATCCACGAAATACTGATGTAACTCGGTGAGTGGAAGTCTCACATCACAGAACAGTTTCTCAGAAAGTTTCTTTCCAGATTTCTTCTGAGGATATTTCCTTTTTCAACATAGCCCTCTATGGGCTTCCAAATATCACTTTGCCAGTTCCACAGGAACTGTCTTAGCTAAAGGCTTCATGAGGAGAAAGCTGTAACTCTGTGAGATGATTTCCCAGAACACAAAGAAGTTTCTCAGAAAACTTCTTTCTCTTTGTTATCGGAGGATATTTCCTTTGGCCCTATAGTCTTCAAAGGGATCCGAAATATCTGCTCTCAGATTCCACAGAAATAAGGCTAGCAAAGAGATCTACGAAACACAGATGTAACTCTGTGAGATGAATTCACAGAACACTGAGCAGTTTCTCAGAAAGCTTCTTTCCAGATTTCATCTGAGGATATTTCCTTTTTCACCATAGCCCTCTATGGGCTTCCAAATATCACTTTGCCAATTCCACAAGAACTGTCTTAGCGAAAGGCTTCTGGAGGGGAAAGCTGTAACTCTGTGAGATGATTTCACAGAACACAAATCAGTTTCTCAGAAAGCTTCTTTCTCTTTGTTATCGGAGGATATTTACTTTGGCCCTATAGCCATCAAAGGGATCCGAAATATCTGTTGTCAGATCCACAGAAATAAGGCTAGCAAAGAGATCCACGAAATACAGATGTAACTCTGTGAGTGGAAGAGACACATCACAGAGCAGTTTCTCAGAAAGCTTCTTTCGAGATTTCATCTTAGGATATTTCCTTTTTCACCATAGCCCTCTATGGGCTTCTAAATATCACTTTGCCAATTCCACCAGAACTGTTTAGCGAAAGGCTTCTTGAGGGGAAAGCTGTAACTCTGTGAGATGATTTCACAGAACACAAAGAAGTTTCTCAGAAAGCTTCTTTCTCTTTGTTATCGGAGGATATTTCCTTTGGCCCTATAGTCTTCAAAGGGATCCGAAATATCTGTTCTCAGATTCCACAGAAATAAGGCTAGCAAAGAGATCTACGAAACACAGATGTAACTCGGTGAGATGAATTCACAGAACACTAAGCAGTTTCTCAGAAAGCTTCTTTCCAGATTTCATCTGAGGATATTTCCTTTTTCACCATAGCCCTCTATGGGCTTCCAAATATCACTTTGCCAATTCCACAAGAACTGTCTTAGCGAAAGGCTTCTGGAGGGGAAAGCTGTAACTCTGTGAGATGATTTCACAGAACACAAATCAGTTTCTCAGAAAGCTTCTTTCTCTTTGTTATCGGAGGATATTTCCTTTGGCCCTATAGTCTTCAAAGGGATCCGAAATATCGGTTCTCAGATTCCACAGAAAGAAGGCTAGCAAAGAGATCCACCAATTACAGATGGAACTCTGAGAATGGAAGTCACACATCACAGAGTAGTTTCTCAGAAAGCTTCTTTCGAGATTTCATCTGAGGATATTTCCTTTTTCACCATAGCCCTCTATGGGCTTCTAAATATCACTTTGCCAATTCCACCAGAACTGTTTAGCGAAAGGCTTCTTGAGGGGAAAGCTGTAACTCCGTGAGATGATTTCACACAACACAAAGAAGTTTCTCAGAAAGCTTCTTTCTCTTTGTTATCGGAGGATATTTCCTTTGGCCCTATAGTCTTCAAAGGGATCCGAAATATCTGTTCTCAGATTCCACAGAAATAAGGTTAGCAAAGAGATCTACGAAACACAGATGTAACCCGGTGAGATGAATTCACAGAACACTAAGCACTTTCTCAGAAAGCTTCTTTCCAGATTTCATCTGAGGATATTTCCTTTTTCACCATAGCCCTCTATGGGCTTCCAAATATCACTTTTCCAATTCCACAAGAACTGTCTTACCGAAAGGCTTCTTGAGGGGAAAGCTGTAACTCTGTGAGATGATTTCAAAGAACACAAAGAAGTTTCTCAGAAAGCTTCTTTCTCTTTGTTATCGGAGGATATTTCCTTTGGCCCTATAGTCTTCAAAGGGATCCGAAATATCTGTTCTCAGATTCCACAGAAATAAGGCTAGCAAAGAAATCTACGAAACACAGATGTAACTCTTTGAGATGAATTCACAGAACACTAAGCAGTTTCTCAGAAAGCTTCTTTCCAGATTTCATCTGAGGATATTTCCTTTTTCACCGTAGCCCTCTATGGGCTTCCAAATATCACTTTGCCAATTCCACAGAACTGTCTTAGCGAAAGGCTTCTTGAGGGGAAAGCTGTAACTCTATGAGATGATTTCACAGAACACAAAGAAGTTTCTCAGAAAGCTTCTTTCTCTTTGTTATCGGAGGATATTTCCTTTGGCCCTATAGTCTTCAAAGGGATCCGAAATATCTGTTTTCAGATTCCACAGAAATAAGGCTAGCAAAGAGATCCACGAAATACTGATGTAACTCTGTGAGTGGAAGTCACACATCACAGAACAGTTTCGCAGAAAGCTTCTTTCCAGATTTCATCTGAGGATATTTCCTTTTTCACCATAGCCCTCTATGGACTTCCAAATATCACTTTGCCAATTCCACAAGAACTGTCTTAGCGAAAGGCTTCTTGAGGGGAAAGCTGTAACTCTGTGAGATGATTTCACAGAACACAAAGAAGTTTCTCAGAAAGCTTCTTTCTCTTTGTTATCGGAGGATATTTCCTTTGGCCCTATAGTCTTCAAAGGGATCCGAAATATCTGTTCTCAGATTCCACAGAAATAAGGCTAGCAAACAAATCTACGAAACACAGATGTAACTCTGTGAGATGAATTCAGAGAACACTAAGCAATTTCTCAGAAAGCTTCTTTCCAGATTTCATCTGAGGATATTTCCTTTTTCACCATAGCCCTCCATGGGCTTCCAAATATCACTTTGCCAATTCCACAAGAACTGTCTCAGGGAAAGGCGTCTTGAGAGGAAAGCTGTAACTCTGTGAGATGATTTCACAGAACACAAAGAAGTTTCTCAGAAAGCCTCTTTCTCTTTGTTATCGGAGGATATTTCCTTTGGCCCTATAGTCTTCAAAGGGATCCGAAATATCTGTTCTCAGATTCCACAGAAATAAGGCTAGCAAAGAGATCCACGAAATACTGATGTGACTCTGTGAGTGGAAGTCACACATCACAGAACAGTTTCTCAGAAAGCTTCTCTCCAGATTTCTTCTGAGGATATTTCCTTTTTCACCATAGCCCTCTATGGGCTTCCAAATATCACTTTTCCAATTCCACAGGAACTGTCTTAGCGAAAGGCTTCTTGAGGGGAAAGCTGTAACTCGGTGAGATGATTTCCCAGAACACAAAGAAGGTTCTCAGAAAGCTTCTTTCTCTTTGTTATCAGAGGATATTTCCTTTGGCCCTATAGTCTTCTAAGGGATCCGAAATATCTGTTCTCAGATTCCACAGAAATAAGGCTGGCAAAGAGATCTACGAAACACAGATGTAACTCTGTGAGATGAACTCACAGAACACTAAGAAGTTTCTCAGAAAGCTTCTTTCCAGATTTCATCTGAGGATATTTCCTTTTTCACCATAGCCCTCTATGTGCTTCCAAATATCACTTTGCCAATTCCACAAGAACTGTCTTAGCGAAAGGCTTCTGGAGGGGAAAGCTGTAACTCTGTGAGATGATTTCACAGAACACAAAGAAGTTTCTCAGAAAGCTTCTTTCTCTTTGTTATCGGAGGATATTTCATTGGCCCTATAGTCTTCAAAGGGATCCGAAATATCTGTTCTCAGATTCCACAGAAATAAGGCTAGCAAAGAGATCTACGAAACACAGAGGTAACTCTGTGAGCTGAATTCACAGAACACTAAGCAGTTTCTCAGAAAGCTTCTTTCCAGATTTCATCTGAGGATATTTCCTTTTTCACCGTAGACCTCTATGGGCTTCCAAATATCACTTTGCCAATTCCACAAGAACTGTCTAAGCGAAAGGCTTCTTGAGGGGAAAGCTGTAACTCTGTGAGATGATTTCACAGAACACAAAGAAGTTTCTCAGAAAGCCTCTTTCTCTTTGTTATCGGAGGATATTTCCTTTGGCCCTATAGTCTTCAAAGGGATCCGAAATATCTGTTCTCAGATTCCACAGAAATAAGGCTAGCAAAGAGATCCACGAAATACTGATGTAACTCTGTGAGTGGAAGTCACACATCACAGAACAGTTTCTCAGAAAGCTTCTTTCCAGATTTCATCTGAGGATATTTCCTTTTTCACCATAGCCCTCTATGGGCTTCCAAATATCACTTTGCCAATTCCACAAGAACTGTCTTAGCGAAAGGCTTCTGGAGGGGAAAGCTGTAACTCTGTGAGGTGATTTCACATAACCCAAAGAAGTTTCTCAGAAAGCTTCTTTCTCTTTGTTATCGCAGGATATTTCCTTTGGCCCTATACTCTTCAAAGGGATCCGAAATATCTGTTCTCAGATTCCACAGAAATAAGGCTAGCAAAGAGATCTACGAAACACAGATGTAACTCGAGGAGATGACTTCAAAGAACACTAAGCAGTTTCTCAGAAAGCTTCTTTCCATATTTCATCTGAGGATATTTCCTTTTTCAACATAGCCCTCTATGGGCTTCCAAATATCACTTTTCCAATTCCACAAGAACTGTCTTAGCGAAAGGCTTCCTGAGGGAAAAGCTGTAACTCTGTGAGATGATTTCACAGAACACAAAGAAGTTTCTCAGAAAGCTTCTTTCTCTTTGTTATCGGAGGATATTTCCTTTGGCCCTATAGTCTTCAAAGGGATCCGAAATATCTGTTCTCAGATTCCACAGAAATAAGGCTAGCAAAGAAATCTACGAAACACAGATGTAACTCTGTGAGATGAATTCACAGAACACTAAGCAGTTTCTCAGAAAGCTTCTTTCCAGATTTCCTCTGAGGATATTTCCTTTTTCACCATAGCCCCCTATGGGCTTCCAAATATCACTTTGCCAATTCCACAAGAACGGTCTTACCGAAAGGCTTCTTGAGGGGAAAGCTGTAACTCTGTGAGATGATTTCACAGAACGCAAAGAAGTTTCTCAGAAAGCCTTTCTCTTTGTTATCGGAGGATATTTCCTTTGGCCCTATAGTCTTCAAAGGGATCCGAAATATCTGTTCTCAGATTCCACAGAAATAAGGCTAGCAAACAAATCTATGAAACACAGATGTAACTCTGTGAGATGAATTCACAGAACACTAAGCAGTTTCTCAGAAAGCTTCTTTCCAGATTTCATCTGAGGATATTTCCTTTTTCACCATAGCCCTCTATGGGCCTCCAAATATCACTTTGCCAATTCCACAAGAACTGTCTAAGCGAAAGGCTGCTTGAGAAGAAAGCTGTAACTCTGTGAGATGATTTCACAGAACACAAAGAAGTTTCTCAGAAAGCTTCTTTTTCTTTGTTATCGGAGGATATTTCCTTTGGTCCTATAGTCTTCAAAGGGATCCGAAATATCTGTTCTCAGATTCCACAGAAATAAGACTAGCAAAGAGATCCACGAAATACTGATGTAACTCTGTGAGTGGAAGTCACACATCACAGAACAGTTTCTCAGAAAGATTCTTTCCAGATTTCTTCTGAGGATATTTCCTTTTTCACCATAGCCCTCTATGGGCTTCCAAATATCACTTTGCCAATTCCACAGGAACTGTCTTAGCTAAAGGCTTCATGAGGAGAAAGCTGTAACTCTGTGAGATGATTTCCCAGAACACAAAGAAGTTTCTCAGAAAACTTCTTTCTCTTTGTTATCGGAGGATATTTCCTTTGGCCCTATAGTCTTCAAAGGGATCCGAAATATCTGTTCTCAGATTCCACAGAAATAAGGCTAGCAAAGAGATCTACGAAACACAGATGTAACTCGGTGAGATGAATTCACAGAACACTAAGCAGTTTCTCAGAAAGCTTCTTTCCAGATTTCATCTGAGGATATTTCCTTTTGCACCATAGCCCTCTATGGGCTTCCAAATATCACTTTGCCAATTCCACAAGAACTGTCTTAGCGAAAGGCTTCTGGAGGGGAAAGCTGTAACTCTGTGAGATGATTTCACAGAACACAAAGAAGTTTCCCAGAAAGCTTCTTTCTCTTTGTTATCGGAGGATATTTCCTTTGGCCCTATAGTCTTCAAAGGGATCCGAAATATCTGTTCTCAGATTCCACAGAAAGAAGGCTAGCAAAGAGATCCACCAAATACAGATGTAACTCTGAGAATGGAAGTCCCACATCACAGAGCAGTTTCTCAGAAAGCTTCTTTCGAGATTTCATCTGAGGATATTTCCTTTTTCACCATAGCCCTCTACGGGCTTCTAAATATCACTTTGCAAATTCCACCAGAACTGTTTAGCGAAAGGCTTCTTGAGGGGAAAGCTGTAACTCTGTGAGATGATTTCACACAACACAAAGAAGTTTCTCAGAAAGCTTCTTTCTCTTTGTTATCGGAGGATATTTCCTTTGGCCCTATAGTCTTCAAAGGGATCCGAAATATCTGTTCTCAGATTCCACAGAAATAAGGCTAGCAAAGAGATCTACGAAACACAGATGTAACTCGGTGAGATGAATTCACAGAACACTAAGCAGTTTCTCAGAAAGCTTCTTTCCAGATTTCATCTGAGGATATTTCCTTTTTCACCATAGCCCTCCATGGGCTTCCAAATATCACTTTTCCAATTCCACAAGAACTGTCTTAGCGAAAGGCTTCTTGAGGGGAAAGCTGTAACTCTGTGAGATGATTTCACAGAACACAAAGAAGTTTCTCAGAAAGCTTCTTTCTCTTTGTTATCGGAGGATATTTCCTTTGGCCCTATAGTCTTCAAAGGGATCCGAAATATCTGTTCTCAGATTCCACAGAAATAAGGCTAGCAAAGAGATCTAAGAAACACAGATGTAACTCTGTGAGATGAATTCACAGAACACTAAGAAGTTTCTCAGAAAGCTTCTTTCCAGATTTCATCTGAGGATATTTCCTTTTTCACCATAGCCCTCTATGGGCTTCCAAATATCACTTTGCCAATTCCACAAGAACTGTCTTACCGAAAGGCTTCTTGAGGGGAAAGCTGTAACTCTGTGAGATGATTTCACAGAACACAAAGAAGTTTCTCAGAAAGCCTCTTTCTCTTTGTTATCGGAGGATATTTCCTTTGGCCCTATAGTCTTCAAAGGGATCCGAAATATCTGTTCTCAGATTCCACAGAAATAAGGCTAGCAAAGAGATCCACGAAATACTGATGTAACTCTGTGAGTGGAAGTCACACATCACAGAACAGTTTCTCAGAAAGCTTCTTTCCAGATTTCATCTGAGGATATTTCCTTTTTCACCATAGCCCTCTATGGGCTTCCAAATATCACTTGCCAATTCCACAAGAACTGTCTTAGCGAAAGGCTTCTTGAGGAGAAAGCTGTAACTCTGTGAGATGATTTCACAGAACACAAAGAAGTTTCTCAGAAAGCTTGTTTCTCTTTGTTATCGGAGGATATTTCCTTTGGCCCTATAGTCTTCAAAGGGATCCGAAATATCTGTTCTCAGATTCCACAGAAATCAGGCTATCAAAGAGATCTACGAAACACAGATGTAACTCTGTGAGATGAATTCACAGAATACTAAGCAGTTTCTCAGAAAGCTTCTTTCCAGATTTCATCTGAGGATATTTCCTTTTTCACCATAGCCCTCTATGGGCTTCCAAATATCACTTTGCCAATTCCACAAGAACTGTCTTAGCGAAAGGCTTCTTGAGGGGAAAGCTGTAACTCTGTGAGATGATTTCACAGAACACAAAGAAGTTTCTCAGAAAGCTTCTTTCTCTTTGTTATCGGAGGATATTTCCTTTGGCCCTATAGTCTTCAAAGGGATCCGAAATATCTGTTCTCAGATTCCACAGAAAGAAGGCTAGCAAAGAGATCCACCAAATACAGATGTAACTCTGAGAATGGAAGTCACACATCACAGAGTAGTTTCTCAGAAAGCTTCTTTCGAGATTTCATCGGAGGATATTTCCTTTTTCACCATAGCCCTCTATGGGCTTCTAAATATCACTTTGCCAATTCCACAAGAACTGTTTAGCGAAAGGCTTCTTGAGGGGAAAGCTGTAACTCTGTGAGATGATTTCACACAACACAAAGAGGTTTCTCAGAAAGCTTCTTTCTCTTTGTTATCGGAGGATATTTCCTTTGGCCCTATAGTCTTCAAAGGGATCCGAAATATCTGTTCTCAGATTCCACAAAAATAAGGTTAGCAAAGAGATCTACGAAACACAGATGTAACCCGGTGAGATGAATTCACAGAACACTAAGCAGTTTCTCAGAAAGCTTCTTTCCAGATTTCATCTGAGGATATTTCCTTTTGCACCATAGCCCTCTATGGGCTTCCAAATATCACTTTTCCAATTCCACAAGAACTGTCTTACCGAAAGGCTTCTTGAGGGGAAAGCTGTAACTCTGTGAGATGATTTCACAGAACACAAAGAAGTTTCTCAGAAAGCTTCTTTCTCTTTGTTATCGGAGGATATTTCCTTTGGCCCCATAGTCTTCAAAGGGATCCGAAATATCTGTTCTCAGATTCCACAGAAATAAGGCTAGCAAAGAAATCTACGAAACACAGATGTAACTCTTTGAGATGAATTCACGGAACACTAAGCAGTTTCTCAGAAAGCTTCTTTCCAGATTTCATCTGAGGATATTTCCTTGTTCACCATAGCCCTCTATGGGCTTCCAAATATCACTTTGCCAATTCCACAAGAACTGTCTTACCGAAAGGCTTCTTGAGGGGAAAGCTGTAACTCTGTGAGATGATTTCACAGAACACAAAGAAGTTTCTCAGAAAGCTTCTTTCTCTTTGTTATCGGAGGATATTTCCTTTGGCCCTATAGTCTTCAAAGGGATCCGAAATATCTGTTCTCAGATTCCACAGAAATAAGGGTAGCAAACAAATCTACGAAACACAGATGTAACTCTGTGAGATGAATTCACAGAACACTAAGCAGTTTCTCAGAAAGCTTCTTTCCAGATTTCATCTGAGGATATTTCCTTTTTCACCATAGCCCTCCATGGGCTTCCAAATATCACTTTGCCAATTCCACAAGAACTGTCTCAGGGAAAGGCGTCTTGAGAGGAAAGCTGTAACTCTGTGAGATGATTTCACAGAACACAAAGAAGTTTCTCAGAAAGCCTCTTTCTCTTTGTTATCGGAGGATATTTCCTTTGGCCCTATAGTCTTCAAAGGGATCCGAAATATCTGTTCTCAGATTCCACAGAAATAAGGCTGGCAAAGAGATCCACGAAATACTGATGTAACTCTGTGAGTGGAAGTCACACATCACAGAACAGTTTCTCAGAAAGCTTCTTTCCAGATTTCTTCTGAGGATATTTCCTTTTTCACCATAGCAATCTACGGGCTTCCAAATATCACTTTGCCAATTCCACAGGAACTGTCTTAGCGAAAGTCTTCTTGAGGGGAAAGCTGTAACTCTGTGAGATGATTTCCCAGAACACAAAGAAGGTTCTCAGAAAGCTTCTTTCTCTTTGTTATCAGAGGATATTTCCTTTGGCCCTATAGTCTTCTAAGGGATCCGAAATATCTGTTCTCAGATTCCACAGAAATAAGGCTGGCAAAGAGATCTACGAAACACAGATGTAACTCTGTGAGATGAACTCACAGAACACTAAGAAGTTTCTCAGAAAGCTTCTTTCCAGATTTCATCTGAGGATATTTCCTTTTTCACCATAGCCCTCTATGTGCTTCCAAATATCACTTTGCCAATTCCACAAGAACTGTCTTAGCGAAAGGCTTCTGGAGGGGAAAGCTGTAACTCTGTGAGATGATTTCACAGAACACAAAGAAGTTTCTCAGAAAGCTTCTTTCTCTTTGTTATCGGAGGATATTTCATTGGCCCTATAGTCTTCAAAGGGATCCGAAATATCTGTTCTCAGATTCCACAGAAATAAGGCTAGCAAAGAGATCTACGAAACACAGAGGTAACTCTGTGAGCTGAATTCACAGAACACTAAGCAGTTTCTCAGAAAGCTTCTTTCCAGATTTCATCTGAGGATATTTCCTTTTTCACCATAGCCCTCTATGGGCTTCCAAATATCACTTTGCCAATTCCACAAGAACTGTCTTAGCGAAAGGCTTCTGGAGGGGAAAGCTGTAACTCTGTGAGGTGATTTCACATAACCCAAAGAAGTTTCTCAGAAAGCTTCTTTCTCTTTGTTATCGGAGGATATTTCCTTTGGCCCTATAGTCTTCAAAGGGATCCGAAATATCTGTTCTCAGATTCCACAGAAATAAGGGTAGCAAACAAATCTACGAAACACAGATGTAACTCTGTGAGATGAATTCACAGAACACTAAGCAGTTTCTCAGAAAGCTTCTTTCCAGATTTCATCTGAGGATATTTCCTTTTTCACCATAGCCCTCCATGGGCTTCCAAATATCACTTTGCCAATTCCACAAGAACTGTCTCAGGGAAAGGCGTCTTGAGAGGAAAGCTGTAACTCTGTGAGATGATTTCACAGAACACAAAGAAGTTTCTCAGAAAGCCTCTTTCTCTTTGTTATCGGAGGATATTTCCTTTGGCCCTATAGTCTTCAAAGGGATCCGAAATATCTGTTCTCAGATTCCACAGAAATAAGGCTGGCAAAGAGATCCACGAAATACTGATGTAACTCTGTGAGTGGAAGTCACACATCACAGAACAGTTTCTCAGAAAGCTTCTTTCCAGATTTCTTCTGAGGATATTTCCTTTTTCACCATAGCAATCTATGGGCTTCCAAATATCACTTTGCCAATTCCACAGGAACTGTCTTAGCGAAAGTCTTCTTGAGGGGAAAGCTGTAACTCTGTGAGATGATTTCCCAGAACACAAAGAAGGTTCTCAGAAAGCTTCTTTCTCTTTGTTATCAGAGGATATTTCCTTTGGCCCTATAGTCTTCTAAGGGATCCGAAATATCTGTTCTCAGATTCCACAGAAATAAGGCTGGCAAAGAGATCTACGAAACACAGATGTAACTCTGTGAGATGAACTCACAGAACACTAAGAAGTTTCTCAGAAAGCTTCTTTCCAGATTTCATCTGAGGATATTTCCTTTTTCACCATAGCCCTCTATGTGCTTCCAAATATCACTTTGCCAATTCCACAAGAACTGTCTTAGCGAAAGGCTTCTGGAGGGGAAAGCTGTAACTCTGTGAGATGATTTCACAGAACACAAAGAAGTTTCTCAGAAAGCTTCTTTCTCTTTGTTATCGGAGGATATTTCATTGGCCCTATAGTCTTCAAAGGGATCCGAAATATCTGTTCTCAGATTCCACAGAAATAAGGCTAGCAAAGAGATCTACGAAACACAGAGGTAACTCTGTGAGCTGAATTCACAGAACACTAAGCAGTTTCTCAGAAAGCTTCTTTCCAGATTTCATCTGAGGATATTTCCTTTTTCACCGTAGCCCTCTGTGGGCTTCCAAATATCACTTTGCCAATTCCACAAGAACTGTCTAAGCGAAAGGCTTCTTGAGGGGAAAGCTGTAACTCTGTGAGATGATTTCACAGAACACAAAGAAGTTTCTCAGAAAGCCTCTTTCTCTTTGTTAGAGGATATTTCCTTTGGCCCTATAGTCTTCAAAGGGATCCGAAATATCTGTTCTCAGATTCCACAGAAATAAGGCTAGCAAAGAGATCCACGAAATACTGATGTAACTCTGTGAGTGGAAGTCACACATCACAGAACAGTTTCTCAGAAAGCTTCTTTCCAGATTTCATCTGAGGATATTTCCTTTTTCACCATAGCCCTCTATGGGCTTCCAAATATCACTTTGCCAATTCCACAAGAACTGTCTTAGCGAAAGGCTTCTGGAGGGGAAAGCTGTAACTCTGTGAGGTGATTTCACATAACCCAAAGAAGTTTCTCAGAAAGCTTCTTTCTCTTTGTTATCGGAGGATATTTCCTTTGGCCCTATACTCTTCAAAGGGATCCGAAATATCTGTTCTCAGATTCCACAGAAATAAGGCTAGCAAAGAGATCTACGAAACACAGATGTAACTCGAGGAGATGACTTCACAGAACACTAAGCAGTTTCTCAGAAAGCTTCTTTCCATATTTCATCTGAGGATATTTCCTTTTTCAACATAGCCCTCTATGGGCTTCCAAATATCACTTTTCCAATTCCACAAGAACTGTCTTAGCGAAAGGCTTCTTGAGGGAAAAGCTGTAACTCTGTGAGATGATTTCACAGAACACAAAGAAGTTTCTCAGAAAGCTTCTTTCTCTTTGTTATCGGAGGATATTTCCTTTGGGCCTATAGTCTTCAAAGGGATCCGAAATATCTGTTCTCAGATTCCACAGAAATAAGGGTAGCAAAGAGATCTACGAAACACAGATGTAACTCGGTGAGATGAATTCACAGAACACTAAGCAGTTTCTCAGAAAGCTTCTTTCCAGATTTCATCTGAGGATATTTCCTTTTGCACCATAGCCCTCTATGGGCTTCCAAATATCACTTTGCCAATTCCACAAGAACTGTCTTAGCGAAAGGCTTCTGGAGGGGAAAGCTGTAACTCTGTGAGATGATTTCACAGAACACAAAGAAGTTTCCCAGAAAGCTTCTTTCTCTTTGTTATCGGAGGATATTTCCTTTGGCCCTATAGTCTTCAAAGGGATCCGAAATATCTGTTCTCAGATTCCACAGAAAGAAGGCTAGCAAAGAGATCCACCAAATACAGATGTAACTCTGAGAATGGAAGTCCCACATCACAGAGCAGTTTCTCAGAAAGCTTCTTTCGAGATTTCATCTGAGGATATTTCCTTTTTCACCAAGCCCTCTATGGGCTTCTAAATATCACTTTGCCAATTCCACCAGAACTGTTTAGCGAAAGGCTTCTTGAGGGGAAAGCTGTAACTCTGTGAGATGATTTCACACAACACAAAGAAGTTTCTCAGAAAGCTTCTTTCTCTTTGTTATCGGAGGATATTTCCTTTGGCCCTATAGTCTTCAAAGGGATCCGAAATATCTGTTCTCAGATTCCACAGAAATAAGGCTAGCAAAGAGATCTACGAAACACAGATGTAACTCGGTGAGATGAATTCACAGAACACTAAGCAGTTTCTCAGAAAGCTTCTTTCCAGATTTCATCTGAGGATATTTCCTTTTTCACCATAGCCCTCCATGGGCTTCCAAATATCACTTTTCCAATTCCACAAGAACTGTCTTAGCGAAAGGCTTCTTGAGGGGAAAGCTGTAACTCTGTGAGATGATTTCACAGAACACAAAGAAGTTTCTCAGAAAGCTTCTTTCTCTTTGTTATCGGAGGATATTTCCTTTGGCCCTATAGTCTTCAAAGGGATCCGAAATATCTGTTCTCAGATTCCACAGAAATAAGGCTAGCAAAGAGATCTAAGAAACACAGATGTAACTCTGTGAGATGAATTCACAGAACACTAAGAAGTTTCTCAGAAAGCTTCTTTCCAGATTTCATCTGAGGATATTTCCTTTTTCACCATAGCCCTCTATGGGCTTCCAAATATCACTTTGCCAATTCCACAAGAACTGTCTTACCGAAAGGCTTCTTGAGGGGAAAGCTGTAACTCTGTGAGATGATTTCACAGAACACAAAGAAGTTTCTCAGAAAGCCTCTTTCTCTTTGTTATCGGAGGATATTTCCTTTGGCCCTATAGTCTTCAAAGGGATCCGAAATATCTGTTCTCAGATTCCACAGAAATAAGGCTAGCAAAGAGATCCACGAAATACTGATGTAACTCTGTGAGTGGAAGTCACACATCACAGAACAGTTTCTCAGAAAGCTTCTTTCCAGATTTCATCTGAGGATATTTCCTTTTTCACCATAGCCCTCTATGGGCTTCCAAATATCACTTGCCAATTCCACAAGAACTGTCTTAGCGAAAGGCTTCTTGAGGAGAAAGCTGTAACTCTGTGAGATGATTTCACAGAACACAAAGAAGTTTCTCAGAAAGCTTCTTTCTCTTTGTTATCGTAGGATATTTCCTTTGGCCCTATAGTCTTCAAAGGGATCCGAAATATCTGTTCTCAGATTCCACAGAAATCAGGCTATCAAAGAGATCTACGAAACACAGATGTAACTCTGTGAGATGAATTCACAGAATACTAAGCAGTTTCTCAGAAAGCTTCTTTCCAGATTTCATCTGAGGATATTTCCTTTTTCACCATAGCCCTCTATGGGCTTCCAAATATCACTTTGCCAATTCCACAAGAACTGTCTTAGCGAAAGGCTTCTTGAGGGGAAAGCTGTAACTCTGTGAGATGATTTCACAGAACACAAAGAAGTTTCTCAGAAAGCTTCTTTCTCTTTGTTATCGGAGGATATTTCCTTTGGCCCTATAGTCTTCAAAGGGATCCGAAATATCTGTTCTCAGATTCCACAGAAAGAAGGCTAGCAAAGAGATCCACCAAATACAGATGTAACTCTGTGAATGGAAGTCACACATCACAGAGTAGTTTCTCAGAAAGCTTCTTTCGAGATTTCATCTGAGGATATTTCCTTTTTCACCATAGCCCTCTATGGGCTTCTAAATATCACTTTGCCAATTCCACAAGAACTGTTTAGCGAAAGGCTTCTTGAGGGGAAAGCTGTAACTCTGTGAGATGATTTCACACAACACAAAGAGGTTTCTCAGAAAGCTTCTTTCTCTTTGTTATCGGAGGATATTTCCTTTGGCCCTATAGTCTTCAAAGGGATCCGAAATATCTGTTCTCAGATTCCACAGAAATAAGGTTAGCAAAGAGATCTACGAAACACAGATGTAACCCGGTGAGATGAATTCACAGAACACTAAGCAGTTTCTCAGAAAGCTTCTTTCCAGATTTCATCTGAGGATATTTCCTTTTTCACCATAGCCCTCCATGGGCTTCCAAATATCACTTTGCCAATTCCACAAGAACTGTCTCAGGGAAAGGCGTTTTGAGAGGAAAGCTGTAACTCTGTGAGATGATTTCACAGAACGCAAAGAAGTTTCTCAGAAAGCCTCTTTCTCTTTGCTATCGGAGGATATTTCCTTTGGCCCTATAGTCTTCCAAGGGAACCGAAATATCTGTTCTCAGATTCCACAGAAATAAGGCTAGCAAAGAGAATTACGAAACACAGATGTAACTCGAGGAGATGACTTCACAGAACACTAAGCAGTTTCTCAGAAAGCTTCTTTCCATATTTCATCTGAGGATATTTCCTTTTTCAACATAGCCCACTATGGGCTTCCAAATATCACTTTTCCAATTCCACAAGAACTGTCTTAGCGAAAGGCTTCTTGAGGGGAAAGCTGTAACTCTGTGAGATGATTTCACAGAATGCAAAGAAGTTTCTCAGAAAGCCTCTTTCTCTTTGCTATCGGAGGATATTTCCTTTGGCCCTATAGTCTTCAAAGGGATCCGAAATATCTGTTCTCAGATTCCACAGAAATAAGGCTGGCAAAGAGACCCACGATATACGGATGTAACTTTGTGAGTGGAAGCCACACATCACAGAACATTTTCTCAGAAAGCTTCTTTCCAGATTTCATCTGAGGATATTTCCTTTTTCACCATAGCCCTCTATGGGCTTCTAAATATCACTTTGCCAATTCCACAAGAACTGTCTTACCGAAAGGCTTCTTGAGGGGAAAGCTGTAACTCTGTGAGATGATTTCACAGAATGCAAAGAAGTTTCTCAGAAAGCCTCTTTCTCTTTGCTATCGGAGGATATTTCCTTTGGCCCTATAGTCTTCAAAGGGATCCGAAATATCTGTTCTCAGATTCCACAGAAATAAGGCTGGCAAAGAGACCCACGATATACGGATGTAACTTTGTGAGTGGAAGCCACACATCACAGATCATTTTCTCAGAAAGCTTCTTTCCAGATTTCATCTGAGGATATTTCCTTTTTCACCATAGCCCTCTATGGGCTTCCAAATATCACTTTGCCAATTCCACAAGAACTGTCTTACCGAAAGGCTTCTTGAGGGGAAAGCTGTAACTCTGTGAGATGATTTCACAGAACACAATGAAGTTTCTCAGAAGGCCTCTTTCTCTTTGTTATCGGAGGATATTTCCTTTGGCCCTATAGTCTTCAAAGGGATACCGAAATATCTGTTCTCAGATTCCACAGAAATAAGGCTAGCAAAGAGATCCACGAAATACTGATGTAACTCTGTGAGTGGAAGTCACACATCACAGAACAGTTTCTCAGAAAGCTTCTTTCCAGATTTCATCTGAGGATATTTCCTTTTTCACCATAGCCCTCTATGGGCTTCCAAATATCACTTGCCAATTCCACAAGAACTGTCTTAGCGAAAGGCTTCTTGAGGAGAAAGCTGTAACTCTGTGAGATGATTTCACAGAACACAAAGAAGTTTCTCAGAAAGCTTCTTTCTCTTTGTTATCGGAGGATATTTCCTTTGGCCCTATAGTCTTCAAAGGGATCCGAAATATCTGTTCTCAGATTCCACAGAAATCAGGCTATCAAAGAGATCTACGAAACACAGATGTAACTCTGTGAGATGAATTCACAGAATACTAAGCAGTTTCTCAGAAAGCTTCTTTCCAGATTTCATCTGAGGATATTTCCTTTTTCACCATAGCCCTCTATGGGCTTCCAAATATCACTTTGCCAATTCCACAAGAACTGTCTTAGCGAAAGGCTTCTTGAGGGGAAAGCTGTAACTCTGTGAGATGATTTCACAGAACACAAAGAAGTTTCTCAGAAAGCTTCTTTCTCTTTGTTATCGGAGGATATTTCCTTTGGCCCTATAGTCTTCAAAGGGATCCGAAATATCTGTTCTCAGATTCCACAGAAAGAAGGCTAGCAAAGAGATCCACCAAATACAGATGTAACTCTGAGAATGGAAGTCACACATCACAGAGTAGTTTCTCAGAAAGCTTCTTTCGAGATTTCATCTGAGGATATTTCCTTTTTCACCATAGCCCTCTATGGGCTTCTAAATATCACTTTGCCAATTCCACAAGAACTGTTTAGCGAAAGGCTTCTTGAGGGGAAAGCTGTAACTCTGTGAGATGATTTCACACAACACAAAGAGGTTTCTCAGAAAGCTTCTTTCTCTTTGTTATCGGAGGATATTTCCTTTGGCCCTATAGTCTTCAAAGGGATCCGAAATATCTGTTCTCAGATTCCACAGAAATAAGGTTAGCAAAGAGATCTACGAAACACAGATGTAACCCGGTGAGATGAATTCACAGAACACTAAGCAGTTTCTCAGAAAGCTTCTTTCCAGATTTCATCTGAGGATATTTCCTTTTTCACCATAGCCCTCCATGGGCTTCCAAATATCACTTTGCCAATTCCACAAGAACTGTCTCAGGGAAAGGCGTCTTGAGAGGAAAGCTGTAACTCTGTGAGATGATTTCACAGAACGCAAAGAAGTTTCTCAGAAAGCCTCTTTCTCTTTGCTATCGGAGGATATTTCCTTTGGCCCTATAGTCTTCAAAGGGATCCGAAATATCTGTTCTCAGATTCCACAGAAATAAGGCTAGCAAAGAGAATTACGAAACACAGATGTAACTCGAGGAGATGACTTCACAGAACACTAAGCAGTTTCTCAGAAAGCTTCTTTCCATATTTCATCTGAGGATATTTCCTTTTTCAACATAGCCCACTATGGGCTTCCAAATATCACTTTTCCAATTCCACAAGAACTGTCTTAGCGAAAGGCTTCTTGAGGGAAAAGCTGTAACTCTGTGAGATGATTTCACAGAACACAAAGAAGTTTCTCAGAAAGCTTCTTTCTCTTTGTTATCGGAGGATATTTCCTTTGGCCCTATAGTCTTCAAAGGGATCCGAAATATCTGTTCTCAGATTCCACAGAAATAAGGCTAGCAAAGAAATCTACGAAACACAGATGTAACTCTGTGAGATGAATTCACAGAACACTAAGCAGTTTCTCAGAAAGCTTCTTTCCAGATTTCATCTGAGGATATTTCCTTTTTCACCATAGCCCCCTATGGGCTTCCAAATATCACTTTGCCAATTCCACAAGAACTGTCTTAGCGAAAGGCTTCTTGAGGGGAAAGCTGTAACTCTGTGAGATGATTTCACAGAATGCAAAGAAGTTTCTCAGAAAGCCTCTTTCTCTTTGCTATCGGAGGATATTTCCTTTGGCCCTATAGTCTTCAAAGGGATCCGAAATATCTGTTCTCAGATTCCACAGAAATAAGGCTGGCAAAGAGACCCACGATATACGGATGTAACTTTGTGAGTGGAAGCCACACATCACAGAACATTTTCTCAGAAAGCTTCTTTCCAGATTTCATCTGAGGATATTTCCTTTTTCACCATAGCCCTCTATGGGCTTCCAAATATCACTTTGCCAATTCCACAAGAACTGTCTTAGCGAAAGGCTTCTTGAGGGGAAAGCTGTAACTCTGTGAGATGATTTCACAGAACACAAAGAAGTTTCTCAGAAAGCTTCTTTCTCTTTGTTATCGGAGGATATTTCCTTTGGCCCTAGAGTCTTCAAAGGGATCCGAAATATCTGTTCTCAGATTCCACAGAAATAAGGCTAGCAAACAAATCTATGAAACACAGATGTAACACTGTGAGATGAATTCACAGAACACTAAGCAGTTTCTCAGAAAGCTTCTTTCCAGATTTCATCTGAGGATATTTCCTTTTTCACCATAGCCCTCTATGGGCCTCCAAATATCACTTTGCCAATTCCACAAGAACTGTCTTAGCGAAAGGCTTCTGGAGGGGAAAGCTGTAACTCTGTGAGATGATTTCACAGAACACAAAGAAGTTTCCCAGAAAGCTTCTTTCTCTTTGTTATCGGAGGATATTTCCTTTGGCCCTATAGTCTTCAAAGGGATCCGAAATATCTGTTCTCAGATTCCACAGAAAGAAGGCTAGCAAAGAGATCCACCAAATACAGATGTAACTCTGAGAATGGAAGTCCCACATCACAGAGCAGTTTCTCAGAAAGCTTCTTTCGAGATTTCATCTGAGGATATTTCCTTTTTCTCCATAGCCCTCTATGGGCTTCTAAATATCACTTTGCCAATTCCACCAGAACTGTTTAGCGAAAGGCTTCTTGAGGGGAAAGCTGTAACTCTGTGAGATGATTTCACAGAACACAAAGAAGTTTCTCAGAAAGCTTCTTTCTCTTTGTTATCGGAGGATATTTCCTTTGGCCCCATAGTCTTCAAAGGGATCCGAAATATCTGTTCTCAGATTCCACAGAAATAAGGCTAGCAAAGAAATCTACGAAACACAGATGTAACTCTTTGAGATGAATTCACGGAACACTAAGCAGTTTCTCAGAAAGCTTCTTTCCAGATTTCATCTGAGGATATTTCCTTGTTCACCATAGCCCTCTATGGGCTTCCAAATATCACTTTGCCAATTCCACAAGAACTGTCTTACCGAAAGGCTTCTTGAGGGGAAAGCTGTAACTCTGTGAGATGATTTCACAGAACACAAAGAAGTTTCTCAGAAAGCTTCTTTCTCTTTGTTATCGGAGGATATTTCCTTTGGCCCTATAGTCTTCAAAGGGATCCGAAATATCTGTTCTCAGATTCCACAGAAATAAGGGTAGCAAACAAATCTACGAAACACAGATGTAACTCTGTGAGATGAATTCACAGAACACTAAGCAGTTTCTCAGAAAGCTTCTTTCCAGATTTCATCTGAGGATATTTCCTTTTTCACCATAGCCCTCCATGGGCTTCCAAATATCACTTTGCCAATTCCACAAGAACTGTCTCAGGGAAAGGCGTCTTGAGAGGAAAGCTGTAACTCTGTGAGATGATTTCACAGAACACAAAGAAGTTTCTCAGAAAGCCTCTTTCTCTTTGTTATCGGAGGATATTTCCTTTGGCCCTATAGTCTTCAAAGGGATCCGAAATATCTGTTCTCAGATTCCACAGAAATAAGGCTGGCAAAGAGATCCACGAAATACTGATGTAACTCTGTGAGTGGAAGTCACACATCACAGAACAGTTTCTCAGAAAGCTTCTTTCCAGATTTCTTCTGAGGATATTTCCTTTTTCACCATAGCAATCTACGGGCTTCCAAATATCACTTTGCCAATTCCACAGGAACTGTCTTAGCGAAAGTCTTCTTGAGGGGAAAGCTGTAACTCTGTGAGATGATTTCCCAGAACACAAAGAAGGTTCTCAGAAAGCTTCTTTCTCTTTGTTATCAGAGGATATTTCCTTTGGCCCTATAGTCTTCTAAGGGATCCGAAATATCTGTTCTCAGATTCCACAGAAATAAGGCTGGCAAAGAGATCTACGAAACACAGATGTAACTCTGTGAGATGAACTCACAGAACACTAAGAAGTTTCTCAGAAAGCTTCTTTCCAGATTTCATCTGAGGATATTTCCTTTTTCACCATAGCCCTCTATGTGCTTCCAAATATCACTTTGCCAATTCCACAAGAACTGTCTTAGCGAAAGGCTTCTGGAGGGGAAAGCTGTAACTCTGTGAGATGATTTCACAGAACACAAAGAAGTTTCTCAGAAAGCTTCTTTCTCTTTGTTATCGGAGGATATTTCATTGGCCCTATAGTCTTCAAAGGGATCCGAAATATCTGTTCTCAGATTCCACAGAAATAAGGCTAGCAAAGAGATCTACGAAACACAGAGGTAACTCTGTGAGCTGAATTCACAGAACACTAAGCAGTTTCTCAGAAAGCTTCTTTCCAGATTTCATCTGAGGATATTTCCTTTTTCACCATAGCCCTCTATGGGCTTCCAAATATCACTTTGCCAATTCCACAAGAACTGTCTTAGCGAAAGGCTTCTGGAGGGGAAAGCTGTAACTCTGTGAGGTGATTTCACATAACCCAAAGAAGTTTCTCAGAAAGCTTCTTTCTCTTTGTTATCGGAGGATATTTCCTTTGGCCCTATAGTCTTCAAAGGGATCCGAAATATCTGTTCTCAGATTCCACAGAAATAAGGGTAGCAAACAAATCTACGAAACACAGATGTAACTCTGTGAGATGAATTCACAGAACACTAAGCAGTTTCTCAGAAAGCTTCTTTCCAGATTTCATCTGAGGATATTTCCTTTTTCACCATAGCCCTCCATGGGCTTCCAAATATCACTTTGCCAATTCCACAAGAACTGTCTCAGGGAAAGGCGTCTTGAGAGGAAAGCTGTAACTCTGTGAGATGATTTCACAGAACACAAAGAAGTTTCTCAGAAAGCCTCTTTCTCTTTGTTATCGGAGGATATTTCCTTTGGCCCTATAGTCTTCAAAGGGATCCGAAATATCTGTTCTCAGATTCCACAGAAATAAGGCTGGCAAAGAGATCCACGAAATACTGATGTAACTCTGTGAGTGGAAGTCACACATCACAGAACAGTTTCTCAGAAAGCTTCTTTCCAGATTTCTTCTGAGGATATTTCCTTTTTCACCATAGCAATCTATGGGCTTCCAAATATCACTTTGCCAATTCCACAGGAACTGTCTTAGCGAAAGTCTTCTTGAGGGGAAAGCTGTAACTCTGTGAGATGATTTCCCAGAACACAAAGAAGGTTCTCAGAAAGCTTCTTTCTCTTTGTTATCAGAGGATATTTCCTTTGGCCCTATAGTCTTCTAAGGGATCCGAAATATCTGTTCTCAGATTCCACAGAAATAAGGCTGGCAAAGAGATCTACGAAACACAGATGTAACTCTGTGAGATGAACTCACAGAACACTAAGAAGTTTCTCAGAAAGCTTCTTTCCAGATTTCATCTGAGGATATTTCCTTTTTCACCATAGCCCTCTATGTGCTTCCAAATATCACTTTGCCAATTCCACAAGAACTGTCTTAGCGAAAGGCTTCTGGAGGGGAAAGCTGTAACTCTGTGAGATGATTTCACAGAACACAAAGAAGTTTCTCAGAAAGCTTCTTTCTCTTTGTTATCGGAGGATATTTCATTGGCCCTATAGTCTTCAAAGGGATCCGAAATATCTGTTCTCAGATTCCACAGAAATAAGGCTAGCAAAGAGATCTACGAAACACAGAGGTAACTCTGTGAGCTGAATTCACAGAACACTAAGCAGTTTCTCAGAAAGCTTCTTTCCAGATTTCATCTGAGGATATTTCCTTTTTCACCGTAGCCCTCTGTGGGCTTCCAAATATCACTTTGCCAATTCCACAAGAACTGTCTAAGCGAAAGGCTTCTTGAGGGGAAAGCTGTAACTCTGTGAGATGATTTCACAGAACACAAAGAAGTTTCTCAGAAAGCCTCTTTCTCTTTGTTAGAGGATATTTCCTTTGGCCCTATAATCTTCAAAGGGATCCGAAATATCTGTTCTCAGATTCCACAGAAATAAGGCTAGCAAAGAGATCCACGAAATACTGATGTAACTCTGTGAGTGGAAGTCACACATCACAGAACAGTTTCTCAGAAAGCTTCTTTCCAGATTTCATCTGAGGATATTTCCTTTTTCACCATAGCCCTCTATGGGCTTCCAAATATCACTTTGCCAATTCCACAAGAACTGTCTTAGCGAAAGGCTTCTGGAGGGGAAAGCTGTAACTCTGTGAGGTGATTTCACATAACCCAAAGAAGTTTCTCAGAAAGCTTCTTTCTCTTTGTTATCGGAGGATATTTCCTTTGGCCCTATACTCTTCAAAGGGATCCGAAATATCTGTTCTCAGATTCCACAGAAATAAGGCTAGCAAAGAGATCTACGAAACACAGATGTAACTCGAGGAGATGACTTCACAGAACACTAAGCAGTTTCTCAGAAAGCTTCTTTCCATATTTCATCTGAGGATATTTCCTTTTTCAACATAGCCCTCTATGGGCTTCCAAATATCACTTTTCCAATTCCACAAGAACTGTCTTAGCGAAAGGCTTCTTGAGGGAAAAGCTGTAACTCTGTGAGATGATTTCACAGAACACAAAGAAGTTTCTCAGAAAGCTTCTTTCTCTTTGTTATCGGAGGATATTTCCTTTGGGCCTATAGTCTTCAAAGGGATCCGAAATATCTGTTCTCAGATTCCACAGAAATAAGGCTAGCAAACAAATCTATGAAACACAGATGTAACTCTGTGAGATGAATTCACAGAACACTAAGCAGTGTCTCAGAAAGCTTCTTTCCAGATTTCACCTGAGGATATTTCCTTTTTCACCATAGCCCTCTATGGGCCTCCAAATATCACTTTGCCAATTCCACAAGAACTGTCTAAGCGAAAGGCTGCTTGAGAAGAAAGCTGTAACTCTGTGAGATGATTTCACAGAACACAAAGAAGTTTCTCAGAAAGCTTCTTTCTCTTTGTTATCGGAGGATATTTCCTTTGGTCCTATAGTCTTCAAAGGGATCCGAAATATCTGTTCTCAGATTCCACAGAAATAAGACTAGCAAAGAGATCCACGAAATACTGATGTAACTCTGTGAGTGGAAGTCACACATCACAGAACAGTTTCTCAGAAAGATTCTTTCCAGATTTCTTCTGAGGATATTTCCTTTTTCACCATAGCCCTCTATGGGCTTCCAAATATCACTTTGCCAATTCCACAGGAACTGTCTTAGCTAAAGGCTTCATGAGGAGAAAGCTGTAACTCTGTGAGATGATTTCCCAGAACACAAAGAAGTTTCTCAGAAAACTTCTTTCTCTTTGTTATCGGAGGATATTTCCTTTGGCCCTATAGTCTTCAAAGGGATCCGAAATATCTGTTCTCAGATTCCACAGAAATAAGGGTAGCAAAGAGATCTACGAAACACAGATGTAACTCGGTGAGATGAATTCACAGAACACTAAGCAGTTTCTCAGAAAGCTTCTTTCCAGATTTCATCTGAGGATATTTCCTTTTGCACCATAGCCCTCTATGGGCTTCCAAATATCACTTTGCCAATTCCACAAGAACTGTCTTAGCGAAAGGCTTCTGGAGGGGAAAGCTGTAACTCTGTGAGATGATTTCACAGAACACAAAGAAGTTTCCCAGAAAGCTTCTTTCTCTTTGTTATCGGAGGATATTTCCTTTGGCCCTATAGTCTTCAAAGGGATCCGAAATATCTGTTCTCAGATTCCACAGAAAGAAGGCTAGCAAAGAGATCCACCAAATACAGATGTAACTCTGAGAATGGAAGTCCCACATCACAGAGCAGTTTCTCAGAAAGCTTCTTTCGAGATTTCATCTGAGGATATTTCCTTTTTCACCAAGCCCTCTATGGGCTTCTAAATATCACTTTGCCAATTCCACAAGAACTGTTTAGCGAAAGGCTTCTTGAGGGGAAAGCTGTAACTCTGTGAGATGATTTCACACAACACAAAGAAGTTTCTCAGAAAGCTTCTTTCTCTTTGTTATCGGAGGATATTTCCTTTGGCCCTATAGTCTTCAAAGGGATCCGAAATATCTGTTCTCAGATTCCACAGAAATAAGGCTAGCAAAGAGATCTACGAAACACAGATGTAACTCGGTGAGATGAATTCACAGAACACTAAGCAGTTTCTCAGAAAGCTTCTTTCCAGATTTCATCTGAGGATATTTCCTTTTTCACCATAGCCCTCCATGGGCTTCCAAATATCACTTTTCCAATTCCACAAGAACTGTCTTAGCGAAAGGCTTCTTGAGGGGAAAGCTGTAACTCTGTGAGATGATTTCACAGAACACAAAGAAGTTTCTCAGAAAGCTTCTTTCTCTTTGTTATCGGAGGATATTTCCTTTGGCCCTATAGTCTTCAAAGGGATCCGAAATATCTGTTCTCAGATTCCACAGAAATAAGGCTAGCAAAGAGATCTAAGAAACACAGATGTAACTCTGTGAGATGAATTCACAGAACACTAAGAAGTTTCTCAGAAAGCTTCTTTCCAGATTTCATCTGAGGATATTTCCTTTTTCACCATAGCCCTCTATGGGCTTCCAAATATCACTTTGCCAATTCCACAAGAACTGTCTTACCGAAAGGCTTCTTGAGGGGAAAGCTGTAACTCTGTGAGATGATTTCACAGAACACAAAGAAGTTTCTCAGAAAGCCTCTTTCTCTTTGTTATCGGAGGATATTTCCTTTGGCCCTATAGTCTTCAAAGGGATCCGAAATATCTGTTCTCAGATTCCACAGAAATAAGGCTAGCAAAGAGATCCACGAAATACTGATGTAACTCTGTGAGTGGAAGTCACACATCACAGAACAGTTTCTCAGAAAGCTTCTTTCCAGATTTCATCTGAGGATATTTCCTTTTTCACCATAGCCCTCTATGGGCTTCCAAATATCACTTGCCAATTCCACAAGAACTGTCTTAGCGAAAGGCTTCTTGAGGAGAAAGCTGTAACTCTGTGAGATGATTTCACAGAACACAAAGAAGTTTCTCAGAAAGCTTCTTTCTCTTTGTTATCGTAGGATATTTCCTTTGGCCCTATAGTCTTCAAAGGGATCCGAAATATCTGTTCTCAGATTCCACAGAAATCAGGCTATCAAAGAGATCTACGAAACACAGATGTAACTCTGTGAGATGAATTCACAGAATACTAAGCAGTTTCTCAGAAAGCTTCTTTCCAGATTTCATCTGAGGATATTTCCTTTTTCACCATAGCCCTCTATGGGCTTCCAAATATCACTTTGCCAATTCCACAAGAACTGTCTTAGCGAAAGGCTTCTTGAGGGGAAAGCTGTAACTCTGTGAGATGATTTCACAGAACACAAAGAAGTTTCTCAGAAAGCTTCTTTCTCTTTGTTATCGGAGGATATTTCCTTTGGCCCTATAGTCTTCAAAGGGATCCGAAATATCTGTTCTCAGATTCCACAGAAAGAAGGCTAGCAAAGAGATCCACCAAATACAGATGTAACTCTGTGAATGGAAGTCACACATCACAGAGTAGTTTCTCAGAAAGCTTCTTTCGAGATTTCATCTGAGGATATTTCCTTTTTCACCATAGCCCTCTATGGGCTTCTAAATATCACTTTGCCAATTCCACAAGAACTGTTTAGCGAAAGGCTTCTTGAGGGGAAAGCTGTAACTCTGTGAGATGATTTCACACAACACAAAGAGGTTTCTCAGAAAGCTTCTTTCTCTTTGTTATCGGAGGATATTTCCTTTGGCCCTATAGTCTTCAAAGGGATCCGAAATATCTGTTCTCAGATTCCACAGAAATAAGGTTAGCAAAGAGATCTACGAAACACAGATGTAACCCGGTGAGATGAATTCACAGAACACTAAGCAGTTTCTCAGAAAGCTTCTTTCCAGATTTCATCTGAGGATATTTCCTTTTTCACCATAGCCCTCCTTGGGCTTCCAAATATCACTTTGCCAATTCCACAAGAACTGTCTCAGGGAAAGGCGTTTTGAGAGGAAAGCTGTAACTCTGTGAGATGATTTCACAGAACGCAAAGAAGTTTCTCAGAAAGCCTCTTTCTCTTTGCTATCGGAGGATATTTCCTTTGGCCCTATAGTCTTCCAAGGGAACCGAAATATCTGTTCTCAGATTCCACAGAAATAAGGCTAGCAAAGAGAATTACGAAACACAGATGTAACTCGAGGAGATGACTTCACAGAACACTAAGCAGTTTCTCAGAAAGCTTCTTTCCATATTTCATCTGAGGATATTTCCTTTTTCAACATAGCCCACTGTGGGCTTCCAAATATCACTTTTCCAATTCCACAAGAACTGTCTTAGCGAAAGGCTTCTTGAGGGAAAAGCTGTAACTCTGTGAGATGATTTCACAGAACACAAAGAAGTTTCTCAGAAAGCTTCTTTCTCTTTGTTATCGGAGGATATTTCCTTTGGCCCTATAGTCTTCAAAGGGATCCGAAATATCTGTTCTCAGATTCCACAGAAATCAGGCTAGCAAAGAAATCTACGAAACACAGATGTAACTCTGTGAGATGAATTCACAGAACACTAAGCAGTTTCTCAGAAAGCTTCTTTCCAGATTTCATCTGAGGATATTTCCTTTTTCACCATAGCCCCCTATGGGCTTCCAAATATCACTTTGCCAATTCCACAAGAACTGTCTTAGCGAAAGGCTTCTTGAGGGGAAAGCTGTAACTCTGTGAGATGATTTCACAGAATGCAAAGAAGTTTCTCAGAAAGCCTCTTTCTCTTTGCTATCGGAGGATATTTCCTTTGGCCCTATAGTCTTCAAAGGGATCCGAAATATCTGTTCTCAGATTCCACAGAAATAAGGCTGGCAAAGAGACCCACGATATACGGATGTAACTTTGTGAGTGGAAGCCACACATCACAGAACATTTTCTCAGAAAGCTTCTTTCCAGATTTCATCTGAGGATATTTCCTTTTTCACCATAGCCCTCTATGGGCTTCCAAATATCACTTTGCCAATTCCACAAGAACTGTCTTAGCGAAAGGCTTCTTGAGGGGAAAGCTGTAACTCTGTGAGATGATTTCACAGAACACAAAGAAGTTTCTCAGAAAGCTTGTTTCTCTTTGTTATCGGAGGATATTTCCTTTGGCCCTAGAGTCTTCAAAGGGATCCGAAATATCTGTTCTCAGATTCCACAGAAATAAGGCTAGCAAACAAATCTATGAAACACAGATGTAACACTGTGAGATGAATTCACAGAACACTAAGCAGTTTCTCAGAAAGCTTCTTTCCAGATTTCATCTGAGGATATTTCCTTTTTCACCATAGCCCTCTATGGGCCTCCAAATATCACTTTGCCAATTCCACAAGAACTGTCTAAGCGAAAGGCTGCTTGAGAAGAAAGCTGTAACTCTGGGAGATGATTTCACAGAACACAAAGAAGTTTCTCAGAAAGCTTCTTTCTCTTTGTTATCGGAGGATATTTCCTTTGGTCCTATAGTCTTCAAAGGGATCCGAAATATCTGTTCTCAGATTCCACAGAAATAAGACTAGCAAAGAGATCCACGAAATACTGATGTAACTCTGTGAGTGGAAGTCACACATCACAGAACAGTTTCTCAGAAAGATTCTTTCCAGATTTCTTCTGAGGATATTTCCTTTTTCACCATAGCCCTCTATGGGCTTCCAAATATCACTTTGCCAATTCCACAGGAACTGTCTTAGCTAAAGGCTTCATGAGGAGAAAGCTGTAACTCTGTGAGATGATTTCCCAGAACACAAAGAAGTTTCTCAGAAAACTTCTTTCTCTTTGTTATCGGAGGATATTTCCTTTGGCCCTATAGTCTTCAAAGGGATCCGAAATATCTGTTCTCAGATTCCACAGAAATAAGGGTAGCAAAGAGATCTACGAAACACAGATGTAACTCGGTGAGATGAATTCACAGAACACTAAGCAGTTTCTCAGAAAGCTTCTTTCCAGATTTCATCTGAGGATATTTCCTTTTGCACCATAGCCCTCTATGGGCTTCCAAATATCACTTTGCCAATTCCACAAGAACTGTCTTAGCGAAAGGCTTCTGGAGGGGAAAGCTGTAACTCTGTGAGATGATTTCACAGAACACAAAGAAGTTTCCCAGAAAGCTTCTTTCTCTTTGTTATCGGAGGATATTTCCTTTGGCCCTATAGTCTTCAAAGGGATCCGAAATATCTGTTCTCAGATTCCACAGAAAGAAGGCTAGCAAAGAGATCCACCAAATACAGATGTAACTCTGAGAATGGAAGTCCCACATCACAGAGCAGTTTCTCAGAAAGCTTCTTTCGAGATTTCATCTGAGGATATTTCCTTTTTCACCAAGCCCTCTATGGGCTTCTAAATATCACTTTGCCAATTCCACCAGAACTGTTTAGCGAAAGGCTTCTTGAGGGGAAAGCTGTAACTCTGTGAGATGATTTCACACAACACAAAGAAGTTTCTCAGAAAGCTTCTTTCTCTTTGTTATCGGAGGATATTTCCTTTGGCCCTATAGTCTTCAAAGGGATCCGAAATATCTGTTCTCAGATTCCACAGAAATAAGGCTAGCAAAGAGATCTACGAAACACAGATGTAACTCGGTGAGATGAATTCACAGAACACTAAGCAGTTTCTCAGAAAGCTTCTTTCCAGATTTCATCTGAGGATATTTCCTTTTTCACCATAGCCCTCCATGGGCTTCCAAATATCACTTTTCCAATTCCACAAGAACTGTCTTAGCGAAAGGCTTCTTGAGGGGAAAGCTGTAACTCTGTGAGATGATTTCACAGAACACAAAGAAGTTTCTCAGAAAGCTTCTTTCTCTTTGTTATCGGAGGATATTTCCTTTGGCCCTATACTCTTCAAAGGGATCCGAAATATCTGTTCTCAGATTCCACAGAAATAAGGCTAGCAAAGAGATCTAAGAAACACAGATGTAACTCTGTGAGATGAATTCACAGAACACTAAGAAGTTTCTCAGAAAGCTTCTTTCCAGATTTCATCTGAGGATATTTCCTTTTTCACCATAGCCCTCTATGGGCTTCCAAATATCACTTTGCCAATTCCACAAGAACTGTCTTACCGAAAGGCTTCTTGAGGGGAAAGCTGTAACTCTGTGAGATGATTTCACAGAACACAAAGAAGTTTCTCAGAAAGCCTCTTTCTCTTTGTTATCGGAGGATATTTCCTTTGGCCCTATAGTCTTCAAAGGGATCCGAAATATCTGTTCTCAGATTCCACAGAAATAAGGCTAGCAAAGAGATCCACGAAATACTGATGTAACTCTGTGAGTGGAAGTCACACATCACAGAACAGTTTCTCAGAAAGCTTCTTTCCAGATTTCATCTGAGGATATTTCCTTTTTCACCATAGCCCTCTATGGGCTTCCAAATATCACTTGCCAATTCCACAAGAACTGTCTTAGCGAAAGGCTTCTTGAGGAGAAAGCTGTAACTCTGTGAGATGATTTCACAGAACACAAAGAAGTTTCTCAGAAAGCTTCTTTCTCTTTGTTATCGTAGGATATTTCCTTTGGCCCTATAGTCTTCAAAGGGATCCGAAATATCTGTTCTCAGATTCCACAGAAATCAGGCTATCAAAGAGATCTACGAAACACAGATGTAACTCTGTGAGATGAATTCACAGAATACTAAGCAGTTTCTCAGAAAGCTTCTTTCCAGATTTCATCTGAGGATATTTCCTTTTTCACCATAGCCCTCTATGGGCTTCCAAATATCACTTTGCCAATTCCACAAGAACTGTCTTAGCGAAAGGCTTCTTGAGGGGAAAGCTGTAACTCTGTGAGATGATTTCACAGAACACAAAGAAGTTTCTCAGAAAGCTTCTTTCTCTTTGTTATCGGAGGATATTTCCTTTGGCCCTATAGTCTTCAAAGGGATCCGAAATATCTGTTCTCAGATTCCACAGAAAGAAGGCTAGCAAAGAGATCCACCAAATACAGATGTAACTCTGTGAATGGAAGTCACACATCACAGAGTAGTTTCTCAGAAAGCTTCTTTCGAGATTTCATCTGAGGATATTTCCTTTTTCACCATAGCCCTCTATGGGCTTCTAAATATCACTTTGCCAATTCCACAAGAACTGTTTAGCGAAAGGCTTCTTGAGGGGAAAGCTGTAACTCTGTGAGATGATTTCACACAACACAAAGAGGTTTCTCAGAAAGCTTCTTTCTCTTTGTTATCGGAGGATATTTCCTTTGGCCCTATAGTCTTCAAAGGGATCCGAAATATCTGTTCTCAGATTCCACAGAAATAAGGTTAGCAAAGAGATCTACGAAACACAGATGTAACCCGGTGAGATGAATTCACAGAACACTAAGCAGTTTCTCAGAAAGCTTCTTTCCAGATTTCATCTGAGGATATTTCCTTTTTCACCATAGCCCTCCATGGGCTTCCAAATATCACTTTGCCAATTCCACAAGAACTGTCTCAGGGAAAGGCGTTTTGAGAGGAAAGCTGTAACTCTGTGAGATGATTTCACAGAACGCAAAGAAGTTTCTCAGAAAGCCTCTTTCTCTTTGCTATCGGAGGATATTTCCTTTGGCCCTATAGTCTTCCAAGGGAACCGAAATATCTGTTCTCAGATTCCACAGAAATAAGGCTAGCAAAGAGAATTACGAAACACAGATGTAACTCGAGGAGATGACTTCACAGAACACTAAGCAGTTTCTCAGAAAGCTTCTTTCCATATTTCATCTGAGGATATTTCCTTTTTCAACATATCCCACTATGGGCTTCCAAATATCACTTTTCCAATTCCACAAGAACTGTCTTAGCGAAAGGCTTCTTGAGGGGAAAGCTGTAACTCTGTGAGATGATTTCACAGAATGCAAAGAAGTTTCTCAGAAAGCCTCTTTCTCTTTGCTATCGGAGGATATTTCCTTTGGCCCTATAGTCTTCAAAGGGATCCGAAATATCTGTTCTCAGATTCCACAGAAATAAGGCTGGCAAAGAGACCCACGATATACGGATGTAACTTTGTGAGTGGAAGCCACACATCACAGAACATTTTCTCAGAAAGCTTCTTTCCAGATTTCATCTGAGGATATTTCCTTTTTCACCATAGCCCTCTATGGGCTTCCAAATATCACTTTGCCAATTCCACAAGAACTGTCTTACCGAAAGGCTTCTTGAGGGGAAAGCTGTAACTCTGTGAGATGATTTCACAGAATGCAAAGAAGTTTCTCAGAAAGCCTCTTTCTCTTTGCTATCGGAGGATATTTCCTTTGGCCCTATAGTCTTCAAAGGGATCCGAAATATCTGTTCTCAGATTCCACAGAAATAAGGCTGGCAAAGAGACCCACGATATACGGATGTAACTTTGTGAGTGGAAGCCACACATCACAGATCATTTTCTCAGAAAGCTTCTTTCCAGATTTCATCTGAGGATATTTCCTTTTTCACCATAGCCCTCTATGGGCTTCCAAATATCACTTTGCCAATTCCACAAGAACTGTCTTACCGAAAGGCTTCTTGAGGGGAAAGCTGTAACTCTGTGAGATGATTTCACAGAACACAATGAAGTTTCTCAGAAGGCCTCTTTCTCTTTGTTATCGGAGGATATTTCCTTTGGCCCTATAGTCTTCAAAGGGATACCGAAATATCTGTTCTCAGATTCCACAGAAATAAGGCTAGCAAAGAGATCCACGAAATACTGATGTAACTCTGTGAGTGGAAGTCACACATCACAGAACAGTTTCTCAGAAAGCTTCTTTCCAGATTTCATCTGAGGATATTTCCTTTTTCACCATAGCCCTCTATGGGCTTCCAAATATCACTTGCCAATTCCACAAGAACTGTCTTAGCGAAAGGCTTCTTGAGGAGAAAGCTGTAACTCTGTGAGATGATTTCACAGAACACAAAGAAGTTTCTCAGAAAGCTTCTTTCTCTTTGTTATCGGAGGATATTTCCTTTGGCCCTATAGTCTTCAAAGGGATCCGAAATATCTGTTCTCAGATTCCACAGAAATCAGGCTATCAAAGAGATCTACGAAACACAGATGTAACTCTGTGAGATGAATTCACAGAATACTAAGCAGTTTCTCAGAAAGCTTCTTTCCAGATTTCATCTGAGGATATTTCCTTTTTCACCATAGCCCTCTATGGGCTTCCAAATATCACTTTGCCAATTCCACAAGAACTGTCTTAGCGAAAGGCTTCTTGAGGGGAAAGCTGTAACTCTGTGAGATGATTTCACAGAACACAAAGAAGTTTCTCAGAAAGCTTCTTTCTCTTTGTTATCGGAGGATATTTCCTTTGGCCCTATAGTCTTCAAAGGGATCCGAAATATCTGTTCTCAGATTCCACAGAAAGAAGGCTAGCAAAGAGATCCACCAAATACAGATGTAACTCTGAGAATGGAAGTCACACATCACAGAGTAGTTTCTCAGAAAGCTTCTTTCGAGATTTCATCTGAGGATATTTCCTTTTTCACCATAGCCCTCTATGGGCTTCTAAATATCACTTTGCCAATTCCACAAGAACTGTTTAGCGAAAGGCTTCTTGAGGGGAAAGCTGTAACTCTGTGAGATGATTTCACACAACACAAAGAGGTTTCTCAGAAAGCTTCTTTCTCTTTGTTATCGGAGGATATTTCCTTTGGCCCTATAGTCTTCAAAGGGATCCGAAATATCTGTTCTCAGATTCCACAGAAATAAGGTTAGCAAAGAGATCTACGAAACACAGATGTAACCCGGTGAGATGAATTCACAGAACACTAAGCAGTTTCTCAGAAAGCTTCTTTCCAGATTTCATCTGAGGATATTTCCTTTTTCACCATAGCCCTCCATGGGCTTCCAAATATCACTTTGCCAATTCCACAAGAACTGTCTCAGGGAAAGGCGTCTTGAGAGGAAAGCTGTAACTCTGTGAGATGATTTCACAGAACGCAAAGAAGTTTCTCAGAAAGCCTCTTTCTCTTTGCTATCGGAGGATATTTCCTTTGGCCCTATAGTCTTCAAAGGGATCCGAAATATCTGTTCTCAGATTCCACAGAAATAAGGCTAGCAAAGAGAATTACGAAACACAGATGTAACTCGAGGAGATGACTTCACAGAACACTAAGCAGTTTCTCAGAAAGCTTCTTTCCATATTTCATCTGAGGATATTTCCTTTTTCAACATAGCCCACTATGGGCTTCCAAATATCACTTTTCCAATTCCACAAGAACTGTCTTAGCGAAAGGCTTCTTGAGGGAAAAGCTGTAACTCTGTGAGATGATTTCACAGAACACAAAGAAGTTTCTCAGAAAGCTTCTTTCTCTTTGTTATCGGAGGATATTTCCTTTGGCCCTATAGTCTTCAAAGGGATCCGAAATATCTGTTCTCAGATTCCACAGAAATAAGGCTAGCAAAGAAATCTACGAAACACAGATGTAACTCTGTGAGATGAATTCACAGAACACTAAGCAGTTTCTCAGAAAGCTTCTTTCCAGATTTCATCTGAGGATATTTCCTTTTTCACCATAGCCCCCTATGGGCTTCCAAATATCACTTTGCCAATTCCACAAGAACTGTCTTAGCGAAAGGCTTCTTGAGGGGAAAGCTGTAACTCTGTGAGATGATTTCACAGAATGCAAAGAAGTTTCTCAGAAAGCCTCTTTCTCTTTGCTATCGGAGGATATTTCCTTTGGCCCTATAGTCTTCAAAGGGATCCGAAATATCTGTTCTCAGATTCCACAGAAATAAGGCTGGCAAAGAGACCCACGATATACGGATGTAACTTTGTGAGTGGAAGCCACACATCACAGAACATTTTCTCAGAAAGCTTCTTTCCAGATTTCATCTGAGGATATTTCCTTTTTCACCATAGCCCTCTATGGGCTTCCAAATATCACTTTGCCAATTCCACAAGAACTGTCTTAGCGAAAGGCTTCTTGAGGGGAAAGCTGTAACTCTGTGAGATGATTTCACAGAACACAAAGAAGTTTCTCAGAAAGCTTCTTTCTCTTTGTTATCGGAGGATATTTCCTTTGGCCCTAGAGTCTTCAAAGGGATCCGAAATATCTGTTCTCAGATTCCACAGAAATAAGGCTAGCAAACAAATCTATGAAACACAGATGTAACACTGTGAGATGAATTCACAGAACACTAAGCAGTTTCTCAGAAAGCTTCTTTCCAGATTTCATCTGAGGATATTTCCTTTTTCACCATAGCCCTCTATGGGCCTCCAAATATCACTTTGCCAATTCCACAAGAACTGTCTTAGCGAAAGGCTTCTGGAGGGGAAAGCTGTAACTCTGTGAGATGATTTCACAGAACACAAAGAAGTTTCCCAGAAAGCTTCTTTCTCTTTGTTATCGGAGGATATTTCCTTTGGCCCTATAGTCTTCAAAGGGATCCGAAATATCTGTTCTCAGATTCCACAGAAAGAAGGCTAGCAAAGAGATCCACCAAATACAGATGTAACTCTGAGAATGGAAGTCCCACATCACAGAGCAGTTTCTCAGAAAGCTTCTTTCGAGATTTCATCTGAGGATATTTCCTTTTTCACCATAGCCCTCTATGGGCTTCTAAATATCACTTTGCCAATTCCACCAGAACTGTTTAGCGAAAGGCTTCTTGAGGGGAAAGCTGTAACTCTGTGAGATGATTTCACACAACACAAAGAAGTTTCTCAGAAAGCTTCTTTCTCTTTGTTATCGGAGGATATTTCCTTTGGCCCTATAGTCTTCAAAGGGATCCGAAATATCTGTTCTCAGATTCCACAGAAATAAGGCTAGCAAAGAGATCTACGAAACACAGATGTAACTCGGTGAGATGAATTCACAGAACACTAAGCAGTTTCTCAGAAAGCTTCTTTCCAGATTTCATCTGAGGATATTTCCTTTTTCACCATAGCCCCCTATGGGCTTCCAAATATCACTTTGCCAATTCCACAAGAACTGTCTTAGCGAAAGGCTTCTTGAGGGGAAAGCTGTAACTCTGTGAGATGATTTCACAGAATGCAAAGAAGTTTCTCAGAAAGCCTCTTTCTCTTTGCTATCGGAGGATATTTCCTTTGGCCCTATAGTCTTCAAAGGGATCCGAAATATCTGTTCTCAGATTCCACAGAAATAAGGCTGGCAAAGAGACCCACGATATACGGATGTAACTTTGTGAGTGGAAGCCACACATCACAGAACATTTTCTCAGAAAGCTTCTTTCCAGATTTCATCTGAGGATATTTCCTTTTTCACCATAGCCCTCTATGGGCTTCCAAATATCACTTTGCCAATTCCACAAGAACTGTCTTAGCGAAAGGCTTCTTGAGGGGAAAGCTGTAACTCTGTGAGATGATTTCACAGAACACAAAGAAGTTTCTCAGAAAGCTTCTTTCTCTTTGTTATCGGAGGATATTTCCTTTGGCCCTATAGTCTTCAAAGGGATCCGAAATATCTGTTCTCAGATTCCACAGAAATAAGGCTAGCAAAGAGATCTATGAAACACAGATGTAACAGGGTGAGATGAATTCACAGAACACTAAGCAGTTTCTCAGAAAGCTTCTTTCCAGATTTCATCTGAGGATATTTCCTTTTTCACCATAGCCCTCCATGGGCTTCCAAATATCACTTTTCCAATTCCACAAGAACTGTCTTAGCGAAAGGCTTCTTGAGGGGAAAGCTGTAACTCTGTGAGATGATTTCACAGAACACAAAGAAGTTTCTCAGAAAGCTTCTTTCTCTTTGTTATCGGAGGATATTTCCTTTGGCCCTATAGTCTTCAAAGGGATCCGAAATATCTGTTCTCAGATTCCACAGAAATAAGGCTAGCAAAGAGATCTAAGAAACACAGATGTAACTCTGTGAGATGAATTCACAGAACACTAAGAAGTTTCTCAGAAAGCTTCTTTCCAGATTTCATCTGAGGATATTTCCTTTTTCACCATAGCCCTCTATGGGCTTCCAAATATCACTTTGCCAATTCCACAAGAACTGTCTTACCGAAAGGCTTCTTGAGGGGAAAGCTGTAACTCTGTGAGATGATTTCACAGAACACAAAGAAGTTTCTCAGAAAGCCTCTTTCTCTTTGTTATCGGAGGATATTTCCTTTGGCCCTATAGTCTTCAAAGGGATCCGAAATATCTGTTCTCAGATTCCACAGAAATAAGGCTAGCAAAGAGATCCACGAAATACTGATGTAACTCTGTGAGTGGAAGTCACACATCACAGAACAGTTTCTCAGAAAGCTTCTTTCCAGATTTCATCTGAGGATATTTCCTTTTTCACCATAGCCCTCTATGGGCTTCCAAATATCACTTGCCAATTCCACAAGAACTGTCTTTGCGAAAGGCTTCTTGAGGAGAAAGCTGTAACTCTGTGAGATGATTTCACAGAACACAAAGAAGTTTCTCAGAAAGCTTCTTTCTCTTTGTTATCGGAGGATATTTCCTTTGGCCCTATAGTCTTCAAAGGGATCCGAAATATCTGTTCTCAGATTCCACAGAAATCAGGCTATCAAAGAGATCTACGAAACACAGATGTAACTCTGTGAGATGAATTCACAGAATACTAAGCAGTTTCTCAGAAAGCTTCTTTCCAGATTTCATCTGAGGATATTTCCTTTTTCACCATAGCCCTCTATGGGCTTCCAAATATCACTTTGCCAATTCCACAAGAACTGTCTTAGCGAAAGGCTTCTTGAGGGGAAAGCTGTAACTCTGTGAGATGATTTCAAAGAACACAAAGAAGTTTCTCAGAAAGCTTCTTTCTCTTTGTTATCGGAGGATATTTCCTTTGGCCCTATAGTCTTCAAAGGGATCCGAAATATCTGTTCTCAGATTCCACAGAAAGAAGGCTAGCAAAGAGATCCACCAAATACAGATGTAACTCTGAGAATGGAAGTCACACATCACAGAGTAGTTTCTCAGAAAGCTTCTTTCGAGATTTCATCTGAGGATATTTCCTTTTTCACCATAGCCCTCTATGGGCTTCTAAATATCACTTTGCCAATTCCACAAGAACTGTTTAGCGAAAGGCTTCTTGAGGGGAAAGCTGTAACTCTGTGAGATGATTTCACACAACACAAAGAGGTTTCTCAGAAAGCTTCTTTCTCTTTGTTATCGGAGGATATTTCCTTTGGCCCTATAGTCTTCAAAGGGATCCGAAATATCTGTTCTCAGATTCCACAGAAATAAGGTTAGCAAAGAGATCTACGAAACACAGATGTAACCCGGTGAGATGAATTCACAGAACACTAAGCAGTTTCTCAGAAAGCTTCTTTCCAGATTTCATCTGAGGATATTTCCTTTTTCACCATAGCCCTCCAAGGGCTTCCAAATATCACTTTGCCAATTCCACAAGAACTGTCTCAGGGAAAGGCGTCTTGAGAGGAAAGCTGTAACTCTGTGAGATGATTTCACAGAACACAAAGAAGTTTCTCAGAAAGCCTCTTTCTCTTTGTTATCGGAGGATATTTCCTTTGGCCCTATAGTCTTCAAAGGGATCCGAAATATCTGTTCTCAGATTCCACAGAAATAAGGCTAGCAAAGAGATCCACGAAATACTGATGTAACTCTGTGAGTGGAAGTCACACACCACAGAACAGTTTCTCAGAAAGCTTCTTTCCAGATTTCTTCTGAGGATATTTCCTTTTTCACCATAGCCCTCTATGGGCTTCCAAATATCACTTTGCCAATTCCACAGGAACTGTCTTAGCGAAAGGCTTCTTGAGGGGAAAGCTGTAACTCTGTGAGATGATTTCCCAGAACACAAAGAAGGTTCTCAGAAAGCTTTTTTCTCTTTGTTATCAGAGGATATTTCCTTTGGCCCTATAGTCTTCTAAGGGATCCGAAATATCTGTTCTCAGATTCCACAGAAATAAGGCTGGCAAAGAGATCTACGAAACACAGATGTAACTCTGTGAGATGAACTCACAGAACACTAAGAAGTTTCTCAGAAAGCTTCTTTCCAGATTTCATCTGAGGATATTTCCTTTTTCACCATAGCCCTCTATGTGCTTCCAAATATCACTTTGCCAATTCCACAAGAACTGTCTTAGCGAAAGGCTTCTGGAGGGGAAAGCTGTAACTCTGTGAGATGATTTCACAGAACACAAAGAAGTTTCTCAGAAAGCTTCTTTCTCTTTGTTATCGGAGGATATTTCATTGGCCCTATAGTCTTCAAAGGGATCCGAAATATCTGTTCTCAGATTCCACAGAAATAAGGCTAGCAAAGAGATCTACGAAACACAGAGGTAACTCTGTGAGCTGAATTCACAGAACACTAAGCAGTTTCTCAGAAAGCTTCTTTCCAGATTTCATCTGAGGATATTTCCTTTTTCACCGTAGCCCTCTATGGGCTTCCAAATATCACTTTGCCAATTCCACAAGAACTGTCTAAGCGAAAGGCTTCTTGAGGGGAAAGCTGTAACTCTGTCAGATGATTTCACAGAACACAAAGAAGTTTCCCAGAAAGCCTCTTTCTCTTTGTTATCGGAGGATATTTCCTTTGTCCCTATAGTCTTCAAAGGGATCCGAAATATCTGTTCTCAGATTCCACAGAAATAAGGCTAGCAAAGAGATCCACGAAATACTGATGTAACTCTGTGAGTGGAAGTCACACATCACAGAACAGTTTCTCAGAAAGCTTCTTTCCAGATTTCATCTGAGGATATTTCCTTTTTCACCATAGCCCTCTATGGGCTTCCTAATATCACTTTGCCAATTCCACAAGAACTGTCTTAGCGAAAGGCTTCTGGAGGGGAAAGCTGTAACTCTGTGTGGTGATTTCACATAACCCAAAGAAGTTTCTCAGAAAGCTTCTTTCTCTTTGTTATCGGAGGATATTTCCTTTGGCCCTATACTCTTCAAAGGGATCCGAAATATCTGTTCTCAGATTCCACAGAAATAAGGCTAGCAAAGAGATCTACGAAACACAGATGTAACTCGAGGAGATGACTTCACAGAACACTAAGCAGTTTCTCAGAAAGCTTCTTTCCATATTTCATCTGAGGATATTTCCTTTTTCAACATAGCCCACTATGGGCTTCCAAATATCACTTTTCCAATTCCACAAGAACTGTCTTAGCGAAAGGCTTCTTGAGGGAAAAGCTGTAACTCTGTGAGATGATTTCACAGAACACAAAGAAGTTTCTCAGAAAGCTTCTTTCTCTTTGTTATCGGAGGATATTTCCTTTGGCCCTATAGTCTTCAAAGGGATCCGAAATATCTGTTCTCAGATTCCACAGAAATAAGGCTAGCAAAGAAATCTACGAAACACAGATGTAAATCTGTGAGATGAATTCACAGAACACTAAGCAGTTTCTCAGAAAGCTTCTTTCCAGATTTCATCTGTGGATATTTCCTTTTTCACCATAGCCCTCTATGGGCTTCCAAATATCACTTTGCGAATTCCACAAGGACTGTCTAAGCGAAAGACTTCTTGAGGGGAAAGCTGTAACTCTGTGAGATGATTTCACAGAACACAAAGAAGTTTCTCAGAAAGCCTCTTTCTCTTTGTTATCGGAGAATATTTCCTTTGGCCCTATAGTCTTCAAAGGGATCCGAAATATCTGTTCTCAGATTCCACAGAAATAAGGCTGGCAAAGAGACCCACGATATACGGATGTAACTTTGTGAGTGGAAGCCACACATCACAGAACATTTTCTCAGAAAGCTTCTTTCCAGATTTCATCTGAGGATATTTCCTTTTTCACCATAGCCCTCTATGGGCTTCCAAATATCACTTGCCAATTCCACAAGAACTGTCTTAGCGAAAGGCTTCTTGAGGAGAAAGCTGTAACTCTGTGAGATGATTTCACAGAACACAAAGAAGTTTCTCAGAAAGCTTCTTTCTCTTTGTTATCGTAGGATATTTCCTTTGGCCCTATAGTCTTCAAAGGGATCCGAAATATCTGTTCTCAGATTCCACAGAAATCAGGCTATCAAAGAGATCTACGAAACACAGATGTAACTCTGTGAGATGAATTCACAGAATACTAAGCAGTTTCTCAGAAAGCTTCTTTCCAGATTTCATCTGAGGATATTTCCTTTTTCACCATAGCCCTCTATGGGCTTCCAAATATCACTTTGCCAATTCCACAAGAACTGTCTTAGCGAAAGGCTTCTTGAGGGGAAAGCTGTAACTCTGTGAGATGATTTCACAGAACACAAAGAAGTTTCTCAGAAAGCTTCTTTCTCTTTGTTATCGGAGGATATTTCCTTTGGCCCTATAGTCTTCAAAGGGATCCGAAATATCTGTTCTCAGATTCCACAGAAAGAAGGCTAGCAAAGAGATCCACCAAATACAGATGTAACTCTGTGAATGGAAGTCACACATCACAGAGTAGTTTCTCAGAAAGCTTCTTTCGAGATTTCATCTGAGGATATTTCCTTTTTCACCATAGCCCTCTATGGGCTTCTAAATATCACTTTGCCAATTCCACAAGAACTGTTTAGCGAAAGGCTTCTTGAGGGGAAAGCTGTAACTCTGTGAGATGATTTCACACAACACAAAGAGGTTTCTCAGAAAGCTTCTTTCTCTTTGTTATCGGAGGATATTTCCTTTGGCCCTATAGTCTTCAAAGGGATCCGAAATATCTGTTCTCAGATTCCACAGAAATAAGGTTAGCAAAGAGATCTACGAAACACAGATGTAACCCGGTGAGATGAATTCACAGAACACTAAGCAGTTTCTCAGAAAGCTTCTTTCCAGATTTCATCTGAGGATATTTCCTTTTTCACCATAGCCCTCCATGGGCTTCCAAATATCACTTTGCCAATTCCACAAGAACTGTCTCAGGGAAAGGCGTTTTGAGAGGAAAGCTGTAACTCTGTGAGATGATTTCACAGAACGCAAAGAAGTTTCTCAGAAAGCCTCTTTCTCTTTGCTATCGGAGGATATTTCCTTTGGCCCTATAGTCTTCCAAGGGAACCGAAATATCTGTTCTCAGATTCCACAGAAATAAGGCTAGCAAAGAGAATTACGAAACACAGATGTAACTCGAGGAGATGACTTCACAGAACACTAAGCAGTTTCTCAGAAAGCTTCTTTCCATATTTCATCTGAGGATATTTCCTTTTTCAACATAGCCCACTGTGGGCTTCCAAATATCACTTTTCCAATTCCACAAGAACTGTCTTAGCGAAAGGCTTCTTGAGGGAAAAGCTGTAACTCTGTGAGATGATTTCACAGAACACAAAGAAGTTTCTCAGAAAGCTTCTTTCTCTTTGTTATCGGAGGATATTTCCTTTGGCCCTATAGTCTTCAAAGGGATCCGAAATATCTGTTCTCAGATTCCACAGAAATCAGGCTAGCAAAGAAATCTACGAAACACAGATGTAACTCTGTGAGATGAATTCACAGAACACTAAGCAGTTTCTCAGAAAGCTTCTTTCCAGATTTCATCTGAGGATATTTCCTTTTTCACCATAGCCCCCTATGGGCTTCCAAATATCACTTTGCCAATTCCACAAGAACTGTCTTAGCGAAAGGCTTCTTGAGGGGAAAGCTGTAACTCTGTGAGATGATTTCACAGAATGCAAAGAAGTTTCTCAGAAAGCCTCTTTCTCTTTGCTATCGGAGGATATTTCCTTTGGCCCTATAGTCTTCAAAGGGATCCGAAATATCTGTTCTCAGATTCCACAGAAATAAGGCTGGCAAAGAGACCCACGATATACGGATGTAACTTTGTGAGTGGAAGCCACACATCACAGAACATTTTCTCAGAAAGCTTCTTTCCAGATTTCATCTGAGGATATTTCCTTTTTCACCATAGCCCTCTATGGGCTTCCAAATATCACTTTGCCAATTCCACAAGAACTGTCTTAGCGAAAGGCTTCTTGAGGGGAAAGCTGTAACTCTGTGAGATGATTTCACAGAACACAAAGAAGTTTCTCAGAAAGCTTGTTTCTCTTTGTTATCGGAGGATATTTCCTTTGGCCCTAGAGTCTTCAAAGGGATCCGAAATATCTGTTCTCAGATTCCACAGAAATAAGGCTAGCAAACAAATCTATGAAACACAGATGTAACACTGTGAGATGAATTCACAGAACACTAAGCAGTTTCTCAGAAAGCTTCTTTCCAGATTTCATCTGAGGATATTTCCTTTTTCACCATAGCCCTCTATGGGCCTCCAAATATCACTTTGCCAATTCCACAAGAACTGTCTAAGCGAAAGGCTGCTTGAGAAGAAAGCTGTAACTCTGGGAGATGATTTCACAGAAAACAAAGAAGTTTCTCAGAAAGCTTCTTTCTCTTTGTTATCGGAGGATATTTCCTTTGGTCCTATAGTCTTCAAAGGGATCCGAAATATCTGTTCTCAGATTCCACAGAAATAAGACTAGCAAAGAGATCCACGAAATACTGATGTAACTCTGTGAGTGGAAGTCACACATCACAGAACAGTTTCTCAGAAAGATTCTTTCCAGATTTCTTCTGAGGATATTTCCTTTTTCACCATAGCCCTCTATGGGCTTCCAAATATCACTTTGCCAATTCCACAGGAACTGTCTTAGCTAAAGGCTTCATGAGGAGAAAGCTGTAACTCTGTGAGATGATTTCCCAGAACACAAAGAAGTTTCTCAGAAAACTTCTTTCTCTTTGTTATCGGAGGATATTTCCTTTGGCCCTATAGTCTTCAAAGGGATCCGAAATATCTGTTCTCAGATTCCACAGAAATAAGGGTAGCAAAGAGATCTACGAAACACAGATGTAACTCGGTGAGATGAATTCACAGAACACTAAGCAGTTTCTCAGAAAGCTTCTTTCCAGATTTCATCTGAGGATATTTCCTTTTGCACCATAGCCCTCTATGGGCTTCCAAATATCACTTTGCCAATTCCACAAGAACTGTCTTAGCGAAAGGCTTCTGGAGGGGAAAGCTGTAACTCTGTGAGATGATTTCACAGAACACAAAGAAGTTTCCCAGAAAGCTTCTTTCTCTTTGTTATCGGAGGATATTTCCTTTGGCCCTATAGTCTTCAAAGGGATCCGAAATATCTGTTCTCAGATTCCACAGAAAGAAGGCTAGCAAAGAGATCCACCAAATACAGATGTAACTCTGAGAATGGAAGTCCCACATCACAGAGCAGTTTCTCAGAAAGCTTCTTTCGAGATTTCATCTGAGGATATTTCCTTTTTCACCAAGCCCTCTATGGGCTTCTAAATATCACTTTGCCAATTCCACCAGAACTGTTTAGCGAAAGGCTTCTTGAGGGGAAAGCTGTAACTCTGTGAGATGATTTCACACAACACAAAGAAGTTTCTCAGAAAGCTTCTTTCTCTTTGTTATCGGAGGATATTTCCTTTGGCCCTATAGTCTTCAAAGGGATCCGAAATATCTGTTCTCAGATTCCACAGAAATAAGGCTAGCAAAGAGATCTACGAAACACAGATGTAACTCGGTGAGATGAATTCACAGAACACTAAGCAGTTTCTCAGAAAGCTTCTTTCCAGATTTCATCTGAGGATATTTCCTTTTTCACCATAGCCCTCCATGGGCTTCCAAATATCACTTTTCCAATTCCACAAGAACTGTCTTAGCGAAAGGCTTCTTGAGGGGAAAGCTGTAACTCTGTGAGATGATTTCACAGAACACAAAGAAGTTTCTCAGAAAGCTTCTTTCTCTTTGTTATCGGAGGATATTTCCTTTGGCCCTATACTCTTCAAAGGGATCCGAAATATCTGTTCTCAGATTCCACAGAAATAAGGCTAGCAAAGAGATCTAAGAAACACAGATGTAACTCTGTGAGATGAATTCACAGAACACTAAGAAGTTTCTCAGAAAGCTTCTTTCCAGATTTCATCTGAGGATATTTCCTTTTTCACCATAGCCCTCTATGGGCTTCCAAATATCACTTTGCCAATTCCACAAGAACTGTCTTACCGAAAGGCTTCTTGAGGGGAAAGCTGTAACTCTGTGAGATGATTTCACAGAACACAAAGAAGTTTCTCAGAAAGCCTCTTTCTCTTTGTTATCGGAGGATATTTCCTTTGGCCCTATAGTCTTCAAAGGGATCCGAAATATCTGTTCTCAGATTCCACAGAAATAAGGCTAGCAAAGAGATCCACGAAATACTGATGTAACTCTGTGAGTGGAAGTCACACATCACAGAACAGTTTCTCAGAAAGCTTCTTTCCAGATTTCATCTGAGGATATTTCCTTTTTCACCATAGCCCTCTATGGGCTTCCAAATATCACTTGCCAATTCCACAAGAACTGTCTTAGCGAAAGGCTTCTTGAGGAGAAAGCTGTAACTCTGTGAGATGATTTCACAGAACACAAAGAAGTTTCTCAGAAAGCTTCTTTCTCTTTGTTATCGTAGGATATTTCCTTTGGCCCTATAGTCTTCAAAGGGATCCGAAATATCTGTTCTCAGATTCCACAGAAATCAGGCTATCAAAGAGATCTACGAAACACAGATGTAACTCTGTGAGATGAATTCACAGAATACTAAGCAGTTTCTCAGAAAGCTTCTTTCCAGATTTCATCTGAGGATATTTCCTTTTTCACCATAGCCCTCTATGGGCTTCCAAATATCACTTTGCCAATTCCACAAGAACTGTCTTAGCGAAAGGCTTCTTGAGGGGAAAGCTGTAACTCTGTGAGATGATTTCACAGAACACAAAGAAGTTTCTCAGAAAGCTTCTTTCTCTTTGTTATCGGAGGATATTTCCTTTGGCCCTATAGTCTTCAAAGGGATCCGAAATATCTGTTCTCAGATTCCACAGAAAGAAGGCTAGCAAAGAGATCCACCAAATACAGATGTAACTCTGTGAATGGAAGTCACACATCACAGAGTAGTTTCTCAGAAAGCTTCTTTCGAGATTTCATCTGAGGATATTTCCTTTTTCACCATAGCCCTCTATGGGCTTCTAAATATCACTTTGCCAATTCCACAAGAACTGTTTAGCGAAAGGCTTCTTGAGGGGAAAGCTGTAACTCTGTGAGATGATTTCACACAACACAAAGAGGTTTCTCAGAAAGCTTCTTTCTCTTTGTTATCGGAGGATATTTCCTTTGGCCCTATAGTCTTCAAAGGGATCCGAAATATCTGTTCTCAGATTCCACAGAAATAAGGTTAGCAAAGAGATCTACGAAACACAGATGTAACCCGGTGAGATGAATTCACAGAACACTAAGCAGTTTCTCAGAAAGCTTCTTTCCAGATTTCATCTGAGGATATTTCCTTTTTCACCATAGCCCTCCATGGGCTTCCAAATATCACTTTGCCAATTCCACAAGAACTGTCTCAGGGAAAGGCGTTTTGAGAGGAAAGCTGTAACTCTGTGAGATGATTTCACAGAACGCAAAGAAGTTTCTCAGAAAGCCTCTTTCTCTTTGCTATCGGAGGATATTTCCTTTGGCCCTATAGTCTTCCAAGGGAACCGAAATATCTGTTCTCAGATTCCACAGAAATAAGGCTAGCAAAGAGAATTACGAAACACAGATGTAACTCGAGGAGATGACTTCACAGAACACTAAGCAGTTTCTCAGAAAGCTTCTTTCCATATTTCATCTGAGGATATTTCCTTTTTCAACATATCCCACTATGGGCTTCCAAATATCACTTTTCCAATTCCACAAGAACTGTCTTAGCGAAAGGCTTCTTGAGGGGAAAGCTGTAACTCTGTGAGATGATTTCACAGAATGCAAAGAAGTTTCTCAGAAAGCCTCTTTCTCTTTGCTATCGGAGGATATTTCCTTTGGCCCTATAGTCTTCAAAGGGATCCGAAATATCTGTTCTCAGATTCCACAGAAATAAGGCTGGCAAAGAGACCCACGATATACGGATGTAACTTTGTGAGTGGAAGCCACACATCACAGAACATTTTCTCAGAAAGCTTCTTTCCAGATTTCATCTGAGGATATTTCCTTTTTCACCATAGCCCTCTATGGGCTTCCAAATATCACTTTGCCAATTCCACAAGAACTGTCTTACCGAAAGGCTTCTTGAGGGGAAAGCTGTAACTCTGTGAGATGATTTCACAGAATGCAAAGAAGTTTCTCAGAAAGCCTCTTTCTCTTTGCTATCGGAGGATATTTCCTTTGGCCCTATAGTCTTCAAAGGGATCCGAAATATCTGTTCTCAGATTCCACAGAAATAAGGCTGGCAAAGAGACCCACGATATACGGATGTAACTTTGTGAGTGGAAGCCACACATCACAGATCATTTTCTCAGAAAGCTTCTTTCCAGATTTCATCTGAGGATATTTCCTTTTTCACCATAGCCCTCTATGGGCTTCCAAATATCACTTTGCCAATTCCACAAGAACTGTCTTACCGAAAGGCTTCTTGAGGGGAAAGCTGTAACTCTGTGAGATGATTTCACAGAACACAATGAAGTTTCTCAGAAGGCCTCTTTCTCTTTGTTATCGGAGGATATTTCCTTTGGCCCTATAGTCTTCAAAGGGATACCGAAATATCTGTTCTCAGATTCCACAGAAATAAGGCTAGCAAAGAGATCCACGAAATACTGATGTAACTCTGTGAGTGGAAGTCACACATCACAGAACAGTTTCTCAGAAAGCTTCTTTCCAGATTTCATCTGAGGATATTTCCTTTTTCACCATAGCCCTCTATGGGCTTCCAAATATCACTTGCCAATTCCACAAGAACTGTCTTAGCGAAAGGCTTCTTGAGGAGAAAGCTGTAACTCTGTGAGATGATTTCACAGAACACAAAGAAGTTTCTCAGAAAGCTTCTTTCTCTTTGTTATCGGAGGATATTTCCTTTGGCCCTATAGTCTTCAAAGGGATCCGAAATATCTGTTCTCAGATTCCACAGAAATCAGGCTATCAAAGAGATCTACGAAACACAGATGTAACTCTGTGAGATGAATTCACAGAATACTAAGCAGTTTCTCAGAAAGCTTCTTTCCAGATTTCATCTGAGGATATTTCCTTTTTCACCATAGCCCTCTATGGGCTTCCAAATATCACTTTGCCAATTCCACAAGAACTGTCTTAGCGAAAGGCTTCTTGAGGGGAAAGCTGTAACTCTGTGAGATGATTTCACAGAACACAAAGAAGTTTCTCAGAAAGCTTCTTTCTCTTTGTTATCGGAGGATATTTCCTTTGGCCCTATAGTCTTCAAAGGGATCCGAAATATCTGTTCTCAGATTCCACAGAAAGAAGGCTAGCAAAGAGATCCACCAAATACAGATGTAACTCTGAGAATGGAAGTCACACATCACAGAGTAGTTTCTCAGAAAGCTTCTTTCGAGATTTCATCTGAGGATATTTCCTTTTTCACCATAGCCCTCTATGGGCTTCTAAATATCACTTTGCCAATTCCACAAGAACTGTTTAGCGAAAGGCTTCTTGAGGGGAAAGCTGTAACTCTGTGAGATGATTTCACACAACACAAAGAGGTTTCTCAGAAAGCTTCTTTCTCTTTGTTATCGGAGGATATTTCCTTTGGCCCTATAGTCTTCAAAGGGATCCGAAATATCTGTTCTCAGATTCCACAGAAATAAGGTTAGCAAAGAGATCTACGAAACACAGATGTAACCCGGTGAGATGAATTCACAGAACACTAAGCAGTTTCTCAGAAAGCTTCTTTCCAGATTTCATCTGAGGATATTTCCTTTTTCACCATAGCCCTCCATGGGCTTCCAAATATCACTTTGCCAATTCCACAAGAACTGTCTCAGGGAAAGGCGTCTTGAGAGGAAAGCTGTAACTCTGTGAGATGATTTCACAGAACGCAAAGAAGTTTCTCAGAAAGCCTCTTTCTCTTTGCTATCGGAGGATATTTCCTTTGGCCCTATAGTCTTCAAAGGGATCCGAAATATCTGTTCTCAGATTCCACAGAAATAAGGCTAGCAAAGAGAATTACGAAACACAGATGTAACTCGAGGAGATGACTTCACAGAACACTAAGCAGTTTCTCAGAAAGCTTCTTTCCATATTTCATCTGAGGATATTTCCTTTTTCAACATAGCCCACTATGGGCTTCCAAATATCACTTTTCCAATTCCACAAGAACTGTCTTAGCGAAAGGCTTCTTGAGGGAAAAGCTGTAACTCTGTGAGATGATTTCACAGAACACAAAGAAGTTTCTCAGAAAGCTTCTTTCTCTTTGTTATCGGAGGATATTTCCTTTGGCCCTATAGTCTTCAAAGGGATCCGAAATATCTGTTCTCAGATTCCACAGAAATAAGGCTAGCAAAGAAATCTACGAAACACAGATGTAACTCTGTGAGATGAATTCACAGAACACTAAGCAGTTTCTCAGAAAGCTTCTTTCCAGATTTCATCTGAGGATATTTCCTTTTTCACCATAGCCCCCTATGGGCTTCCAAATATCACTTTGCCAATTCCACAAGAACTGTCTTAGCGAAAGGCTTCTTGAGGGGAAAGCTGTAACTCTGTGAGATGATTTCACAGAATGCAAAGAAGTTTCTCAGAAAGCCTCTTTCTCTTTGCTATCGGAGGATATTTCCTTTGGCCCTATAGTCTTCAAAGGGATCCGAAATATCTGTTCTCAGATTCCACAGAAATAAGGCTGGCAAAGAGACCCACGATATACGGATGTAACTTTGTGAGTGGAAGCCACACATCACAGAACATTTTCTCAGAAAGCTTCTTTCCAGATTTCATCTGAGGATATTTCCTTTTTCACCATAGCCCTCTATGGGCTTCCAAATATCACTTTGCCAATTCCACAAGAACTGTCTTAGCGAAAGGCTTCTTGAGGGGAAAGCTGTAACTCTGTGAGATGATTTCACAGAACACAAAGAAGTTTCTCAGAAAGCTTCTTTCTCTTTGTTATCGGAGGATATTTCCTTTGGCCCTAGAGTCTTCAAAGGGATCCGAAATATCTGTTCTCAGATTCCACAGAAATAAGGCTAGCAAACAAATCTATGAAACACAGATGTAACACTGTGAGATGAATTCACAGAACACTAAGCAGTTTCTCAGAAAGCTTCTTTCCAGATTTCATCTGAGGATATTTCCTTTTTCACCATAGCCCTCTATGGGCCTCCAAATATCACTTTGCCAATTCCACAAGAACTGTCTTAGCGAAAGGCTTCTGGAGGGGAAAGCTGTAACTCTGTGAGATGATTTCACAGAACACAAAGAAGTTTCCCAGAAAGCTTCTTTCTCTTTGTTATCGGAGGATATTTCCTTTGGCCCTATAGTCTTCAAAGGGATCCGAAATATCTGTTCTCAGATTCCACAGAAAGAAGGCTAGCAAAGAGATCCACCAAATACAGATGTAACTCTGAGAATGGAAGTCCCACATCACAGAGCAGTTTCTCAGAAAGCTTCTTTCGAGATTTCATCTGAGGATATTTCCTTTTTCACCATAGCCCTCTATGGGCTTCTAAATATCACTTTGCCAATTCCACCAGAACTGTTTAGCGAAAGGCTTCTTGAGGGGAAAGCTGTAACTCTGTGAGATGATTTCACACAACACAAAGAAGTTTCTCAGAAAGCTTCTTTCTCTTTGTTATCGGAGGATATTTCCTTTGGCCCTATAGTCTTCAAAGGGATCCGAAATATCTGTTCTCAGATTCCACAGAAATAAGGCTAGCAAAGAGATCTACGAAACACAGATGTAACTCGGTGAGATGAATTCACAGAACACTAAGCAGTTTCTCAGAAAGCTTCTTTCCAGATTTCATCTGAGGATATTTCCTTTTTCACCATAGCCCCCTATGGGCTTCCAAATATCACTTTGCCAATTCCACAAGAACTGTCTTAGCGAAAGGCTTCTTGAGGGGAAAGCTGTAACTCTGTGAGATGATTTCACAGAATGCAAAGAAGTTTCTCAGAAAGCCTCTTTCTCTTTGCTATCGGAGGATATTTCCTTTGGCCCTATAGTCTTCAAAGGGATCCGAAATATCTGTTCTCAGATTCCACAGAAATAAGGCTGGCAAAGAGACCCACGATATACGGATGTAACTTTGTGAGTGGAAGCCACACATCACAGAACATTTTCTCAGAAAGCTTCTTTCCAGATTTCATCTGAGGATATTTCCTTTTTCACCATAGCCCTCTATGGGCTTCCAAATATCACTTTGCCAATTCCACAAGAACTGTCTTAGCGAAAGGCTTCTTGAGGGGAAAGCTGTAACTCTGTGAGATGATTTCACAGAACACAAAGAAGTTTCTCAGAAAGCTTCTTTCTCTTTGTTATCGGAGGATATTTCCTTTGGCCCTATAGTCTTCAAAGGGATCCGAAATATCTGTTCTCAGATTCCACAGAAATAAGGCTAGCAAAGAGATCTATGAAACACAGATGTAACAGGGTGAGATGAATTCACAGAACACTAAGCAGTTTCTCAGAAAGCTTCTTTCCAGATTTCATCTGAGGATATTTCCTTTTTCACCATAGCCCTCCATGGGCTTCCAAATATCACTTTTCCAATTCCACAAGAACTGTCTTAGCGAAAGGCTTCTTGAGGGGAAAGCTGTAACTCTGTGAGATGATTTCACAGAACACAAAGAAGTTTCTCAGAAAGCTTCTTTCTCTTTGTTATCGGAGGATATTTCCTTTGGCCCTATAGTCTTCAAAGGGATCCGAAATATCTGTTCTCAGATTCCACAGAAATAAGGCTAGCAAAGAGATCTAAGAAACACAGATGTAACTCTGTGAGATGAATTCACAGAACACTAAGAAGTTTCTCAGAAAGCTTCTTTCCAGATTTCATCTGAGGATATTTCCTTTTTCACCATAGCCCTCTATGGGCTTCCAAATATCACTTTGCCAATTCCACAAGAACTGTCTTACCGAAAGGCTTCTTGAGGGGAAAGCTGTAACTCTGTGAGATGATTTCACAGAACACAAAGAAGTTTCTCAGAAAGCCTCTTTCTCTTTGTTATCGGAGGATATTTCCTTTGGCCCTATAGTCTTCAAAGGGATCCGAAATATCTGTTCTCAGATTCCACAGAAATAAGGCTAGCAAAGAGATCCACGAAATACTGATGTAACTCTGTGAGTGGAAGTCACACATCACAGAACAGTTTCTCAGAAAGCTTCTTTCCAGATTTCATCTGAGGATATTTCCTTTTTCACCATAGCCCTCTATGGGCTTCCAAATATCACTTGCCAATTCCACAAGAACTGTCTTTGCGAAAGGCTTCTTGAGGAGAAAGCTGTAACTCTGTGAGATGATTTCACAGAACACAAAGAAGTTTCTCAGAAAGCTTCTTTCTCTTTGTTATCGGAGGATATTTCCTTTGGCCCTATAGTCTTCAAAGGGATCCGAAATATCTGTTCTCAGATTCCACAGAAATCAGGCTATCAAAGAGATCTACGAAACACAGATGTAACTCTGTGAGATGAATTCACAGAATACTAAGCAGTTTCTCAGAAAGCTTCTTTCCAGATTTCATCTGAGGATATTTCCTTTTTCACCATAGCCCTCTATGGGCTTCCAAATATCACTTTGCCAATTCCACAAGAACTGTCTTAGCGAAAGGCTTCTTGAGGGGAAAGCTGTAACTCTGTGAGATGATTTCAAAGAACACAAAGAAGTTTCTCAGAAAGCTTCTTTCTCTTTGTTATCGGAGGATATTTCCTTTGGCCCTATAGTCTTCAAAGGGATCCGAAATATCTGTTCTCAGATTCCACAGAAAGAAGGCTAGCAAAGAGATCCACCAAATACAGATGTAACTCTGAGAATGGAAGTCACACATCACAGAGTAGTTTCTCAGAAAGCTTCTTTCGAGATTTCATCTGAGGATATTTCCTTTTTCACCATAGCCCTCTATGGGCTTCTAAATATCACTTTGCCAATTCCACAAGAACTGTTTAGCGAAAGGCTTCTTGAGGGGAAAGCTGTAACTCTGTGAGATGATTTCACACAACACAAAGAGGTTTCTCAGAAAGCTTCTTTCTCTTTGTTATCGGAGGATATTTCCTTTGGCCCTATAGTCTTCAAAGGGATCCGAAATATCTGTTCTCAGATTCCACAGAAATAAGGTTAGCAAAGAGATCTACGAAACACAGATGTAACCCGGTGAGATGAATTCACAGAACACTAAGCAGTTTCTCAGAAAGCTTCTTTCCAGATTTCATCTGAGGATATTTCCTTTTTCACCATAGCCCTCCAAGGGCTTCCAAATATCACTTTGCCAATTCCACAAGAACTGTCTCAGGGAAAGGCGTCTTGAGAGGAAAGCTGTAACTCTGTGAGATGATTTCACAGAACACAAAGAAGTTTCTCAGAAAGCCTCTTTCTCTTTGTTATCGGAGGATATTTCCTTTGGCCCTATAGTCTTCAAAGGGATCCGAAATATCTGTTCTCAGATTCCACAGAAATAAGGCTAGCAAAGAGATCCACGAAATACTGATGTAACTCTGTGAGTGGAAGTCACACACCACAGAACAGTTTCTCAGAAAGCTTCTTTCCAGATTTCTTCTGAGGATATTTCCTTTTTCACCATAGCCCTCTATGGGCTTCCAAATATCACTTTGCCAATTCCACAGGAACTGTCTTAGCGAAAGGCTTCTTGAGGGGAAAGCTGTAACTCTGTGAGATGATTTCCCAGAACACAAAGAAGGTTCTCAGAAAGCTTTTTTCTCTTTGTTATCAGAGGATATTTCCTTTGGCCCTATAGTCTTCTAAGGGATCCGAAATATCTGTTCTCAGATTCCACAGAAATAAGGCTGGCAAAGAGATCTACGAAACACAGATGTAACTCTGTGAGATGAACTCACAGAACACTAAGAAGTTTCTCAGAAAGCTTCTTTCCAGATTTCATCTGAGGATATTTCCTTTTTCACCATAGCCCTCTATGTGCTTCCAAATATCACTTTGCCAATTCCACAAGAACTGTCTTAGCGAAAGGCTTCTGGAGGGGAAAGCTGTAACTCTGTGAGATGATTTCACAGAACACAAAGAAGTTTCTCAGAAAGCTTCTTTCTCTTTGTTATCGGAGGATATTTCATTGGCCCTATAGTCTTCAAAGGGATCCGAAATATCTGTTCTCAGATTCCACAGAAATAAGGCTAGCAAAGAGATCTACGAAACACAGAGGTAACTCTGTGAGCTGAATTCACAGAACACTAAGCAGTTTCTCAGAAAGCTTCTTTCCAGATTTCATCTGAGGATATTTCCTTTTTCACCGTAGCCCTCTATGGGCTTCCAAATATCACTTTGCCAATTCCACAAGAACTGTCTAAGCGAAAGGCTTCTTGAGGGGAAAGCTGTAACTCTGTCAGATGATTTCACAGAACACAAAGAAGTTTCCCAGAAAGCCTCTTTCTCTTTGTTATCGGAGGATATTTCCTTTGTCCCTATAGTCTTCAAAGGGATCCGAAATATCTGTTCTCAGATTCCACAGAAATAAGGCTAGCAAAGAGATCCACGAAATACTGATGTAACTCTGTGAGTGGAAGTCACACATCACAGAACAGTTTCTCAGAAAGCTTCTTTCCAGATTTCATCTGAGGATATTTCCTTTTTCACCATAGCCCTCTATGGGCTTCCTAATATCACTTTGCCAATTCCACAAGAACTGTCTTAGCGAAAGGCTTCTGGAGGGGAAAGCTGTAACTCTGTGTGGTGATTTCACATAACCCAAAGAAGTTTCTCAGAAAGCTTCTTTCTCTTTGTTATCGGAGGATATTTCCTTTGGCCCTATACTCTTCAAAGGGATCCGAAATATCTGTTCTCAGATTCCACAGAAATAAGGCTAGCAAAGAGATCTACGAAACACAGATGTAACTCGAGGAGATGACTTCACAGAACACTAAGCAGTTTCTCAGAAAGCTTCTTTCCATATTTCATCTGAGGATATTTCCTTTTTCAACATAGCCCACTATGGGCTTCCAAATATCACTTTTCCAATTCCACAAGAACTGTCTTAGCGAAAGGCTTCTTGAGGGAAAAGCTGTAACTCTGTGAGATGATTTCACAGAACACAAAGAAGTTTCTCAGAAAGCTTCTTTCTCTTTGTTATCGGAGGATATTTCCTTTGGCCCTATAGTCTTCAAAGGGATCCGAAATATCTGTTCTCAGATTCCACAGAAATAAGGCTAGCAAAGAAATCTACGAAACACAGATGTAAATCTGTGAGATGAATTCACAGAACACTAAGCAGTTTCTCAGAAAGCTTCTTTCCAGATTTCATCTGTGGATATTTCCTTTTTCACCATAGCCCTCTATGGGCTTCCAAATATCACTTTGCGAATTCCACAAGGACTGTCTAAGCGAAAGACTTCTTGAGGGGAAAGCTGTAACTCTGTGAGATGATTTCACAGAACACAAAGAAGTTTCTCAGAAAGCCTCTTTCTCTTTGTTATCGGAGAATATTTCCTTTGGCCCTATAGTCTTCAAAGGGATCCGAAATATCTGTTCTCAGATTCCACAGAAATAAGGCTGGCAAAGAGACCCACGATATACGGATGTAACTTTGTGAGTGGAAGCCACACATCACAGAACATTTTCTCAGAAAGCTTCTTTCCAGATTTCATCTGAGGATATTTCCTTTTTCACCATAGCCCTCTATGGGCTTCCAAATATCACTTTGCCAATTCCACAAGAACTGTCTTAGCGAAAGGCTTCTTGAGGGGAAAGCTGTAACTCTGTGAGATGATTTCACAGAACACAAAGAAGTTTCTCAGAAAGCTTCTTTCTCTTTGTTATCGGAGGATATTTCCTTTGGCCCTAGAGTCTTCAAAGGGATCCGAAATATCTGTTCTCAGATTCCACAGAAATAAGGCTAGCAAACAAATCTATGAAACACAGATGTAACACTGTGAGATGAATTCACAGAACACTAAGCAGTTTCTCAGAAAGCTTCTTTCCAGATTTCATCTGAGGATATTTCCTTTTTCACCATAGCCCTCTATGGGCCTCCAAATATCACTTTGCCAATTCCACAAGAACTGTCTTAGCGAAAGGCTTCTGGAGGGGAAAGCTGTAACTCTGTGAGATGATTTCACAGAACACAAAGAAGTTTCCCAGAAAGCTTCTTTCTCTTTGTTATCGGAGGATATTTCCTTTGGCCCTATAGTCTTCAAAGGGATCCGAAATATCTGTTCTCAGATTCCACAGAAAGAAGGCTAGCAAAGAGATCCACCAAATACAGATGTAACTCTGAGAATGGAAGTCCCACATCACAGAGCAGTTTCTCAGAAAGCTTCTTTCGAGATTTCATCTGAGGATATTTCCTTTTTCACCATAGCCCTCTATGGGCTTCTAAATATCACTTTGCCAATTCCACCAGAACTGTTTAGCGAAAGGCTTCTTGAGGGGAAAGCTGTAACTCTGTGAGATGATTTCACACAACACAAAGAAGTTTCTCAGAAAGCTTCTTTCTCTTTGTTATCGGAGGATATTTCCTTTGGCCCTATAGTCTTCAAAGGGATCCGAAATATCTGTTCTCAGATTCCACAGAAATAAGGCTAGCAAAGAGATCTACGAAACACAGATGTAACTCGGTGAGATGAATTCACAGAACACTAAGCAGTTTCTCAGAAAGCTTCTTTCCAGATTTCATCTGAGGATATTTCCTTTTTCACCATAGCCCCCTATGGGCTTCCAAATATCACTTTGCCAATTCCACAAGAACTGTCTTAGCGAAAGGCTTCTTGAGGGGAAAGCTGTAACTCTGTGAGATGATTTCACAGAATGCAAAGAAGTTTCTCAGAAAGCCTCTTTCTCTTTGCTATCGGAGGATATTTCCTTTGGCCCTATAGTCTTCAAAGGGATCCGAAATATCTGTTCTCAGATTCCACAGAAATAAGGCTGGCAAAGAGACCCACGATATACGGATGTAACTTTGTGAGTGGAAGCCACACATCACAGAACATTTTCTCAGAAAGCTTCTTTCCAGATTTCATCTGAGGATATTTCCTTTTTCACCATAGCCCTCTATGGGCTTCCAAATATCACTTTGCCAATTCCACAAGAACTGTCTTAGCGAAAGGCTTCTTGAGGGGAAAGCTGTAACTCTGTGAGATGATTTCACAGAACACAAAGAAGTTTCTCAGAAAGCTTCTTTCTCTTTGTTATCGGAGGATATTTCCTTTGGCCCTATAGTCTTCAAAGGGATCCGAAATATCTGTTCTCAGATTCCACAGAAATAAGGCTAGCAAAGAGATCTACGAAACACAGATGTAACTCGGTGAGATGAATTCACAGAACACTAAGCAGTTTCTCAGAAAGCTTCTTTCCAGATTTCATCTGAGGATATTTCCTTTTTCACCATAGCCCCCTATGGGCTTCCAAATATCACTTTTCCAATTCCACAAGAACTGTCTTAGCGAAAGGCTTCTTGAGGGGAAAGCTGTAACTCTGTGAGATGATTTCACAGAACACAAAGAAGTTTCTCAGAAAGCTTCTTTCTCTTTGTTATCGGAGGATATTTCCTTTGGCCCTATAGTCTTCAAAGGGATCCGAAATATCTGTTCTCAGATTCCACAGAAATAAGGCTAGCAAAGAGATCTAAGAAACACAGATGTAACTCTGTGAGATGAATTCACAGAACACTAAGCAGTTTCTCAGAAAGCTTCTTTCCAGATTTCATCTGAGGATATTTCCTTTTTCACCATAGCCCTCTATGGGCTTCCAAATATCACTTTGCCAATTCCACAAGAACTGTCTTACCGAAAGGCTTCTTGAGGGGAAAGCTGTAACTCTGTGAGATGATTTCACAGAACACAAAGAAGTTTCTCAGAAAGCCTCTTTCTCTTTGTTATCGGAGGATATTTCCTTTGGCCCTATAGTCTTCAAAGGGATCCGAAATATCTGTTTTCAGATTCCACAGAAATAAGGCTAGCAAAGAGATCCACGAAATACTGATGTAACTCTGTGAGTGGAAGTCACACATCACAGAACAGTTTCTCAGAAAGCTTCTTTCCAGATTTCATCTGAGGATATTTCCTTTTTCACCATAGCCCTCTATGGGCTTCCAAATATCACTTGCCAATTCCACAAGAACAGTCTTAGCGAAAGGCTTCTTGAGGAGAAAGCTGTAACTCTGTGAGATGATTTCACAGAACACAAAGAAGTTTCTCAGAAAGCTTCTTTCTCTTTGTTATCGGAGGATATTTCCTTTGGCCCTATAGTCTTCAAAGGGATCCGAAATATCTGTTCTCAGATTCCACAGAAATCAGGCTATCAAAGAGATCTACGAAACACAGATGTAACTCTGTGAGATGAATTCACAGAATACTAAGCAGTTTCTCAGAAAGCTTCTTTCCAGATTTCATCTGAGGATATTTCCTTTTTCACCATAGCCCTCTATGGGCTTCCAAATATCACTTTGCCAATTCCACAAGAACTGTCTTAGCGAAAGGCTTCTTGAGGGGAAAGCTGTAACTCTGTGAGATGATTTCACAGAACACAAAGAAGTTTCTCAGAAAGCTTCTTTCTCTTTGTTATCGGAGGATATTTCCTTTGGCCCTATAGTCTTCAAAGGGATCCGAAATATCTGTTCTCAGATTCCACAGAAAGAAGGCTAGCAAAGAGATCCACCAAATACAGATGTAACTCTGAGAATGGAAGTCACACATCACAGAGTAGTTTCTCAGAAAGCTTCTTTCGAGATTTCATCTGAGGATATTTCCTTTTTCACCATAGCCCTCTATGGGCTTCTAAATATCACTTTGCCAATTCCACAAGAACTGTTTAGCGAAAGGCTTCTTGAGGGGAAAGCTGTAACTCTGTGAGATGATTTCACAGAACACAAAGAAGTTTCTCAGAAAGCTTCTTTCTCTTTGTTATCGGAGGATATTTCCTTTGGCCCTATAGTCTTCAAAGGGATCCGAAATATCTGTTCTCAGATTCCACAGAAATAAGGCTAGCAAAGAGATCTACGAAACACAGATGTAACTCGGTGAGATGAATTCACAGAACACTAAGCAGTTTCTCAGAAAGCTTCTTTCCAGATTTCATCTGAGGATATTTCCTTTTTCACCATAGCCCCCTATGGGCTTCCAAATATCACTTTTCCAATTCCACAAGAACTGTCTTAGCGAAAGGCTTCTTGAGGGGAAAGCTGTAACTCTGTGAGATGATTTCACAGAACACAAAGAAGTTTCTCAGAAAGCTTCTTTCTCTTTGTTATCGGAGGATATTTCCTTTGGCCCTATAGTCTTCAAAGGGATCCGAAATATCTGTTCTCAGATTCCACAGAAATAAGGCTAGCAAAGAGATCTAAGAAACACAGATGTAACTCTGTGAGATGAATTCACAGAACACTAAGCAGTTTCTCAGAAAGCTTCTTTCCAGATTTCATCTGAGGATATTTCCTTTTTCACCATAGCCCTCTATGGGCTTCCAAATATCACTTTGCCAATTCCACAAGAACTGTCTTACCGAAAGGCTTCTTGAGGGGAAAGCTGTAACTCTGTGAGATGATTTCACAGAACACAAAGAAGTTTCTCAGAAAGCCTCTTTCTCTTTGTTATCGGAGGATATTTCCTTTGGCCCTATAGTCTTCAAAGGGATCCGAAATATCTGTTTTCAGATTCCACAGAAATAAGGCTAGCAAAGAGATCCACGAAATACTGATGTAACTCTGTGAGTGGAAGTCACACATCACAGAACAGTTTCTCAGAAAGCTTCTTTCCAGATTTCATCTGAGGATATTTCCTTTTTCACCATAGCCCTCTATGGGCTTCCAAATATCACTTGCCAATTCCACAAGAACAGTCTTAGCGAAAGGCTTCTTGAGGAGAAAGCTGTAACTCTGTGAGATGATTTCACAGAACACAAAGAAGTTTCTCAGAAAGCTTCTTTCTCTTTGTTATCGGAGGATATTTCCTTTGGCCCTATAGTCTTCAAAGGGATCCGAAATATCTGTTCTCAGATTCCACAGAAATCAGGCTATCAAAGAGATCTACGAAACACAGATGTAACTCTGTGAGATGAATTCACAGAATACTAAGCAGTTTCTCAGAAAGCTTCTTTCCAGATTTCATCTGAGGATATTTCCTTTTTCACCATAGCCCTCTATGGGCTTCCAAATATCACTTTGCCAATTCCACAAGAACTGTCTTAGCGAAAGGCTTCTTGAGGGGAAAGCTGTAACTCTGTGAGATGATTTCACAGAACACAAAGAAGTTTCTCAGAAAGCTTCTTTCTCTTTGTTATCGGAGGATATTTCCTTTGGCCCTATAGTCTTCAAAGGGATCCGAAATATCTGTTCTCAGATTCCACAGAAAGAAGGCTAGCAAAGAGATCCACCAAATACAGATGTAACTCTGAGAATGGAAGTCACACATCACAGAGTAGTTTCTCAGAAAGCTTCTTTCGAGATTTCATCTGAGGATATTTCCTTTTTCACCATAGCCCTCTATGGGCTTCTAAATATCACTTTGCCAATTCCACAAGAACTGTTTAGCGAAAGGCTTCTTGAGGGGAAAGCTGTAACTCTGTGAGATGATTTCACACAACACAAAGAGGTTTCTCAGAAAGCTTCTTTCTCTTTGTTATCGGAGGATATTTCCTTTGGCCCTATAGTCTACAAAGGGATCCGAAATATCTGTTCTCAGATTCCACAGAAATAAGGTTAGCAAAGAGATCTACGAAACACAGATGTAACCCGGTGAGATGAATTCACAGAACACTAAGCAGTTTCTCAGAAAGCTTCTTTCCAGATTTCATCTGAGGATATTTCCTTTTTCACCATAGCCCTCCATGGGCTTCCAAATATCACTTGCCAATTCCACAAGAACTGTCTCAGGGAAAGGCGTCTTGAGAGGAAAGCTGTAACTCTGTGAGATGATTTCACAGAACACAAAGAAGTTTCTCAGAAAGCCTCTTTCTCTTTGTTATCGGAGGATATTTCCTTTGGCCCTATAGTCTTCAAAGGGATCCGAAATATCTGTTCTCAGATTCCACAGAAATAAGGCTAGCAAAGAGATCCACGAAATACTGATGTAACTCTGTGAGTGGAAGTCACACATCACAGAACAGTTTCTCAGAAAGCTTCTTTCCAGATTTCTTCTGAGGATATTTCCTTTTTCACCATAGCCCTCTATGGGCTTCCAAATATCACTTTGCCAATTCCACAGGAACTGTCTTAGCGAAAGGCTTCTTGAGGGGAAAGCTGTAACTCTGTGAGATGATTTCCCAGAACACAAAGAAGGTTCTCAGAAAGCTTCTTTCTATTTGTTATCAGAGGATATTTCCTTTGGCCCTATAGTCTTCTAAGGGATCCGAAATATCTGTTCTCAGATTCCACAGAAATAAGGCTAGCAATGAGATCTACGAAACACAGATGTAACTCTGTGAGATGAACTCACAGAACACTAAGAAGTTTCTCAGAAAGCTTCTTTCCAGATTTCATCTGAGGATATTTCCTTTTTCACCATAGCCCTCTATGTGCTTCCAAATATCACTTTGCCAATTCCACAATAACTGTCTTAGCGAAAGGCTTCTGGAGGGGAAAGCTGTAACTCTGTGAGATGATTTCACAGAACACAAAGAAGTTTCTCAGAAAGCTTCTTTCTCTTTGTTATCGGAGGATATTTCATTGGCCCTATAGTCTTCAAAGGGATCCGAAATATCTGTTCTCAGATTCCACAGAAATAAGGCTAGCAAAGAGATCTACGAAACACAGAGGTAACTCTGTGAGCTGAATTCACAGAACACTAAGCAGTTTCTCAGAAAGCTTCTTTCCAGATTTCATCTGAGGATATTTCCTTTTTCACCGTCGCCCTCTATGGGCTTCCAAATATCACTTTGCCAATTCCACAAGAACTGTCTAAGCGAAAGGCTTCTTGAGGGGAAAGCTGTAACTCTGTGAGATGATTTCACAGAACACAAAGAAGTTTCTCAGAAAGCCTCTTTCTCTTTGTTATCGGAGGATATTTCCTTTGGCCCTATAGTCTTCAAAGGGATCCGAAATATCTGTTCTCAGATTCCACAGAAATAAGGCTAGCAAAGAGATCCACGAAATACTGATGTAACTCTGTGAGTGGAAGTCACACATCACAGAACAGTTTCTCAGAAAGCTTCTTTCCAGATTTCATCTGAGGATATTTCCTTTTTCACCATAGCCCTCTATGGGCTTCCAAATATCACTTTGCCAATTCCACAAGAACTGTCTTAGCGAAAGGCTTCTGGAGGGGAAAGCTGTAACTCTGTGAGGTGATTTCACATAACCCAAAGAAGTTTCTCAGAAAGCTTCTTTCTCTTTGTTATCGGAGGATATTTCCTTTGGCCCTATACTCTTCAAAGGGATCCGAAATATCTGTTCTCAGATTCCACAGAAATAAGGCTAGCAATGAGATCTACGAAACACAGATGTAACTCGAGGAGATGACTTCACAGAACACTAAGCAGTTTCTCAGAAAGCTTCTTTCCATATTTCATCTGAGGATATTTCCTTTTTCAACATAGCCCTCTATGGGCTTCCAAATATCACTTTTCCAATTCCACAAGAACTGTCTTAGCGAAAGGCTTCTTGAGGGAAAGCTGTAACTCTGTGAGATGATTTCACAGAACACAAAGAAGTTTCTCAGAAAGCTTCTTTCTCTTTGTTATCGCAGGATATTTCCTTTGGCCCTATAGTCTTCAAAGGGATCCGAAATATCTGTTCTCAGATTCCACAGAAATAAGGCTAGCAAAGAAATCTACGAAACACAGATGTAACTCTGTGAGATGAATTCACAGAACACTAAGCAGTTTCTCAGAAAGCTTCTTTCCAGATTTCATCTGAGGATATTTCCTTTTTCACCATAGCCCCCTATGGGCTTCCAAATATCACTTTGCCAATTCCACAAGAACTGTCTTAGCGAAAGGCTTCTTGAGGGGAAAGCTGTAACTCTGTGAGATGATTTCACAGAATGCAAAGAAGTTTCTCAGAAAGCCTCTTTCTCTTTGCTATCGGAGGATATTTCCTTTGGCCCTATAGTCTTCAAAGGGATCCGAAATATCTGTTCTCAGATTCCACAGAAATAAGGCTGGCAAAGAGACCCACGATATACGGATGTAACTTTGTGAGTGGAAGCCACACATCACAGAACATTTTCTCAGAAAGCTTCTTTCCAGATTTCATCTGAGGATATTTCCTTTTTCACCATAGCCCTCTATGGGCTTCCAAATATCACTTTGCCAATTCCACAAGAACTGTCTTAGCGAAAGGCTTCTTGAGGGGAAAGCTGTAACTCTGTGAGATGATTTCACAGAACACAAAGAAGTTTCTCAGAAAGCTTCTTTCTCTTTGTTATCGGAGGATATTTCCTTTGGCCCTAGAGTCTTCAAAGGGATCCGAAATATCTGTTCTCAGATTCCACAGAAATAAGGCTAGCAAACAAATCTATGAAACACAGATGTAACACTGTGAGATGAATTCACAGAACACTAAGCAGTTTCTCAGAAAGCTTCTTTCCAGATTTCATCTGAGGATATTTCCTTTTTCACCATAGCCCTCTATGGGCCTCCAAATATCACTTTGCCAATTCCACAAGAACTGTCTAAGCGAAAGGCTGCTTGAGAAGAAAGCTGTAACTCTGTGAGATGATTTCACAGAACACAAAGAAGTTTCTCAGAAAGCTTCTTTCTCTTTTATATCGGAGGATATTTCCTTTGGTCCTATAGTCTTCAAAGGGATCCGAAATATCTGTTCTCAGATTCCACAGAAATAAGGCTAGCAAAGAGATCCACGAAATACTGATGTAACTCTGTGAGTGGAAGTCACACATCACAGAACAGTTTCTCAGAAAGATTCTTTCCAGATTTCTTCTGAGGATATTTCCTTTTTCACCATAGCCCTCTATGGGCTTCCAAATATCACTTTGCCAATTCCACAGGAACTGTCTTAGCTAAAGGCTTCATGAGGAGAAAGCTGTAACTCTGTGAGATGATTTCCCAGAACACAAAGAAGTTTCTCAGAAAACTTCTTTCTCTTTGTTATCGGAGGATATTTCCTTTGGCCCTATAGTCTTCAAAGGGATCCGAAATATCTGTTCTCAGATTCCACAGAAATAAGGCTGGCAAAGAGATCTACGAAACACAAATGTAACACGGTGAGATGAATTCACAGAACACTAAGCAGTTTCTCAGAAAGCTTCTTTCCAGATTTCATCTGAGGATATTTCCTTTTTCACCATAGCCCTCTAAGGGCTTCCAAATATCACTTTGCCAATTCCACAAGAACTGTCTTAGCGAAAGGCTTCTTGAGGGGAAAGCTGTAACTCTGTGAATGATTTCACAGAACACAAAGAAGTTTCCCAGAAAGCTTCTTTCTCTTTGTTATCGGAGGATATTTCCTTTGACCCTATAGTCTTCAAAAGGATCCGAAATATCTGTTCTCAGATTCCACAGAAAGAAGGCTAGCAAAGAGAATCCACCAAATACAGATGTAACTCTGAGAATGGAAGTCACACATCACAGAGCAGTTTCTCAGAAAGCTTCTGTCCAGATTTCATCTGAGGATATTTCCTTTTTCACCATAGCCCTCTATGGGCTTCCAAATATCACTTTGCCAATTCCACAAGAACTGTCTTAGCGAAAGGCTTCTTGAGGGGAAAGCTGTAACTCTGTGAGATGATTTCACAGAACACAAAGAATTTTCTCAGAAAGCTTCTTTCTCTTTGTTATCGCAGGATATTTCCTTTGGCCCTATAGTCTTCAAAGGGATCCGAAATATCTGTTCTCAGATTCCACAGAAATAAGGCTAGCAAACAAATCTATGAAACACAGATGTAACTCTGTGAGATGAATTCACAGAACACTAAGCAGTTTCTCAGAAAGCTTCTTTCCAGATTTCATCTGAGGATATTTCCTTTTTCACCATAGCCCTATAGGGGTATCACTTTGCCAATTCTACAAGAACTGTCTAAGCGAAAGGCTTCTTGAGAAGAAAGCTGTAACTTTGTGAGATGATTTCACCGAACACAAAGAAGTTTCTCAGAAAGCCTCTTTCTCTTTGTTATCGGAGGATATTTCCTTTGGTCCTATAGTCTTCAAAGGGATCCGAAATATCTGTTCTCAGATTCCACAGAAATAAGGCTGGCAAAGAGATCTACGAAACACAAATGTAACACGATGAGATGAATTCACAGAACACTAAGCAGTTTCTCAGAAAGCTTCTTTCCAGATTTCATCTGAGGATATTTCCTTGTTCACCATAGCCCTCTATGGGCTTCCGAATATCACTTTGCCAATTCCACAAGAACTGTCTTAGCGAAAGGCTTCTGGAGGGGAAAGCTGTAACTCTGTGAGATGATTTCACAGAACACAAAGAAGTTTCCCAGAAAGCTTCTTTCTCTTTGTTATCGGAGGATATTTCCTTTGGCCCCATAGTCTTCAAAGGGATCCGAAATATCTGTTCTCAGATTCCACAGAAAGAAGGCTAGCAAAGAGATCCACCAAATACAGATGTAACTCTGAGAATGGAAGTCACACATCACAGAGCAGTTTCTCAGAAAGCTTGTTTCGAGATTTCATCTGAGGATATTTCCTTTTTCACCATAGCCCTCTATGGGCTTCTAAATGTCACTTTGCCAATTCCACAAGAACTGTTTAGCGAAAGGCTTCTTGAGGGGAAAGCTGTAACTCTGTGAGATGATTTCACACAACACAAAGAAGTTTCTCAGAAAGCTTCTTTCTCTTTGTTATCGGAGGATATTTCCTTTGGCCCTATAGTCTTCAAAGGGATCCGAAATATCTGTTCTCAGATTCCACAGAAATAAGGCTAGCAAAGAGATCCACGAAATACTGATGTAACTCTGTGAGTGGAAGTCACACATCACAGAACAGTTTCTCAGAAAGCTTCTTTCCAGATTTCATCTGAGGATATTTCCTTTTTCACCATAGCCCTCTATGGGCTTCCAAATATCACTTGCCAATTCCACAAGAACTGTCTTAGCGAAAGGCTTCTTGAGGAGAAAGCTGTAACTCTGTGAGATGATTTCACAGAACACAAAGAAGTTTCTCAGAAAGCTTCTTTCTCTTTGTTATCGGAGGATATTTCCTTTGGTCCTATAGTCTTCAAAGGGATCCGAAATATCTGTTCTCAGATTCCACAGAAATAAGGCTAGCAAAGAGATCCACGAAATACTGATGTAACTCTGTGAGTGGAAGTCACACATCACAGAACAGTTTCTCAGAAAGATTCTTTCCAGATTTCTTTTGAGGATATTTCCTTTTTCACCATAGCCCTCTATGGGCTTCCAAATATCACTTTGCCAATTCCACAGGAACTGTCTTAGCTAAAGGCTTCATGAGGAGAAAGCTGTAACTCTGTGAGATGATTTCCCAGAACACAAAGAAGTTTCTCAGAAAACTTCTTTCTCTTTGTTATCGGAGGATATTTCCTTTGGCCCTATAGTCTTCAAAGGGATCCGAAATATCTGTTCTCAGATTCCACAGAAATAAGGCTGGCAAAGAGATCTAAGAAACACAAATGTAACACGGTGAGATGAATTCACAGAACACTAAGCAGTTTCTCAGAAAGCTTCTTTCCAGATTTCATCTGAGGATATTTCCTTTTTCACCATAGCCCTCTATGGGCTTCCAAATATCACTTTGCCAATTCCACAAGAACTGTCTTAGCGAAAGGCTTCTGGAGGGGAAAGCTGTAACTCTGTGAATGATTTCACAGAACACAAAGAAGTTTCCCAGAAAGCTTCTTTCTCTTTGTTATCGGAGGATATTTCCTTTGACCCTATAGTCTTCAAAGGGATCCGAAATATCTGTTCTCAGATTCCACAGAAAGAAGGCTAGCAAAGAGAATCCACCAAATACAGATGTAAATCTGAGAATGGAAGTCACACATCACAGAGCAGTTTCTCAGAAAGCTTCTGTCCAGATTTCATTTGAGGATATTTCCTTTTTCACCATAGCCCTCTATGGGCTTCCAAATATCACTTTGCCAATTCCACAAGAACTGTCTTAGCGAAAGGCTTCTTGAGGGGAAAGCTGTAACTCTGTGAGATGATTTCACAGAACACAAAGAATTTTCTCAGAAAGCTTCTTTCTCTTTGTTATCGCAGGATATTACCTTTGGCCCTATAGTCTTCAAAGGGATCCGAAATATCTGTTCTCAGATTCCACAGAAATAAGGCTAGCAAACAAATCTATGAAACACAGATGTAACTCTGTGAGATGAATTCACAGAACACTAAGCAGTTTCTCAGAAAGCTTCTTTCCAGATTTCATCTGAGGATATTTCCTTTTTCACCATAGCCCTATAGGGGTATCACTTTGCCCATTCTACAAGAACTGTCTAAGCGAAAGGATTCTTGAGAAGAAAGCTGTAACTTTGTGAGATGATTTCACAGAACACAAGGAAGTTTCTCAGAAAGCCTCTTTCTCTTTGTTATCGGAGGATATTTCCTTTGGTCCTATAGTCTTCAAAGGGATCCGAAATATCTGTTCTCAGATTCCACAGAAATAAGGCTAGCAAAGAGATCCACGAAATACTGATGTAACTCTGTGAGTGGAAGTCACACATCACAGAACAGTTTCTCAGAAAGCTTCTTTCCAGATTTCTTCTGAGGATATTTCCTTTTTCACCGTAGCCCTCTATGGGCTTCCAAATATCACTTTGCCAATTCCACAGGAACTGTCTTAGCTAAAGGCTTCATGAGGAGAAAGCTGTAACTCTGTGAGATGATTTCCCAGAACACAAAGAAGTTTCTCAGAAAGCTTCTTTCTCTTTGTTATCGGAGGATATTTCCTTTGGCCCTATAGTCTTCAAAGGGATCCGAAATATCTGTTCTCAGATTCCACAGAAATAAGGCTGGCAAAGAGATCTACGAAACACAAATGTAACACGGTGAGATGAATTCACAGAACACTAAGCAGTTTCTCAGAAAGCTTCTTTCCAGATTTCATCTGAGGATATTTCCTTGTTCACCATAGCCCTCTATGGGCTTCCAAATATCACTTTGCCAATTCCACAAGAACTGTCTTAGCGAAAGGCTTCTGGAGGGGAAAGCTGTAACTCTGTGAGATGATTTCACAGAACACAAAGAAGTTTCCCAGAAAGCTTCTTTCTCTTTGTTATCGGAGGATATTTCCTTTGGCCCTATAGTCTTCAAAGGGATCCGAAATATCTGTTCTCAGATTCCACAGAAAGAAGGCTAGCAAAGAGATCCACCAAATACAGATGTAACTCTGAGAATGGAAGTCACACATCACAGAGCAGTTTCTCAGAGCTTCTTTCGAGATTTCATCTGAGGATATTTCCTTTTTCACCATAGCCCTCTATGGGCTTCTAAATGTCACTTTGCCAATTCCACCAGAACTGTTTAGCGAAAGGCTTCTTGAGGGGAAAGCTGTAACTCTGTGAGATGATTTCACACAACACAAAGAAGTTTCTCAGAAAGCTTCTTTCTCTTTGTTATCGGAGGATATTTCCTTTGGCCCTATAGTCTTCAAAGGGATCCGAAATATCTGTTCTCAGATTCCACAGAAATAAGGCTAGCAAAGAAATATACGAAACACAGATGTAACTCTGTGAGATGAATTCACAGAACACTAAGCAGTTTCTCAGAAAGCTTCTTTCCAGATTTCATCTGAGGATATTTCCTTTTTCACCGTAGCCCTCTATGGGCTTCCAAATATCACTTTGCCAATTCCACAAGAACTGTCTTACCGAAAGGCTTCTTGAGGGGAAAGCTGTAACTCTGTGAGATGATTTCACAGAACACAAAGAAGTTTCTCAGAAAGCCTCTTTCTCTTTGTTATCGGAAGATATTTCCTTTGGCCCTATAGTCTTCAAAGGGATCCGAAATATCTGTTCTCAGATTCCACAGAAATAAGGCTAGCAAAGAGATCCACGAAATACGGATGTAACTTTGTGAGTGGAAGCCACACATCACAGAACAGTTTCTCAGAAAGCTTCTTTCCAGATTTCATCTGAGGATATTTCCTTTTTCACCATAGCCCTCTATGGGCTTCCAAATATCACTTTGCCAATTCCACAAGAACTGTCTTAGGGAAAGGCTTCTGGAGGGGAAAGCTGTAACTCTGTGAGATGATTTCACAGAACACAAAGAAGTTTCTCAGAAAGCTTCTTTCTCTTTGTTATCGGAGGATATTTCCTTTGGCCCTATAGTCTTCAAAGGGATCCGAAATATCTGTTCTCAGATTCCACAGAAATAAGGCTAGCAAAGAGATCCACGAAATACTGATGTAACTCTGTGAGTGGAAGTCACACATCACAGAACAGTTTCTCAGAAAGCTTCTTTCCAGATTTCATCTGAGGATATTTCCTTTTTCACCATAGCCCTCTATGGGCTTCCAAATATCACTTGCCAATTCCACAAGAACTGTCTTAGCGAAAGGCTTCTTGAGGAGAAAGCTGTAACTCTGTGAGATGATTTCACAGAACACAAAGAAGTTTCTCAGAAAGCTTCTTTCTCTTTGTTATCGGAAGATATTTCCTTTGGCCCTATAGTCTTCAAAGGGATCCGAAATATCTGTTCTCAGATTCCACAGAAATCAGGCTATCAAAGAGATCTACGAAACACAGATGTAACTCTGTGAGTGGAAGTCACACATCACAGAACAGTTTCTCAGAAAGTTTCTTTCCAGATTTCATCTGAGGATATTTCCTTTTTCACCATAGCCCTCTATGGGCTTCCAAATATCACTTTGCCAATTCAACAAGAACTGTCTTAGCGAAAGGCTTCTTGAGGGGAAAGCTGTAACTCTGTGAGATGATTTCACAGAACACAAAGAAGTTTCTCAGAAAGCTTCTTTCTCTTTGTTATCGGAGGATATTTCCTTTGGCCCTATAGTCTTCAAAGGGATCCGAAATATCTGTTCTCAGATTCCACAGAAATAAGGCTAGCAAAGAGATCTACGAAACACAGATGTAACTCTGTGAGATGAATTCACAGAACACTAAGCAGTTTCTCAGAAAGCTTCTTTCCAGATTTCATCTGAGGATATTTCCTTTTTCACCATAGCCCTCTATGGGCTTCCAAATATCATTTTGCCAATTCCACAAGAACTCTCTAAGCGAAAGGCGTCTTGAGAGGAAAGCTGTAACTCTGTGAGATGATTTCACAGAACACAAAGAAGTATCTCAGAAAGCCTCTTTCTCTTTGTTATCGGAGGATATTTCCTTTGGCCTTATAGTCTTCAAAGGGATCCGAAATATCTGTTCTCAGATTCCACAGAAATAAGGCTAGGAAAGAGATCCACGAAATACTGATGTAACTCTGTGAGTGGAAGTCACACATCACAGAACAGTTTCTCAGAAAGCTTCTTTCCAGATTTCTTCTGAGGATATTTCCTTTTTCACCATAGCCCTCTATGGGCTTCCAAATATCACTTTGCCAATTCCACAGGAACTGTCTTAGCGAAAGGCTTCATGAGGAGAAAGCTGTAACTCTGTGAGATGATTTCCCAGAACACAAAGAAGGTTCTCAGAAAGCTTCTTTTTCTTTGTTATCGGAGGATATTTCCTTTGGCCCTATAGTCTCCTAAGGGATCCGAAATATCTGTACTCAGATTCCACAGAAATAAGGCTAGCAAAGAGATCCACGAAATACTGATGTAACTCTGTGAGTGGAAGTCACACATCACAGAACAGTTTCTCAGAAAGTTTCTTTCCAGATTTCATCTGAGGATATTTCCTTTTTCACCATAGCCCTCTATGGGCTTCCAAATATCACTTTGCCAATTCCACAAGAACTGTCTTAGCGAAAGGCTTCTGGAGGGGAAAGCTGTAACTCTGTGAGATGATTTCACAGAACACAAAGAAGTTTCTCAGAAAGCTTCTTTCTCTTTGTTATCGGAGGATATTTCCTTTGGCCCTATAGTCTTCAAAGGGATCCGAAATATCTGTTCTCAGATTCCACGGAAATAAGGCTAGCAAAGAGATCCACGAAATACAGATGTAACTCTGAGAATGGAAGTCACGCATCACAGAGCAGTTTCTCAGAAAGCTTCTTTCGAGATTTCATCTGAGGATATTTCCTTTTTCACCATAGCCCTCTATGGGCTTCTAAATATCACTTTGCCAATTCCACCAGAACTGTTTAGCGAAAGGCTTGTTGAGGGGAAAGCTGTAACTCTGTGAGATGATTTCACATAACACAAAGAAGTATCTCAGAAAGCTTCTTTCTCTTTGTTATCGGAGGATATTTCCTTTGGCCCTATAGTCTTCAAAGGGATCCGAAATATCTGTTCTCAGATTCCACAGAAATAAGGCTAGCAAAGAGATCTACGAAACACAGATGTAACTCGGTGAGATGAATTCACAGAACACTAAGCAGTTTCTCAGAAAGCTTCTTTCCATATTTCATCTGAGGATATTTCCTTTTTCACCATAGCCCTCTATGGGCTTCCAAATATCACTTTTCCAATTCCACAAGAACTGTCTTACCGAAAGGCTTCTTGAGGGGAAAGCTGTAACTCTGTGAGATGATTTCACAGAACACAAAGAAGTTTCTCAGAAAGCTTCTTTCTCTTTGTTATTGGAGGATATTTCCTTTGGCCCTATAGTCTTCAAAGGGATCCGAAATATCTGTTCTCAGATTCCACAGAAATAAGGCTAGCAAAGAGATCTACGAAACACAGATGTAACTCTGTGAGATGAATTCACAGAACACTAAGCAGTTTCTCAGAAAGCTTCTTTCCAGATTTCATCTGAGGATATTTCCTTTTTCACCGTAGCCCTCTATGGGCTTCCAAATATCACTTTGCCAATTCCACAAGAACTGTCTAAGCGAAAGACTTCTTGAGGGGAAAGCTGTAACTCTGAGAGATGATTTCACAGAACACAAAGAAGTTTCTCAGAAAGCCTCTTTCTCTTGTGTTATCGGAGAATATTTCCTTTGGCCCTATAGTCGTCAAAGGGATCCGAAATATCTGTTCTCAGATTCCACAGAAATAAGGCTAGGAAAGAGATCCACGAAATACTGATGTAACTCTGTGAGTGGAAGTCACACATCACAGAACAGTTTCTCAGAAAGCTTCTTTCCAGATTTCATCTGAGGATATTTCCTTTTTCACCATAGCCCTCTATGGGCTTCCAAATATCACTTTGCCAATTCCACAAGAACTGTCTTAGCGAAAGGCTTCTTGAGGGGAAAGCTGTAACTCTGTGAGATGATTTCACAGAACACAAAGAAGTTTCTCAGAAAGCTTCTTTCTCTTTGTTATCGCAGGATATTTCCTTTGGATCTATAGTCTTCAAAGGGATCCGAAATATCTGTTCTCAGATTCCACAGAAATAAGGCTAGCAAAGAGATCTACGAAACACAGATGTAACTCTGTGAGATGAATTCACAGAACATTAAGCAGTTTCTCAGAAAGCTTCTTTCCAGATTTCATCTGAGCATATTTCCTTTTTCACCATAGCCCTCTATGGGCTTCCAAATATCACTTTGCCAATTCCACAAGAACTGTCTTACCGAAATGCTTCTTGAGGGGAAAGCTGTAACTCTGGAGATGATTTCACAGAACACAAAGAAGTTTCTCAGAAAGCTTCTTTCTCTTTGTTATCGGAGGATATTTCCTTTGGCCCTATAGTCTTCAAAGGGATCCGAAATATCTGTTCTCAGATTCCACAGAAATAAGGCTAGCAAAGAGATCCACGAAATACAAATGGAACTCTGAGAATGGAAGTCACACATCACAGAGCAGTTTCTCAGAAAGCTTCTTTCCAGATTTCATCTGAGGATATTTCCTTTTTCACCATAGCCCTCTATGGGCTTCCAAATATCACTTTGCCAATTCCACAAGAACTGTCTTAGCGAAAGGCTTCTTGAGGGGAAAGCTGTAACTCTGTGAGATGATTTCACAGAACACAAAGAAGTTTCTCAGAAAGCTTCTTTCTCTTTGTTATCGGAGGATATTTCCTTTGGCCCTATAGTCTTCAAAGGGATCCGAAATATCTGTTCTCAGATTCCACAGAAATAAGGCTAGCAAAGAGATCTACGAAACACAGATGTAACTCTGTGAGATGAATTCACAGAACACTAAGCAGTTTCTCAGAAAGCTTCTTTCCAGATTTCATCTGTGGATATTTCCTTTTTCACCATAGCCCTCTATGGGCTTCCAAATATCACTTTGCGAATTCCACAAGGACTGTCTAAGCGAAAGACTTCTTGAGGGGAAAGCTGTAACTCTGTGAGATGATTTCACAGAACACAAAGAAGTTTCTCAGAAAGCCTCTTTCTCTTTGTTATCGGAGAATATTTCCTTTGGCCCTATAGTCTTCAAAGGGATCCGAAATATCTGTTCTCAGATTCCACAGAAATAAGGCTAGCAAAGAGATCCACGAAATACTGATGTAACTCTGTGAGTGGAAGTCACACATCACAGAACAGTTTCTCGGAAAGCTTCTTTCCAGATTTCATCTGAGGATATTTCCTTTTTCACCATAGCCCTCTATGGGCTTCCAAATATCACTTTGCCAATTCCACAAGAACTGTCTTAGCGAAAGGCTTCTTGAGGAGAAAGCTGTAACTCTGTGAGATGATTTCACAGAACACAAAGAAGTTTCTCAGAAAGCTTCTTTCTCTTTGTTATCGGAGGATATTTCCTTTGGCCCTATAGTCTTCCAAGGGATCCGAAATATCTGTTCTCAGATTCCACAGAAATAAGGCTAGCAAAGAGATCTACGAAACACAGAAGTAACTCTGTGAGATGAATTCACAGAACACTAAGCAGTTTCTCAGAAAGCTTCTTTCCAGATTTCATCTGAGGATATTTCCTTTTTCACCATAGCCCTCTATGGGCTTCCAAATATCACTTTGCCAATTCCACAAGAACTGTCTTAGCGAAAGGCTTCTTCAGGGGAAAGCTGTAACTCTGTGAGATGATTTCACACAACACAAAGAAGTTTCTCAGAAAGCTTCTTTCTCTTTGTTATCGGAGGATATTTCCTTTGGCCCTATAGTCTTCAAAGGGATCCGAAATATCTGTTCTCAGATTCCACAGAAATAAGGCTAGCAAAGAGATCTACGAAACACAGAAGTAACTCTGTGAGATGAATTCACAGAACACTAAGCAGTTTCTCAGAAAGCTTCTTTCCAGATTTCATCTGAGGATATTTCCTTTTTCACCATAGCCCTCTATGGGCTTCCAAATATCACTTTGCCAATTCCACAAGAACTGTCTTAGCAAAAGGCTTCTTGAGGGGAAAGCTGTAACTCTGTGAGATGATTTCACAGAACACAAAGAAGTTTCTCAGAAAGCTTCTTTCTCTTTGTTATCGGAGGATATTTCCTTTGGCCCTATAGTCTTCAAAGGGATCCGAAATATCTGATCTCAGATTTCACAGAAATAAGGCTAGCAAAGAGATCCACGAAACACAGATGTAACTCTGTGAGATGAATTCACAGAACACTAAGCAGTTTCTCAGAAAGCTTCTTTCCAGATTTCATCTGAGGATATTTCCTTTTTCACCATTGCCCTCTATGGGCTTATAAATATCACTTTGCGAATTCCACAAGAACTGTCTAAGCGAAAGGCTTCTAGAGGGGAAAGCTGTAACTCTGTGAGATGATTTCACAGAACACAAAGAAGTTTCTCAGAAAGGCTCTTTCTCTTTGTTATCTGAGGATATTTCTTTGGCCCTATAGTCTTCAAAGGGATCCGAATTATCTGTTCTCAGATTCCACAGAAATAAGGCTAGCAATGAGATCCACCAAATACAGATGTAATTGTGAGACTGGAAGTCACACATCACAGAGCAGTTTCTCAGAAAGCTTCTTTCCAGATTTCATCTGAGGATATTTCCTTTTTCACCATAGCCCTCAATGGGCTTCCAAATATCACTTTGCCAATTCCACCAGAACTGTCTTAGCGAAAGGCTTCTTGAGGAGAAAGCTGTAACTCTGTGAGATGATTTCACAGAACACAAAGAAGTTTCTCAGAAAGCTTCTTTCTCTTTGTTATCGGAGGATATTCCCTTTGGCCCTATAGTCTTCAAAGGGATCCGAAATATCTGTTCTCAGATTCCACAGAAATAAGGCTAGCAAAGAGATCTACGAAACACAGATGTAAGTCTGTGAGATGAATTCACAGAACACTAAGCAGTTTCTCAGAAAGCTTCTTTCCAGATTTCATCTGAGGATATTTCCTTTTTCACCATAGCCCTCTATGGGCTTCAAAATATCACTTTGCCAATTCCACAAGAACTGTCTTAGCGAAAGGCTTCTTGAGGGGAAAGCTGTAACTCTGTGAGATGATTTCACAGAACACAAAGAAGTTTCTCAGAAAGCTTCTTTCTCTTTGTTAACGGAGGATATTTCCTTTGGCCCTATAGTCTTCAAAGGGATCCGAATTATCTGTTCTCAGATTCCACAGAAATAAGGCTAGCAAAGAGATCTACGAAATACAGATGTAACTCTGAGAGTGGAAGTCACACATCAGAGAGCAGTTTCTCAGAAAGCTTCTTTCCAGATTTCATCTGAGGATATTTCCTTTTTCACCATAGCCCTCTATGGGCTTCCAAATATCACTTTGCCAATTCCACAAGAACTGTCTTAGCGAAAGGCTTCTTGAGGGGAAAGCTGTAACTCTGTGAGATGATTTCACAGAACACAAAGAAGTTTCTCAGAAAGCTTCTTTCTTTTTGTTATCGGAGGATATTTCCTTTGGCCCTATAGTCTTCAAAGGGATCCGAAATATCTGTTCTCAGATTCCACAGAAATAAGGCTAGCAAAGAGATCTACGAAACACAGATGTAACTCTGTGAGATGAATTCACAGAACACTAAGCAGTTTCTCAGAAAGCTTCTTTCCATATTTCATCTGAGGATATTTCCTTTTTCACCATAGCCCTCTATGGGCTTCCAAATATCACTTTGCCAATTCCACAGGAACCGTCTAAGCGAAAGGCTTCTTGAGGGGAAAGCTGTAACTCTGTGAGATGATTTCACAGAACACAAAGAAGTTTCTCAGAAAGCCTCTTTCTCTTTGTTATCGGAGGATATTTCCTTTGGCCCTATAGTCTTCAAAGGGATCCGAAATATCTGTTCTCAGATTCCACAGAAATAAGGCTAGCAAAGAGATCCACGAAATACTGATGTAACTCTGTGAGTGGAAGTCACACATCACAGAGCAGTTTCTCAGAAAGCTTCTTTCCAGATTTCATCTGAGGATATTTCCTTTTTCACCATAGCCCTCTATGGGCTTCCAAATATCACTTTGCCAATTCCACAGGAACCGTCGAAGCGAAAGGCTTCTTGAGGGGAAAGCTGTAACTCTGTGAGATGATTTCACAGAACACAAAGAAGTTTCTCAGAAAGCCTCTTTCTCTTTGTTATCGGACGATATTTCCTTTGGCCCTATAGTCTTCAAAGGGATCCGAAATATCTGTTCTCAGATTCCACAGAAATAAGGCTAGCAAAGAGATCCACGAAATACTGATGTAACTCTGTGAGTGGAAGTCACACATCACAGAACAGTTTCTTAGAAAGCTTCTTTCCAGATTTCATCTGAGAATATTTCCTTTTTCACCATAGCCCTCTATGGGCTTCCAAATATCACTTTGCCAATTCCACAAGAACTGTCTTAGCGAAAGGCTTCTTGAGGGGAAAGCTGTAACTCTGGAGATGATTTCACAGAACACAAAGAAGTTTCTCAGAAAGCTACTTTCTCTATGTTATCGGAGGATATTTCCTTTGGCCCTATAGTCTTCAAAGGGATCCGAAATATCTGTTCTCAGATTCCACAGAAATAAGGCTAGCAAAGAGATCTACGAAACACAGATGTAACTCTGTGAGATGAATTCACAGAACACTAAGCAGTTTCTCAGAAAGCTTCTTTCCAGATTTCATCTGAGGATATTTCCTTTTTCACCATAGCCCTCTATGGGCTTCCAAATATCACTTTGCCAATTCCACAAGAACTGTCTTAGCAAAAGGCTTCTTGAGGGGAAAGCTGTAACTCTGCGAGATGATTTCACAGAACACAAAGAAGTTTGTCAGAAAGCTTCTTTCTCTTTGTTATCGGAGGATATTTCCTTTGGCCCTATAGTCTTCAAAGGGATCCGAAATATCTGTTCTCAGATTCCACAGAAATAAGGCTAGCAAAGAGATCTACGAAACACAAATGTAACTCTGTGAGATGAATTCACAGAACACTAAGCAGTTTCTCAGAAAGCTTCTTTCCAGATTTCATCTGAGGATATTTCCTTTTTCACCATAGCCCTCTATGGGCTTCCAAATATCACTTTGCCAATTCCACAAGAACTGTCTTAGCGAAAGGCTTCTTGAGGGGAAAGCTGCAACTCTGTGAGATGATTTCACAGAACACATAGACGTTTCTCAGAAAGCTTCTTTCTCTTTGTTATCGGAGGATATTTCCTTTGGATCTATAGTCTTCAAAGGGATCCGAAATATCTCTTCTCAGATTCCACAGAAATAAGGCTAGCAAAGACAGCCACGAAATACAGATGTAACTCTGAGAGTGGAAGTCACACATCACAGAGCAGTTTCTCAGAAAGCTTCTTTCCAGATTTCATCTGAGGATATTTCCTTTTTCAACATAGCCCTCTATGGGCTTCCAAATATCACTTTGCCAATTCCACAAGAACTGTCTTAGCGAAAGGCTTCTTGAGGGGAAAGCTGTAACTCTGTGAGATGATTTCCAGAACACGAAGAAGTTTCTCAGAAAGCTTCTTTCTCTTTGTTAACGGAGGATATTTCCTTTGGCCTATAGTCTTCAAAGGGATCCGAAATATCTGTTCTCAGATTCCACAGAAATAAGGCTAGCAAAGAGATCTAAGAAACACAGATGTAACTCTGTGAGATGAATTCACAGAACACTAAGCAGTTTCTCAGTAAGCTTCTTTCCAGATTTCATCTGAGGATATTTCCTTTTTCACCATAGCCCTCTATGGGCTTCCAAATATCACTTTGCCAATTCCACAAGAACTGTCTTAGCGAAAGGCTTCTTGAGGGGAAAGCTGTAACTCTGTGAGATGATTTCACAGAACACAAAGACGTTTCTCAGAAAGCTTCTTTCTCTTTGTTATCGGAGGATATTTCCTTTGGCCCTATAGTCTTCAAAGGGATCCGAAATATCTGTTCTCAGATTCCACAGAAATAAGGCTAGCAAAGAGATCTACGAAACACAGATGTAACTCTGTGAGATGAATTCACAGAACACTAAGCAGTTTCTCAGAAAGCTTCTTTCCAGATTTCATCTGAGGATATTCCCTTTTTCACCATAGCCCTCTATGGGCTTCCAAATATCACTTTGCCAATTCCACAAGAACTGTCTTAGCGAAAGGCTTCTTGAGGGGAAAGCTGTAACTCTGTGAGATGATTTCACAGAACACAAAGTAGTTTCTCAGAAACCTTCTTTCTCTTTGTTATCGGAGGATATTTCGTTTGGCCCCATAATCTTCAAAGGGATCCGAAATATCTGTTCTCAGATTCCACAGAAATAAGGCTAGCAAAGAGATCCACGAAATACAGATGTAACTCTGAGAGTGGAAGTCACACATCACAGAGCAGTTTCTCAGAAAGCTTCTTTCCAGATTTCATCTGAGGATATTTCGTTTTTCACCATAGCCCTCTATGGGCTTCCAAATATCACTTTGCCAATTCCACAATAACTGTGTTAGCGAAAGGCTTCTTGAGGGAAAGCTGTAACTCTGTGAGATAATTTCACAGAACACAAAGAAGTTTCTCAGAAAGCTTCTTTCTCTTTGTTATCGGAGGATATTTCCTTTGGCCCTATAGTCTTCAAAGGGATCCGAAATATCTGTTCTCAGATTCCACAGAAAGAAGGCTAGCAAAGAGATCCACGAAATACTGATGTAACTCTGTGAGTGGAAGTCACACATCACAGAGTAGTTTCTCAGAAAGCTTCTTTCCAGATTTCATCTGAGGATATTTCCTTTTTCACCATAGCCCTCTATGGGCTTCCAAATATCACTTTCCAATTCCACAAGAACTCTCTTAGCGAAAGGCTTCTTGAGGGGAAAGCTGTAACTCTGTGAGGTGATTTCACGGAACACAAAGAAGTTTCTCTGAAAGCTTCTTTCTCTTTGTTATCAGAGGACATTTCCTTTGGCCCTATAGTCTTCAAAGGGATCCGAAATATCTGTTCTCAGATTCCACAGAAATAAGGCTAGCAAAGAGATCCACGAAATAGTGATGTAACTCTGTGAGTGGAAGTCACACATCACAGAACAGTTTCTCAGAAAGCTTCTTTCCAGATTTCATCTGAGGATATTTCCTTTTTCACCATAGCCCTCTATGGGCTTCCAAATATCACTTTGCCAATGCCACGAGAACTCTCTTAGCGAAAGGGTTCTTGAGGAGAAACCTGTAACTCTGTGAGATGATTTCGGAGAACACAAAGAAGTTTCTCAGAAAGCTTCTTTCTCTTTGTTATCGGAGGATATTTCTTTGGCCCTATAGTCTTCAGAGGGATCCGAAATATCTGTTCTCAGATTCCACAGAAATAAGGCTAGCAAAGAGATCTACGAAACACAGATGTAACTCTGTGAGATGAATTCACACAACACTAAGCAGTTTCTCAGAAAGCTTCTTTCCAGATTTCATCTGAGGATATATCCTTTTTCACCATAGCCCTCTATGGGCTTCCAAATATCACTTTGCCAATTCCACAAGAACTGTCTTAGCGAAAGGCTTCTTGAGGAGAAAGCTGTGACTCTGTGAGGTGGTTTCACAGAACACAAAGAAGTTTCTCAGAAAGCTTCTTTCACTTTTTTATCGGAGGATATTTCCTTTGGCCCTATAGTCTTCAAAGGGAACCGAAATATCTGTTCTCAGAATCCACAGAAATAAGGCTAGCAAAGAGATCTACGAAACAGAGATGTAACTCTGTGATATGAATTCACAGAACACTAAGCAGTTTCACAGAAAGCTTCTTTCCAGATTTCATCTGAGGATATTTCCGTTTTCACCATAGCCCTCTATGGGCTTCCAAATATCACTTTGCCAATTCCACAAGAACTGTCTTAGCGAAAGGCTTCTTGACGGGAAAGCTGTAACTCTGGAGATGATTTCACAGAACACAAAGAAGTTTCTCAGAAAGCTACTTTCTCTTTGTTTTCGGAGGATATTTCCTTTTGCCCTATAGTCTTCAAAGGGATCCGAAATATCTGTTCTCAATTTCCACAGAAATAAGGCTAGCAAAGAGATACACGAAATACAGATGTAACTCTGAGAGTGGAAGTCACACATCACAGAGCAGTTTCTCGGAAAGCTTATTTCCAGATTTCCTCTGAGGATATTTCCATTTTCAACATAGCACTCTACGGGCTTCCAAATATCACTTTGCCAATTCCACAAGAACTGTCTTAGGGAAGGGCTTCTTGAGGGGAAAGCTGTAACTCTGTGAGATGATTTCACAGAACACAAAGAAGTTTCTCAGAAAGCTTCTTTCTCTTTGTTATCGGAGGATATTTCCTTTGGCCCTATAGTCTTCAAAGGTATCCGAAATATCTGTTCTCAGATTCCACAGAAATAAGGCTAGCAAAGAGATCTACGAAACACAGATGTAACTCTGTGAGATGAATTCACAGAACACTAAGCAGTTTCTCAGAAAGCTTCTTTCCAGATTTCATCTGAGGATATTTCCTTTTTCACCATAGCCCTCTATGGGCTTCCAAATATCACTTTGCCAATTCCACAAGAACTGTCTTAGCGAAAGGCTTCCTGAGGGGAAAGCTGTAACTCTGTGAGATGATTTCACAGAACACAAAGAAGTTTCTCAGAAAGCTTCTTTCTCTTTGTTATCGGAGGATATTTCCTTTGGCCCTATAGTCTTCAAAGGGATTCGAAATATCTGTTCTCAGATTCCACAGAAATAGGCTAGCAAAGAGATCCACGAAATACTGATGTAACTCTGTGAGTGGAAATCACACATCACGGAACAGTTTCTCAGAAAGCTTCTTTCCAGATTTCATCTGAGGATAAATCCTTTTTCACCATAGCCCTCTATGGGCTTCCAAATATCACTTTGCCAATTCCACAAGAACTGTCTTAGCGAAAGGCTTCTTGAGGTGAAAGCTGTGACTCTGTGAGGTGGTTTCACAGAACACAAAGAAGATTCTCAGAAAGCTTCTTTCTCTTTGTTATCGGAGGATATTTCCTTTGGCCCTATAGTCTTCAAAGGGAACCGAAATATCTGTTCTCAGATTCCACAGAAATAAGGCTAGCAAAGAGATCTACGAAACAGAGATGTAACTCTGTGATATGAATTCACAGAACACTAAGCAGTTTCACAGAAAGCTTCTTTCCAGATTTCATCTGAGGATATTTCCTTTTTCACCATAGCCCTCTACGGGCTTCCAAATATCACTTTGCCAATTCCACAAGAACTGTCTTAGGGAAGGGCTTCTTGAGGGGAAAGTTGTAACTCTGTGAGATGATTTCACAGAACACAAAGAAGTTTCTCAGAAAGCTTCTTTCTCTTTGTTATCGGAGGATATTTCATTTGGCCCTATAGTCTTCAAAGGGATCCGAAATATCTGTTCTCAGATTCCACAGAAATAAGGCTAGCAAAGAGATCTACGAAACACAGATGTAACTCTGTGAGATGAATTCACAGAACACTAAGCAGTTTCTCAGAAAGCTTCTTTACAGATTTCATCTGAGGATATATCCATTTTCACCATAGCCCTCTATGGGCTTCCAAATATCACTTTGCCAATTCCACAAGAACTGTCTTAGCGAAAGGCTTCTTGAGGAGAAAGCTGTGACTCTGTGAGGTGGTTTCACAGAACACAAAGAAGTTTCTCAGAAAGCTTCTTTCACTTTGTTATCGGAGGATATTTCCTTTGGCCCTATAGTCTTCAAAGGGAACCGAAATATCTGTTCTCAGAATCCACAGAAATAAGGCTAGCAAAGAGATCTACGAAACAGAGATGTAACTCTGTGATATGAATTCACAGAACACTAAGCAGTTTCACAGAAAGCTTCTTTCCAGATTTCATCTGAGGATATTTCCGTTTTCACCATAGCCCTCTATGGGCTTCCAAATATCACTTTGCCAATTCCACAAGAACTGTCTTAGCGAAAGGCTTCTTGACGGGAAAGCTGTAACTTTGGAGATGATTTCACAGAACACAAAGAAGTTTCTCAGAAAGCTACTTTCTCTTTGTTATCGGAGGATATTTCCTTTTGCCCTATAGTCTTCAAAGGGATCCGAAATATCTGTTCTCAATTTCCACAGAAATAAGGCTAGCAAAGAGATACACGAAATACAGATGTAACTCTGGGAGTGGAAGTCACACATCACAGAGCAGTTTCTCAGAAAGCTTCTTTCCAGATTTCCTCTGAGGATATTTCCATTTTCAACATAGCACTCTACGGGCTTCCAAATATCACTTTGCCAATTCCACAAGAACTGTCTTAGGGAAGGGCTTCTTGAGGGGTAAACTGTAACTCTGTGAGATGATTTCACAGAACACAAAGAAGTTTCTCAGAAAGCTTCTTTCTCTTTGTTATCGGAGGATATTTCCTTTGGCCCTATAGTCTTCAAAGGGATCCGAAATATCTGTTCTCAGATTCCACAGAAATAAGGCTAGCAAAGAGATATACGAAACACAGATGTAACTCTGTGAGATGAATTCACAGAACACTAAGCAGTTTCTCAGAAAGCTTCTTTCCACATTTCATCTGAGGATATTTCCTTTTTCACCATTGCCCTCTATGGGCTTCCAAATATCACTTTGCCAATTCCACAAGAACTGTCTTAGCAAAAGGCTTCTTGAGGGGAAAGCTGTAACTCTGTGAGATGATTTCACAGAACACAAAGAAGTTTCTCAGAAAGCTTCTTTCTCTTTGTTATCGGAGGATATTTCCTTTGGCCCTATAGTCTTCAAAGGGATCCGAAATATCTGTTCTCAGATTCCACAGAAATAAGGCTAGCAAAGAGATCTACGAAACACAAATGTAACTCTGTGAGATGAATTCACAGAACACTAAGCAGTTTCTCAGAAAGCTTCTTTCCAGATTTCATCTGAGGATATATCCTTTTTCACCATTGCCCTCTATGGGCTTCCAAATATCACTTTGCCAATTCCACAAGAACTGTCTTAGCGAAAGGCTTCTTGAGGGGAAAGCTGTAACTCTGTGAGATGATTTCACAGAATGCAAAGAAGTTTCTCAGAAAGCCTCTTTCTCTTTGCTATCGGAGGATATTTCCTTTGGCCCTATAGTCTTCAAAGGGATCCGAAATATCTGTTCTCAGATTCCACAGAAATAAGGCTGGCAAAGAGACCCACGATATACGGATGTAACTTTGTGAGTGGAAGCCACACATCACAGAACATTTTCTCAGAAAGCTTCTTTCCAGATTTCATCTGAGGATATTTCCTTTTTCACCATAGCCCTCAATGGGCTTCCAAATATCACTTTGCCAATTCCACAAGAACTGTCTTAGCGAAAGGCTTCTTGAGGGGAAAGCTGTAACTCTGTGAGATGATTTCACAGAACACAAAGAAGTTTCTCAGAAAGCTTCTTTCTCTTTGTTATCGGAGGATATTTCCTTTGGCCCTATAGTCTTCAAAGGGATCCGAAATATCTGTTCTCAGATTCCACAGAAATAAGGCTAGCAAAGAGATCTACGAAACACAGATGTAACTCGGTGAGATGAATTCACAGAACACTAAGCAGTTTCTCAGAAAGCTTCTTTCCAGATTTCATCTGAGGATATTTCCTTTTTCACCATAGCCCTCCATGGGCTTCCAAATATCACTTTTCCAATTCCACAAGAACTGTCTTAGCGAAAGGCTTCTTGAGGGGAAAGCTGTAACTCTGTGAGATGATTTCACAGAACACAAAGAAGTTTCTCAGAAAGCTTCTTTCTCTTTGTTATCGGAGGATATTTCCTTTGGCCCTATAGTCTTCAAAGGGATCCGAAATATCTGTTCTCAGATTCCACAGAAATAAGGCTAGCAAAGAGATCTAAGAAACACAGATGTAACTCTGTGAGATGAATTCACAGAACACTAAGCAGTTTCTCAGAAAGCTTCTTTCCAGATTTCATCTGAGGATATTTCCTTTTTCACCATAGCCCTCTATGGGCTTCCAAATATCACTTTGCCAATTCCACAAGAACTGTCTTACCGAAAGGCTTCTTGAGGGGAAAGCTGTAACTCTGTGAGATGATTTCACAGAACACAAAGAAGTTTCTCAGAAAGCCTCTTTCTCTTTGTTATCGGAAAATATTTCCTTTGGCCCTATAGTCTTCAAAGGGATCCGAAATATCTGTTTTCAGATTCCACAGAAATAAGGCTAGCAAAGAGATCCACGAAATACTGATGTAACTCTGTGAGTGGAAGTCACACATCACAGAACAGTTTCTCAGAAAGCTTCTTTCCAGATTTCATCTGAGGATATTTCCTTTTTCACCATAGCCCTCTATGGGCTTCCAAATATCACTTGCCAATTCCACAAGAACTGTCTTAGCGAAAGGCTTCTTGAGGAGAAAGCTGTAACTCTGTGAGATGATTTCACAGAACACAAAGAAGTTTCTCAGAAAGCTTCTTTCTCTTTGTTATCGGAGGATATTTCCTTTGGCCCTATAGTCTTCAAAGGGATCCGAAATATCTGTTCTCAGATTCCACAGAAATCAGGCTATCAAAGAGATCTACGAAACACAGATGTAACTCTGTGAGATGAATTCACAGAATACTAAGCAGTTTCTCAGAAAGCTTCTTTCCAGATTTCATCTGAGGATATTTCCTTTTTCACCATAGCCCTCTATGGGCTTCCAAATATCACTTTGCCAATTCCACAAGAACTGTCTTAGCGAAAGGCTTCTTGAGGGGAAAGCTGTAACTCTGTGAGATGATTTCACAGAACACAAAGAAGTTTCTCAGAAAGCTTCTTTCTCTTTGTTATCGGAGGATATTTCCTTTGGCCCTATAGTCTTCAAAGGGATCCGAAATATCTGTTCTCAGATTCCACAGAAAGAAGGCTAGCAAAGAGATCCACCAAATACAGATGTAACTCTGAGAATGGAAGTCACACATCACAGAGTAGTTTCTCAGAAAGCTTCTTTCGAGATTTCATCTGAGGATATTTCCTTTTTCACCATAGCCCTCTATGGGCTTCTAAATATCACTTTGCCAATTCCACAAGAACTGTTTAGCGAAAGGCTTCTTGAGGGGAAAGCTGTAACTCTGTGAGATGATTTCACACAACACAAAGAGGTTTCTCAGAAAGCTTCTTTCTCTTTGTTATCGGAGGATATTTCCTTTGGCCCTATAGTCTACAAAGGGATCCGAAATATCTGTTCTCAGATTCCACAGAAATAAGGTTAGCAAAGAGATCTACGAAACACAGATGTAACCCGGTGAGATGAATTCACAGAACACTAAGCAGTTTCTCAGAAAGCTTCTTTCCAGATTTCATCTGAGGATATTTCCTTTTTCACCATAGCCCTCCATGGGCTTCCAAATATCACTTTGCCAATTCCACAAGAACTGTCTCAGGGAAAGGCGTCTTGAGAGGAAAGCTGTAACTCTGTGAGATGATTTCACAGAACACAAAGAAGTTTCTCAGAAAGCCTCTTTCTCTTTGTTATCGGAGGATATTTCCTTTGGCCCTATAGTCTTCAAAGGGATCCGAAATATCTGTTCTCAGATTCCACAGAAATAAGGCTAGCAAAGAGATCCACGAAATACTGATGTAACTCTGTGAGTGGAAGTCACACATCACAGAACAGTTTCTCAGAAAGCTTCTTTCCAGATTTCTTCTGAGGATATTTCCTTTTTCACCATAGCCCTCTATGGGCTTCCAAATATCTCTTTGCCAATTCCACAGGAACTGTCTTAGCGAAAGGCTTCTTGAGGGGAAAGCTGTAACTCTGTGAGATGATTTCCCAGAACACAAAGAAGGTTCTCAGAAAGCTTCTTTCTATTTGTTATCAGAGGATATTTCCTTTGGCCCTATAGTCTTCTAAGGGATCCGAAATATCTGTTCTCAGATTCCACAGAAATAAGGCTAGCAATGAGATCTACGAAACACAGATGTAACTCTGTGAGATGAACTCACAGAACACTAAGAAGTTTCTCAGAAAGCTTCTTTCCAGATTTCATCTGAGGATATTTCCTTTTTCACCATAGCCCTCTATGTGCTTCCAAATATCACTTTGCCAATTCCACAATAACTGTCTTAGCGAAAGGCTTCTGGAGGGGAAAGCTGTAACTCTGTGAGATGATTTCACAGAACACAAAGAAGTTTCTCAGAAAGCTTCTTTCTCTTTGTTATCGGAGGATATTTCATTGGCCCTATAGTCTTCAAAGGGATCCGAAATATCTGTTCTCAGATTCCACAGAAATAAGGCTAGCAAAGAGATCTACGAAACACAGAGGTAACTCTGTGAGCTGAATTCACAGAACACTAAGCAGTTTCTCAGAAAGCTTCTTTCCAGATTTCATCTGAGGATATTTCCTTTTTCACCGTAGCCCTCTATGGGCTTCCAAATATCACTTTGCCAATTCCACAAGAACTGTCTTAGCGAAAGGCTTCTTGAGGGGAAAGCTGTAACTCTGTGAGATGATTTCACAGAACACAAAGAAGTTTCTCAGAAAGCCTCTTTCTCTTTGTTATCGGAGGATATTTCCTTTGGCCCTATAGTCTTCAAAGGGATCCGAAATATCTGTTCTCAGATTCCACAGAAATAAGGCTAGCAAAGAGATCCACGAAATACTGATGTAACTCTGTGAGTGGAAGTCACACATCACAGAACAGTTTCTCAGAAAGCTTCTTTCCAGATTTCATCTGAGGATATTTCCTTTTTCACCATAGCCCTCTATGGGCTTCCAAATATCACTTTGCCAATTCCACAAGAACTGTCTTAGCGAAAGGCTTCTGGAGGGGAAAGCTGTAACTCTGTGAGGTGATTTCACATAACCCAAAGAAGTTTCTCAGAAAGCTTCTTTCTCTTTGTTATCGGAGGATATTTCCTTTGGCCTTATACTCTTCAAAGGGATCCGAAATATCTGTTCTCAGATTCCACAGAAATAAGGCTAGCAATGTGATCTACGAAACACAGATGTAACTCGAGGAGATGACTTCACAGAACACTAAGCAGTTTCTCAGAAAGCTTCTTTCCATATTTCATCTGAGGATATTTCCTTTTTCAACATAGCCCTCTATGGGCTTCCAAATATCACTTTTCCAATTCCACAAGAACTGTCTTAGCGAAAGGCTTCTTGAGGGAAAAGCTGTAACTCTGTGAGATGATTTCACAGAACACAAAGAAGTTTCTCAGAAAGCTTCTTTCTCTTTGTTATCGGAGGATATTTCCTTTGGCCCTATAGTCTTCAAAGGGATCCGAAATATCTGTTCTCAGATTCCACAGAAATAAGGCTAGCAAAGAAATCTACGAAACACAGATGTAACTCTGTGAGATGAATTCACAGAACACTAAGCAGTTTCTCAGAAAGCTTCTTTCCAGATTTCATCTGAGGATATTTCCTTTTTCACCATAGCCCCCTATGGGCTTCCAAATATCACTTTGCCAATTCCACAAGAACTGTCTTAGCGAAAGGCTTCTTGAGGGGAAAGCTGTAACTCTGTGAGATGATTTCACAGAATGCAAAGAAGTTTCTCAGAAAGCCTCTTTCTCTTTGCTATCGGAGGATATTTCCTTTGGCCCTATAGTCTTCAAAGGGATCCGAAATATCTGTTCTCAGATTCCACAGAAATAAGGCTGGCAAAGAGACCCACGATATACGGATGTAACTTTGTGAGTGGAAGCCACACATCACAGAACATTTTCTCAGAAAGCTTCTTTCCAGATTTCATCTGAGGATATTTCCTTTTTCACCATAGCCCTCTATGGGCTTCCAAATATCACTTTGCCAATTCCACAAGAACTGTCTTAGCGAAAGGCTTCTTGAGGGGAAAGCTGTAACTCTGTGAGATGATTTCACAGAACACAAAGAAGTTTCTCAGAAAGCTTCTTTCTCTTTGTTATCGGAGGATATTTCCTTTGGCCCTAGAGTCTTCAAAGGGATCCGAAATATCTGTTCTCAGATTCCACAGAAATAAGGCTAGCAAACAAATCTATGAAACACAGATGTAACACTGTGAGATGAATTCACAGAACACTAAGCAGTTTCTCAGAAAGCTTCTTTCCAGATTTCATCTGAGGATATTTCCTTTTTCACCATAGCCCTCTATGGGCCTCCAAATATCACTTTGCCAATTCCACAAGAACTGTCTAAGCGAAAGGCTGCTTGAGAAGAAAGCTGTAACTCTGTGAGATGATTTCACAGAACACAAAGAAGTTTCTCAGAAAGCTTCTTTCTCTTTTATATCGGAGGATATTTCCTTTGGTCCTATAGTCTTCAAAGGGATCCGAAATATCTGTTCTCAGATTCCACAGAAATAAGGCTAGCAAAGAGATCCACGAAATACTGATGTAACTCTGTGAGTGGAAGTCACACATCACAGAACAGTTTCTCAGAAAGATTCTTTCCAGATTTCTTCTGAGGATATTTCCTTTTTCACCATAGCCCTCTATGGGCTTCCAAATATCACTTTGCCAATTCCACAGGAACTGTCTTAGCTAAAGGCTTCATGAGGAGAAAGCTGTAACTCTGTGAGATGATTTCCCAGAACACAAAGAAGTTTCTCAGAAAACTTCTTTCTCTTTGTTATCGGAGGATATTTCCTTTGGCCCTATAGTCTTCAAAGGGATCCGAAATATCTGTTCTCAGATTCCACAGAAATAAGGCTGGCAAAGAGATCTACGAAACACAAATGTAACACGGTGAGATGAATTCACAGAACACTAAGCAGTTTCTCAGAAAGCTTCTTTCCAGATTTCATCTGAGGATATTTCCTTTTTCACCATAGCCCTCTAAGGGCTTCCAAATATCACTTTGCCAATTCCACAAGAACTGTCTTAGCGAAAGGCTTCTTGAGGGGAAAGCTGTAACTCTGTGAATGATTTCACAGAACACAAAGAAGTTTCCCAGAAAGCTTCTTTCTCTTTGTTATCGGAGGATATTTCCTTTGACCCTATAGTCTTCAAAGGGATCCGAAATATCTGTTCTCAGATTCCACAGAAAGAAGGCTAGCAAAGAGAATCCACCAAATACAGATGTAACTCTGAGAATGGAAGTCACACATCACAGAGTAGTTTCTCAGAAAGCTTCTGTCCAGATTTCATCTGAGGATATTTCCTTTTTCACCATAGCCCTCTATGGGCTTCCAAATATCACTTTGCCAATTCCACAAGAACTGTCTTAGCGAAAGGCTTCTTGAGGGGAAAGCTGTAACTCTGTGAGATGATTTCACAGAACACAAAGAATTTTCTCAGAAAGCTTCTTTCTCTTTGTTATCGCAGGATATTTCCTTTGGCCCTATAGTCTTCAAAGGGATCCGAAATATCTGTTCTCAGATTCCACAGAAATAAGGCTAGCAAACAAATCTATGAAACACAGATGTAACTCTGTGAGATGAATTCACAGAACACTAAGCAGTTTCTCAGAAAGCTTCTTTCCAGATTTCATCTGAGGATATTTCCTTTTTCACCATAGCCCTATAGGGGTATCACTTTGCCAATTCTACAAGAACTGTCTAAGCGAAAGGCTTCTTGAGAAGAAAGCTGTAACTTTGTGAGATGATTTCACCGAACACAAAGAAGTTTCTCAGAAAGCTTCTTTCTCTTTGTTATCGGAGGATATTTCCTTTGGCCCTATAGTCTTCAAAGGGATCCGAAATATCTGTTCTCAGATTCCACAGAAATAAGGCTAGCAAAGAAATATACGAAACACAGATGTAACTCTGTGAGATGAATTCACAGAACACTAAGCAGTTTCTCAGAAAGCTTCTTTCCAGATTTCATCTGAGGATATTTCCTTTTTCACCGTAGCCCTCTATGGGCTTCCAAATATCACTTTGCCAATTCCACAAGAACTGTCTTACCGAAAGGCTTCTTGAGGGGAAAGCTGTAACTCTGTGAGATGATTTCACAGAACACAAAGAAGTTTCTCAGAAAGCCTCTTTCTCTTTGTTATCGGAAGATATTTCCTTTGGCCCTATAGTCTTCAAAGGGATCCGAAATATCTGTTCTCAGATTCCACAGAAATAAGGCTAGCAAAGAGACCCACGAAATACGGATGTAACTTTGTGAGTGGAAGCCACACATCACAGAACAGTTTCTCAGAAAGCTTCTTTCCAGATTTCATCTGAGGATATTTCCTTTTTCACCATAGCCCTCTATGGGCTTCCAAATATCACTTTGCCAATTCCACAAGAACTGTCTTAGCGAAAGGCTTCTTGAGGGGAAAGCTGTAACTCTGTGAGATGATTTCACAGAACACAAAGAAGTTTCTCAGAAAGCTTCTTTCTCTTTGTTATCGGAGGATATTTCCTTTTGCACTATAGTCTTCTAAGGGATCCGAAATATCTGTTCTCAGATTCCACAGAAATAAGGCTAGTAAAGAGATCCACGAAATACTGACGTAACTCTGTGAGTCGAAGTCACACATCACAGAACAGTTTCTCAGAAAGTTTCTTTCCAGATTTCATCTGAGGATATTTCCTTTTTCACCATAGCCCTCTATGGGCTTCCAAATATCACTTTGCCAATTCCACAAGAACTGTCTTAGGGAAAGGCTTCTGGAGGGGAAAGCTGTAACTCTGTGAGATGATTTCACAGAACACAAAGAAGTTTCTCAGAAAGCTTCTTTCTCTTTGTTATCGGAGGATATTTCCTTTGGCCCTATAGTCTTCAAAGGGATCCGAAATATCTGTTCTCAGATTCCACAGAAATAAGGCTAGCAAAGAGATCCACGAAATACTGATGTAACTCTGTGAGTGGAAGTCACACATCACAGAACAGTTTCTCAGAAAGCTTCTTTCCAGATTTCATCTGAGGATATTTCCTTTTTCACCATAGCCCTCTATGGGCTTCCAAATATCACTTGCCAATTCCACAAGAACTGTCTTAGCGAAAGGCTTCTTGAGGAGAAAGCTGTAACTCTGTGAGATGATTTCACAGAACACAAAGAAGTTTCTCAGAAAGCTTCTTTCTCTTTGTTATCGGAAGATATTTCCTTTGGCCCTATAGTCTTCAAAGGGATCCGAAATATCTGTTCTCAGATTCCACAGAAATCAGGCTATCAAAGAGATCTACGAAACACAGATGTAACTCTGTGAGTGGAAGTCACACATCACAGAACAGTTTCTCAGAAAGTTTCTTTCCAGATTTCATCTGAGGATATTTCCTTTTTCACCATAGCCCTCTATGGGCTTCCAAATATCACTTTGCCAATTCAACAAGAACTGTCTTAGCGAAAGGCTTCTTGAGGGGAAAGCTGTAACTCTGTGAGATGATTTCACAGAACACAAAGAAGTTTCTCAGAAAGCTTCTTTCTCTTTGTTATCGGAGGATATTTCCTTTGGCCCTATAGTCTTCAAAGGGATCCGAAATATCTGTTCTCAGATTCCACAGAAATAAGGCTAGCAAAGAGATCTACGAAACACAGATGTAACTCTGTGAGATGAATTCACAGAACACTAAGCAGTTTCTCAGAAAGCTTCTTTCCAGATTTCATCTGAGGATATTTCCTTTTTCACCATAGCCCTCTATGGGCTTCCAAATATCATTTTGCCAATTCCACAAGAACTCTCTAAGCGAAAGGCGTCTTGAGAGGAAAGCTGTAACTCTGTGAGATGATTTCACAGAACACAAAGAAGTATCTCAGAAAGCCTCTTTCTCTTTGTTATCGGAGGATATTTCCTTTGGCCTTATAGTCTTCAAAGGGATCCGAAATATCTGTTCTCAGATTCCACAGAAATAAGGCTAGGAAAGAGATCCACGAAATACTGATGTAACTCTGTGAGTGGAAGTCACACATCACAGAACAGTTTCTCAGAAAGCTTCTTTCCAGATTTCTTCTGAGGATATTTCCTTTTTCACCATAGCCCTCTATGGGCTTCCAAATATCACTTTGCCAATTCCACAGGAACTGTCTTAGCGAAAGGCTTCATGAGGAGAAAGCTGTAACTCTGTGAGATGATTTCCCAGAACACAAAGAAGGTTCTCAGAAAGCTTCTTTTTCTTTGTTATCGGAGGATATTTCCTTTGGCCCTATAGTCTCCTAAGGGATCCGAAATATCTGTTCTCAGATTCCACAGAAATAAGGCTAGCAAAGAGATCCACGAAATACTGATGTAACTCTGTGAGTGGAAGTCACACATCACAGAACAGTTTCTCAGAAAGTTTCTTTCCAGATTTCATCTGTGGATATTTCCTTTTTCACCATAGCCCTCTATGGGCTTCCAAATATCACTTTGCGAATTCCACAAGGACTGTCTAAGCGAAAGACTTCTTGAGGGGAAAGCTGTAACTCTGTGAGATGATTTCACAGAACACAAAGAAGTTTCTCAGAAAGCCTCTTTCTCTTTGTTATCGGAGAATATTTCCTTTGGCCCTATAGTCTTCAAAGGGATCCGAAATATCTGTTCTCAGATTCCACAGAAATAAGGCTAGCAAAGAGATCTACGAAACACAGATGTAACTCGGTGAGATGAATTCACAGAACACTAAGCAGTTTCTCAGAAAGCTTCTTTCCATATTTCATCTGAGGATATTTCCTTTTTCACCATAGCCCTCTATGGGCTTCCAAATATCACTTTTCCAATTCCACAAGAACTGTCTTACCGAAAGGCTTCTTGAGGGGAAAGCTGTAACTCTGTGAGATGATTTCACAGAACACAAAGAAGTTTCTCAGAAAGCTTCTTTCTCTTTGTTATTGGAGGATATTTCCTTTGGCCCTATAGTCTTCAAAGGGATCCGAAATATCTGTTCTCAGATTCCACAGAAATAAGGCTAGCAAAGAGATCTACGAAACACAGATGTAACTCTGTGAGATGAATTCACAGAACACTAAGCAGTTTCTCAGAAAGCTTCTTTCCAGATTTCATCTGAGTATATTTCCTTTTTCACCGTAGCCCTCTATGGGCTTCCAAATATCACTTTGCCAATTCCACAAGAACTGTCTAAGCGAAAGACTTCTTGAGGGGAAAGCTGTAACTCTGAGACATGATTTCACAGAACACAAAGAAGTTTCTCAGAAAGCCTCTTTCTCTTGTGTTATCGGAGAATATTTCCTTTGGCCCTATAGTCTTCAAAGGGATCCGAAATATCTGTTCTCAGATTCCACAGAAATAAGGCTAGGAAAGAGATCCACGAAATACTGATGTAACTCTGTGAGTGGAAGTCACACATCACAGAACAGTTTCTCAGAAAGCTTCTTTCCAGATTTCATCTGAGGATATTTCCTTTTTCACCATAGCCCTCTATGGGCTTCCAAATATCACTTTGCCAATTCCACAAGAACTGTCTTAGCGAAAGGCTTCTTGAGGGGAAAGCTGTAACTCTGTGAGATGATTTCACAGAACACAAAGAAGTTTCTCAGAAAGCTTCTTTCTCTTTGTTATCGGAGGATATTTCCTTTGGCCCTATAGTCTTCAAAGGGATCCGAAATATCTGTTCTCAGATTCCACAGAAATAAGGCTAGCAAAGAGATCTACGAAACACAGATGTAACTCTGTGAGATGAATTCACAGAACACTAAGCAGTTTCTCAGAAAGCTTCTTTCCAGATTTCATCTGTGGATATTTCCTTTTTCACCATAGCCCTCTATGGGCTTCCAAATATCACTTTGCGAATTCCACAAGGACTGTCTAAGCGAAAGACTTCTTGAGGGGAAAGCTGTAACTCTGTGAGATGATTTCACAGAACACAAAGAAGTTTCTCAGAAAGCCTCTTTCTCTTTGTTATCGGAGAATATTTCCTTTGGCCCTATAGTCTTCAAAGGGATCCGAAATATCTGTTCTCAGATTCCACAGAAATAAGGCTAGCAAAGAGATCCACGAAATACTGATGTAACTCTGTGAGTGGAAGTCACACATCACAGAACAGTTTCTCGGAAAGCTTCTTTCCAGATTTCATCTGAGGATATTTCCTTTTTCACCATAGCCCTCTATGGGCTTCCAAATATCACTTTGCCAATTCCACAAGAACTGTCTTAGCGAAAGCCTTCTTGAGGGGAAAGCTGTAACTCTGTGAGATGATTTCACAGAACACAAAGAAGTTTCTCAGAAAGCTTCTTTCTCTTTGTTATCGGAGGATATTTCCTTTGGCCCTATAGTCTTCCAAGGGATCCGAAATATCTGTTCTCAGATTCCACAGAAATAAGGCTAGCAAAGAGATCTACGAAACACAGAAGTAACTCTGTGAGATGAATTCACAGAACACTAAGCAGTTTCTCAGAAAGCTTCATTCCAGATTTCATCTGAGGATATTTCCTTTTTCACCATAGCCCTCTATGGGCTTCCAAATATCACTTTGCCAATTCCACAAGAACTGTCTTAGCGAAAGGCTTCTTCAGGGGAAAGCTGTAACTCTGTGAGATGATTTCACACAACACAAAGAAGTTTCTCAGAAAGCTTCTTTCTCTTTGTTATCGGAGGATATTTCCTTTGGCCCTATAGTCTTCAAAGGGATCCGAAATATCTGTTCTCAGATTCCACAGAAATAAGGCTAGCAAAGAGATCTACGAAACACAGAAGTAACTCTGTGAGATGAATTCACAGAACACTAAGCAGTTTCTCAGAAAGCTTCTTTCCAGATTTCATCTGAGGATATTTCCTTTTTCACCATAGCCCTCTATGGGCTTCCAAATATCACTTTGCCAATTCCACAAGAACTGTCTTAGCAAAAGGCTTCTTGAGGGGAAAGCTGTAACTCTGTGAGATGATTTCACAGAACACAAAGAAGTTTCTCAGAAAGCTTCTTTCTCTTTGTTATCGGAGGATATTTCCTTTGGCCCTATAGTCTTCAAAGGGATCCGAAATATCTGATCTCAGATTTCACAGAAATAAGGCTAGCAAAGAGATCCACGAAACACAGATGTAACTCTGTGAGATGAATTCACAGAACACTAAGCAGTTTCTCAGAAAGCTTCTTTCCAGATTTCATCTGAGGATATTTCCTTTTTCACCATTGCCCTCTATGGGCTTCCAAATATCACTTTGCGAATTCCACAAGAACTGTCTAAGCGAAAGGCTTCTAGAGGGGAAAGCTGTAACTCTGTGAGATGATTTCACAGAACACAAAGAAGTTTCTCAGAAAGGCTCTTTCTCTTTGTTATCTGAGGATATTTCTTTGGCCCTATAGTCTTCAAAGGGATCCGAATTATCTGTTCTCAGATTCCACAGAAATAAGGCTAGCAATGAGATCCACCAAATACAGATGTAATTGTGAGACTGGAAGTCACACATCACAGAGCAGTTTCTCAGAAAGCTTCTTTCCAGATTTCATCTGAGGATATTTCCTTTTTCACCATAGCCCTCTATGGGCTTCCAAATATCACTTTGCCAATTCCACCAGAACTGTCTTAGCGAAAGGCTTCTTGAGGAGAAAGCTGTAACTCTGTGAGATGATTTCACAGAACACAAAGAAGTTTCTCAGAAAGCTTCTTTCTCTTTGTTATCGGAGGATATTCCCTTTGGCCCTATAGTCTTCAAAGGGATCCGAAATATCTGTTCTCAGATTCCACAGAAATAAGGCTAGCAAAGAGATCTACGAAACACAGATGTAAGTCTGTGAGATGAATTCACAGAACACTAAGCAGTTTCTCAGAAAGCTTCTTTCCAGATTTCATCTGAGGATATTTCCTTTTTCACCATAGCCCTCTATGGGCTTCAAAATATCACTTTGCCAATTCCACAAGAACTGTCTTAGCGAAAGGCTTCTTGAGGGGAAAGCTGTAACTCTGTGAGATGATTTCACAGAACACAAAGAAGTTTCTCAGAAAGCTTCTTTCTCTTTGTTAACGGAGGATATTTCCTTTGGCCCTATAGTCTTCAAAGGGATCCGAATTATCTGTTCTCAGATTCCACAGAAATAAGGCTAGCAAAGAGATCTACGAAATACAGATGTAACTCTGAGAGTGGAAGTCACACATCAGAGAGCAGTTTCTCAGAAAGCTTCTTTCCAGATTTCATCTGAGGATATTTCCTTTTTCACCATAGCCCTCTATGGGCTTCCAAATATCACTTTGCCAATTCCACAAGAACTGTCTTAGCGAAAGGCTTCTTGAGGGGAAAGCTGTAACTCTGTGAGATGATTTCACAGAACACAAAGAAGTTTCTCAGAAAGCTTCTTTCTTTTTGTTATCGGAGGATATTTCCTTTGGCCCTATAGTCTTCAAAGGTATCCGAAATATCTGATCTCAGATTTCACAGAAATAAGGCTAGCAAAGAGAACTACGAAACACAGATGTAAGTCTGTGAGATGAATTCACAGAACACTAAGCAGTTTCTCAGAAAGCATCTTTCCAGATTTCATCTGAGAATATTTCCTTTTTCACCATAGCCCTCTATGGGCTTCCAAATATCACTTTGCCAATTCCACAAGAACTGTCTTAGCGAAAGGCTTCTTGAGGAGAAAGCTGTAACTCTGTGAGATGATTTCACAGAACACAAAGAAGTTTCTCAGAAAGCTTGTTTCTCTTTGTTATCGGAGGATATTTCCTTTGGCCCTATAGTCTTCAAAGGGATCCGAAATATCTGTTCTCAGATTCCACAGAAATAAGGCTAGCAAAGAGATCTACGAAACACAGATGTAACTCTGTGAGATGAATTCACAGAACACTAAGCAGTTTCTCAGAAAGCTTCTTTCCATATTTCATCTGAGGATATTTCCTTTTTCACCATAGCCCTCTATGGGCTTCCAAATATCACTTTGCCAATTCCACAGGAACCGTCTAAGCGAAAGGCTTCTTGAGGGGAAAGCTGTAACTCTGTGAGATGATTTCACAGAACACAAAGAAGTTTCTCAGAAAGCCTCTTTCTCTTTGTTATCGGAGGATATTTCCTTTGGCCCTATAGTCTTCAAAGGGATCCGAAATATCTGTTCTCAGATTCCACAGAAATAAGGCTAGCAAAGAGATCCACGAAATACTGATGTAACTCTGTGAGTGGAAGTCACACATCACAGAGCAGTTTCTCAGAAAGCTTCTTTCCAGATTTCATCTGAGGATATTTCCTTTTTCACCATAGCCCTCTATGGGCTTCCAAATATCACTTTGCCAATTCCACAGGAACCGTCGAAGCGAAAGGCTTCTTGAGGGGAAAGCTGTAACTCTGTGAGATGATTTCACAGAACACAAAGAAGTTTCTCAGAAAGCCTCTTTCTCTTTGTTATCGGACGATATTTCCTTTGGCCCTATAGTCTTCAAAGGGATCCGAAATATCTGTTCTCAGATTCCACAGAAATAAGGCTAGCAAAGAGATCCACGAAATACTGATGTAACTCTGTGAGTGGAAGTCACACATCACAGAACAGTTTCTTAGAAAGCTTCTTTCCAGATTTCATCTGAGAATATTTCCTTTTTCACCATAGCCCTCTATGGGCTTCCAAATATCACTTTGCCAATTCCACAAGAACTGTCTTAGCGAAAGGCTTCTTGAGGGGAAAGCTGTAACTCTGGAGATGATTTCACAGAACACAAAGAAGTTTCTCAGAAAGCTACTTTCTCTTTGTTATCGGAGGATATTTCCTTTTGCCCGATAGTTTTCAAAGGGATCCGAAATATCTGTTCTCAGATTCCACAGAAATAAGGCTAGCAAAGAGATACACGAAATACAGATGTAACTCTGAGAGTGGAAGTCACACATCACAGAGCAGTTTCTCAGAAAGCTTCTTTCCAGATTTCCTCAGAGGATATTTCCATTTTCAACATAGCCCTCTACGGGCTTCCAAATATCACTTTGCCAATTCCACAAGAACCGTCTTAGGGAAGGGCTTCTTGAGGGGAAAGCTGTAACTCTGTGAGATGATTTCACAGAACACAAAGAAGTTTGTCAGAAAGCTTCTTTCTCTTTGTTATCGGAGGATATTTCCTTTGGCCCTATAGTCTTCAAAGGGATCCGAAATATCTGTTCTCAGATTCCACAGAAATAAGGCTAGCAAAGAGATCTACGAAACACAGATGTAACTCTGTGAGATGAATTCACAGAACACTAAGCAGTTTCTCAGAAAGCTTCTTTCCAGATTTCATCTGAGGATATTTCCTTTTTCACCATAGCCCTCTATGGGCTTCCAAATATCACTTTGCCAATTCCACAAGAACTGTCTTAGCAAAAGGCTTCTTGAGGGGAAAGCTGTAACTCTGCGAGATGATTTCACAGAACACAAAGAAGTTTGTCAGAAAGCTTCTTTCTCTTTGTTATCGGAGGATATTTCCTTTGGCCCTATAGTCTTCAAAGGGATCCGAAATATCTGTTCTCAGATTCCACAGAAATAAGGCTAGCAAAGAGATCTACGAAACACAAATGTAACTCTGTGAGATGAATTCACAGAACACTAAGCAGTTTCTCAGAAAGCTTCTTTCCAGATTTCATCTGAGGATATTTCCTTTTTCACCATAGCCCTCTATGGGCTTCCAAATATCACTTTGCCAATTCCACAAGAACTGTCTTAGCGAAAGGCTTCTTGAGGGGAAAGCTGTAACTCTGTGAGATGATTTCACAGAACACATAGACGTTTCTCAGAAAGCTTCTTTCTCTTTGTTATCGGAGGATATTTCCTTTGGATCTATAGTCTTCAAAGGGATCCGAAATATCTCTTCTCAGATTCCACAGAAATAAGGCTAGCAAAGACAGCCACGAAATACAGATGTAACTCTGAGAGTGGAAGTCACACATCACAGAGCAGTTTCTCAGAAAGCTTCTTTCCAGATTTCATCTGAGGATATTTCCTTTTTCAACATAGCCCTCTATGGGCTTCCAAATATCACTTTGCCAATTCCACAAGAACTGTCTTAGCGAAAGGCTTCTTGAGGGGAAAGCTGTAACTCTGTGAGATGATTTCCAGAACACGAAGAAGTTTCTCAGAAAGCTTCTTTCTCTTTGTTAACGGAGGATATTTCCTTTGGCCTATAGTCTTCAAAGGGATCCGAAATATCTGTTCTCAGATTCCACAGAAATAAGGCTAGCAAAGAGATCTAAGAAACACAGATGTAACTCTGTGAGATGAATTCACAGAACACTAAGCAGTTTCTCAGTAAGCTTCTTTCCAGATTTCATCTGAGGATATTTCCTTTTTCACCATAGCCCTCTATGGGCTTCCAAATATCACTTTGCCAATTCCACAAGAACTGTCTTAGCGAAAGGATTCTTGAGGGGAAAGCTGTAACTCTGTGAGATGATTTCACAGAACACAAAGACGTTTCTCAGAAAGCTTCTTTCTCTTTGTTATCGGAGGATATTTCCTTTGGCCCTATAGTCTTCAAAGGGATCCGAAATATCTGTTCTCAGATTCCACAGAAATAAGGCTAGCAAAGAGATCTACGAAACACAGATGTAACTCTGTGAGATGAATTCACAGAACACTAAGCAGTTTCTCAGAAAGCTTCTTTCCAGATTTCATCTGAGGATATTCCCTTTTTCACCATAGCCCTCTATGGGCTTCCAAATATCACTTTGCCAATTCCACAAGAACTGTCTTAGCGAAAGGCTTCTTGAGGGGAAAGCTGTAACTCTGTGAGATGATTTCACAGAACACAAAGTAGTTTCTCAGAAACCTTCTTTCTCTTTGTTATCGGAGGATATTTCGTTTGGCCCCATAATCTTCAAAGGGATCCGAAATATCTGTTCTCAGATTCCACAGAAATAAGGCTAACAAAGAGATCCACGAAATACAGATGTAACTCTGAGAGTGGAAGTCACACATCACAGAGCAGTTTCTCAGAAAGCTTCTTTCCAGATTTCATCTGAGGATATTTCGTTTTTCACCATAGCCCTCTATGGGCTTCCAAATATCACTTTGCCAATTCCACAATAACTGTGTTAGCGAAAGGCTTCTTGAGGGAAAGCTGTAACTCTGTGAGATAATTTCACAGAACACAAAGAAGTTTCTCAGAAAGCTTCTTTCTCTTTGTTATCGGAGGATATTTCCTTTGGCCCTATAGTCTTCAAAGGGATCCGAAATATCTGTTCTCAGATTCCACAGAAAGAAGGCTAGCAAAGAGATCCACGAAATACTGATGTAACTCTGTGAGTGGAAGTCACACATCACAGAGTAGTTTCTCAGAAAGCTTCTTTCCAGATTTCATCTGAGGATATTTCCTTTTTCACCATAGCCCTCTATGGGCTTCCAAATATCACTTTCCAATTCCACAAGAACTCTCTTAGCGAAAGGCTTCTTGAGGGGAAAGCTGTAACTCTGTGAGGTGATTTCACGGAACACAAAGAAGTTTCTCTGAAAGCTTCTTTCTCTTTGTTATCGGAGGACATTTCCTTTGGCCCTATAGTCTTCAAAGGGATCCGAAATATCTGTTCTCAGATTCCACAGAAATAAGGCTAGCAAAGAGATCCACGAAATAGTGATGTAACTCTGTGAGTGGAAGTCACACATCACAGAACAGTTTCTCAGAAAGCTTCTTTCCAGATTTCATCTGAGGATATTTCCTTTTTCACCATAGCCCTCTATGGGCTTCCAAATATCACTTTGCCAATGCCACGAGAACTCTCTTAGCGAAAGGGTTCTTGAGGAGAAACCTGTAACTCTGTGAGATGATTTCGGAGAACACAAAGAAGTTTCTCAGAAAGCTTCTTTCTCTTTGTTATCGGAGGATATTTCTTTGGCCCTATAGTCTTCAGAGGGATCCGAAATATCTGTTCTCAGATTCCACAGAAATAAGGCTAGCAAAGAGATCTACGAAACACAGATGTAACTCTGTGAGATGAATTCACACAACACTAAGCAGTTTCTCAGAAAGCTTCTTTCCAGATTTCATCTGAGGATATATCCTTTTTCACCATAGCCCTCTATGGGCTTCCAAATATCACTTTGCCAATTCCACAAGAACTGTCTTAGCGAAAGGCTTCTTGAGGAGAAAGCTGTGACTCTGTGAGGTGGTTTCACAGAACACAAAGAAGTTTCTCAGAAAGCTTCTTTCACTTTTTTATCGGAGGATATTTCCTTTGGCCCTATAGTCTTCAAAGGGAACCGAAATATCTGTTCTCAGAATCCACAGAAATAAGGCTAGCAAAGAGATCTACGAAACAGAGATGTAACTCTGTGATATGAATTCACAGAACACTAAGCAGTTTCACAGAAAGCTTCTTTCCAGATTTCATCTGAGGATATTTCCGTTTTCACCATAGCCCTCTATGGGCTTCCAAATATCACTTTGCCAATTCCACAAGAACTGTCTTAGCGAAAGGCTTCTTGACGGGAAAGCTGTAACTCTGGAGATGATTTCACAGAACACAAAGAAGTTTCTCAGAAAGCTACTTTCTCTTTGTTTTCGAAGGATATTTCCTTTTGCCCTATAGTCTTCAAAGGGATCCGAAATATCTGTTCTCAATTTCCACAGAAATAAGGCTAGCAAAGAGATACACGAAATACAGATGTAACTCTGAGAGTGGAAGTCACACATCACAGAGCAGTTTCTCGGAAAGCTTATTTCCAGATTTCCTCTGAGGATATTTCCATTTTCAACATAGCACTCTACGGGCTTCCAAATATCACTTTGCCAATTCCACAAGAACTGTCTTAGGGAAGGGCTTCTTGAGGGGAAAGCTGTAACTCTGTGAGATGATTTCACAGAACACAAAGAAGTTTCTCAGAAAGCTTCTTTCTCTTTGTTATCGGAGGATATTTCCTTTGGCCCTATAGTCTTCAAAGGTATCCGAAATATCTGTTCTCAGATTCCACAGAAATAAGGCTAGCAAAGAGATCTACGAAACACAGATGTAACTCTGTGAGATGAATTCACAGAACACTAAGCAGTTTCTCAGAAAGCTTCTTTCCAGATTTCATCTGAGGATATTTCCTTTTTCACCATAGCCCTCTATGGGCTTCCAAATATCACTTTGCCAATTCCACAAGAACTGTCTTAGCGAAAGGCTTCCTGAGGGGAAAGCTGTAACTCTGTGAGATGATTTCACAGAACACAAAGAAGTTTCTCAGAAAGCTTCTTTCTCTTTGTTATCGGAGGATATTTCCTTTGGCCCTATAGTCTTCAAAGGGATCCGAAATATCTGTTCTCAGATTCGACAGAAATAAGGCTAGCAAAGAGATCTATGAAACACAGATGTAACTCTGTGAGATGAATTCACAGAACACTAAGCAGTTTCTCAGAAAGCTTCTTTCCAGATTTCATCTGAGGATATTTCCTTTTTCACCATAGCCCTCTATGGGCTTCCAAATATCACTTTGCCAATTCCACAAGAACTGTCTAAGCGAAAGGCTTCTTGAGGGGAAAGCTGTAACTCTGTGAGATGATTTCACAGAACACAAAGAAGTTTCTCAGAAAGCCTCTTTCTCTTTGTTATCGGAGGATATTTCCTTTGGCCCTATAGTCTTCAAAGGGATTCGAAATATCTGTTCTCAGATTCCACAGAAATAGGCTAGCAAAGAGATCCACGAAATACTGATGTAACTCTGTGAGTGGAAATCACACATCACAGAACAGTTTCTCAGAAAGCTTCTTTCCAGATTTCATCTGAGGATAAATCCTTTTTCACCATAGCCCTCTATGGGCTTCCAAATATCACTTTGCCAATTCCACAAGAACTGTCTTAGCGAAAGGCTTCTTGAGGTGAAAGCTGTGACTCTGTGAGGTGGTTTAACAGAACACAAAGAAGATTCTCAGAAAGCTTCTTTCTCTTTGTTATCGGAGGATATTTCCTTTGGCCCTATAGTCTTCAAAGGGAACCGAAATATCTGTTCTCAGATTCCACAGAAATAAGGCTAGCAAAGAGATCTACGAAACAGAGATGTAACTCTGTGATATGAATTCACAGAACACTAAGCAGTTTCACAGAAAGCTTCTTTCCAGATTTCATCTGAGGATATTTCCTTTTTCACCATAGCCCTCTACGGGCTTCCAAATATCACTTTGCCAATTCCACAAGAACTGTCTTAGGGAAGGGCTTCTTGAGGGGAAAGTTGTAACTCTCTGAGATGATTTCACAGAACACAAAGAAGTTTCTCAGAAAGCTTCTTTCTCTTTGTTATCGGAGGATATTTCCTTTGGCCCTATAGTCTTCAAAGGGATCCGAAATATCTGTTCTCAGATTCCACAGAAATAAGGCTAGCAAAGAGATCTACGAAACACAGATGTAACTCTGTGAGATGAATTCACAGAACACTAAGCAGTTTCTCAGAAAGCTTCTTTACAGATTTCATCTGAGGATATATCCATTTTCACCATAGCCCTCTATGGGCTTCCAAATATCACTTTGCCAATTCCACAAGAACTGTCTTAGCGAAAGGCTTCTTGAGGAGAAAGCTGTGACTCTGTGAGGTGGTTTCACAGAACACAAAGAAGTTTCTCAGAAAGCTTCTTTCACTTTGTTATCGGAGGATATTTCCTTTGGCCCTATAGTCTTCAAAGGGAACCGAAATATCTGTTCTCAGAATCCACAGAAATAAGGCTAGCAAAGAGATCTACGAAACAGAGATGTAACTCTGTGATATGAATTCACAGAACACTAAGCAGTTTCACAGAAAGCTTCTTTCCAGATTTCATCTGAGGATATTTCCGTTTTCACCATAGCCCTCTATGGGCTTCCAAATATCACTTTGCCAACTCCACAAGAACTGTCTTAGCGAAAGGCTTCTTGACGGGAAAGCTGTAACTTTGGAGATGATTTCACAGAACACAAAGAAGTTTCTCAGAAAGCTACTTTCTCTTTGTTATCGGAGGATATTTCCTTTTGCCCTATAGTCTTCAAAGGGATCCGAAATATCTGTTCTCAATTTCCACAGAAATAAGGCTAGCAAAGAGATACACGAAATACAGATGTAACTCTGAGAGTGGAAGTCACACATCACAGAGCAGTTTCTCAGAAAGCTTCTTTCCAGATTTCCTCTGAGGATATTTCCATTTTCAACATAGCACTCTACGGGCTTCCAAATATCACTTTGCCAATTCCACAAGAACTGTCTTTGGGAAGGGCTTCTTGAGGGGAAAGCTGTAACTCAGTGAGATGATTTCACAGAACACAAAGAAGTTTCTCAGAAAGCTTCTTTCTCTTTGTTATCGGAGGATATTTCCTTTGGCCCTATAGTCTTCAAAGGTATCCGAAATATCTGTTCTCAGATTCCACAGAAATAAGGCTAGCAAAGAGATATACGAAACACAGATGTAACTCTGTGAGATGAATTCACAGAACACTAAGCAGTTTCTCAGAAAGCTTCTTTCCAGATTTCATCTGAGGATATTTCCTTTTTCACCATAGCCCTCTATGGGCTTCCAAATATCACTTTGCCAATTCCACAAGAACTGTCTTAGCAAAAGGCTTCTTGAGGGGAAAGCTGTAACTCTGTGAGATGATTTCACAGAACACAAAGAAGTTTCTCAGAAAGCTTCTTTCTCTTTGTTATCGGAGGATATTTCCTTTGGCCCTATAGTCTTCAAAGGGATCCGAAATATCTGTTCTCAGAGTCCACAGAAATAAGGCTAGCAAAGAGATCTACGAAACACAAATGTAACTCTGTGAGATGAATTCACAGAACACTAAGCAGTTTCTCAGAAAGCTTCTTTCCAGATTTCATCTGAGGATATATCCTTTTTCACCATAGCCCTCTATGGGCTTCCAAATATCACTTTGCCAATTCCACAAGTACTGTCTTAGCGAAAGGCATCTTGAGGGGAAAGCTGTAACTCTGTGAGATGATTTCACAGAACACAAAGAAGTTTCTCAGAAAGCTTCTTTCTCTTTGTTATCGGAGGATATTTCCTTTGGATCTATAGTCTTCAAAGGGATCCGAAATATCTGTTCTCAGATTCGACAGAAATAAGGCTAGCAAATAGATCTATGAAACACAGATGTAACTCTGTGAGATGAATTCACAGAACACTAAGCAGTTTCTCAGAAAGCTTCTTTCCAGATTTCATCTGAGGATATTTCCTTTTTCACCATAGCCCTCTATGGGCTTCCAAATATCACTTTGCCAATTCCACAAGAACTGTCTAAGCGAAAGGCTTCTTGAGGCGAAAGCTGTAACTCTGGAGATGATTTCACAGAACACAAAGAAGTTTCTCAGAAAGCTTCTTTCTCTTTGTTATCGGAGGATATTTCCTTTGGCCCTATAGTCTTCAAAGGGATCCGAAATATCTGTTCTCAGATTCCACAGAAATAAGGCTAGCAAAGAGATCTACGAAACACAAATGTAACTCTGTGAGATGAATTCACAGAACACTAAGCAGTTTCTCAGAAAGCTTCTTTCCAGATTTCATCTGATGATATTTCCTTTTCAACATAGCCCTCTAAGGGCTTCCAAATATCACTTTGCCAATTCTACAAGAACTGTCTTAGCGAAAGGCTTCTTGAGGGGAAAGCTGTAACTCTGTGAGATGATTTCACAGAACACAAAGAAGTTTCTCAGAAAGCTTCATTCTCTTTGTTATCGGAGGATATTTCCTTTGGCCCTATAGTCTTCAAAGGGATCCGAAATATCTGTTCTCAGATTCCACAGAAATAAGGCTAGCAAAGAGATCTACGAAACACAAATGTAACTCTGTGAGATGAATTCACAGAACACTAAGCAGTTTCTCAGAAAGCTTCTTTCCAGATTTCATCTGAGGATATTTCCTTTTTCACCATAGCCCTCTATGGGCTTCCAAATATCACTTTGCCAATTCCACAAGAACTGTCTTAGCGAAAGGCTTCTTGAGGGGAAAGCTGTAACTCTGTGAGATGATTTCACAGAACACAAAGAAGTTTCTCAGAAAGCTTCTTTCTCTTTGTTATCGGAGGATATTTCCTTTGGCCCTATAGTCTTCAAAATGATCCGAAATATCTGTTCTCAGATTCCACAGAAAGAAGGCTAGCAAAGAGATCCAGGAAATACTGATGTAAATCTGTGAGTGGAAGTCACACATCACAGAACAGTTTCTCAGAAAGCTTCTTTCCAGATGTCATCTGAGGCTATTTCCTTTTTCACCGAAGCCCTCTTTTTGCTTCCAAATATCATTTTGCCAATTCCACAAGAACTGTCTTAGCGAAAGGCTTCTTCAGGGGAAAGCTGTAACTCTGTGAGATGATTTCACAGAACACAAAGAAGATTCTCAGAAAGCTTCTTTCTCTTTGTTATCGGAGGATATTTCCTTTGGCCCTATAGTCTTCAAAGGGATCCGAAATATCTGTTCTCAGATTCCACAGAAATAAGGCTAGCAAATAGATCTACGAAACACAGATGTAACTCTGTGAGATGAATTCACAGAACACTAAGCAGTTTCTCAGAAAGCTTCTTTCCAGATTTCATCTGAGGATATTTCCTTTTTCACCATAGCCCTCTATGGGCTTCCAAATATAACTTTGCCAATTCCACAAGAACTGTCTTAGGGAAAGGATTCTTCAGGGGAAAGCTGTAACTCTGTGAGATGATTTCACAGAACACAAAGAAGTTTCTCAGAAAGCTTCTTTCTCTTTGTTATCGGAGGATATTTCCTTTGGCCCTATAGTCTTCAAAGGGATCCGAAATATCTGTTCTCAGATTCCACAGAAATAAGGCTAGCAAAGAGATCTACGAAACACATATGTAACTCTGTGAGATGAATTCACAGAACACTAAGCAGTTTCTCAGAAAGCTTCTTTCCAGATTTCATCTGAGGATATTCCCTTTTTCACCATAGCCCTCTATGGGCTTCCAAATATCACTTTGCCAATTCCACAAGAACTGTCTTAGGGAAAGGCTTCTTGAGGGGAAAGCTGTAACTCTGTGAGATGATTTCACAGAACACAAAGAAGTTTTCAGAAAGCTTCTTTCTCTTTGTTATCGGAGGATATTTCCTTTGGCCCCATAGTCTTCAAAGGGATCCGAAATATCTGTTCTCAGATTCCACAGAAATAAGGCTAGCAAAGAGATCCACGAAATACAGATGTAACTCTGAGAGTGGAAGTCACACATCACAGAGCAGTTTCTCAGAAAGCTTCTTTCCAGATTTCATCTGAGGATATTTCCTTTTTCACCATAGCCCTCTATGGACTTCCAAATATCACTTTGCCAATTCCACAAGAACTGTCTTAGCGAAAGGCTTCTTGAGGGAAAGCTGTAACTCTGTTAGGTGATTTCACAGAACACAAAGAAGTTTCTCAGAAAGCTTCTTTCTCTTTGTTATCGGAGGATATTTCCTTTGGCCCTATAGTCTTCAAAGGGATCCGAAATATCTGTTCTCAGATTCCACAGAATGAAGGCTAGCAAAGAGATCCACGAAATACTGATGTAACTCTGTGAGTGGAAGTCACACATCACAGAGTAGTTTTTCAGAAAGCTTCTTTCCAGATTTCATCTGAGGATATTTCCTTTTTCACCATAGCCATCTAAGGGCTTCCAAATATCACTTTCCAATTCCACAAGAACTCTCTTAGCGAAAGGCTTCTTGAGGGGAAAGCTGTAACTCTGTGAGGTGATTTCACAGAACACAAAGAAGTTTCTCTGAAAGCTTCATTCTCTTTGTTATCGGAGGACATTTCCTTTGGCCCTATAGTCTTCAAAGGGATCCGAAATATCTTTTCTCAGATTCCACAGAAAGAAGGATAGCAAAGAGATCCACGAAATAGTGATGTAACTCTGTGAGTGGAAGTCACACATCACAGAGCAGTTTCTCAGAAAGCTTCTTTCCAGATTTCATCTGAGGATATTTCCTTTTTCACTATAGCCCTCTATGGGCTTCCAAATATCACTTTGCCAATGCCACGAGAACTGTCTTAGCCAAAGGGTTCTTGAGGAGAAAGCTGTAACTCTGTGAGATGATTTCGGAGAACACAAAGAAGTTTCTCAGAAAGCTTCTTTCTCTTTGTTATCGGAGGATATTTCTTTGGCCCTATAGTCTTCAAAGGGATCCGAAATATCTGTTCTCAGATTCCACAGAAATAAGGCTAGCAAAGAGATCTAGGAAACACAGATGTAACTCTGTGAGATGAATTCACAGAACACTAAGCAGTTTCTCAGAAAGCTTCTTTCCAGATTTCATCTGAGGATATATCCTTTTTCACCATAGCCCTCTATGGGCTTTGAAATATCACTTTGCCAATTCCACAAAAACTGTCTTAGCGAAAGGCTTCTTGAAGGGAGAGCTCTAACTCTGGAGATGATTTCACAGAACACAAAGAAGTTTCTCAGAAAGCATCTTTCTCTTAGTTATCGGAGGATATTTAATTTGGCCCTATAGTCTTCAAAGGGATCCGAAATATCTGTTCTCAGATTCCACAGAAATAAGGCTAGCAAAGAGATACACGAAATTCAGATGTAACTCTGAGAGTGGAAGTCACACATCACAGAGCAGTTTCTCAGAAAGCCGATTTCCAGATTTCCTCTGAGGATATTTCCTTTTTCAACATAGCCCTCTACGGGCTTCCAAATATCACTTTGCCAATTCCACAAGAACTGTCTTAGCGAAGGGCTTCTTGAGGGGAAAGCTGTAACTCTGTGAGATGATTTCACAGAATACAAAGAAGTTTCTCAGAAACCTTCTTTCTCTTTGTTATCGGAGGATATTTCCTTTGGATCTATAGTCTTCAAAGGGATCCGAAATATCTGTTCTCAGATTCCACAGAAAGAAGGCAGGCAAAGAGATCCACGAAATACAGATGTAACTCTGAGAGTGGAAGTCACACATCACAGAGCAGTTTCAAGGAAAGCTTCTTTCCAGATTTCATCTGAGGATATTTCCTTTTTCACCATAGCCCTCTATGGGCTTCCAAATATCACTTTGCCAATTCCACAAGAACTGTCTTAGCGAAAGGCTTCTTGAGGGGAAAGCTGTAACTCTGTGAGATGATTTCACAGAACACAAAGAAGTTTCTCAGAAAGCTTCTTTCTCTTTGTTATCGGAGGATATTTCCTTTGGCCCTATAGTCTTCAAAGGTATCCGAAATATCTGTTCTCAGATTCCACAGAAATAAGGCTAGCAAAGAGATCTACGAAACACAGATGTAACTCTGTGAGATGAATTCACAGAACACTAAGCAGTTTCTCAGAAAGCTTCTTTCCAGATTTCATCTGAGGATATTTCCTTTTTCACCATAGCCCTCTATGGGCTTCCAAATATCACTTTGCCAATTCCACAAGAACTGTCTTAGCGAAAGGCTTCTTGAGGGGAAAGCTGTAACTCTGTGAGATGATTTCACAGAACACAAAGAAGTTTCTCAGAAAGCTTCTTTCTCTTTGTTATCGGAGGATATTTCCTTTGGATCTGTAGTCTTCAAAGGGATCCGAAATATCTGTTCTCAGATTCGACAGAAATAAGGCTAGCAAAGAGATCTATGAAACACAGATGTAACTCTGTGAGATGAATTCACAGAACACTAAGCAGTTTCTCAGAAAGCTTCTTTCCAGATTTCATCTGAGGATATTTCCTTTTTCACCATAGCCCTCTATGGGCTTCCAAATATCACTTTGCCAATTCCACAAGAACTGTCTAAGCGAAAGGCTTCATGAGGGGAAAGCTGTAACTCTGTGAGATGATTTCACAGAACACAAAGAAGTTTCTCAGAAAGCCTCTTTCTCTTTGTTATCGGAGTATATTTCCTTTGGCCCTATAGTCTTCAAAGGGATTCGAAATATCTGTTCTCAGATTCCACAGAAATAAGGCTAGCAAAGAGATCCACGAAATACTGATGTAACTCTGTGAGTGGAAGTCACACATCACAGAACAGTTTCTCAGAAAGCTTCTTTCCATATTTCATCTGAGGATATATCCTTTTTAACCATAGCCCTCTATGGGCTTCCAAATATCACTTTGCCAATTCCACAAGAACTGTCTTAGCGAAAGGCTTCTTGAGGGGAAAGCTGTAACTCTGTGAGATGATTTCACATAACACAAAGAAGTTTCTCAGAAAGCTTCTTTCTCTTTGTTATCGGAGGATATTTCCTTTGGCCCTATAGTCTTCAAAGGGATCCGAAATATCTGTTCTCAGATTCCACAAAAATAAGGCTAGCAAAGAGATCTACGAAACACAGATGTAACTCTGTGAGATGAATTCACAGAACACTAAGCAGTTTCTCAGAAAGCTTCTTTCCAGATTTCATCTGAGTATATTCCCTTTTTCACCATAGCCCTCTATGGGCTTCCAAATATCACTTTGCCAATTCCACAAGAACTGTCTTACCGAAAGGCTTCTTGAGGGGAAAGCTGTAACTCTGTGAGATGATTTCACAGAACACAAAGAAGTTTTCAGAAAGCTTCTTTCTCTTTGTTATCGGAGGATATTTCCTTTGGCCCCATAGTCTTCAAAGGGATCCGAAATATCTGTTCTCAGATTCCACAGAAATAAGGCTAGCAAAGAGATCCACGAAAAACAGATGTAACTCTGAGAGTGGAAGTCACACATCACAGAGCAGTTTCTCAGAAACTTCTTTCCAGATTTCATCTGAGGATATTTCGTTTTTCACCATAGCCCTCTATGGACTTCCAAATATCACTTTGCCAATTCCACAAGAACTGTCTTAGCGAAAGGCTTCTTGAGGGAAAGCTGTAACTCTGTTAGGTGATTTCACAGAACACAAAGAAGTTTCTCAGAAAGCTTCTTTCTCTTTGTTATCGGAGGATATTTCCTTTGGCCCTATAGTCTTCAAAGGGATCCGAAATATCTGTTCTCAGATATCCACAGAATGAAGGCTAGCAAAGAGATCCACGAAATACTGATGTAACTCTGTGAGTGGAAGTCACACATCACAGAGTAGTTTTTCAGAAAGCTTCCTTCCAGATTTCATCTGAGGATATTTCCTTTTTCACCATAGCCATCTAAGGGCTTCCAAATATCACTTTCCAATTCCACAAGAACTCTCTTAGCGAAAGGCTTCTTGAGGGGAAAGCTGTAACTCTGTGAGGTGATTTCACAGAACAGAAAGAAGTTTCTCTGAAAGCTTCTTTCTCTTTGTTATCGGAGGACATTTCCTTTGGCCCTATAGTCTTCAAAGGGATCCGAAATATCTTTTCTCAGATTCCACAGAAAGAAGGCTAGCAAAGAGATCCACGAAATAGTGATGTAACTCTGTGAGTGGAAGTCACACATCACAGAGCAGTTTCTCAGAAAGCTTCTTTCCAGATTTCATCTGAGGATATTTCCTTTTTCACCATAGCCCTCTATGGGCTTCCAAATATCACTTTGCCAATGCCACGAGAACTGTCTTAGCGAAAGGGTTCTTGAGGAGAAAGCTGTAACTCTGTGAGATGATTTCGGAGAACACAAAGAAGTTTCTCAGAAAGCTTCTTTCTCTTTGTTATCGGAGGATATTTCTTTGGCCCTATAGTCTTCAAAGGGATCCGAAATATCTGTTCTCAGATTCCACAGAAATAAGGCTAGCAAAGAGATCTACGAAACACAGATGTAACTCTGTGAGATGAATTCACAGAACACTAAGCAGTTTCTTAGAAAGCTTCTTTCCAGATTTCATCTGAGGATATATCCTTTTTCACCATAGCCCTCTATGGGCTTCGAAATATCACTTTGCCAATTCCACAAAAACTGTCTTAGCGAAAGGCTTCTTGAAGGGAGAGCTGTAACTCTGGAGATGATTTCACAGAACACAAAGAAGTTTTCAGAAAGCTTCTTTCTCTTTGTTATCGGAGGATATTTCCTTTGGCCCCATAGTCTTCAAAGGGATCCGAAATATCTGTTCTCAGATTCCACAGAAATAAGGCTAGCAAAGAGATCCACGAAAAACAGATGTAACTCTGAGAGTGGAAGTCACACATCACAGAGCAGTTTCTCAGAAACTTCTTTCCAGATTTCATCTGAGGATATTTCGTTTTTCACCATAGCCCTCTATGGACTTCCAAATATCACTTTGCCAATTCCACAAGAACTGTCTTAGCGAAAGGCTTCTTGAGGGAAAGCTGTAACTCTGTTAGGTGATTTCACAGAACACAAAGAAGTTTCTCAGAAAGCTTCTTTCTCTTTGTTATCGGAGGATATTTCCTTTGGCCCTATAGTCTTCAAAGGGATCCGAAATATCTGTTCTCAGATATCCACAGAATGAAGGCTAGCAAAGAGATCCACGAAATACTGATGTAACTCTGTGAGTGGAAGTCACACATCACAGAGTAGTTTTTCAGAAAGCTTCTTTCCAGATTTCATCTGAGGATATTTCCTTTTTCACCATAGCCATCTAAGGGATTCCAAATATCACTTTCCAATTCCACAAGAACTCTCTTAGCGAAAGGCTTCTTGAGGGGAAAGCTGTAACTCTGTGAGGTGATTTCACAGAACACAAAGAAGTTTCTCTGAAAGCTTCTTTCTCTTTGTTATCGGAGGACATTTCCTTTGGCCCTATAGTCTTCAAAGGGATCCGAAATATCTTTTCTCAGATTCCACAGAAAGAAGGCTAGCAAAGAGATCCACGAAATAGTGATGTAACTCTGTGAGTGGAAGTCACACATCACAGAGCAGTTTCTCAGAAAGCTTCTTTCCAGATTTCATCTGAGGATATTTCCTTTTTCACCATAGCCCTCTATGGGCTTCCAAATATCACTTTGCCAATGCCACGAGAACTGTCTTAGCCAAAGGGTTCTTGAGGAGAAAGCTGTAACTCTGTGAGATGATTTCGGAGAACACAAAGAAGTTTCTCAGAAAGCTTCTTTCTCTTTGTTATCGGAGGATATTTCTTTGGCCCTATAGTCTTCAAAGGGATCCGAAATATCTGTTCTCAGATTCCACAGAAATAAGGCTAGCAAAGAGATCTACGAAACACAGTTGTAACTCTGTGAGATGAATTCACAGAACACAAAGCAGTTTCTTAGAAAGCTTCTTTCCAGATTTCATCTGAGGATATATTCTTTTTCACCATAGCCCTCTATGGGCTTCGAAATATCACTTTGCCAATTCCACAAAAACTGTCTTAGCGAAAGGCTTCTTGAAGGGAGAGCTGTAACTCTGGAGATGATTTCACAGAACACAAAGAAGTTTCTCAGAAAGCATCTTTCTCTTAGTTATCGGAGGATATTTCCTTTGGCCCTATACTCTTCAAAGGGATCCGAAATATCTGTTCTCAGATTCCACAGAAATAAGGCTAGCAAAGAGATACACGAAATACAGATGTAACTCTGAGAGTGGAAGTCACACATCACAGAGCAGTTTCTCAGAAAGCCGATTTCCAGATTTCCTCTGAGGATATTTCCTTTTTCAACATAGCCCTCTACGGGCTTCCAAATATCACTTTGCCAATTCCACAAGAACTGTCTTAGCGAAGGGCTTCTTGAGGGGAAAGCTGTAACTCTGTGAGATGATTTCACAGCATACAAAGAAGTTTCTCAGAAAGCTTTTTCTCTTTGTTATCGGAGCATATTTCCTTTGGATCTATAGTCTTCAAAGGGATCCGAAATATCTGTTCTCAGATTCCACAGAAATAAGGCTAGCAAAGAGATCTACGAAACACAGATGTAACTCTGAGAGTGGAAGTCACACATCACAGAGCAGTTTCTCAGAAAGCTTCTTTCCAGATTTCATCTGAGGATATTTCCTTTTTCACCATAGCCCTCTATGGGCTTCCAAATATCACTTTGCCAATTCCACAAGAACTGTCTTAGCGAAAGGCTTCTTGAGGGGAAAGCTGTAACTCTGTGAGATGATTTCACAGAACACAAAAAGTTTCTCAGAAATATTCTGTCTCTTTGTTATCGGAGGATATTTCCTTTGGCCCTATAGTCTTCAAAGGGATCCGAAATATCTGTTCTCAGATTCCACAGAAATAAGGTTAGCAAAGAGATCTACGAAACACCGATGTAACTCTGTGAGATGAATTCACAGAAAACTAAGCAGTTTCTCAGAAAGCTTCTTTCCAGATTTCATCTGAGGATATTTCCTTTTCACCATAGCCCTCTAAGGGCTTCCAAATATCACTTTGCCAATTCTACAAGAACTGTCTTAGCGAAAGGCTTCTTGAGGGGAAAGCTGTAACTCTGTGAGATGATTTCACAGAACACAAAGAAGTTTCTCAGAAAGCTTCTTTCTCTTTGTTATCGGAGGATATTTCCTTTGGCCCTATAGTCTTCAAAGGGATCCGAAATATCTGTTCTCAGATTCCACAGAAATAAGGCTAGCAAAGAGATCTACGAAACACAAATGTAACTCTGTGAGATGAATTCACAGAACACTAAGCAGTTTCTCAGAAAGCTTCTTTCCAGATTTCATCTGAGGATATTTCCTTTTTCACCATAGCCCTCTATGGGCTTCCAAATATCACTTTGCCAATTCCACAAGAACTGTCTTAGCGAAAGGCTTCTTGAGGGGAAAGCTGTAACTCTGTGAGATGATTTCACAGAACACAAAGAAGTTTCTCAGAAAGCTTCTTTCTCTTTGTTATCGGAGGATATTTCCTTTGGCCCTATAGTCTTCAAAATGATCCGAAATATCTGTTCTCAGATTCCACAGAAAGAAGGCTAGCAAAGAGATCCAGGAAATACTGATGTAAATCTGTGAGTGGAAGTCACACATCACAGAACAGTTTCTCAGAGAGCTTCTTTCCAGATGTCATCTCAGGATATTTCCTTTTTCACCATAGCCCTCTATGGGCTTCCAAATATCACTTTGCCAATTCCACAAGAACTGTCTTAGCGAAAGGCTTCTTGAGGGGAAAGCTGTAACTCTGTGAGATGATTTCACAGAACACAAAGAAGTTTCTCTGAAAGCTTCTTTCTCTTTGTTATCGGAGGATATTTCCTTTGGCCCTATAGTCTTCAAAGGGATCCGAAATATCTGTTCTCAGATTCCACAGAATGAAGGCTAGCAAAGAGATCCACGAAATACTGATGTAACTCTGTGAGTGGAAGTCACACATCACAGAGTAGTTTTTCAGAAAGCTTCTTTCCAGATTTCATCTGAGGATATTTCCTTTTTCACCATAGCCCTCTAAGGGCTTCCAAATATCACTTTCCAATTCCACAAGAACTCTCTTAGCGAAAGGCTTCTTGAGGGGAAAGCTGTAACTCTGTGAGGTGATTTCACAGAACACAAAGAAGTTTCTCTGAAAGCTTCTTTCTCTTTGTTATCGGAGGACATTTCCTTTGGCCCTATAGTCTTCAAAGGGATCCGAAATATCTTTTCTCAGATTCCACAGAAAGAAGGCTGGCAAAGAGATCCACGAAATAGTGATGTAACTCTGTGAGTGGAAGTCACACATCACAGAACAGTTTCTCAGAAAGCTTCTTTCCAGATTTCATCTGAGGATATTTCCTTTTTCACCATAGCCCTCTAGGGGCTTCCAAATATCACTTTGCCAATGCCACGAGAACTGTCTTAGCGAAAGGGTTCTTGAGGAGAAAGCTGTAACTCTGTGAGATGATTTCGGAGAACACAAAGAAGTTCCTCAGAAAGCTTCTTTCTCTTTGTTATCGGAGGATATTTCTTTGGCCCTATAGTCTTCAAAGGGATCCGAAATATCTGTTCTCAGATTCCACAGAAATAAGGCTAGCAAAGAGATCTACGAAACACAGATGTAACTCTGTGAGATGAATTCACAGAACACTAAGCAGTTTCTCAGAAAGCTTCATTCCAGATTTCATCTGAGGACATTTCCTTTTTCACCATAGCCCTCTATGGGCTTCCAAATATCACTTTGCCAATTCCACAAGAACTCTCTTAGCAAAAGGCTTCTTGAGGGGAAAGCTGTAACGCTGTGAGATGATTTCACAGAACACAAAGAAGTTTCTCAGAAAGCTTCTTTCTCTTTGTTATCGGAGGATATTTCCTTTGGCCCTATAGTCTTCAAAGGGATCCCAAATATCTGTTCTCAGATTCCACAGAAATAAGGCTAGCAAAGAGATCTGCGAAACACAAATGTAACTCTGTGAGATGAATTCACAGAACACTAAGCAGTTTCTCAGAAAGCTTCTTTCCAGATTTCATCTGAGGATATTTCCATTTTCACCATAGCCCTCTATGGGCTTCCAAATATCACTTTGCCAATTCCACAAGAACTGTCTTAGCGAAAGGCTTCTTGAGGGGAAAGCTGTAACTCTGTGAGATGATTTCACAGAACACAAAGAAGTTTCTCAGAAAGCTTCTTCTCTTTGTTATCGGACGATAATTCCTTTGGCCCTAAAGTCTTCAAAATGATCCGAAATATCTGTTCTCAGATTCCACAGAAAGAAGGCTAGCAAAGAGATCCACAAAATACTGATGTAAATCTGTGAGTGGAAGTCACACATCACAGAACAGTTTCTCAGAAAGCTTCTTTCCAGATTTCATCTGAGGATATTTCCTTTTTCACCATAGCCCTCTATGGGCTTCCAAATATCACTTTGCCAATTCCACAAGAACTGTCTTAGCGAAAGGCTTCTTGAGGAGAAAGCTGTAACTCTGTGAGATGATTTCACAGAACACAAAGAAGTTTCTCAGAAAGCTTCTTTATCTTTGTTATCAGAGGATATTTCCTTTGGCCCTATAGTCTTCAAAGGGATCCGAAATATCTGTTCTCAGATTCCACAGAAATAAGGCTAGTAAAGAGATATACGAAACACAGATGTAACTCTTTGAGATGCATTCACAGAACACTAAGCAGTTTCTCAGAAAGCTTCTTTCCAGATTTCATCTGAGGATATTTCCTTTTTCACCTTAGCCCTGTATGGGCTTCCAAATATCACTTTGCCAATACACAAGTACTGTCTTAGCGAAAAGATTCTTCAGGGGAAAGCTCTAACTCTGGAGATGATTTCACAGAGCACAAAGAAGTTTCTCAGAAAGCTTCTTTCTCTTTGTTAACGGAGGATATTTCCTTTGGCCCTAGAGTCTTGAAAGGGATCCGAAATATCTCTTCTCAGATTCCACAGAAATAAGGCTAGCAAAGGGATCCACGAAATACAGATGTAACTCTGAGAGTGGAAGTCACACATCACAGAGCAGTTTCTCAGAAAGCTTCTTTCCAGATTTCATCTGAGGATATTTCCTTTTTCAACATAGCCCTCTATGGGCTTCCAAATATCACTTTGCCAATTCCACGAGAACTGTCTTAGCGAAAGGCTTCTTGAGGGGAGAGCTGTAACTCTGTGAGATGATTTCACAGAACACAAAGAAGTTTCTCAGAAAGCTTCTTTCTCTTTGTATTCGGAGGATATTTCCTTTGGCCCTATAGTCTTCAAAGGGATCCGAAATATCTGTTCTCAGATTTCACAGAAATAAGGCTAGCAAAGAGATCTAAGAAACACAGATGTAACTGTGTGAGATGAATTCACAGAACACTAAGCAGTTTCTCAGAAAGCTTCTTTCCAGATTTCATCTGAGGATATTTCCTTTTTCACCATAGCCCTCTATTGGCTTCCAAACATCACTTTGCCAATTCCACAAGAACTGTCTTAGCGAAAGGCTTCTTGAGGGGAAAGCTGTAACCCTGTGAGATGATTTCACAGAACACAAAGAAGATTCTCAGAAAGCTTCTTTGTCTTTGTTATCGGCGGATATTTCCTTTGGCCCTATAGTCTTCAAAGGGATCCGAAATATCTGTTCTCAGATTCCACAGAAAAAAGGCTAGCAAAGAGGTCTACGAAACACAGATGTAACTCTGCGAGATGAATTCACAGAACACTAAGCAGTTTCTCAGAAAGCTTCTTTCCAGATTTCATCTGAGGATATTCCCTTTTTCACCATAGCCCTCTATGGGCTTCCAAATATCACTTTGCCAATTCCACAAGAACTGTCTTAGCGAAAGGCTTCTTGAGGGGAAAGCTGTAACTCTGTGAGATGATTTCACAGAACACAAAGAAGTTTCTCAGACAGCTTCTTTCTCGTTGTTATCGGGGGATATTTCCTTTGGCCCTATAGTCTTCAAAGGGATCCCAAATATCTGTTCTCAGATTCCACAAAAATAAGGCTAGCAAAGAGATCTACGATACACAGATGTAACTCTGTGAGATGAATTGGCAGAACAGTAAGCAGTTTCTCAGAAAGCTTCTTTCCAGATTTCATCTGAGGATATTTCCTTTTTCACCATAGCCCTCTATGGGCTTCCAAATATCACTTTGCCAATTCCACGAGAACTGTCTAAGCGAAAGGCTTCTTAAGGGGAAAGCTGTAGCTCTGTGAGATGATTTCACAGAACACAAAGAAGTTTCTCAGAAAGCTTCTTTCTCTTTGTTATCGGAGGATATTTCCTTTGGCCCTATAGTCTTCAAAGGGATCCGAAATATATGTTCTCAGATTCCACAGAAAGAAGGCTAGCAAAGAGATACACGAAATACAGATGTAACTCTGAGAGCGGAAGTCACACATCACAGAGCAGTTTCTCAGAAAGCTTATTTCCAGATTTCCTCTGAGGATATTTCCTTTTTCAACATAGCCCTCTAAGGGCTTCCAAATATCACTTTTCCAATTCCACAAGAACTGTCTTAGCGAAAGGCTTCTTGAGGGGAAAGCTGTAACTCTATGAGATGATTTCACAGAACACAAAGAAGTTTCTAAGAAAGCTTCTTTCTTTGATATTGGAGGATATTTCCTTTGGCCCTATAGTCTTCAAAGGGATCCGAAATATCTGTTCTCAGACTCCACAGAAATAAGGCTAGCAAAGAGATCTACGAAACACAGATGTAACTCGGTGAGATGAATTCAGAGAACACTAAGCAGTTTCTCAGAAAGCTTCTTTCCTGATTTCATCTGAGGATATTTCCTTTTTCACCATAGCCCTCTATGGGCTTCCAAATATCACTTTGCCAATTCCACAAGAACTGTCTTAGCAAAAGGCTTCTTGAGGGGAAAGCTGTAACTCTGTGAGATGATTTCACAGAACACAAAGAAGTGTCTCAGAAAGCTTCTTTCTCTTTGTTATCGGAGGATATTTCCTTTGGCCCTATAGTCTTCAAAGGGATCCGAAATATCTGTTCTCAGATTCCACAGAAATAAGGCTAGCAAAGAGATCTGCGAAACACAAATGTAATTCTGTGAGATGAATTCACAGAACACTAAGCAGTTTCTCAGAAAGCTTCTTTCCAGATTTCATCTGAGGATATTTCCATTTTCACCATAGCCCTCAATGGGCTACCAAATATCACTTTGCCAATTCCACAAAAACTGTCTTAGCGAAAGGCTTCTTGAGGGGAAAGCTGTAACTCTGTGAGATGATTTCACAGAACACAAAGAAGTTTCTCAGAAAGCTTCTTTCTCTTTGTTATCAGAGGATATTTCCTTTGGCCCTATAGTCTTCAAAATGATCCGAAATATCTGTTCTCAGATTCCACAGAAAGAAGGCTAGCAAAGAGATCCACGAAATACTGATGTAAATCTGAGAGTGGAAGTCACACATCACAGAACAGTTTCTCAGAAAGCTTCTTTCGAGATTTCATCTGAGGATATTTCCTTTTTCACCATAGCCCTCTATGGGCTTCCAAATATCACTTTGCCAATTCTACAAGAACTGTCTTAGCGAAAGGATTCTTGAGGAGAAAGCTGTAACTCTGTGAGATGAGTTCACAGAACACAAGGAAGTTTCTCAGAAAGCTTCTTTCTCTTTGTTATCGGAGGATATTTCCTTTGGCCCTTCAGTCTTCAAAATGATCCGAAATATCTGTTCTCAGATTCCACAGAAAGAAGCCTAGCAAAGAGATCCACGAAATACTGATGAAAATCTGTGAGTGGAAGTCACACGTCACAGAACAGTTTCTCAGAAAGCTTCTTTCCAGATTTCATCTGAGGATATTTCCTTTTTCACCATAGCCCTCTATGGGCTTCCAAATATCACTTTGCCAATTCCACAAGAACTGTCTTAGCGAAAGGCTTCTTGAGGAGAATGCTGTAACTCTGTGAGATGATTTCACAGAACACAAAGAAGTTTCTCAGAAAGCTTCTTTCTCTTTGTTATCGGAGGATATTTCCTTTGGCCCTATAGTCTTCAAAGGGATCCGAAATATCTCTTCTCAGATTCCACAGAAATAAGGCTAGCAAAGAGATCTACGAAACACAGATGTAACTCTGTGAGATGAATTCACAGAACACTAAGCAGTTTCTCAGAAAGCTTCTTTCCAGATTTCATCTTAGGATATTTCCTTTTTCACCATAGCCCTCTATGGGCTTCCAAATATCACTTTGTCATTTCCACAAGAACTGTCTTAGCGAAAGGCTTCTTGAGGGGAAACTGTAACTCTGTGAGATGATTTCACAGAACACAAAGAAGTTTCTCAGAAAGCTTCTTTCTCTTTGTTATCGGAGTATATTTCCTTTGGCCCTATAGTCTTCAAAGGGATCCGAAATATCTGTTCTCAGATTCCAGAGAAATAAGGTTAGGAAAGAGATCTACGAAACACAGATGTCACTCTGTGAGATGAATTCACAGAACACTAAGCAGTTTCTCAGAAAGCTTCTTTCCAGATTTCATCTGAGGATATTTCCTTTTTCACCATAGCCCTCTAGGGGCTTCCAAATATCACTTTGCCAATTCCACAAGAACTGTCTTATCGAAAGGCTTCTTGAGGGGAAAGCTGTAACTCTGTGAGATGATCTCACAGAACACAAAGAAGTTTCTCAGAAAGCTTCTTTCTCTTTGTTATCGGAGGATATTTTCTTTGGCCCTATAGTCTTCAAAGGGATCCGAAATATTTGTTCTCAGATTCCACAGAAATAAGGCTAGCAAAGAGATCCACGAAATACTGATGTAACTCTGTGAGTGGAAGTCACACATCACAGAGCAGTTTCTCAGAAAGCTGCTTTCCAGGTTTCATCTGTGGATATTTCCTTTTTCACCATAGCCCTCTATGGGCTTCCAAATATCACTTTGCCAATTCCACAAGAACTGTCTTAGCGAAAGGCTTCTTGAGGGGAAAGCTGTAACTCTGTGAGATGATTTCACAGAACACAAAGTAGTTTCTCAGAAAGCTTCTTTCTCTTTGTTATCGGAGGATATTTCCTTTGGCCCTATAGTCTTCAAAGGGATCCCAGATATCTGTTCTCAGATTCCACAAAAATAAGGCTAGCAAAGAGATCTACGAAACACAGATGTAACTCTGTGAGATGAATTAACAGAACGGTAAGCAGTTTCTCAGAAAGCTTCTTTCCAGATTTCATCTGAGGATATTTCCTTTTTCACCATAGCCCTCTATGGGCTTCCAAATATCACTTTGCCAATTCCACAAGAACTGTCTAAGCGAAAGGCTTCTTAAGGGGAAAGCTGTAGCTCTGTGAGATGATTTCACAGAACAGAAAGAAGTTTCTCAGAAAGCTTCTTTCTCTTTGTTATCGGAGGATATTTCCTTTGGCCCTATAGTCTTCAAAGGGACCCGAAATATCTGTTCTCAGATTCCACAGAAATAAGGCAAGCAAAGTGATCCATGAAATACTAATGTAACTCCGGGAGTGGAAGTCACACATCACAGAACAGTTTCTCAGAAAGCTTCTTTTCAGATTTCATCTGAGGATATTTCCTTTTTCACCATAGCCCTCTATGGGCTTCCAAATATCACTTTGCCTATTCCACAAGAACTGTCTTAGTGAAAGGCTTTTTGAGCAGAAAGCTGTAACTCTGTGAGATGATTTCACAGAACACAAAGAAGTTTCTCAGAAAGCTTCTTTCTCTTTGTTATCGGAGGATATTTCCTTTGGCCCTATAGTCTTCAAAGGGATCCGAAATATCTGTTCTCAGATTCCACAGAAATAAGGCTAGCAAAGAGATCTACGAAACACAGATGTAACTCTGTGAGATGAATTCACAGAACACTAAGCGGTTTCTCAGAAAGCTTCTTTCCAGATTTCATCTGAGGATATTTCCTTTTTCACCATAGCCCTCTATGGGCTTCCAAATATCACTTTGCCAATTCCACAAGAAGTGTCTTAGCGAAAGGCTTCTTGAGGGGAAAGCTGTAACTCTGAAGATGATTTCACAGAACACAAAGAAGTTTCTCAGAAAGCTTCTTTCTCTTTGTTATCGGAGGATATTTCCTTTTGCCTTATAGTCTTCAAAGGGATCGGGAATATCTGTTCTCAGATTCCACAGAAATAAGGCTAGCAAAGAGATCCAGGAAATTAAGGTGTAACTCTGAGAGTGGAAGTCACACATCACAGAGCAGTTTCTCAGAAAGCTTCTTTCCAGATTTCATCTGAGGATATTTCGTTTTTCACCATAGCCCTCTATGGGCTTCCAAATATCACTTTGCCAATTCCACAAGAACTGTCTTAGCGAAAGGCTTCTTGAGGGGAAAGCTGTAACTTTGTGAGATGATTTCACAGAACACAAAGAAGTTTCTCAGAAAGCTTCTTTCTCTTAGTTATCGGAGGATATTAATTTGGCCCTATAGTCTTCAAGGGGATCCGAAATATATGTTCTCAGATTCCACAGAAAGAAGGCTAGCAAAGAGATCTGCGAAACACAAATGTAACTCTGTGAGATGAATTCACAGAACACTAAGCAGTTTCTCAGAAAGCTTCTTTCCAGATTTCATCTGAGGATATTTCCATTTGAACCATAGCCCTCTATGGGCTTCCAAATATCACTTTGCCAATTCCACAAAAACTGTGTTAGCGAAAGGCTTCTTGAGGGGAAAGCTGTAACTCTGTGAGACGATTTCACAGAACACAAAGAAGTTTCTCAGAAAGCTTCTTTCTCTTTGTTATCGGAGGATATTTCCTTTGGCCCTATAGTCTTCAAAGGGATCCGAAATATCTGTTCTCAGATTCCACAGAATGAAGGCTAGCAAAGAGATCCACGAAATACTGATGTAACTCTGTGAGTGGAAGTCACACATCACAGAGTAGTTTTTCAGAAAGCTTCTTTCCAGATTTCATCTGAGGATATTTCCTTTTTCACCATAGCCATCTAAGGGCTTCCAAATATCACTTTCCAATTCCACAAGAACTCTCTTAGCGAAAGGCTTCTTGAGGGGAAAGCTGTAACTCTGTGAGGTGATTTCACAGAACACAAAGAAGTTTCTCTGAAAGCTTCTTTCTCTTTGTTATCGGAGGACATTTCCTTTGGCCCTATAGTCTTCAAAGGGATCCGAAATATCTTTTCTCAGATTCCACAGAAAGAAGGCTAGCAAAGAGATCCACGAAATAGTGATGTAACTCTGTGAGTGGAAGTCACACATCACAGAACAGTTTCTCAGAAAGCTTCTTTCCAGATTTCATCTGAGGATATTTCCTTTTTCACCATAGCCCTCTATGGGCTTCCAAATATCACTTTGCCAATGCCACGAGAACTGTCTTAGCGAAAGGGTTCTTGAGGAGAAAGCTGTAACTCGGTGAGATGATTTCGGAGAACACAAAGAAGTTTCTCAGAAAGCTTCTTTCTCTTTGTTATCGGAGGATATTTCTTTGGCCCTATAGTCTTCAAAGGGATCCGAAATATCTGTTCTCAGATTCCACAGAAATAAGGCTAGCAAAGAGATCTACGAAACACAGATGTAACTCTGTGAGATGAATTCACAGAACACTAAGCAGTTTCTCAGAAAGCTTCTTTCCAGATTTCATCTGAGGATATATCCTTTTTCACCATAGCCCTCTATGGGCTTCGAAATATCACTTTGCCAATTCCACAAAAACAGTCTTAGCGAAAGGCTTCTTGAAGGGAGAGCTGAAACCCTGGAGATGATTTCACAGAACACAAAGAAGTTTCTCAGAAAGCATCTTTCTCTTAGTTATCGGAGGATATTTAATTTGGCCCTATAGTCTTCAAAGGGATCCGAAATATCTCTTCTCAGATTCCACAGAAATAAGGCTAGCAAAGAGATACACGAAATACAGATGTAACTCTGAGAGTGGAAGTCACACATCACAGAGCAGTTTCTCAGAAAGCTGATTTCCAGATTTCCTCTCAGGATATTTCCTTTTTCAACGTAGCCCTCTACGGGCTTCCAAATATCACTTTGCCAATTCCACAATAACTGTCTTAGCGAAGGGCTTCTTGAGGGGAAAGCTGTAACTATGTGAGATGATTTCACAGAACACAAAGAAGTTTCTCAGAAAGCTTCTTTCTCTTTGTTATCGGAGGATATTTCCTTTGGATCTATAGTCTTCAAAGGGATCCGAAATATCTGTTCTCAGATTCCACAGAAATAAGGCTAGCAAAGAGATCTACGAAACACAGATGTAACTCTGTGAGATGAATTCACAGAACACTAAGCAGTTTCTCAGAAAGCTTCTTTCCAGATTTCATCTGAGGATATTTCCTTTTTCACCATAGCCCTCTATGGGCTTCCAAATATCACTTTGCCAATTCCACAAGAACTGTCTTAGCGAAAGGCTTCTTGAGGGGAAAGCTGTAACTCTGAGAGATGATTTCACAGAACACAAAGAAGTTTCTCAGAAAGCTTCTTCTCTTTGTTATCGGAGGATAATTCCTTTGGCCCTAAAGTCTTCAAAATGATCCGAAATATCTGTTCTCAGATTCCACAGAAAGAAGGCTAGCAAAGAGATCCACAAAATACTGATGTAAATCTGTGAGTGGAAGTCACACATCACAGAACAGTTTCTCAGAAAGCTTCTTTCCAGATTTCATCTGAGGATATTTCCTTTTTCACCATAGCCCTCTATGGGCTTCCAAATATCACTTTGCCAATTCCACAAGAACTGTCTTAGCGAAAGGCTTCTTGAGGAGAAAGCTGTAACTCTGTGAGATGATTTCACAGAACACAAAGAAGTTTCTCAGAAAGCTTCTTTCTCTTTGTTATCAGAGGATATTTCCTTTGGCCCTATAGTCTTCAAAGGGATCCGAAATATCTGTTCTCAGATTCCACAGAAATAAGGCTAGCAAAGAGATATACGAAACACGGATGTAACTCTTTGAGATGCATTCACAGAACACTAAGCAGTTTCTCAGAAAGCTTCTTTCCAGATTTCATCTGAGGATATTTCCTTTTTCACCATAGCCCTCTATGGGCTTCCAAATATCACTTTGCCAATACACAAGTACTGTCTTAGCGAAAGGATTCTTCAGGGGAAAGCTGTAACTCTGGAGATGATTTCACAGAACACAAAGAAGTTTCTCAGAAAGCTTCTTTCTCTTTGTTAACGGAGGATATTTCCTTTGGCCCTAGAGTCTTGAAAGGGATCCGAAATATCTCTTCTCAGATTCCACAGAAATAAGGCTAGCAAAGGGATCCACAAAATACAGATGTAACTCTGAGAGTGGAAGTCACACATCACAGAGCAGTTTCTCAGAAAGCTTCTTTCCAGATTTCATCTGAGGATATTTCCTTTTTCAACATAGCCCTCTATGGGCTTCCAAATATCACTTTGCCAATTCCACAAGAACTGTCTTAGCGAAAGGCTTCTTGAGGGGAAAGCTGTAACTCTGTGAGATGATTTCACAGAACACAAAGAAGTTTCTCAGAAAGCTTCTTTCTCTTTGTTATCGGAGGATATTTCCTTTGGCCCTATAGTCTTCAAAGGGATCCGAAATATCTGTTCTCAGATTCCACAGAAATAAGGCTAGCAAAGAGATCTAAGAAACACAGATGTAACTGTGTGAGATGAATTCACAGAACACTAAGCAGTTTCTCAGAAAGCTTCTTTCCAGATTTCATCTGATGATATTTCCTTTTTCACCATAGCCCTCTATTGGCTTCCAAATATCACTTTGCCAATTCCACAAGAACTGTCTTAACGAAAGGCTTCTTGAGGGGAAAGCTGTAACCCTGTGAGATGATTTCACAGAACACAAAGAAGATTCTCAGAAAGCTTCTTTGTCTTTGTTATCGGAGGATATTTCCTTTGGCCCTATAGTCTTCAAAGGGATCCGAAATATCTGTTCTCAGATTCCACAGAAATAAGGCTAGCAAAGAGATCCACGAAACAGAAATGTAACTCTGTGAGATGAATTCACAGAACACTAAGCAGTTTCTCAGAAAGCTTCTTTCCAGATTTCATCTGAGGATATTTCCCTTTTCACCATAGCCCTCTATGGGCTTCCAAATATCACTTTGCCAATTCCACAAGAACTGTCTTAGCGAAAGGCTTCTTGAGGGGAAAGCTGTAACTCTGTGAGATGATTTCACAGAACACAAAGAAGTTTCTCAGAAAGCTTCTTTCTCTTTGTTATCGGAGGATATTTCCTTTGGCCCTATAGTCTTCAAAATGATCCGAAATATCTGTTCTCAGATTCCACAGAAAGAAGGCTAGCAAAGAGATCCACGAAATACTGATGAAAATCTGTGAGTGGAAGTCACACATCAGAGAACAGTTTCTCAGAAAGCTTCTTTCCAGATTTCATCTGAGGATATTTCCTTTTTCACCATAGCCCTCTATGGGCTTCCAAATACCACTTTGCCAATTCCACAAGAACTGTCTTAGCGAAAGGCTTCTTGAGGAGAAAGCTGTAACTCTGTGAGATGATTTCACAGAACACAAAGAAGTTTCTCAGAAAGCTTCTTTCTCTTTGTTATCGGAGGATATTTCCTTTGGCCCTATAGTCTTCAAAGGGATCCGAAATATCTGTTCTCAGATTCCTCAGAAATAAGGCTAGCAAGAGACCTAAGAAACACAGATGTAACTCTGTGAGATGAATTCACAGAACACTAAGCAGTTTCTCAGAAAGCTTCTTTCCAGATTTCATCTGAGGATATTTCCTTTTTCACCATAGCCCTCTATGGGCTTCCAAATATCACTTTGTCAATTCCACAAGAACTCTCTTAGCGAAAGGCTTCTTGAGGGGAAAGCTGTAACTCTTTGAGATGATTTCACAGAACACAAAGAAGTTTCTCAGAAAGTTTCTTTCTGTTTTTTATCGGGGGATATTTCCTTTGGCCCTATAGTCTTCAAAGGGAACCGAAATATCTGTTCTCAGATTCCACAGAATTAAGGCTAGCAAAGAGATCTACGAAACAGAGATGTAACTCTGTGATATGAATTCACAGAACACTAAGCAGTTTCACAGAAAGCTTCTTTGCAGATTTCATCTGAGGATATTTCCTTTTTCACCATAGCCCTCTATGGGCTTCCAAATATCACTTTGCCAATTCCACAAGAACTGTCTTAGCGAAAGGCTTCTTGAGGGGAAAGCTGTAACTCTGGAGATGATTTCACAGAACACAAAGAAGTTTCTCAGAAAGCTACTTTCTCTTTGTTATCGGAGGATATTTCCTTTTGCCCTATAGTCTTCAAAGGGATCCGAAATATCTGTTCTCAGATTCCACAGAGATAAGGCTAGCAAAGAGATCCACGAAACACAGATGTAACTCTGAGAGTGGAAGTCACACATCACAGAGCAGTTTCTCAGAAAGCTTCTTTCCAGATTTCATCTGAGGATATTTCCTTTTTCACCATAGCCCTCTATGGGCTTCCAAATATCACTTTGCCAATTCCACAAGAACTGTCTTAGCGAAAGGCTTCTTGAAGGGAAAGCTGTAACTCTGTGAGATGATTTCACAGAACACAAAGAAGTTTCTCAGAAATATTCTGTCTCGTTGTTATCGGAGGATATTTCCTTTGGCCCTATAGTCTTCAAAGGGATCCGAAATATCTGTTCTCAGATTCCACAGAAATAAGGCTAGCAAAGAGATCTACGAAACACAGATGTAACTCTGTGAGATGAATTCACAGAACACTAAGCAGTTTCTCAGAAAGCTTCTTTCCAGATTTCATCTGAGGATATTTCCTTTTTCACCATAGCCCTCTAGGGGCTTCCAAATATCACTTTGCCAATTCCACAAGAACTGTCTTATCGAAAGGCTTCTTGAGGGGAAAGCTGTAACTCTGTGAGATGATTTCACAGAACACAAAGAAGTTTCTCAGAAAGCTTCTTTCTCTTTGTTATCGGAGGATATTTTCTTTGGCCCTATAGTCTTCAAAGGGATCCGAAATATTTGTTCTCAGATTCCACAGAAATAAGGCTAGCAAAGATATCCACGAAATACTGATGTAACTCTGTGAGTGGAAGTCACACATCACAGAGCAGTTTCTCAGAAAGCTGCTTTCTAGGTTTCATCTGAGGATATTTCCTTTTTCACCATAGCCCTCTATGGGCTTCCAAATATCACTTTGCCAATTCCACAAGAACTGTCTAAGCGAAAGGCTTCTTAAGGGGAAAGCTGTAGCTCTGTGAGATGATTTCACAGAACACAAAGAAGTTTCCCAGAAAGCTTCTTTCTCTTAGTTATCGGAGGATATTAATTTGGCCCTATCGTCTTCAAAGGGATCCGAAATATATGTTCTCAGATTCCACAGAAAGAATGCTAGCAAAGAGATACACGAAATACAGATGTAACTCTGATAGTGGAAGTCACACATCACAGAGCAGTTTCTCAGAAAGCTTATTTCCAGATTTCCTCTGAGGATATTTCCTTTTTCAACATAGCCCTCTAAAGGCTTCCAAATATCACTTTTCCAATTCCACAAGAACTGTCTTAGCGAAAGGCTTCTTGAGGGGAAAGCTGTAACTCTGTGAGATGATTTCACAGAACACAAAGAAGTTTCTCAGAAAGCTTCTTTCTCTTTGTTATTGGAGGATATTTCCTTTGGCCCTATAGTCTTCAAAGGGATCCGAAATATCTGTTCTCAGACTCCACAGAAATAAGGCTAGCAAAGAGATCTACGAAACACAGATGTAACTCTGTGAGTTGAATTCAGAGAACACTAAGCAGTTTCTCAGAAAGCTTCTTTCCAGATTTCATCTGAGGATATTTCCTTTTTCACCATAGCCCTCTATGGGCTTCCAAATATCACTTTGCCAATTCCACAAGAACTGTCTTAGCAAAAGGCTTCTTGAGGGGAAAGCTGTAACTCTGTGAGATGATTTCACAGAACACAAAGAAGTGTCTCAGAAAGCTTCTTTCTCTTTGTTATCGGAGGATATTTCCTTTGGCCCTATAGTCTTCAAAGGGATCCGAAATATCTGTTCTCAGATTCCACAGAAATAAGGCTAGCAAAGAGATCTGCGAAACACAAATGTAACTCTGTGAGATGAATTCACAGAACACTAAGCAGTTTCTCAGAAAGCTTCTTTCCAGATTTCATCTGAGGATATTTCCATTTTCACCGTAGCCCTCTATGGGCTTCCAAATATCACTTTGTCAATTCCACAAGAACTGTCTTAGCGAAAGGCTTCTTGAGGGGAAAGCTGTAACTCTGTGAGATGATTTCACAGAACACAAAGAAGTTTCTCAGAAAGCTTCTTTCTCTTTGTTATCGGAGGATATTTCCTTTGGCCCTTTAGTCTTCAAAATGATCCGAAATATCTGTTCTCAGATTCCACAGAAAGAAGGCTAGCAAAGAGATCCACGAAATACTGATGAAAATCTGTGAGTGGAAGTCACACGTCACAGAACAGTTTCTCAGAAAGCTTCTTTCCAGATTTCATCTGAGGATATTTCCTTTTTCACCATAGCCCTCTATGGGCTTCCAAATATCACTTTGCCAATTCCACAAGAACTGTCTTAGCGAAAGGCTTCTTGAGGAGAATGCTGTAACTCTGTGAGATGATTTCACAGAACACAAAGAAGTTTCCACAGAAATAAGGCTAGCAAGGAGATCTACGAAACACAGATGTAACTCTGTGAGATGAATTCACAGAACACTAAGCAGTTTCTCAGAAAGCTTCTTTCCAGATTTCATCTGAGGATTTTTCCTTTTTCAACATAGCCCTCTATGGGCTTCCAAATATCACTTTGCCAATTCCACAAGAACTGTCTTAGCGAAAGGATTCTTCAGGGGAAAGCTGTAACTCTGGAGATGATTTCACAGAGCACAAAGAAGTTTCTCAGAAAGCTTCTTTCTCTTTGTTAACGGAGGATATTTCCTTTGGCCCTAGAGTCTTCAAAGGGATCCGAAATATCTGTTCTCAGATTCCACAGAAATAAGGCTAGCAAAGAGATCCACGAAATACAGATGTAACTCTGAGAGTAGAAGTCACACATCACAGAGCAGTTTCTCAGAAAGCTTCTTTCCAGATTTCATCTGAGGATATTTCCTTTTTCAACATAGCCCTCTATGGGCTTCCAAATGTCACTTTGCCAATTCCACAAGAACTGTCTTAGCGAAAGGCTTCTTGAGGGGAAAGCTGTAACTCTGTGAGATGATTTCACAGAACACAAAGAAGTTTCTCAGAAAGCTTCTTTCTCTTTGTTATCGAAGGATATTTCCTTTGGTCCTATAGTCTTCAAAGGGATCCGAAATATCTCTTCTCAAATTCCACAGAAATAAGGCTAGCAAAGAGATCTACGAAACACAGATGTAACTCTGTGAGATGAATTCACAGAACACTAAGCAGTTTCTCAGAAAGCTTCTTTCCAGATTTCATCTGAGGATATTTCCTTTTTCACCATAGCCCTCTATCGGCTTCCAAATATCACTTTGTCAATTCCACAAGAACTGTCTTAGCGAAAGGCTTCTTGAGGGGAAAGCTGTAACTCTGTGAGATGATTTCACAGAACACAAAGAAGTTTCTCAGAAAGCTTCTTTCTCTTTGTTATCGGAGGATATTTCCTTTGGCCCTTTAGTCTTCAAAATGATCCGAAATATCTGTTCTCAGATTCCACAGAAAGAAGGCTAGCAAAGAGATCCACGAAATACTGATGAAAATCTGTGAGTGGAAGTCACACGTCACAGAACAGTTTCTCAGAAAGCTTCTTTCCAGATTTCATCTGAGGATATTTCCTTTTTCACCATAGCCCTCTATGGGCTTCCAAATATCACTTTGCCAATTCCACAAGAACTGTCTTAGCGAAAGGCTTTTTGAGGAGAATGCTGTAACTCTGTGAGATGATTTCACAGAACACAAAGAAGTTTCTCAGAAAGCTTCTTTCTCTTTGTTATCGGAGGATATTTCCTTTGGCCCTATAGTCTTCAAAGGGATCCGAAATATCTGTTCTCAGATTCCACAGAAATAAGGCTACCAAAGAGATCTACGAAACACAGATGTAACTCTGTAAGATGAATTCACAGAACACTAAGCAGTTTCTCAGAAAGCTTCTTTCCAGATTTCATCTTAGGATATTTCCTTTTTCACCATAGCCCTCTATGGGCTTCCAAATATCACTTTGTCATTTCCACAAGAACTGTCTTAGCGAAAGGCTTCTTGAGGGGAAAGCTGTAACTCTGTGAGATGATTTCACAGAACACAAAGAAGTTTCTCAGAAAGCTTCTTTCTCTTTGTTATGGGAGGATATTTCCTTTGGCCCTATAGTCTTCAAAGGGATCCCAAATATCTGTTCTCAGATTCCACAAAAATAAGGCTAGCAAAGAGATCTACGAAACACAGATGTAACTCTGTGAGATGAATTCACAGAACAGTAAGCAGTTTCTCAGAAAGCTTCTTTCCAGATTTCATCTGAGGATATTTCCTTTTTCACCATTGCCCTCTATGGGCTTCCAAATATCACTTTGCCAATTCCACAAGAACTGTCCAAGCGAAAGGCTTCTTAAGGGGAAAGCTGTAGCTCTGTGAGATGATTTCACAGAACACAAAGAAGTTTCTCAGAAAGCTTCTTTCTCCTTGTTATCGGAGGATATTTCCTTTGGCCCTATAGTCTTCAAAGGGACCCGAAATATCTGTTCTCAGATTCCACAGAAATAAGGCAAGCAAAGTGATCCATGAAATACTAATGTAACTCTGGGAGTGGAAGTCACACATCGCAGAACAGTTTCTCAGAAAGCTTCTTTTCAGATTTCATCTGAGGATATTTCCTTTTTCACCATAGCCCTCTATGGGCTTCCAAATATCACTTTGCTAAATCCACAAGAACTGTCTTAGCGAAAGGCTTTTTGAGGAGAAAGCTGTAACTCTGTGAGATGATTTCACAGAACACAAAGAAGTTTCTCAGAAAGCTTCTTTCTCTTTATTATCGGAGGATATTTCCTTTGGCCCTATAGTCTTCAAAGGGATCCGAAATATCTGTTCTCAGATTCCACAGTAATAAGGCTAGCAAAGAGATCTACGAAACACAGATGTAACTCTGTGAGATGAATTCACAGAACACTAAGCAGTTTCTCTGAAAGCTTCTTTCCAGATTTCATCTGAGGATATTTCCTTTTTCACCATAGCCCTCTATGGGCTTCCAAATATCACTTTGCCAATTCCACAAGAACTGTCTTAGCGAAAGGCTTCTTGAGGGGAAAGCTGTAACTCTGGAGATGATTTCACAGAACACAAAGAAGTTTCTCAGAAAGCTTCTTTCTCTTTGTTATCGGAGGATATTTCCTTTCGCCTTATAGTCTTCAAAGGGATCCGAAATATCTGTTCTCAGATTCCAAAGAAATAAGGCTAGCAAAGAGATCCACGAAATACAGATGTAACTCTGAGAGTGGAAGTCACACATCACAGAGCAGTTTCTCAGAAAGCTTCTTTCCAGATTTCATCTGAGGATATTTCGTTTTTCACCATAGCCCTCTATGGGCTTCCAAATATCACTTTGCCAATTCCACAAGAACTGTGTTAGCGAAAGGCTTCTTGAGGGGAAAGCTGTAACTCTGTGAGATGATTTCACAGAACACAAAGAAGTTTCTCAGAAAGCTTCTTTCTCTTTGTTATCGGAGGATATTTCCTTTGGCCCTATAGTCTTCAAAGGGATCCGAAATATCTTTTCTCAGATTCCACAGAAATAAGGCTAGCAAAGAGATCTATGAAACACAGATGTAACTCTGTGAGATGAATTCACAGAACACTAAGCAGTTTCTCAGAAAGCTTCTTTCCAGATTTCATCTGAGGATATTTCCTTTTTCACCATAGCCCTCTATGGGCTTCCAAATATCACTTTGCCAATTCCACAAGAACTGTCTTAGCGAAAGGCTTCTTGAGGGGAAAGCTGTAACTTTGTGAGATGATTTCACAGAACACAAAGAAGTTTCTCAGAAAGCTTCTTTCTCTTAGTTATCGGAGGATATTAATTTGGCCCTATACTCTTCAAAGGGATCCGAAATATATGTTCTCAGATTCCACAGAAAGAAGGCTAGCAAAGAGATACACGAAATACAGATGTAACTCTGAGAGTGGAAGTCACACATCACAGAGCAGTTTCTCAGAAAGCTTATTTCCAGATTTCCTCTGAGGATATTTCCTTTTTCAACATAGCCCTTTATGGGCTTCCAAATATCACTTTTCCAATTCCACAAGAACTGTCTTAGCGAAAGGCTTCTTGAGGGGAAAGCTGTAACTCTGTGAGATGATTTCACAGAACACAAAGAAGTTTCTCAGGAGCTTCTTTCTCTTTGTTATCGGAGGATATTTCCTTTGGCCCTATAGTCTTCAAAGGGATCCGAAATATCTTTTCTCAGACTCGACAGAAATAAGGCTAGCAAAGAGATCTACGAAACACAGATGTAACTCTGTGAGATGAATTCACAGAACACTAAGCAGTTTCTCAGAAAGCTTCTTTCCAGATTTCATCTGAGGATATTTCCTTTTTCACCATAGCCCTCTATGGGCTTCCAAATATCACTTTGCCAATTCCACAAGAACTGTCTTAGCAAAAGGCTTCTTGAGGGGAAAGCTGTAACTCTGTGAGATGATTTCACAGAACACAAAGAAGTGTCTCAGAAAGCTTCTTTCTCTTTGTTATCGGAGGATATTTCCTTTGGCCCTATAGTCTTCAAAGGGATCCGAAATATCTGTTCTCAGATTCCACAGAAATAAGGCTTGCAAAGAGATCTACGAAACACACATGTAACTCTGTGAGATGAATTCACAGAACACTAAGCAGTTACTCAGAAAGCTTCTTTCCAGATTTCATCTGAGGATATTTCCTTTTTCACCATAGCCCTCTATGGGCTTCCAAATATCACTTTGCCAATTCCACAAGAACTGTCTTAGCGAAAGGCTTCTTGAGGGGAAAGCTGTAACTCTGTGAGATGATTTCACAGAACACAAAGAAGTTTCTCAGAAAGCTTCTTTGTCTTTGTTATCGGAGGATATTTCCTTTGGCCCTATAGTCTTCAAAATGATCCGAAATATCTGTTCAGATTCCACAGAAAGAAGGCTAGCAAAGAGATCCACGAAATACTGATGTAAATCTGTGAGTGGAAGTCACACATCACAGAACAGTTTCTCAGAAAGCTTCTTTCGAGATTTCATCTGAGGATATTTCCTTTTCACCATAGCCCTCTATGGGCTTCCAAATATCACTTTGCCAATTCCACAAGAACTGTCTTAGCGAAAGGATTCTTGAGGAGAAAGCTGTAACTCTGTGAGATGATTCAACAGTACACAAAGAAGTTTCTCAGAAAGCTTCTTTCTCTTTGTTATCGGAGGATATTTCCTTTGGCCCTATAGTCTTCAAAGGGATCCGAAATATCTGTTCTCAGATTCCACAGAAATAAGGCTAGCAAAGAGATCTACGAAACACAGATGTAACTCTGTGAGATGATTTCACATAACACTAAGCAGTTTCTCAGAAAGCGTCTTTCCAGATTTCATCTGAGGATATTTCCTTTTTCAACATAGCCCTCTATGGGCTTCCAAATATCAATTTGCCAATTCCACAAGAAATGTCTTAGCGAAAGGATTCTTCAGGGGAAAGCTGTATCTCTGGAGATGATTTCGCAGAACACAAAGAAGTTTCTCAGAAAGCTTCTTTCTCTTTGTTAACGGAGGATATTTCCTTTGGCCCTAGAGTCTTCAAAGGGATCCGAAATATCTGTTCTCAGATTCCACAGAAATAAGGCTAGCAAAGAGATCCACGAAATACAGATGTAACTCTGAGAGTAGAAGTCACACATCACAGAGCAGTTTCTCAGAAAGCTTCTTTCCAGATTTCATCTGAGGATATTTCCTTTTTCAACATAGCCCTCTATGGGCTTCCAAATGTCACTTTGCCAATTCCACAAGAACTGTCTTAGCGAAAGGCTTCTTGAGGGGAGAGCTGTAACTCTGCAGATGATTTCACAGAACACAAAGAAGTTTCTCAGAAAGCTTCTTTCTCTTTGATATCGGAGGATATTTCCTTTGGCCCTATAGTCTTCAAAGGGATCCGAAATATCTGTTCTCAGATTCCACAGAAATAAGGCTAGCAAAGAGATCTACGATACACAGATGTAACTCTGTGAGATGAATTCACAGAACACTAAGCAGTTTCTCAGAAAGCTTCTTCCCAGATTTCATCTGAGGATATTTCCTTTTTCACCATAGCCCTCAATGGGCTTCCAAATATCACTTTGCCAATTCCACAAGAACTGTCTTAGCAAAAGGCTTCTTGAGGGGAAAGCTGTAACTCTGTGAGATGATTTCACAGAACACAAAGAAGTTTCTCAGAAAGCTTCTTTCTCTTTGTTATCGGAGGATATTTCCTTTGGCCCTATAGTCTTCAAAGGGATCCGAAATATCTGTTCTCAGATTCCACAGAAATAAGGCTAGCAAAGAGATCTGCGAAACACAAATGTAACTCTGTGAGATGAATTCACAGAACACTAAGCAGTTTCTCAGAAAGCTTCTTTCTAGATTTCATCTGAGGATATTTCCATTTTCACCATAGCCCTCTATGGGCTTCCAAATATCACTTTGCCAATTCCACAAGAACTGTCTTAGCGAAAGGCTTCTTGAGGGGAAAGCTGTAACTCTGTGAGATGATTTCACAGAACACAAAGAAGTTTCTCAGAAAGCTTCTTTCTCTTTGTTAACGGAGGATATTTCCTTTGGCCCTATAGTCTTCAAAGGGATCTGAAATATCTGTTCTCAGATTCCACAGAAATAAGGCTAGCAAAGAGATCCACGAAATACAGATGTAACTCTGTGAGTGGAAGTCACACATCACAGAGCAGTTTCTCAGAAAGCTTCTTTCCAGATTTCATCTGAGGATATTTCCTTTTTCAACATAGCCCTCTATGGGCTTCCAAATATCACTTTGCCAATTCCACAAGAACTGTCTAAGCGAAAGGCTTCTTGAGAGGAAAGCTGTAACTCTGTGAGATGATTTCACAGAACACAAAGAAGTTTCTCAGAAAGCTTCTTTCTCTTTGTTATCGGAGGATATTTCCTTTGGCCCTATAGTCTTCAAAGGGATCCGAAATATCTGTTCTCAGATTCCACAGAAATAAGTCTAGCAAAGAGATCTACGAAACACAGATGTAACTCTGTGAGATGAATTCACAGAACACTATGCAGTTTCTCAGAAAGCTTCTTTCCAGATTTCATCTGAGGATATTTCCTTTTTCACCATAGCAGTCTATGGGCTTCCAAATATCACTTTGTCAATTCCACAAGAACTGTCTTAGCGAATGGCTTCTTGAGGGGAAACCTGTAACTCTATGAGATGATTTCACTGAACACAAAGAAGTTTCACAGAAAGCTTCTTTCTCTTTGTTATCGGAGGATATTTCCTTTGTCCCTATAGTCTTCAAATGGATGCGAAATATCTGTTCTCAGATTCCACAGAAATAAGGCTAGCAAAGAGATCCACGAAATACTGATGTAACTCTGTGAGTGGAAGTCACACATCACAGAGCAGTTTCTCAGAAAGCTTCTTTCCAGGTTTCATCTGAGGATATTTCCTTTTTCACCATAGCCCTCTATGGGCTTCCAAATATCACTTCGCCAATTCCACAAGAACTGTCTTAGTGAAAGGCTTCTTGAGGGGAAAGCTGTATCTCTATGAGATGATTTCACAGAACACAAAGAAGTTTCTCAGAAAGCTTCTTTCTCTTTGTTATCAGAGGATATTTCCTTTGGCCCTATAGTCTTCAAAGGGATCCGAAATATCTCTTCTCAGATTCCACAGAAAGAGGCTAGGAAAGAGATACACGAAATACAGATGTAACTCTGTGAGTGGAAGTCACACATCACAGAGCAGTTTCTCAGAAAGCTTCTTTCCAGATTTCATCTGAGGGTATTTCCTTTTTCACCATAGCCCTCTATGGGATTCCAAATATCACTTTGCCAATTCCACAAGAACTGTCTTAGCGAAAGGCTTCTTGAGGGGAAAGCTGTAACTCTGTGAGATGATTTCACGGAACACAAAGAAATTTCTCAGAAAGCTTCTTTTCTTTGTTATCGGAGGATATTTCCTTTTTCCCTATAGTCTTCAAAGGGATCCGAAATATCTGTTCTCAGATTCCATAGAAATAAGGCTAGCAAAGAGATCTACGAAACACAGATGTAACTCTGTGAGATGAATGAACAGAACACTAAGCAGTTTCTCAGAAAGCTTCTTTCCAGATTTCATCTGAGAATATTTTCTTTTTCACCATAGCCCTCTATGGGCTTTCCAATATCACTTTGCCAATTCCACAAGAACTGTATTAGCGAAAGGCTTCTTGAGGGGAAAGCTGTAACTCTGTGAGATGATTTCGCAGAACACAAAGAAGTTTCTCAGAAAGCTTCTTTCTCTTTGTCATCGGAGGATATTTCCTTTGGCCCTATAGTCTTCAAAGGGATCCGAAATATCTGTTCTCAGATTCCACAGAAAAAAGGCTAGCAAAGAGATCTAAGAAACACAGATGTAACTCTGTGAGATGAATTCACAGAACACTAAGCAGTTTCTCAGAAAGCTTCTTTACAGATTTCATCTGAGGATATTTCCTTTTTCACCATAGCCCTCTATGGACTTCCAAATATCACTTTGACTATTCCACAAGAACTGTCATAGCGAAAGGCTTCTTGAGGGGAAAGCTGTAACTCTGTCAGATGATTTCCCAGAACACAAAGAGATTTCTCAGAAAGCTGCTTTCTCTTTGTTATAGGAGGATATTTCCTTTGGCCCTATAGTCTTCAAAGGGATCCGAAATATCTTTTCTCAGATTCCACAGAAATAAGGCTAGCAAAGAGATCTACGAAACACAGATATAACTCTGTGAGATGAATTAACAGAACACTAAGCAGTTTCTCAGAAAGCTTCTTTCCAGATTTCATCTGAGGATATTTCCTTTTTCACCATAGCCCTCTATGGGCTTCCAAATATCACTTTGCCAATTCCACAAGAACTGTCTTAGCGAAAGGCTTCTTGAGGGGAAAGCTGTAACTGTGTGAGATGATTTCACAGAACACAAAGAAGTTTCTCAGAAAGCTTCTTTCTCTTTGTTATCGGAGGATATTTCCTTTGGCCCTATAGTCTTCAAAGGGATCCGAAATATCTGTTCTCAGATTCCACAGAAAGAAGGCTAGGAAAGAGATACACGAAATACAGATGTAACTCTGTGAGTGGAAGTCACACATCACAGAGCAGTTTCTCAGAAAGCTTCTTTCCAGATTTCATCTGAGGATATTTCGTTTTTCACCATAGCCCTCTATGGGCTTCCAAATATCACTTTGCCAATTACACAAGAACTGTCTTAGCGAAAGGCTTCTTGAGGGGAAAGCTGTAACTGTGTGAGATGATTTCACAGAACACAAAGAAGTTTCTCAGAAAGCTTCTTTCTCTTTGTTATCGGAGGATATTTCCTTTGGCCCTATAGTCTTCAAAGGGATCCGAAATATCTGTTCTCAGATTCCACAGAAATAAGGCTAGCAAAGAGATCTACGAAACACAGATGTAACTCTGTGAGATGAATTCACAGAACACTAAGCAGTTTCTCAGAAAGCTTCTTTCCAGATTTCATCTGAGGATATTTCCTTTTTCACCATAGCCCTCTATGGGCTTCCAAATATCACTTTGCCAATTCCAAAAGAACTGTCTTAGCGAAAGGCTTCTTGAGGGGAAAGCTGTAACTTTGTGAGATGATTTCACAGAACACAAAGAAGTTTCTCAGAAAGCTTCTTTCTCTTAGTTATCGGAGGATATTAATTTGGCCCTATAGTCTTCAAAGGGATCCGAAATATATGTTCTCAGATTCCACAGAAAGAAGGCTAGGAAAGAGATACACGAAATACAGATGTAATTCTGAGAGTGGAAGTCACACATCACAGAGCAGTTTCTCAGAAAGCTTATTTCCAGATTTCCTCTGAGGATATTTCCTTTTTCAACATAGCCCTCTATGGGCTTCCAAATATCACTTTTCCAATTCCACAAGAACTGTCTTAGCGAAAGGCTTCTTGAGGGGAAAGCTGTAACTCTGTGAGATGATTTCACAGAACACAAAGAAGTTTCTCAGAAAGCTTCTTTCTCTTTGTTATCGGAGGATATTTCCTTTGGCCCTATAGTCTTCAAAGGGATCCGAAATATCTGTTCTCAGACTCCACAGAAATAAGGCTAGCAAAGAGATCTACGAAACACAGATGTAACTCTGTGAGATGAATTCACAGAACACTAAGCAGTTTCTCAGAAAGCTTCTTTCCAGATTTCATCTGAGGATATTTCCTTTTTCACCATAGCCCTCTATGGGCTTCCAAATATCACTTTGCCAATTCCACAAGAACTGTCTTAGCAAAAGGCTTCTTGAGGGGAAAGCTGTAACTCTGTGAGATGATTTCACAGAACACAAAGAAGTGTCTCAGAAAGCTTCTTTCTCTTTGTTATCGGAGGATATTTCCTTTGGCCCTATAGTCTTCAAAGGGATCCGAAATATCTGTTCTCAGATTCCACAGAAATAAGGCTAGCAAAGAGATCTGCGAAACACAAATGTAACTCTGTGAGATGAATTCACAGAACACTAAGCAGTTTCTCAGAAAGCTTCTTTCCAGATTTCATCTGAGGATATTTCCATTTTCACCATAGCCCTCTATGGGCTTCCAAATATCACTTTGCCAATTCCACAAAAACTGTCTTAGCGAAAGGCTTCTTGAGGGGAAAGCTGTAACTCTGTGAGATGATTTCACAGAACACAAAGAAGTTTCTCAGAAAGCTTCTTTCTCTTTGTTATCAGAGGACATTTCCTTTGGCCCTATAGTCTTCAAAGGGATCCGAAATATCTGTTCTCAGATTCCAAAGAAATAAGGCAAGGAAAGAGATACACGAAATACAGATGTAACTCTGTGAGTGGAAGTCACACATCACAGAGCACTTTCTCAGAAAGCTTCTTTCCAGATTTCATCTGAGGATATTTCCTTTTTCACCATAGCCCTCTATGGGCTTCCAAATATCACTTTACCAATTCCACAAGAATTGTCTTAGCGAAAGGCTTCTTGAGGGAAAAGCTGTAACTCTGTGAGACGATTTCACAGAACACAAAGAAGTTTCTCAGAAAGCTTCTTTCCCTTTGTTATCGGAGGATATTTCCTTTGGCCCTATAGTCTTCAAAGGGATCCGAAATATCTGTTCTCAGATTCCACAGAAAGAAGGCTAGGAAAGATACAAGAAATACAGATGTAACTCTGTGAGTGGAAGTCACACATCACAGAGCAGTTTCTCAGAAAGCTTCTTTCCAGATTTCATCCGAGGATATTTCCTTTTTCACCATAGCCCTCCATGGGCTTCCAAATGTCACTTTGCCAATTCCACAAGAACTGTCTTAGCGAAAGGCTTCTTGAGGGGAAAACTGTAACTCTGTGAGATGATTTCACAGAACACAAAGAGGTTTCTCAGAAAGCTTCTTTCTCATTGTTATCGGAGGATATTTCCTTTGGCCCTATCGTCTTCAAAGGGATCCGAAATATCTGTTCTCAGATTCCACAGAAATAAGGCTAGCAAAGAGATCTACGAAATACAGATGTAACTCTGTGAGATGAATTCAAAGAACACTAAGCAGTTTCTCAGAAAGCTTCTTTCCAGATTTCATCTGAGGATATTTCCTTTTTCACCATAGCCCTCTATGGGCTTCCAAATATCACTTTGCCAATTCCACAAGAACTGTCTTAGCGAAAGGCTTCTTGAGGGGAAAGCTGTAACTCTGTGAGATGATTTCACAGAACACAAAGAAGTTTCTCAGAAAGCTTCTTTCTCTTTGTTATCGGAGGATATTTCCTTTGGCCCTATAGTCTTCAAAGGGATCCGAAATATCTGTTCTCAGATTCCACAGAAATAAGGCTAGCAAAGAGATCCACGAAATACTGATGTAACTCTGTGAGTGGAAGTCACACATCACAGAGCAGTTTCTCAGAAAGCTTCTTTCCAGGTTTCATCTGAGGATATTTCCTTTTTCACCATAGCCCTCTATGGGCTTCCAAATATCACTTCGCCAATTCCACAAGAACTGTCTTAGTGAAAGGCTTCTTGAGGGGAAAGCTGTATCTCTATGAGATGATTTCACAGAACACAAAGAAGTTTCTCAGAAAGCTTCTTTCTCTTTGTTATCAGAGGATATTTCCTTTGGCCCTATAGTCTTCAAAGGGATCCGAAATATCTCTTCTCAGATTCCACAGAAAGAGGCTAGGAAAGAGATACACGAAATACAGATGTAACTCTGTGAGTGGAAGTCACACATCACAGAGCAGTTTCTCAGAAAGCTTCTTTCCAGATTTCATCTGAGGGTATTTCCTTTTTCACCATAGCCCTCTATGGGATTCCAAATATCACTTTGCCAATTCCACAAGAACTGTCTTAGCGAAAGGCTTCTTGAGGGGAAAGCTGTAACTCTGTGAGATGATTTCACGGAACACAAAGAAATTTCTCAGAAAGCTTCTTTTCTTTGTTATCGGAGGATATTTCCTTTTTCCCTATAGTCTTCAAAGGGATCCGAAATTTCTGTTCTCAGATTCCATAGAAATAAGGCTAGCAAAGAGATCTACGAAACACAGATGTAACTCTGTGAGATGAATGAACAGAACACTAAGCAGTTTCTCAGAAAGCTTCTTTCCAGATTTCATCTGAGAATATTTTCTTTTTCACCATAGCCCTCTATGGGCTTTCCAATATCACTTTGCCAATTCCACAAGAACTGTATTAGCGAAAGGCTTCTTGAGGGGAAAGCTGTAACTCTGTGAGATGATTTCGCAGAACACAAAGAAGTTTCTCAGAAAGCTTCTTTCTCTTTGTCATCGGAGGATATTTCCTTTGGCCCTATAGTCTTCAAAGGGATCCGAAATATCTGTTCTCAGATTCCACAGAAAAAAGGCTAGCAAAGAGATCTAAGAAACACAGATGTAACTCTGTGAGATGAATTCACAGAACACTAAGCAGTTTCTCAGAAAGCTTCTTTACAGATTTCATCTGAGGATATTTCCTTTTTCACCATAGCCCTCTATGGACTTCCAAATATCACTTTGACTATTCCACAAGAACTGTCATAGCGAAAGGCTTCTTGAGGGGAAAGCTGTAACTCTGTCAGATGATTTCCCAGAACACAAAGAGATTTCTCAGAAAGCTGCTTTCTCTTTGTTATAGGAGGATATTTCCTTTGGCCCTATAGTCTTCAAAGGGATCCGAAATATCTTTTCTCAGATTCCACAGGAATAAGGCTAGCAAAGAGATCTACGAAACACAGATATAACTCTGTGAGATGAATTAACAGAACACTAAGCAGTTTCTCAGAAAGCTTCTTTCCAGATTTCATCTGAGGATATTTCCTTTTTCACCATAGCCCTCTATGGGCTTCCAAATATCACTTTGCCAATTCCACAAGAACTGTCTTAGCGAAAGGCTTCTTGAGGGGAAAGCTGTAACTGTGTGAGATGATTTCACAGAACACAAAGAAGTTTCTCAGAAAGCTTCTTTCTCTTTGTTATCGGAGGATATTTCCTTTGGCCCTATAGTCTTCAAAGGGATCCGAAATATCTGTTCTCAGATTCCACAGAAAGAAGGCTAGGAAAGAGATACACGAAATACAGATGTAACTCTGTGAGTGGAAGTCACACATCACAGAGCAGTTTCTCAGAAAGCTTCTTTCCAGATTTCATCTGAGGATATTTCGTTTTTCACCACAGCCCTCTATGGGCTTCCAAATATCACTTTGCCAATTCCACAAGAACTGTCTTAGCGAAAGGCTTCTTGAGGGGAAAGCTGTAACTGTGTGAGATGATTTCACAGAACACAAAGAAGTTTCTCAGAAAGCTTCTTTCTCTTTGTTATCGGAGGATATTTCCTTTGGCCCTATAGTCTTCAAAGGGATCCGAAATATCTGTTCTCAGATTCCACAGAAATAAGGCTAGCAAAGAGATCTACGAAACACAGATGTAACTCTGTGAGATGAATTCACAGAACACTAAGCAGTTTCTCAGAAAGCTTCTTTCCAGATTTCATCTGAGGATATTTCCTTTTTCACCATAGCCCTCTATGGGCTTCCAAATATCACTATGCCAATTCCACAAGAACTGTCTTAGCGAAAGGCTTCTTGAGGGGAAAGCTGTAACTTTGTGAGATGATTTCACAGAACACAAAGAAGTTTCTCAGAAAGCTTCTTTCTCTTAGTTATCGGAGGATATTAATTTGGCCCTATAGTCTTCAAAGGGATCCGAAATATATGTTCTCAGATTCCACAGAAAGAAGGCTAGGAAAGAGATACACGTAATACAGATGTAATTCTGAGAGTGGAAGTCACACATCACAGAGCAGTTTCTCAGAAAGCTTATTTCCAGATTTCCTCTGAGGATATTTCCTTTTTCAACATAGCCCTCTATGGGCTTCCAAATATCACTTTTCCAATTCCTCAAGAACTGTCTTAGCGAAAGGCTTCTTGAGGGGAAAGCTGTAACTCTGTGAGATGATTTCACAGAACACAAAGAAGTTTCTCAGAAAGCTTCTTTCTCTTTGTTAACGGAGGATATTTCCTTTGGCCCTAGAGTCTTCAAAGGGATCCGAAATATCTGTTCTCAGATTCCACAGAAATAAGGCTAGCAAAGAGATCCACGAAATACAGATGTAACTCTGAGAGTAGAAGTCACACATCACAGAGCAGTTTCTCAGAAAGCTTCTTTCCAGATTTCATCTGAGGATATTTCCTTTTTCAACATAGCCCTCTATGGGCTTCCAAATGTCACTTTGCCAATTCCACAAGAACTGTCTTAGCGAAAGGCTTCTTGAGGGGAGAGCTGTAACTCTGCAGATGATTTCACAGAACACAAAGAAGTTTCTCAGAAAGCTTCTTTCTCTTTGATATCGGAGGATATTTCCTTTGGCCCTATAGTCTTCAAAGGGATCCGAAATATCTGTTCTCAGATTCCACAGAAATAAGGCTAGCAAAGAGATCTACGATACACAGATGTAACTCTGTGAGATGAATTCACAGAACACTAAGCAGTTTCTCAGAAAGCTTCTTCCCAGATTTCATCTGAGGATATTTCCTTTTTCACCATAGCCCTCAATGGGCTTCCAAATATCACTTTGCCAATTCCACAAGAACTGTCTTAGCAAAAGGCTTCTTGAGGGGAAAGCTGTAACTCTGTGAGATGATTTCACAGAACACAAAGAAGTTTCTCAGAAAGCTTCTTTCTCTTTGTTATCGGAGGATATTTCCTTTGGCCCTATAGTCTTCAAAGGGATCCGAAATATCTGTTCTCAGATTCCACAGAAATAAGGCTAGCAAAGAGATCTGCGAAACACAAATGTAACTCTGTGAGATGAATTCACAGAACACTAAGCAGTTTCTCAGAAAGCTTCTTTCTAGATTTCATCTGAGGATATTTCCATTTTCACCATAGCCCTCTATGGGCTTCCAAATATCACTTTGCCAATTCCACAAGAACTGTCTTAGCGAAAGGCTTCTTGAGGGGAAAGCTGTAACTCTGTGAGATGATTTCACAGAACACAAAGAAGTTTCTCAGAAAGCTTCTTTCTCTTTGTTAACGGAGGATATTTCCTTTGGCCCTATAGTCTTCAAAGGGATCTGAAATATCTGTTCTCAGATTCCACAGAAATAAGGCTAGCAAAGAGATCCACGAAATACAGATGTAACTCTGTGAGTGGAAGTCACACATCACAGAGCAGTTTCTCAGAAAGCTTCTTTCCAGATTTCATCTGAGGATATTTCCTTTTTCAACATAGCCCTCTATGGGCTTCCAAATATCACTTTGCCAATTCCACAAGAACTGTCTAAGCGAAAGGCTTCTTGAGAGGAAAGCTGTAACTCTGTGAGATGATTTCACAGAACACAAAGAAGTTTCTCAGAAAGCTTCTTTCTCTTTGTTATCGGAGGATATTTCCTTTGGCCCTATAGTCTTCAAAGGGATCCGAAATATCTGTTCTCAGATTCCACAGAAATAAGTCTAGCAAAGAGATCTACGAAACACAGATGTAACTCTGTGAGATGAATTCACAGAACACTATGCAGTTTCTCAGAAAGCTTCTTTCCAGATTTCATCTGAGGATATTTCCTTTTTCACCATAGCAGTCTATGGGCTTCCAAATATCACTTTGTCAATTCCACAAGAACTGTCTTAGCGAATGGCTTCTTGAGGGGAAACCTGTAACTCTATGAGATGATTTCACTGAACACAAAGAAGTTTCACAGAAAGCTTCTTTCTCTTTGTTATCGGAGGATATTTCCTTTGTCCCTATAGTCTTCAAATGGATGCGAAATATCTGTTCTCAGATTCCACAGAAATAAGGCTAGCAAAGAGATCCACGAAATACTGATGTAACTCTGTGAGTGGAAGTCACACATCACAGAGCAGTTTCTCAGAAAGCTTCTTTCCAGGTTTCATCTGAGGATATTTCCTTTTTCACCATAGCCCTCTATGGGCTTCCAAATATCACTTCGCCAATTCCACAAGAACTGTCTTAGTGAAAGGCTTCTTGAGGGGAAAGCTGTATCTCTATGAGATGATTTCACAGAACACAAAGAAGTTTCTCAGAAAGCTTCTTTCTCTTTGTTATCAGAGGATATTTCCTTTGGCCCTATAGTCTTCAAAGGGATCCGAAATATCTCTTCTCAGATTCCACAGAAAGAGGCTAGGAAAGAGATACACGAAATACAGATGTAACTCTGTGAGTGGAAGTCACACATCACAGAGCAGTTTCTCAGAAAGCTTCTTTCCAGATTTCATCTGAGGGTATTTCCTTTTTCACCATAGCCCTCTATGGGATTCCAAATATCACTTTGCCAATTCCACAAGAACTGTCTTAGCGAAAGGCTTCTTGAGGGGAAAGCTGTAACTGTGTGAGATGATTTCACGGAACACAAAGAAATTTCTCAGAAAGCTTCTTTTCTTTGTTATCGGAGGATATTTCCTTTGGCCCTATAGTCTTCAAAGGGATCCGAAATATCTGTTCTCAGATTCCACAGAAATAAGGCTAGCAAAGAGATCTACGAAACACAGATGTAACTCTGTGAGATGAATTCACAGAACACTAAGCAGTTTCTCAGAAAGCTTCTTTCCAGATTTCATCTGAGGATATTTCCTTTTTCACCATAGCCCTCTATGGGCTTCCAAATATCACTTTGCCAATTCCAAAAGAACTGTCTTAGCGAAAGGCTTCTTGAGGGGAAAGCTGTAACTTTGTGAGATGATTTCACAGAACACAAAGAAGTTTCTCAGAAAGCTTCTTTCTCTTAGTTATCGGAGGATATTAATTTGGCCCTATAGTCTTCAAAGGGATCCGAAATATATGTTCTCAGATTCCACAGAAAGAAGGCTAGGAAAGAGATACACGAAATACAGATGTAATTCTGAGAGTGGAAGTCACACATCACAGAGCAGTTTCTCAGAAAGCTTATTTCCAGATTTCCTCTGAGGATATTTCCTTTTTCAACATAGCCCTCTATGGGCTTCCAAATATCACTTTTCCAATTCCACAAGAACTGTCTTAGCGAAAGGCTTCTTGAGGGGAAAGCTGTAACTCTGTGAGATGATTTCACAGAACACAAAGAAGTTTCTCAGAAAGCTTCTTTCTCTTTGTTATCGGAGGATATTTCCTTTGGCCCTATAGTCTTCAAAGGGATCCGAAATATCTGTTCTCAGACTCCACAGAAATAAGGCTAGCAAAGAGATCTACGAAACACAGATGTAACTCTGTGAGATGAATTCACAGAACACTAAGCAGTTTCTCAGAAAGCTTCTTTCCAGATTTCATCTGAGGATATTTCCTTTTTCACCATAGCCCTCTATGGGCTTCCAAATATCACTTTGCCAATTCCACAAGAACTGTCTTAGCAAAAGGCTTCTTGAGGGGAAAGCTGTAACTCTGTGAGATGATTTCACAGAACACAAAGAAGTGTCTCAGAAAGCTTCTTTCTCTTTGTTATCGGAGGATATTTCCTTTGGCCCTATAGTCTTCAAAGGGATCCGAAATATCTGTTCTCAGATTCCACAGAAATAAGGCTAGCAAAGAGATCTGCGAAACACAAATGTAACTCTGTGAGATGAATTCACAGAACACTAAGCAGTTTCTCAGAAAGCTTCTTTCCAGATTTCATCTGAGGATATTTCCATTTTCACCATAGCCCTCTATGGGCTTCCAAATATCACTTTGCCAATTCCACAAAAACTGTCTTAGCGAAAGGCTTCTTGAGGGGAAAGCTGTAACTCTGTGAGATGATTTCACAGAACACAAAGAAGTTTCTCAGAAAGCTTCTTTCTCTTTGTTATCGGAGGATATTTCCTTTGGCCCTATAGTCTTCAAAATGATCCGAAATATCTGTTCTCAGATTCCACAGAAAGAAGGCTAGCAAAGAGATCCACGAAATACTGATGTAACTCTGTGAGTGGAAGTCACACATCACAGAACAGTTTCTCAGAAAGCTTCTTTCGAGATTTCATTTGAGGATATTTCCTTTTCACCATAGCCCTCTATGGGCTTCCAAATATCACATTGCCAATTCCACAAGAACTGTCTTAGCGAAAGGATTCTTGAGGAGAAAGCTGTAACTCTGTGAGATGATTTCACAGTACACAAAGAAGTTTCTCAGAAAGCTTCTTTCTCTTTGTTATCGGAGGATATTTCCTTTGGCCCTATAGTCTTCAAAGGGATCCGAAATATCTGTTCTCAGATTCCACAGAAATAAGGCTAGCAATGAGATCTACGAAACACAGATGTAACTCTGTGAGATGAATTCACACAACACTAAGCAGTTTCTCAGAAAGCTTCTTTCCAGATTTCATCTGAGGATATTTCCTTTTTCAACATAGCCCTCTATGGGCTTCCAAATGTCACTTTGCCAATTCCACAAGAACTTTCTTAGCGAAAGGCTTCTTGAGGGGAAAGCTGTAACTCTGTGAGATGATTTCACAGAACACAAAGAAGTTTCTCAGAAAGCTTCTTTCTCTTTGTTATCGGAGGATATTTCCTTTGGCCCTATAGTCTTCAAAGGGATCCGAAATATCTGTTCTCAGATTCCACAGAAATAAGGCTAGCAAAGAGATCTACGAAACACAGATGTAACTCTGTGAGATGAATTCACAGAACACTAAGCAGTTTCTCAGAAAGATTCTTTACAGATTTCATCCGAGGATATTTCCTTTTTCACCATAGCCCTCTGGGGCTTCCAAATATCACTTTTCCAATTCCACAACAACTGTCTTAGCGAAAGGCTTCTTGAGGGGAAAGCTGTAACTCTGTGAGATGATTTCACAGAACACAAAGAAGTTTCTCAGAAAGCTTCTTTCTCTTTGTTATCGGAGGACATTTCCTTTGGCCCTATAGTCTTCAAAGGGATCCGAAATATCTGTTCTCAGATTCCAAAGAAATAAGGCAAGGAAAGAGATACACGAAATACAGATGTAACTCTGTGAGTGGAAGTCACACATCACAGAGCACTTTCTCAGAAAGCTTCTTTCCAGATTTCATCTGAGGATATTTCCTTTTTCACCATAGCCCTCTATGGGCTTCCAAATATCACTTTACCAATTCCACAAGAATTGTCTTAGCGAAAGGCTTCTTGAGGGAAAAGCTGTAACTCTGTGAGATGATTTCACAGAACACAAAGAAGTTTCTCAGAAAGCTTCTTTCCCTTTGTTATCGGAGGATATTTCCTTTGGCCCTATAGTCTTCAAAGGGATCCGAAATATCTGTTCTCAGATTCCACAGAAAGAAGGCTAGGAAAGATACAAGAAATACAGATGTAACTCTGTGAGTGGAAGTCACACATCACAGAGCAGTTTCTCAGAAAGCTTCTTTCCAGATTTCATCCGAGGATATTTCCTTTTTCACCATAGCCCTCCATGGGCTTCCAAATGTCACTTTGCCAATTCCACAAGAACTGTCTTAGCGAAAGGCTTCTTGAGGGGAAAACTGTAACTCTGTGAGATGATTTCACAGAACACAAAGAGGTTTCTCAGAAAGCTTCTTTCTCATTGTTATCGGAGGATATTTCCTTTGGCCCTATCGTCTTCAAAGGGATCCGAAATATCTGTTCTCAGATTCCACAGAAATAAGGCTAGCAAAGAGATCTACGAAATACAGATGTAACTCTGTGAGATGAATTCAAAGAACACTAAGCAGTTTCTCAGAAAGCTTCTTTCCAGATTTCATCTGAGGATATTTCCTTTTTCACCATAGCCCTCTATGGGCTTCCAAATATCACTTTGCCAATTCCACAAGAACTGTCTTAGCGAAAGGCTTCTTGAGGGGAAAGCTGTAACTCTGTGAGATGATTTCACAGAACACAAAGAAGTTTCTCAGAAAGCTTCTTTCTCTTTGTTATCGGAGGATATTTCCTTTGGCCCTATAGTCTTCAAAGGGATCCGAAATATCTGTTCTCAGATTCCACAGAAATAAGGCTAGCAAAGAGATCCACGAAATACTGATGTAACTCTGTGAGTGGAAGTCACACATCACAGAGCAGTTTCTCAGAAAGCTTCTTTCCAGGTTTCATCTGAGGATATTTCCTTTTTCACCATAGCCCTCTATGGGCTTCCAAATATCACTTCGCCAATTCCACAAGAACTGTCTTAGTGAAAGGCTTCTTGAGGGGAAAGCTGTATCTCTATGAGATGATTTCACAGAACACAAAGAAGTTTCTCAGAAAGCTTCTTTCTCTTTGTTATCAGAGGATATTTCCTTTGGCCCTATAGTCTTCAAAGGGATCCGAAATATCTCTTCTCAGATTCCACAGAAAGAGGCTAGGAAAGAGATACACGAAATACAGATGTAACTCTGTGAGTGGAAGTCACACATCACAGAGCAGTTTCTCAGAAAGCTTCTTTCCAGATTTCATCTGAGGGTATTTCCTTTTTCACCATAGCCCTCTATGGGATTCCAAATATCACTTTGCCAATTCCACAAGAACTGTCTTAGCGAAAGGCTTCTTGAGGGGAAAGCTGTAACTCTGTGAGATGATTTCACGGAACACAAAGAAATTTCTCAGAAAGCTTCTTTTCTTTGTTATCGGAGGATATTTCCTTTTTCCCTATAGTCTTCAAAGGGATCCGAAATTTCTGTTCTCAGATTCCATAGAAATAAGGCTAGCAAAGAGATCTACGAAACACAGATGTAACTCTGTGAGATGAATGAACAGAACACTAAGCAGTTTCTCAGAAAGCTTCTTTCCAGATTTCATCTGAGAATATTTTCTTTTTCACCATAGCCCTCTATGGGCTTTCCAATATCACTTTGCCAATTCCACAAGAACTGTATTAGCGAAAGGCTTCTTGAGGGGAAAGCTGTAACTCTGTGAGATGATTTCGCAGAACACAAAGAAGTTTCTCAGAAAGCTTCTTTCTCTTTGTCATCGGAGGATATTTCCTTTGGCCCTATAGTCTTCAAAGGGATCCGAAATATCTGTTCTCAGATTCCACAGAAAAAAGGCTAGCAAAGAGATCTAAGAAACACAGATGTAACTCTGTGAGATGAATTCACAGAACACTAAGCAGTTTCTCAGAAAGCTTCTTTACAGATTTCATCTGAGGATATTTCCTTTTTCACCATAGCCCTCTATGGACTTCCAAATATCACTTTGACTATTCCACAAGAACTGTCATAGCGAAAGGCTTCTTGAGGGGAAAGCTGTAACTCTGTCAGATGATTTCCCAGAACACAAAGAGATTTCTCAGAAAGCTGCTTTCTCTTTGTTATAGGAGGAAATTTCCTTTGGCCCTATAGTCTTCAAAGGGATCCGAAATATCTTTTCTCAGATTCCACAGAAATAAGGCTAGCAAAGAGATCTACGAAACACAGATATAACTCTGTGAGATGAATTAACAGAACACTAAGCAGTTTCTCAGAAAGCTTCTTTCCAGATTTCATCTGAGGATATTTCCTTTTTCACCATAGCCCTCTATGGGCTTCGAAATATCACTTTGCCAATTCCACAAGAACTGTCTTAGCCAAAGGCTTCTTAAGGGGAAAGCTGTAACTCTGTGAGATGATTTCACAGAACACAAAGAAGTTTCTCAGAAAGGTTCTTTCTCTTTGTTATCGGAGGATATTTCCTTTTGCCCTATAGTCTTCAAAGGGATCCGAAATATCTGTTCTCAGATTCCACAGAAATAAGGCTAGCAAAGAGATCTACGAAACACAGATGTAACTCTGTGAGATGAATTCACGGAACATTAAGCAGTTTCTCAGAAATCTTCTTTCCAGATTTCATCTGAGGATATTTCCTTTTTCACCATAGCCCTCTAGGGGCTTCCAAATATCACTTTGCCAATTCCACAAGAACTGTCTTAGCGAAAGGCTTCTTGAGGGGAAAGCTGTAACTCTGTGAGATGATTTCACAGAACACAAAGAAGTTTCTCAGAAAGCTTCTTTCTCTTTGTTATCGGAGGATATTTCCTTTGGCCCTATAGTCTTCAAAGGGATCCGAAATATCTGTTCTCAGATTCCACAGAAAGAAGGCTAGCAAAGAGATCCACGAAATACTGATGTAACTCTGTGAGTGGAAGTCACACATCACAGAACAGTTTCTCAGAAAGCTTCTTTCGAGATTTCATTTGAGGATATTTCCTTTTCACCATAGCCCTCTGTGGGCTTCCAAATATCACATTGCCAATTCCACAAGAACTGTCTTAGCGAAAGGATTCTTGAGGAGAAAGCTGTAACTCTGTGAGATGATTTCACAGTACACAAAGAAGTTTCTCAGAAAGCTTCTTTCTCTTTGTTATCGGAGGATATTTCCTTTGGCCCTATAGTCTTCAAAGGGATCCGAAATATCTGTTCTCAGATTCCACAGAAATAAGGCTAGCAAAGAGATCTACGAAACACAGATGTAACTCTGAGAGATGAATTCACACAACACTAAGCAGTTTCTCAGAAAGCTTCTTTCCAGATTTCATCCGAGGATATTTCCTTTTTCACCATAGCCCTCTGGGGCTTCCAAATATCACTTTTCCAATTCCACAACAACTGTCTTAGCGAAAGGCTTCTTGAGGGGAAAGCTGTAACTCTGTGAGATGATTTCACAGAACACAAAGATGTTTCTCAGAAAGCTTCTTTCTCTTTGTTATCGGAGGATATTTCCTTTGGCCCTATAGTCTTCAAAGGGATCGGAAATATCTGTTCTCAGATTCCACAGAAATAAGGCTAGCAAAGAGAACCACGAAATACTGATGTAACTCTGTGAATGGAAGTCACACATCACAGAGCAGTTTCTCAGAAAGCTTCTTTCCAGGTTTCATCTGAGGATATTTCCTTTTTCAACATAGCCCTCTATGGGCTTCCAAATATCACTTTGCCAATTCCACAAGAACTGTATTAGCGAAAGGATTCTTCAGGGGAAAGCTGTAACTCTGGAGATGATTTCACAGAACACAAAGAAGTTTCTCAGAAAGCTTCTTTCTCTTTGTTAACGGAGGATATTTCCTTTGGCCCTAGAATCTTCAAAGGGATCCGAAATATCTGTTCTCAGATTCCACAGAAATAAGGCTAGCAAAGAGATCCACGAAATACAGATGTAACTCTGAGAGTGGAAGTCACACATCACAGAGCAGTTTCTCAGAAAGCTTCTTTCCAGATTTCATCTGAGGATATTTCCTTTTTCAACACTGCCCTCTATGGGCTTCCAAATATCACTTTGCCAATTACACAAGAACTGTCTTAGCGAAAGGCTTCTTGAGGGGAAAGCTGTAACTCTGTGCGATGATTTCACAGAACACAAAGAAGTTTCTCAGAAAGCTACTTTCTCTTTGTTATCGGAGGATATTTCCTTTTGCCCTATAGTCTTCAAAGGGATCCGAAATATCTGTTCTCAGATTCCACAGAAATAAGGCTAGCAAAGAAACCAACGAAACACAGATGTAACTCTGTGAGATGAATTCACAGAACACTAAGCAGTTTCTCAGAAAGCTTCTTTCCAGATTTCATCTGAGGATATTTCCTTTTTCACCATAGCCCTCTATGGGCTTCTAAATATCACTTTGCCAATTCCACAAGAACTGTCTTAGCGAAAGGCTTCTTGAGGGGAAAGCTGTAACTCTGTGAGATGATTTCACAGAACACAAAGAAGTTTCTCAGAAAGCTTCTTTCTCTTTGTTATCGGAGGATATTTCCTTGGCCCTATAGTCTTCAAAGGGATCCGAAATATCTGTTCTCAGTTTCCACAGAAAGAAGGCTAGGAAAGAGATACAGGAAATACAGATGTAACTCTGTGAGTGGAAGTCACACAACACAGAGCAGTTTCTCAGAAAGCTTCTTTCCAGATTTCATCTGAGGATATTTCCTTTTTCACCATAGCCCTCTAAGGGCTTCCAAATATCACTTTACCAATTCCACAAGAACTGTCTTAGCGAAAGGCTTCTTGAGGGGAAAGCTGTAACTCTGTGAGATGATTTCACAGAACACAAAGAAGTTTCTCAGAAAGCTTCTTTCCCTTTGTTAACGGAGGATATTTCCTTTGGCCCTATAGTCTTCAAAGGGATCCGAAATATCTGTTCTCAGATTCCACAGAAAGAAGGCTAGCAAAGAGATCCACGAAATACAGATGTAACTCTGTGAGATGAATTAACAGAACACTAACCAGTTTCTAAGAAAGCTTCTTTCCAGGTTTCATCTGAGGATATTTCCTTTTTCAACATAGCTCTCTATGGGCTTCCAAATATCACATTGCCAATTCCACAAGAACTGTCTTAGCGAAAGGCTTCTTGAGGGGAAAGCTGTAACTCTGTGAGATGATTTCACAGAACACAAAGAAGTTTCTCAGAAAGCTTCTTTCTCTTTGTTATCGGAGGATATTTCCTTTGGCCCTATAGTCTTCAAAGGGATCCGAAATATCTGTTCTCAGATTCCACAGAAATAAAGCTAGCAAAGATATCTACGAAACACAGATGTAACACTGTGAGATGAATTCACAGAACACTAAGCAGTTTCTCAGAAAGCTTCTTTCCAGATTTCATCCGAGGACATTTCCTTTTTCACCATAGCCCTCTATGGGCTTCCAAATGTCACTTTGCCAATTCCACAAGAACTGTCTTACCGAAAGGTTTCTTGAGGGGAAAGCTGTAACTCTGTGAGATGATTTCACAGAACACAAAGAAGTTTCTCAGAAAGCTTCTTTCTCTTTGTTATCGGAGGGTATTTCCTTTGGCCCTATCGTCTTCAAAGGGATCCGAAATATCTGTTCTCAGATTCCACAGAAATAAGGCTAGCAAAGAGATCTACGAAATAGAGATGTAACTCTGTGAGATGAATTCACAGAATACTAAGCAGTTTCTCAGAAAGCTTCTTTCCAGATTTCACCTGAGGATATTTCCTTTTTCACCATAGCCATCTAAGGGTTTCCAAATATCACTTTGCCAATTTCACAAGAACTGTCTTAGCGAAAGGCTTCTTGAGGGGAAAGCTGTAACTCTGTGAGATGATTTCACAGAACACAAAGAAGTTTCTCAGAAAGCTTCTTTCTCTTTGTTATCGGAGGATATTTCCTATGGCCCTATAGTCTTCAAAGGGATCCGAAATATCTGTTCTCAGATTCCACAGAAATAAGGCTAGCACAGAGATCCACGAAGTACAGATGTAACTCTGTGAGTGGAGGTCACACATCACAGAGCAGTTTCTCAGAAAGCTTCTTTCCAGATTTCATCTGAGGATATTTCCTTTTACACCATAGCCCTCTATCGGCTTCCAAATATCACTTTGCCAATTCCACAAGAACTGTCTTAGCGAAAGGCTTCTTGAGGGGAAAGCTGTAACTCTCTGAGATGATTTCACAGAACACAAAGAAGTTTCTCAGAAAGCTTCTTTCCCTTTGTTATCGGAGCATATTTCCTTTGGCCCTATAGTCTTCAAAGGGATCCGAAATATCTGTTCTCAGATTCCACAGAAAGAAGGCTAGCAAAGAGATCCACGAAATACAGATGTAACTCTGTGAGATGAATTAACACAACAGTAAGCAGTTTCTCAGAAAGCTTCTTTCCAGATTTCATCCGAGGATATTTTCTTTTTCACCATAGCCCTCTAAGGGCTTCGAAATATCACTTTGCCAATTCCACAAGAACTGTCTTAGCGAATGGCTTCTTGATGGGAAAGCTGTAACTCTGTGAGATGATTTCACAGAACACAAAGAAGTTTCTCAGAAAGCTTCTTTCTCTTTGTTATCGGAGGATATTTCCTTTGGCCCTATAGTCTTCAAAGGGATCCGAAATATCTGTTCTCAGATTCCACAGAAATAAAGCTAGCAAAGATATCTACGAAACACAGATGTAACTCTGAGAGTGGAAGTCACACATCACAGAGCAGTTTCTCAGAAAGCTTCTTTCCAGATTTCATCCGAGGATATTTCCTTTTTCACCATAGCCCTCTATGGGCTTCCAAATATCACTTTGCCAATTCCACAAGAACTGTCTTAGCGAAAGGCTTCTCGAGGGGAAAGCTGTAACGCTGTGAGATGATTTCACAGAACACAAAGAAGTTTATCAGAAAGCTTCTTTCTCTTTGTTATCGGAGGATATTTCCTTTGGCCCTATAGTCTTCAAAGGGATCCGAAATATCTGTTCTCAGATTCCACAGAAATAAGGCCAGCAAAGAGATACACGAAATACAGATGTAACTCTGTGATTGGAGGTCACACATCACAGAGCAGTTTCTCAGAAAGCTTCTTTCCAGATTTCATCTGAGGATATTTCCTTTTACACCATAGCCCTCTATCGGCTTCCAAATATCACTTTGCCAATTCCACAAGAACTGTCTTAGCGAAAGGCTTCTTGAGGGGAAAGCTGTAACTCTGTGAGATGATTTCACAGAACACAAAGAAGTTTCTCAGAAAGCTTCTTTCTTTTTGTTATCGGAGCATATTTCCTTTGGCCCTATAGTCTTCAAAGGGATCCGAAATATCTGTTCTCAGATTCCACAGAAAGAAGGCCAGCAAAGAGATCCACGAAATACAGATGTAACTCTGTGAGATGAATTAACAGAACACTAAGCAGTTTCTCAGAAAGCTTCTTTCCAGATTTCATCTGAGGATATTTCCTTTTTCAACATAGCTCTCTATGGGCTTCCAAATATCACTTTGACAATTCCAAAAGAACTGTCTTAGCGAAAGACTTCTTGAGGGGAAAGTTGTAACTCTGTGAGATGATTTCACCGAACACAAAGAAGTTTCTCAGAAAGCTTCTTTCTCTTTGTTATCGGAGGATATTTCCTTTGGCCCTATAGTCTTCAAAGGGATCCGAAATATCTTTTCTGAGATTCCACAGAAATAAGGCTAGCAAAGAGATCTACGAAACACAGATGTAACTCTGTGAGATGAATTCACAGAACAGTAAGCAGTTTCTCAGAAAGCTTCTTTCCAGATTTCATCCGAGGATATTTCCTTTTTCACCATAGCCCTCTATTGGCTTCCAAATATCACTTTGCCAATTCCACAAGAACTGTCTTACCGAAAGGCTTCTTGAGGGGAAAGCTGTAACTCTGTGAGATGATTTCACAGAACACAAAGAAGTTTCTCAGAAAGCTTCTTTCTCTTTGTTATGGGAGGATATTTCCTTTGGCCCTATCGTCTTCAAAGGGATCCGAAATATCTGTTCTCAGATTCCACAGAAATAAGGCTAGCAAAGAGATCTACGAAACACAGATGTAACTCTGTGAGATGAATTCACAGAACACTAAGCAGTTTCTCAGAAAGCTTCTTTCCAGATTTCATCTGAGGATATTTCCTTTTTCACCATAGCCATCTAAGGGTTTCCAAATATCACTTTGCCAATTCCACAAGAACTGTCTTAGCGAAAAGCTTCTTGAGGGGAAAGCTGTAACTCTGTGAGATGATTTCACAGAACACAAAGAAGTTTCTCAGAAAGCTTCTTTCCCTTTGTTATCGGAGGATATTTCCTTTGGCCCTATAGTCTTCAAAGGGATCCGAAATATCTGTTCTCAGATTCCACAGAAATAAGGCTAGCACAGAGATCCAAAAATACAGATGTAACTCTGAGAGTGGAAGTCACACATCACAGAGCAGTTTCTCAGAAAGCTTCTTTCCAGATTTCATCGGAGGAGATTTCCTTTTTCACCATAGCCATCTTTGGGCTTCCAAATATCACTTTGCCAATTCCACAAGAACTGTCTTAGCGAAAGGCTTCTTGAGGGGAAAGCTGTAACTCTGTGAGATGATTTCACAGAACACAAAGAAGTTTCTCAGAAAGCTTCTTTCTCTTTGTTATCGGAGGATATTTCCTTTGGCCCTATCGTCTTCAAAGGGATCCGAAATATCTGTTCTCAGATTCCACAGAAATAAGGCTAGCAAAGAGATCTACGAAACACAGATGTAACTCTGTGAGATGAATTCACAGAACACTAAGCAGTTTCTCAGAAAGCTTCTTTCCAGATTTCATCTGAGGATATTTCCTTTTTCACCATAGCCATCTAAGGGTTTCCAAATATCACTTTGCCAATTCCACAAGAACTGTCTTAGCGAAAAGCTTCTTGAGGGGAAAGCTGTAACTCTGTGAGATGATTTCACAGAACACAAAGAAGTTTCTCAGAAAGCTTCTTTCCCTTTGTTATCGGAGGATATTTCCTTTGGCCCTATAGTCTTCAAAGGGATCCGAAATATCTGTTCTCAGATTCCACAGAAATAAGGCTAGCACAGAGATCCAAAAATACAGATGTAACTCTGAGAGTGGAAGTCACACATCACAGAGCAGTTTCTCAGAAAGCTTCTTTCCAGATTTCATCGGAGGAGATTTCCTTTTTCACCATAGCCATCTTTGGGCTTCCAAATATCACTTTGCCAATTCCACAAGAACTGTCTTAGCGAAAGGCTTCTTGAGGGGAAAGCTGTAACTCTGTGAGATGATTTCACAGAACACAAAGAAGTTTCTCAGAAAGCTTCTTTCTCTTTGTTATCGGAGGATATTTCCTTTGGCCCTATAGTCTTCAAAGGGATCCGAAATATCTGTTCTCAGATTCCACAGAAATAAGGCTAGCAAAGAGATCTACGAAACACAGATGTAACTCTGTGAGATGAATTCACAGAACACTAAGCAGTTTCTCAGAAAGCTTCTTTCCAGATTTCATCTGAGGATATTTCCTTTTTCACCATAGCCCTCTATGGGCTTCGAAATATCACTTTGCCAATTCCACAAGAACTGTCTTAGCGAAAGGCTTCTTGAGGGGAAAGCTGTAACTCTGTGAGATGATTTCACAGAACACAAAGAAGTTTCTCAGAAAGCTTCTTTCTCTTTGTTATCGGATGATATTTTCTTTGGCCCTATAGTCTTCAAAGGGATCCGAAATATCTGTTCTCAGATTCCACAGAAAGAAGGCTAGGAAAGAGATACACGAAATATAGATGTAACTCTGTGTGTGGAAGTCACACATCACAGAGCAGTTTCTCAGAAAGCTTCTTTCCAGATTTCATCTGAGGATATTTCCTTTTTCACCGTAGCCCTCTATGGGCTTCCAAATATCACTTTACCAATTCCACAAGAACTGTCTTAGCGAAAGGCTTCTTGAGGGGAAAGCTGTAACTCTGTGAGATGATTTCACAGAACACAAAGAAGTTTCTCAGAAAGCTTCTTTCCCTTTGTTATCGGAGGATATTTCCTTTGGCCCTATAGTCTTCAAAGGGATCCGAAATATCTGTTCTCAGATTCCACAGAAAGAAGGCTAGCAAAGAGATCCACGAAATACAGATGTAACTCTGTGAGATGAATTAACAGAACACTAAGCAGTTTCTAAGAAAGCTTCTTTCCAGATTTCATCTGAGGATATTTCCTTTTTCAACATAGCTCTCTATGGGCTTCCAAATATCACTTTGCCAATTCCACAAGAACTGTCTTAGCGAAAGGCTACTTGAGGGGAAAGCTGTAACTCCGTGAGATGATTTTACAGAACACAAAGAAGTTTCTCAGAAAGCTTCTTTCTCTTTGTTATCGGAGGATATTTCCTTTGGCCCTATAGTCTTCAAAGGGATCCGAAATATCTGTTCTCAGATTCCACAGAAATAAATCTAGCAAAGATATCTACGAAACACAGATGTAACTCTGAGAGTGGAAGTCACACATCACAGAGCAGTTTCTCAGAAAGCTTCTTTCCAGATTTCATCCGAGGATATTTCCTTTTTCACCATAGCCCTCTATGGGCTTCCAAATATCACTTTGCCAATTCCACAAGAACTGTCTTAGCGAAAGGCTTCTCGAGGGGAAAGCTGTAACGCTGTGAGATGATTTCACAGAACACAAAGAAGTTTCTCAGAAAGCTTATTTCTCTTTGTTATCAGAGGATATTTCCTTTGGCCCTATAGTCTTCAAAGGGATCCGAAATATCTGTTCTCAGATTCCCCAGAAATAAGGCCAGCAAAGAGATACACGAAATACAGATGTAACTCTGTGAGTGGAGGTCACACATCACAGAGCAGTTTCTCAGAAAGCTTCTTTCCAGATTTCATCCGAGGATATTTCCTTTTTCACCATAGCCCTCTATGGGCTTCCAAATATCACTTTGCCAATTCCACAAGAACTGTCTTACCGAAAGGCTTCTTGAGGGGAAAGCTGTAACTCTGTGAGATGATTTCACAGAACACAAAGAAGTTTCTCAGAAAGCTTCTTTCTCTTTGTTATCGGAGGATATTTCCTTTGGCCCTATTGTCTTCAAAGGGATCCGAAATATCTGTTCTCAGATTCCACAGAAAGAAGGCTAGGAAAGAGATACACGAAATACAGATGTAACTCTGTGAGTGGAAGTCACACATCACAGAGCAGTTTCTCAGAAAGCTTCTTTCCAGATTTCATCTGAGGATATTTCCTTTTTCAACATAGCCCTCTATGGGCTTCCAAATATCACTTTACCAATTCCACAAGAACTGTCTTAGCGAAAGGCTTCTTGAGGGGAAAGCTGTAACTCTGTGAGATGATTTCACAGAACACAAAGAAGTTTCTCAGAAAGCTTCTTTCCCTTTGTTATCGGAGGATATTTCCTTTGGCCCTATAGTCTTCAAAGGGATCTGAAATATCTGTTCTCAGATTCCACAGAAAGAAGGCTAGCAAAGAGATCCACGAAATACAGACGTAACTCTGTGAGATGAATTAACAGAACACTAAGCAGTTTCTATGAAAGCTTCTTTCCAGATTTCATCTGAGGATATTTCCTTTTTCACCATAGCCCTCTATGGGCTTCCAAATATCACTTTGCCAATTCCACAAGAACTGTCTTAGCGAAAGGCTTCTTGAGGGGAAAGCTGTAACTCTGTGAGATGATTTCACAGAACACAAAGAAGTTTCTCAGAAAGCTTCTTTCTCTTTGTTATCGGAGGATATTTCCTTTGGCCCTATAGTCTTCAAAGGGATCCGAAATATCTGTTCTCAGATTCCACAGAAATCAGGCTAGGAAAGAGATCTAAGAAACACAGATGTAACTCTGTGAGATGAATTCACAGAACACTAAGCAGTTTCTCAGAAAGCTTCTTTCCAGATTTCATCTGAGGATATTTCCTTTTTCACCATAGCCCTCTATGGGCTTCCAAATATCACTTTGCCAATTCCACAAGAACTGTCATAGCGAAAGGCTTCTTGAGGGGAAATCTGTAATTCTGTGAGATGATTTCACAGAACACAAAGAAGTTTCTCAGAAAGCTTCTTTCTCTTTGTTATCGGAGGATATTTCCTTTGGCCCTATAGTCTTCAAAGGGATCCGAAATATCTGTTCTCAGATTCCACAGAAAGAAGGCTAGGAAAGAGATACACGAAATACAGATGTAACTCTGTGAGTGGAAGTCACACAACACAGAGCAGTTTCTAAGAAAGCTTCTTTCCAGATTTCATCTGAGGATATTTCCTTTTTCACCATAGCCCTCTATGGGCTACCAAATATCACTTTACCAATTCCACAAGAACTGTCTTAGCGAAAAGCTTCTTGAGGGGAAAGATGTAACTCTGTGAGATGATTTCACAGAACACAAAGAAGTTTCTCAGAAAGCTTCTTTCTCTTTGTTATCGGAGGATATTTCCTTTGGCCCTATAGTCTTCAAAGGGATCCGAAATATCTGTTCTCAGATTCCACTGAAAGAAGGCTAGCAAAGAGATCCACGAAATACAGATGTAATTCTGTGAGATGAATTAACAGAACACTAAGCAGTTTCTATGAAATCTTCTTTCCAGATTTCATCTGAGGATATTTCCTTTTTCACTATAGCCCTCTATGGGATTCCAAATATCACTTTGCCAATTCCACAAGAACTGTCTTAGCGAAAGGCTTCTTGAGGGGAAAGCTGTAACTCTGTGAGATGATTTCACAGAACACAAAGAAATTTCTCAGAAAGCTTCTTTCTCTTTGTTATCGGAGGATATTTCCTTTGGCCCTATAGTCTTCAAAGGGATCCGAAATATCTGTTCTCAGATTCCACAGAAATAAGGCTAGCAAAGAGATCTACGAAACACAGATGTAACTCTGTGAGATGAATCCACAGAACACTAACCAGTTTCTCAGAAAGCTTCTTTCCAGATTTCATCTGAGAATATTTTCTTTTTCACCATAGCCCTATATAGGCTTTCCTATATCACTTTGCCAATTCCACAAGAACTGTATTAGCGAAAGGCTTCTTGAGGGGAAAGCTGTAACTCTGTGAGATGATTTCACAGAACACAAAGAAGTTTCTCAGAAAGCTTCTTTCTCTTTGTCACCGGAGGATATTTCCTTTGGCCCTATAGTCTTCAAAGGGATCCGAAATATCTGTTCTCAGATTCCACAGAAATAAGGCTAGCAAAGAGATCTAAGAAACACAGATGTAACTCTGTGAGATGAATTCACAGAACACTAAGCAGTTTTTCAGAAAGCTTCTTTCCAGATTTCATCTGAGGATATTTCCTTTTTCACCATAGCCCTCTACGGGCTTCCAAATGTCACTTTGCCAATTCCACAAGAACTGTCATAGCGAAAGGCATCCTGAGGGGAAAGCTGTAACTCTGTCAGATGATTTCCCAGAATACAAAGAGATTTCTCAGAAAGCTTCTTTCTCTTTGTTATCGGAGGATATTTCCTTTGGCCCTATAGTCTTCAAAGGGATCCGAAATATCTGTTCTCAGATTCCACAGAAATAAGGCTAGCAAAGAGATCTACGAAACACAGATATAACTCTGTGAGATCAATTAACAGAACACTAAGCAGTTTCTCAGAAAGCTTCTTTCCAGATTTCATCTGAGGATATTTCCTTTTTCACCCTAGCCCTCTATGGGCTTCGAAATATCACTTTGCCAATTCCACAAGAACTGTCTTAGAGAAAGGCTTCTTGAGGGGGAAGCTGTAACTCTGTGAGATGATTTCACAGAACACAAAGAAGTTTCTCAGAAAGCTTCTTTCTCTTTGTTATTGGAGGATATTTCCTTTGGCCCTATAGTCTTCAAAGGGATCCGAAATATCTGTTCTCAGATTCCACAGAAAGAAGGCTAGGAAAGAGATACACGAAATACAGATGTAACTCTGTGAGTGGAAGTCACACATCACAGAGCAGTTTCTCAGAAACTTCTTTACAGATTTCATCTGAGGATATTTTCTTTTTCACCATAGCCCTCTATGGGCTTCCAAATATCACTTTGCCAATTCCACAAGAACTGTCATAGCGAAAGGCTTCTTGAGGGGAAAGCTGTAACTCTGTGAGATGATTTCACAGAACACAAAGAAGTTTCTCAGAAAGCTTCTTTCTCTTTGTTATCGGAGGATATTTCCTTTGGCCCTATAGTCTTCAAAGGGATCTGAAATATCTGTTCTCAGATTCCACAGAAAGAAGGCTAGCAAAGAGATCGACGAAATACAGATGTAACTCTGTGAGATGAATTAACGGAACACTAAGCAGTTTCTATGAAAGCTGCTTTCCAGATTTCATCTGAGGATATTTCCTTTTTCACCATAGCCCTCTATGGGCTTCCAAATATCACTTTGCCAATTCCACAAGAACTGTCTTAGCGAAAGGCTTCTTGAGGGGAAAGCTGTAACTCTGTGAGATGATTTCACAGAACACCAAGAAATTTCTCAGAAAGCTTCTTTCTCTTTGTTATCGGAGGATATTTCCTTAGGCCCTATAGTCTACAAAGGGATCCGAAATATCTGTTCTCAGATTCCAAAGAAAGAAGGCTAGCAAAGATATCTACGAAACACAGATGTAACTCTGTGAGATGAATTCACAGAACACTAAGCAGTTTCTCAGAAAGCTTCTTTCCAGATTTCATCTGAGGATATTTCCTTTTTCACCATAGCCCTCTAAGGGCTTCCAAATATCACTTTGCCAATTCCACAAGAACTGTCCTAGCGAAAGGCTTCTTGAGGGGAAAGCTGTAACTCTGTGAGATGATTTCACAGAACACAAAGAAGTTTCTCAGAAAGCTTCTTTCTCTTTGTTATCGGAGGATATTTCCTTTGGCCCTATAGTCTTCAAAGGGATCCGAAATATCTGTTCTCAGATTCCACAGAAATAAGGCTAGCAAAGAGATCTACGAAACACAGATGTAACTCTTTGAGATGATTTCACAGAACACTAAGCAGTTTCTCAGAAAGCTTCTTTCCAGATTTCATCTGAGGATATTTCCTTTTTCAACATAGCCCTCTATGGGCTTCCAAATATCACTTTGCGAATTCCCCAAGTACGGTCTTAGCGAAAGGCTTCATGAGGGGAAATCTGTAACTCTCTGAGATGATTTCACAGAACCAGAGAAGTTTCTCAAAAAGCTTCTTTCTCTTTGTTAACGGAGGATATTTCCTTTGGCCCTATAGTCTTCAAAGGGTTCCGAAATATCTGTTCTCAGATTCCACAGAAATAAGGCTAGCAAAGAGATCCACGAAATACAGATGTAATTCTGTGAGTGGAAGTCACACATCACAGAGCAGTTTCTCAGAAAGCTTCTTTCCAGATTTCATCTGAGGATATTTCCTTTTTCACCATAGCCCTCTAAGGGCTTCCAAATATCACTTTGCGAATTCCACAAGAACTGTCTTAGCTAAAGGCTTCTTGAGGGGAAAGCTGTAACTCTGTGAGATGATTTCACAGAACACAAAGAAGTTTCTTAGAAAGCTTCTTTCTCTTTGTTATCGGAGGATATTTCCTTAGGCCCTATAGTCTTCAAAGGGATCCGAAATATCTGTTCTCAGATTCCCCAGAAAGAAGGCTAGCAAAGAGATCTACGAAACACAGATGTAACTCTGTGAGATGAATTCACAGAAAATTAATCAGTTTCTCAGAAAGCTTCTTTCCAGATTTCATCTGAGGATATTTCCTTTTTCACCATAGCCCTCTATGGCCTTCCAAATATCACTTTGCGAATTCCACAAGAACTGTCTTAGCGAAAGGCTTCTGGAGGGGAAAGCTGTAACTCTGTGAGATGATTTCACAGAACACAAAGAAGTTTCTCAGAAAGCTTCTTTCTCTTTGTTATCAGAGGATATTTCCTTTGGCCCTATAGTCTTCAAAGGGATCGGAAATATCTGTTCTCAGATTCCACAGAAAGAAGGCTAGCAAAGAGATCCACGAAATACAGATGTAACTCTGTGAGATGAATTCACAGAACACTAAGAAGTTTCTCAGAAAGCTTCTTTCCAGATTTCATCTGAGGATATTTCCTTTTTCACCATAGCCCTCCATGGGCTTCCAAATATCACTTTGCCAATTCCACAAGAACTGTCTTAGCGAAAGGCTTCTTGAGGGGAAAGCTGTAACTCTGTGAGATGATTTCACATAACACAAAGATGTTTCTCAGAAAGCTTCTTTCTCTTTGTTATCGGAGGATATTTCCTTTGGCCCTATAGTCTTCAAAGGGATCCGAAATATCTGTTCTCAGATTCCACAGAAAGAAGGCTAGCCAAGAGATCGACGAAATACCGATGTAACTCTGTGAGATGAATTCACAGAACACTAAGCAGTTTCTCAGAAAGCTTCTTTCCAGATTTCATCTGAGGATATTTCCTTTTTCACGATAGCCCTCTATGGGGTTCCAAATATCACTTTGCCAATTCCACAAGAACTGTCTTAGCGAAAGGCTTCTGGAGGGGAAAGCTGTAACTCTGTGAGATGATTTCACAGAACACTACGAAGCTTCTCAGAAAGCTTCTTTCTCTTTGTTATCGGAGGATATTTCCTTTGGCCCTATAGTCTTCAAAGGGATCCGAAATATCTGTTCTCAGATTCCACAGAAAGAAGGCTAGCAAAGAGATCTACGAAACACAGATGTAACTCTGTGAGATGAATTCACAGAACACTAAGCAGTTTCTCAGAAAGCTTCTTTCCAGATTTCATCTGAGGATATTTCCTTTTTCACCATAGCCCTCCATGGGCTTCCAAATATCACTTTGCCAATTCCACAAGAACTGTCTTAGCGAAAGGCTTCTTGAGGGGAAAGCTGTAACTCTGTGAGATGATTTCACAGAACACAAAGATGTTTCTCAGAAAGCTTCTATCTCTTTGTTATCGGAGGATATTTCCTTTGGCCCTATAGTCTTCAAAGGGATCCGAAATATCTGTTCTCAGATTCCACAGAAAGAAGGCTAGCAAAGAGATCCACGAAATACAGATGTAACTCTGTGAGATGAATTCACAGAACACTAAAAAGTTTCTCAGAAAGCTTCTTTCCAGATTTCATCTGAGGATATTTCCTTTTTCACGATAGCCCTCTATGGTATTCCAAATATCACTTTGCCAATTCCACAAGAACTGTCTTAGCGAAAGGCTTCTGGAGGGGAAAGCTGTAACTCTTTGAGATGATTTCACAGAACACAAAGATTCTTCTCAGAAAGCTTCTTTCTCTTTGTTATCGGAGGATATTTCCTTTGGCCCTATAGTCTTCAAAGGGATCCGAAATATCTGTTGTCAGATACCACAGAAATAAGGTGAGCAAAGAGATCTACGAAACACAGATGTAACTCTGTGAGATGAATTCACAGAACACTAAGCAGTTTCTCAGAAAGCTTCTTTCCAGATTTCATCTGAGGATATTTCCTTTTTCACCACAAACCTCTATGGGCTTCCAAATATCACTTTGCCAATTCCACAAGAACTGTCTTAGCAAAAGGCTTCTTGAGGGGAAAGCTGTAACTCTGTGAGATGATTTCACAGAACACAAAGAAGTTTCTCAGAAAGCTTCTTTCTCTTTGTTATTGGAGGATATTTCCTTTGGCCCTATAGTCTTCAAATGGATCCGAAATATCTGTTCTCAGATTCCACAGAAATAAGGCTAGCAAAGAGATCTACGAAACACAGATGTAACTCTGTGAGATGAATTCACAGAACACTAAGCAGTTTCTCAGAAAGCTTCTTTCCAGGTTTCATCTGAGGATATTTCCTTTTTCACCATAGCCCTCTAAGGGCTTCCAAATATTACTTTGCCAATTCCACAAGAACTGTCTTAGCGAAAGGCTTCTTGAGGGGAAAGCTGTAACTCTGTGAGATGATTTCACAGAACACAAAGAAGTTTCTCAGAAAGCTTCTTTCGCTTTGTTATCGGAGGATATTTCCTTTGGCCCTATAGTCTTCAAAGGGATCCGAAATATCTGTTCTCAGATTCCACAGAAATAAGGCTAGCAAAGAGATCTACGAAACACAGATGTAACTCTGTGAGATGAATTCACAGAACACTAAGCAGTTTCTCAGAAAGCTTCTTTCCAGATTTCATCTGAGGATATTTCCTTTTTCAACCTAGCCCTCTATGGGCTTCCAAATATCACTTTGCCAATTCCACAAGAACTGTCTTAGCGAAAGGCTTCTTGAGGGGAAAGCTGTAACGCTGTGAGATGATTTCACAGAACCAGAGAAGTTTCTCAGAAAGCTTGTATCTCTTTGTTAACGGAGGATATTTCCTTTGGCCCTATAGTCTTCAAAGGGATCCGAAATATCTGTTCTCAGATTCCACAGAAATAAGGCTAGCAAAGAGATACACGAAATACAGATGTAACTCTGTGAGTGGAAGTCACACATCACAGAGCTGTTTCTCAGAAAGCTTCTTTCCAGATTTCATCTGAGGATATTTCCTTTGTCACCATAGCCTTCTATGGTCTTCCAAATATCACTTTGCCAATTCCACAAGAACTGTCTTAGCGAAAGGCTTCTTGAGGGGAAAGCTGTAACTTTGTGAGATGATTGCACAGAACACAAAGAAGTTTCTCAGAAAGCTTCTTCCTCTTTGTTATCGGAGGATATTTCCTTTGGCCCTATAGTCTTCAAAGGGATCCAAAATATCTGTTCTCAGATTCCACAGAAATAAGGCTAGCAAAGAGATCTACGAAACACAGATGTAACTCTGTGAGATGAATTCATAGAACACTAAGCAGTTTCTCAGAAAGCTTCTTTCCAGATTTCACCTGAGGATATTTCCTTTTTCACCATAGCCCTCTATCGGCTTCCAAATATCACTTTGCCAATTCCACAAGAACTGTCTTTGCGAAAGGCTTCTTGAGGGGAAAGCTGTAACTCTGTGAGATGATTTCACAGAACACAAAGAAGTTTCTCAGAAAGCTTCTTTCTCTTTGTTATCGGAGGATATTTCCTTTGGGCCTATAGTCTTCAAAGGGATCCGAAATATCTGTTCTCAGATTCCACAGAAATAAGGCTAGCAAAGAGATCTACGAAACACAGATGTAACTCTGTGAGATGAATTCACAGAACACTAAGCAGTTTCTCAGAAAGCTTCTTTCCAGATTTCATATGAGGATATTTCCTTTTTCAACATAGCCCTCTATGGGCTTCCAAATATCACTTTTCCAATTCAACAAGAACTGTCTTAGCTAAAGGCTTTTTGAGGGGAAAGCTGTAACTCTGTGAGATGATTTCACAGAACACAAAGAAGTTTCTCAGAAAACTTCTTTCTCTTTGTTATCAGAGGATATTTCCTTTGGCCCTATAGTCTTCAAAGGGATCCGAAATATCTGTTCTGAGATTCCACAGAAATAAGGCTAGCAAAGAGATCTACGAAACACAGATGTAACTCTGTGAGATGAATTAAGAGAACACTAAGCAGTTTCTCAGAAAGCTTCTTTCCAGATTTCATCTGAGGATATTTCCTTTTTCACCATAGCCCTCAATGGGCTTCCAAATATCACTTTGCCAATTCCACAAGAACTGTCTTAGCGAAAGGCTTCTTGAGGGGAAAGCTGTAACTCTCTGAGATGATTTCACAGAACACAATGAAGTTTCTCAGAAAGCTTCTTTCTCTTTGTTAACGGAGGATACTTCCTTTGGCCCTATGGACTTCAAAGGGATCCGAAATATCTATTATCAGATTCCACAGAAATAAGGCTAGCAAAGAGATACACGAAATACAGATGTAACTCTGTGAGTGGAAGTCACACATCACAGAGCTGTTTCTCAGAAAGCTTCTTTCCAGATTTCATCTGAGGATATTTCCTTTGTCACCATAGCCTTCTATGGTCTTCCAAATATCACTTTGCCAATTCCACAAGAACTGTCTTAGCGAAAGGCTTCTTGAGGGGAAAGCTGTAACTTTGTGAGATGATTGCACAGAACACAAAGAAGTTTCTCAGAAAGCTTCTTCCTCTTTGTTATCGGAGGATATTTCCTTTGGCCCTATAGTCTTCAAAGGGATCCAAAATATCTGTTCTCAGATTCCACAGAAATAAGGCTAGCAAAGAGATCCACGAAACACAGATGTAACTCTGTGAGATAAATTCACAGAACACTAAGCAGTTTCTCAGAAAGCTTCTTTCCAGATTTCACCTGAGGATATTTCCTTTTTCACCATAGCCCTCTATCGGCTTCCAAATATCACTTTGCCAATTCCACAAGAACTGTCTTTGCGAAAGGCTTCTTGAGGGGAAAGCTGTAACTCTGTGAGATGATTTCACAGAACACAAAGAAGTTTCTCAGAAAGCTTCTTTCTCTTTGTTATCGGAGGATATTTCCTTTGGGCCTATAGTCTTCAAAGGGATCCGAAATATCTGTTCTCAGATTCCACAGAAATAAGGCTAGCAAAGAGATCTACGAAACACAGATGTAACTCTGTGAGATGAATTCACAGAACACTAAGCAGTTTCTCAGAAAGCTTCTTTCCAGATTTCATATGAGGATATTTCCTTTTTCAACATAGCCCTCTATGGGCTTCCAAATATCACTTTTCCAATTCAACAAGAACTGTCTTAGCTAAAGGCTTTTTGAGGGGAAAGCTGTAACTCTGTGAGATGATTTCACAGAACACAAAGAAGTTTCTCAGAAAACTTCTTTCTCTTTGTTATCGGAGGATATTTCCTTTGGCCCTATAGTCTTCAAAGGGATCCGAAATATCTGTTCTGAGATTCCACAGAAATAAGGCTAGCAAAGAGATCTACGAAACACAGATGTAACTCTGTGAGATGAATTAAGAGAACACTAAGCAGTTTCTCAGAAAGCTTCTTTCCAGATTTCATCTGAGGATATTTCCTTTTTCACCATAGCCCTCAATGGGCTTCCAAATATCACTTTGCCAATTCCACAAGAACTGTCTTAGCGAAAGGCTTCTTGAGGGGAAAGCTGTAACTCTCTGAGATGATTTCACAGAACACAATGAAGTTTCTCAGAAAGCTTCTTTCTCTTTGTTAACGGAGGATACTTCCTTTGGCCCTATAGACTTCAAAGGGATCCGAAATATCTATTATCAGATTCCACAGAAATAAGGCTAGCAAAGAGATCTACGAAACACAGATGTAACTCTGTGAGATGAATTCACAGAACACTAAGCAGTTTCTCAGAATGCTTCTTACCAGATTTCATCTGAGGATATTTCCTTTTTCATCATTGCCCTCTATGGGCTTCCAAATATCACTTTGCCAATTCCACAAGAACTGTCTTAGGGAAGGGCTTCTTGAGGGGAAAGCTGTAACTCTGTGAGATGATTTCACAGAACACAAAGAAGTTTCTCAGAAAGCATCTTTCTCTTTGATATCGGAGGATATTTCCTTTGGCCCTATAGTCTTCAAAGGGATCCGAAATATCTGTTCTCAGATTCCACAGAAATAAGGCTAGCAAAGATATGTACGAAACACAGATGTATCTCTGTGAGATGAATTCACAGAACACTAAGCAGTTTCTCAGAAAGCTTCTTTCCAGATTTCATCTGAGGATATTTCCTTTTTCACCATAGCCATCTAAGGGCTTCCAAATATTACTTTGCCAATTCCACAAGAACTGTCTTAGCGAAAGGCTTCTTGAGGGGAAAGCTGTAACTCTGTGAGATGATTTCACAGAACACAAAGAAGTTTCTCAGAAAGCTTCTTTCTCTTTGTTATCGGAGGATATTTCCTTTGGCCCTATAGTCTTCAAAGGGATCCGAAATATCTGTTCTCAGATTCCACAGAAATAAGGCTAGCAAAGAGATCTACGAAACACAGATGTAACTCTGTGAGATGAATTCACAGAACACTAAGCAGTTTCTCAGAAAGCTTCTTTCCAGATTTCATCTGAGGATATTTCCTTTTTCAACATAGCCCTCTATGGGCTTCCAAATATCACTTTGCCAATTCCACAAGAACTGTCTTAGCGAAAGGCTTCTTGAGGGGAAATCTGTAACTCTCTGAGATGATTTCACAGAACCAGAGAAGTTTCTCAGAAAGCTTCTTTCTCTTTGTTAACGGAGGATATTTCCTTTGGCCCTATAGTCTACAAAGGGATCCAAAATATCTGTTCTCAGATTCCACAGAAATAAAGCTAGCAAAGAGATACACGAAATACAGATGTAACTCTCTGAGTGGAAGTCACACATCATAGAGCTGTTTCTCAGAAAGCTTCTTTCCAGATTTCACCTGAGGATATTTCCTTTTTCACCATAGCCCTCTATCGGCTTCCAAATATCACTTTGCCAATTCCACAAGAATTGTCTTAGCGAAAGGCTTCTTGAGGGGAAAGCTGTAACTCTGTGAGATGATTTCACAGAACACAAAGAAGTTTCTCAGAAAACTTCTTTCTCTTTGTTATCGGATTATATTTCCTTTGGGCCTATAGTCTTCAAAGGGATCCGAAATATCTGTTCTCAGATTCCACAGAAATAAGGCTAGCAAACAGATCCACGAAATACAGATGTAACTCTGTGAGTGGATGTCACACATCACAGAGCAGTTTGTCAGAAAGCTTCTTTCCGGATTTCATCTGAGGATATTTCCTTTTTCACCATAGCCCTCTAGGGGCTTCCAAATATCACTTTTCCAATTCCACAAGAACTGTCTTAGCGAAAGGCTTCTTGAGGGGAAAGCTGTAACTCTGTGAGATGATTTCACAGAACACAAAGAAGTTTCTCAGAAAGCTTCTTTCTCTTTGTTATCGGAGGATATTTCCTTTGGCCCTATAATCTTCAAAGGGATCCGAAATATCTGTTCTCAGCTTAAACAGAAATAAGGCTAGCAAAGAGATCTACGAAACATAGATGTAACTCTGTGAGATGAATTCAGAGAACACTAAGCAGTTTCTCAGAAAGCTTCTTTCCAAATTTCATCTGAGGATATTTCTTTTTTCACCATAGCCCTCTACGGGCTTCCAAATATCACTTTGCCAATTCCACAAGAACTGTCTTAGCGAAAGGCTTCTTGAGGGGAAAGCTGTAACTCTGTGAGATGATTTCACAGAACACAAAGAAGTTTCTCAGAAAGCTTCTTTCTCTTTGTTATCGGAGGATATTTCCTTTGGCCCTATAGTCTTCAAAGGGATCCGAAATATCTGTTCTCAGATTCCACAGAAATAAGGCAAGCAAAGAGATCCACGAAATACAGATGTAACTCTGTGAGTGGAAATCACACATCACAGAGAAGTTTCTCAGAAAGCTTCTTTCCAGATTTCATCTGAGGATATTTCCTTTTCCAGCATAGCCCTCTATGGGCTTCCAAATATCACTTTGCCAATTCCACAAGAACTGTCTTAGCGAAAGGCTTCTTGAGGGGAAAGCTGTAACTCTGTGAGATGATTTCACAGAACACAAAGAAATTTCTCAGAAAGCTTCTTTCTCTTTGTTATCGGAGGATATTTCCTTTGGCCCTGTAGTCTTCAAAGTAATCCGAAATATCTGTTCTCAGATTCCACAGAAATAAGGCTAGAAAAGAGATCCACGAAATACAGATGTAACTCTGTGAGATGAATTAACAGAACACTAAACAGTTTCTCAGAAAGCTTCTTTCCAGATTTCATCTGAGGATATTTCCTTTTACACCATAGACCTCTATGGGCTTCCAAATATCACTTTGCCAATTCCACAAGAACTGTCTTAGCGAAAGGCTTTTTGAGGGGAAAGCTGTAACTCTGTGAGATGATTTCACAGAACACAAAGTAGTTTCTCAGAAAAGTCTTTCTCTTTGTTATCGGAGGATATTTCCTTTGGCCCTATAGTCTTCAAAGGGATCCGAAATATCTGTTCTCAGATTCCACAGAGAGAAGGCTAGCAAAGAGATCTACGAAACACAGATGTAACTCTGTGAGATGATTTCAGAGAACACTAAGGAATTTCTCAGAAAGCTTCTTTCCAGATTTCATCTGAGGATATTTCCTTTATCACCATAGCCCTCTATGGTCTTCCAAATATGACTTTGCCAATTCCACAAGAACTGTCTTAGCGGAAGGCTTCTTCAGGGTAAAGCTGTAACTCTGTGAGATGATTGCACAGAACACAAAGAAGTTTCTCAGAAAGCTTCTTCCTCTTTGTTATCGGAGGATATTTCCTTTGGCCCTATAGTCTTCAAAGGGATCCAAAATATCTGTTCTCAGATTCCACAGAATAAAGGCTAGCAAAGAGATCTACGAAACACAGATGTAACTCTGTGAGATGAATTCACAGAACACTAAGCAGTTTCTCAGAAAGCTTCTTTCCAGATTTCACCTGAGGATATTTCCTTTTTCACCATAGCCCTCTATCGGCTTCCAAATATCACTTTGCCAATTCCACAAGAACTGTCTTTGCGAAAGGCTTCTTGAGGGGAAAGCTGTAACTCTGTGAGATGATTTCACAGAACACAAAGAAGTTTCTCAGAAAGCTTCTTTCTCTTTGTTATCGGAGGATATTTCCTTTGGGCCTATAGTCTTCAAAGGGATCCGAAATATCTGTTCTCAGATTCCACAGAAATAAGGCTAGCAAAGAGATCTACGAAACACAGATGTAACTCTGTGAGATGAATTCACAGAACACTAAGCAGTTTCTCAGAAAGCTTCTTTCCAGATTTCATATGAGGATATTTCCTTTTTCAACATAGCCCTCTATGGGCTTCCAAATATCACTTTTCCAATTCAACAAGAACTGTCTTAGCTAAAGGCTTTTTGAGGGGAAAGCTGTAACTCTGTGAGATGATTTCACAGAACACAAAGAAGTTTCTCAGAAAACTTCTTTCTCTTTGTTATCGGAGGATATTTCCTTTGGCCCTATAGTCTTCAAAGGGATCCGAAATATCTGTTCTGAGATTCCACAGAAATAAGGCTAGCAAAGAGATCTACGAAACACAGATGTAACTCTGTGAGATGAATTAAGAGAACACTAAGCAGTTTCTCAGAAAGCTTCTTTCCAGATTTCATCTGAGGATATTTCCTTTTTCACCATAGCCCTCAATGGGCTTCCAAATATCACTTTGCCAATTCCACAAGAACTGTCTTAGCGAAAGGCTTCTTGAGGGGAAAGCTGTAACTCTCTGAGATGATTTCACAGAACACAATGAAGTTTCTCAGAAAGCTTCTTTCTCTTTGTTAACGGAGGATACTTCCTTTGGCCCTATAGACTTCAAAGGGATCCGAAATATCTATTATCAGATTCCACAGAAATAAGGCTAGCAAAGAGATACACGAAATACAGATGTAACTCTGTGAGTGGAAGTCACACATCACAGAGCTGTTTCTCAGAAAGCTTCTTTCCAGATTTCATCTGAGGATATTTCCTTTGTCACCATAGCCTTCTATGGTCTTCCAAATATCACTTTGCCAATTCCACAAGAACTGTCTTAGCGAAAGGCTTCTTGAGGGGAAAGCTGTAACTTTGTGAGATGATTGCACAGAACACAAAGAAGTTTCTCAGAAAGCTTCTTCCTCTTTGTTATCGGAGGATATTTCCTTTGGCCCTATAGTCTTCAAAGGGATCCAAAATATCTGTTCTCAGATTCCACAGAAATAAGGCTAGCAAAGAGATCTACGAAACACAGATGTAACTCTGTGAGATGAATTCACAGAACACTAAGCAGTTTCTCAGAAAGCTTCTTTCCAGATTTCACCTGAGGATATTTCCTTTTTCACCATAGCCCTCTATCGGCTTCCAAATATCACTTTGCCAATTCCACAAGAACTGTCTTTGCGAAAGGCTTCTTGAGGGGAAAGCTGTAACTCTGTGAGATGATTTCACAGAACACAAAGAAGTTTCTCAGAAAGCTTCTTTCTCTTTGTTATCGGAGGATATTTCCTTTGGGCCTATAGTCTTCAAAGGGATCCGAAATATCTGTTCTCAGATTCCACAGAAATAAGGCTAGCAAAGAGATCTACGAAACACAGATGTAACTCTGTGAGATGAATTCACAGAACACTAAGCAGTTTCTCAGAAAGCTTCTTTCCAGATTTCATATGAGGATATTTCCTTTTTCAACATAGCCCTCTATGGGCTTCCAAATATCACTTTTCCAATTCAACAAGTACTGTCTTAGCTAAAGGCTTTTTGAGGGGAAAGCTGTAACTCTGTGAGATGATTTCACAGAACACAAAGAAGTTTCTCAGAAAACTTCTTTCTCTTTGTTATCGGAGGATATTTCCTTTGGCCCTATAGTCTTCAAAGGGATCCGAAATATCTGTTCTGAGATTCCACAGAAATAAGGCTAGCAAAGAGATCTACGAAACACAGATGTAACTCTGTGAGATGAATTAAGAGAACACTAAGCAGTTTCTCAGAAAGCTTCTTTCCAGATTTCATCTGAGGATATTTCCTTTTTCACCATAGCCCTCAATGGGCTTCCAAATATCACTTTGCCAATTCCACAAGAACTGTCTTAGCGAAAGGCTTCTTGAGGGGAAAGCTGTAACTCTCTGAGATGATTTCACAGAACACAATGAAGTTTCTCAGAAAGCTGCTTTCTCTTTGTTAACGGAGGATACTTCCTTTGGCCCTATAGACTTCAAAGGGATCCGAAATATCTATTATCAGATTCCACAGAAATAAGGCTAGCAAAGAGATCTACGAAACACAGATGTAACTCTGTGAGATGAATTAACAGAACACTAAGCAGTTTCTCAGAAAGCTTCTTACCAGATTTCATCTGAGGATATTTCCTTTTTCACCATTGCCCTCTATGGGCTTCCAAATATCACTTTGCCAATTCCACAAGAACTGTCTTAGGGAAGGGCTTCTTGAGGGGAAAGCTGTAACTCTGTGAGATGATTTCACAGAACACAAAGAAGTTTCTCAGAAAGCATCTTTCTCTTTGATATCGGAGGATATTTCCTTTGGCCCTATAGTCTTCAAAGGGATCCGAAATATCTGTTCTCAGATTCCACAGAAATAAGGCTAGCAAAGATATGTACGAAACACAGATGTATCTCTGTGAGATGAATTCACAGAACACTAAGCAGTTTCTCAGAAAGCTTCTTTCCAGATTTCATCTGAGGATATTTCCTTTTTTACCATAGCCATCTAAGGGCTTCCAAATATTACATTGCCAATTCCACAAGAACTGTCTTAGCGAAAGGCTTCTTGAGGGGAAAGCTGTAACTCTGTGAGATGATTTCACAGAACACAAAGAAGTTTCTCAGAAAGCTTCTTTCTCTTTGTTATCGGAGGATATTTCCTTTGGCCCTATAGTCTTCAAAGGGATCCGAAATATCTGTTCTCAGATTCCACAGAAATAAGGCTAGCAAAGAGATCTACGAAACACAGATGTAACTCTGTGAGATGAATTCACAGAACACTAATCAGTTTCTCAGAAAGCTTCTTTCCAGATTTCATCTGAGGATATTTCCTTTTTCACCATAGCCCTCTATGGCCTTCCAAATATCACTTTGCCAATTCCACAAGAACTGTCTTAGCGAAAGGCTTCTGGAGGGGAAAGCTGTAACTCTGTGACATGATTTCACAGAACACAAAGACGTTTCTCAGAAAGCTTCTTTCTCTTTGTTATCGGAGGATATTTCCTTTGGCCCTATAGTCTTCAAAGGGATCCGAAATATCTGTTCTCAGATTCCACAGAATGAAGGCTAGCAAAGAGATCCACGAAATACAGATGTAACTCTGTGAGATGAATTCACAGAACACTAAGCAGTTTCTCAGAAAGCTTCTTTCCAGATTTCATCTGAGGATATTTCCTTTATCACCATAGCCCTCCATGGGCTTGCAAATATCACTTTGCCAATTCCACAAGAACTGTCTTAGCGAAAGGCTTCTTGAGGGGAAAGCTGTAACTCTGTGAGATGATTTCACATAACACAAAGATGTTTCTCAGAAAGCTTCTTTCTCTTTGTTATCGGAGGATATTTCCTTTGGCCCTATAGTCTTCAAAGGGATCCGAAATATCTGTTCTCAGATTCCACAGAAAGAAGGCTAGCCAAGAGATCCACGAAATACAGATGTAACTCTGTGAGATGAATTCACAGAACACTAAGCAGTTTCTCAGAAAGCTTCTTTCCAGATTTCATCTGAGGATATTTCCTTTTTCACGATAGCCCTCTAAGGGGTTCCAAATATCACTTTGCCAATTCCACAAGAACTGTCTTAGCGAAAGGCTTCTGGAGGGGAAAGCTGTAACTCTGTGAGATGATATCACAGAACACTACGAAGCTTCTCAGAAAGCTTCTTTCTCTTTGTTATCGGAGGATATTTCCTTTGGCCCTATAGTCTTCAAAGGGATCCGAAATATCTGTTCTCAGATTCCACAGAAAGAAAGCTAGCAAAGAGATCCACGAAATACAGATGTAACTCTGTGAGATGAATTCACAGAACACTAAACAGTTTCTCAGAAAGCTTCTTTCCAGATTTCATCTGAGGATATTTCCTTTTTCACGATAGCCCTCTATGGTATTCCAAATATCACTTTGCCAATTCCACAAGAACTGTCTTAGCGAAAGGCTTCTGGAGGGGAAAGCTGTAACTCTTTGCGATGATTTCACAGAACCAGAGAAGTTTCTCAGAAAGCTTCTTTCTTTTTGTTATCGGAGGATATTTCCTTTGGCCCTATAGTCTTCAAAGGGATCCGAAATATCTGTTCTCAGATTCCACAGAAAGAAGGCTAGGAAAGAGATACACGAAACACAGATGTAACTCTGTGAGTGGAAGTCACACATCACAGAGCAGTTTCTCAGAAAGCTTCTTTCAAGATTTCATCTGAGGATATTTCCTTTTTCACCGTAGCCCTCTATGGGCTTCCAAATATCACTTTGCCAATTCCACAAGAACTGTCTTAGCGAAAGGCTTCTTGAGGGGAAAGCTGTAACTCTGTGAGATGATTTCACAGAACACAAAGAAGTTTCTCAGAAAGCTTCTTTCTCTTTGTTATCGGAGGATATTTCCTTTGGCCCTATACTCTTCAAAGGGATCCGAAATATCTGTTCTCAGATTCCACAGAAAGAAGGCTAGCAAAGAGATCTACGAAACACAGATGTAACTCTGTGAGATGAATTCAGAGAACACTAATCAGTTTCTCAGAAAGCTTCTTTCCAGATTTCATCTGAGGATATTTCCTTTTTCACCGTAGCCCTCTATGGCCTTCCAAATATCACTTTGCCAATTCCACAAGAACTGTCTTAGCGAAAGGCTTCTTGAGGGGAAAGCTGTAACTCTGTGAGATGATTTCACAGAACACAAAGAAGTTTCTCAGAAAACTTCTTTCTCTTTATTATCGGAGGATATTTCCTTTGGCCCTATAGTCTTCAAAGGGATCCGAAATATCTGTTCTGAGATTCCACAGAAATAAGGCTAGCAAAGAGATCTACGAAACACAGATGTAACTCTGTGAGATGAATTAAGAGAACACTAAGCAGTTTCTCAGAAAGCTTCTTTCCAGATTTCATCTGAGGATATTTCCTTTTTCACCATAGCCCTCAATGGGCTTCCAAATATCACTTTGCCAATTCCACAAGAACTGTCTAGCGAAAGGCTTCTTGAGGGGAAAGCTGTAACTCTCTGAGATGATTTCACAGAACCGGAGAAGTTTCTCAGAAAGCTTCTTTCTCTTTTTTAACGGAGGATATTTCCTTTGGCCCTATAGTCTACAAAGGGATCCAAAATATCTGTTCTCAGATTCCACAGAAATAAGGCTAGCAAAGAGATACACGAAATACAGATGTAACTCTCTGAGTGGAAGTCACACATCATAGAGCTGTTTCTCAGAAAGCTTCTTTCCAGATTTCACCTGAGGATATTTCCTTTTTCACCATAGCCCTCTATCGGCTTCCAAATATCACTTTGCCAATGCAACAAGAACTGTCTTAGCGAAAGGCTTCTTGAGGGGAAAGCTGTAACTCTGTGAGATCATTTCACAGAATACAAAGAAGTTTCTCAGAAAGCTTCTTTCTCTTTGTTATCGGATTATATTTCCTTTGGGCCTATAGTCTTCAAAGGGATCCGAAATATCTGTTCTCAGATTCCACAGAAATAAGGCTAGCAAACAGATCCACGAAATACAGATGTAACTCTGTGAGTGGATGTCACACATCACAGAGCAGTTTGTTAGAAAGCTTCTTTCCAGATTTCATCTGAGGATATTTCCTTTTTCACCATAGCCCTCTAGGGGCTTCCAAATATCACTTTTCCAATTCCACAAGAAGTGTCTTAGCGAAAGGCTTCTTGAGGGGAAAGCTGTAACTCTGTGAGATGATTTCACAGAACACAAAGAAGTTTCTCAGAAAGCTTCTTTCTCTTTGTTATCGGAGGATATTTCCTTTGGCCCTATAGTCTTCAAAGGGATCCGAAATATCTGTTCTCAGATTAAACAGAAATAAGGCTAGCAAAGAGATCTACGAAACATAGATGTAACTCTGTGAGATGAATTCACAGAACACTAAGCAGTTTCTCAGAAAGCTTCTTTCCAAATTTCATCTGAGGATATTTCCTTTTTCACCATAGCCCTCTACGGGCTTCCAAATATCACTTTGCCAATTCCACAAGAACTGTCTTAGCGAAAGGCTTCTTTAGGGGAAAGCTGTAACTCTGTTTCACAGAACACAAAGAAGTTTCTCAGAAAGCTTCTTTCTCTTTGTTATCGGAGGATATTTCCTTTGGCCCTATAGTCTTCAAAGGGATCCGAAATATCTGTTCTCAGATTCCACAGAAATAAGGCAAGCAAAGAAATCCACGAAATACAGATGTAACTCTGTGAGTGGAAATCACACATCACAGAGAAGTTTCTCAGAAAGCTTCTTTCCAGATTTCATCTGAGGATATTTCCTTTTTCAGCATAGCCCTCTATGGGCTTCCAAATATCACTTTTCCAATTCCACAAGAACGGTCTTAGCGAAAGGCTTCTTGAGGGGAAAGCTGTAACTCTGTGAGATGATTTCACGGAACACAAAGAAGTTTCTCAGAAAGCTTCTTTCTCTTTGTTATCGGAGGATATTTCCTTTGGCCCTATAGTCTTCAAAGGGATCCGAAATATCTGTTCTCAGATTCCACAGAAATAAGGCTAGCAAAGAGATCTACGAAACACAGATGTAACTCTGTGAGATGAATTCACAGAACACTAAGCAGTTTCTCAGAAAGCCTCTTTCCAGATTTCATCTGAGGATATTTCCTTTTTCACCATAGCCCTCCATGGGCTTTCAAATATCACTTTGCCAATTCCACAAGAACTGTCTTAGCGAAAGGCTTCTTGAGGGGAAAGCTGTAACTCTGTGACATGATTTCACCGAACACAAAGAAGTTTCTCAGAAAGCTTCTTTCTCTTTGTTATCGGAGGATATTTCCTTTGGCCCTATTGTCTTCAAAGGGATCCGAAATATCTGTTCTCAGATTCCTCAGAAATAAGGCTAGCAAAGAGATCCACGAAATACAGATGTAACTCTGTGAGTGGAAATCACACATCACAGAGAAGTTTCTCAGAAAGCTTCTTTCCAGATTTCATCTGAGGATATTTCCTTTTCCAGCATAGCCCTCTATGGGCTTCCAAATATCACTTTGCCAATTCCACAAGAACTGTCTTAGCGAAAGGCTTCTTGAGGGGAAAGCTGTAACTCTGTGAGATGATTTCACAGAACACAAAGAAATTTCTCAGAAAGCTTCTTTCTCTTTGTTATCGGAGGATATTTCCTTTGGCCCTGTAGTCTTCAAAGTAATCCGAAATATCTGTTCTCAGATTCCACAGAAATAAGGCTAGAAAAGAGATCCACGAAATACAGATGTAACTCTGTGAGATGAATTAACAGAACACTAAACAGTTTCTCAGAAAGCTTCTTTCCAGATTTCATCTGAGGATATTTCCTTTTACACCATAGACCTCTATGGGCTTCCAAATATCACTTTGCCAATTCCACAAGAACTGTCTTAGCGAAAGGCTCCTTGAGGGGAAAGCTGTAACTCTGTGAGATGATTTCACAGAACACAAAGTAGTTTCTCAGAAAGCTTCTTTCTCTTTGTTATCGGAGGATATTTCCTTTGGCCCTATAGTCTTCAAAGGGATCCGAAATATCTGTTCTCAGATTCCACAGAGAGAAGGCTAGCAAAGAGATCTACGAAACACAGATGTAACTCTGTGAGATGATTTCAGAGAACACTAAGGAATTTCTCAGAAAGCTTCTTTCCAGATTTCATCTGAGGATATTTCCTTTATCACCATAGCCCTCTATGGTCTTCCAAATATGACTTTGCCAATTCAACAAGAACTGTCTTAGCGGAAGGCTTCCTCAGGGTAAAGCTGTAACTCTGTGAGATGATTTCACAGAACACAAAGAAGTTTTTCAGAAAGCTTCTTTCTCTTTGTTATCGGAGGATATTCCCTTTGGCCCTATAGTCTTCAAAGGGATCCGAAATAGCTGTTCTCAGATTCCACAGAAAGAAGGCTAACAAAGAGATCCACGAAATACAGATGTAACTCTGTGAGATGAATTCACAGAACACTAAGCAGTTTCTCAGAAAGCTTCTTTCCAGGTTCATCTGAGGATATTTCTTTTTTCAACATAGCCCTCTATGGGCTTCCAAATATCACTTTGCCAATTCCACAAGAACTGTCTTAGCGAACGGCTTATTGAGGGGAAAGCTGTAACTCTGTGAGATGATTTCACAGAACACAAATTAGTTTCTCAGAAAGCTTCTTTCTCTTTGTTATCGGAGGATATTTCCTTTGGCCCTATAATCTTCAAAGGGATCCGAAATATCTGTTCTCAGATTCCACAGAAATAAGGCTAGCAAAGAGATCTACGAAACACAGATGTAACTCTGTGAGATGAATTCACAGAACACTAAGCAGTTTCTCAGAAAGTTTCTTTCCAGATTTCATCTGAGGATATTTCCTTTTCACCATAGCCTTCTAAGGGCTTCCAAGTATCACTTTGCCAATTCCACAAGAACTGTTTAGAGAAAGGCTTCTTGAGGGGAAAGCTGCAACTCTGTGAGATAATTTCACAGAACACAAAGGAGTTTCTCAGAAAGCTTCTTTCTCTTTGTTTTCGGAGGATATTTCCTTTGGCCCTATAGTCTTCAAAGGGATCCGAAATATCTGTTCTCAGATACCACAGAAAGAAGGCTAGCAAAGACATCCACGAAATACAGATGTAACTCTGTGAGATGAATTCACAGAACACTAAGCAGTTTCTCAGAAAGCTTCTTTCCAGATTTCATCTGAGGATATTTCCTTTTTCACCATAGCCCTCTATGGGCTTCCAAATATCACTATGCCAATTAAACAAGAACTGTCTTAGCGGAAGGCTTCTTGAGGGAAAAGCTGTAACTGTGTGAGATGATTTCACAGAACACAAAGAAGTTTCTCAGAAAGCTTCTTTCTCTTTGTTAACGGAGGATATTTCCTTTGGCCCTATAGTCTTCAAAGGGATCCGAAATATCTGTTCTCAGATTCCAAAGAAAGAAGGCTAGCAAAGATATCTACGAAACACAGATGTAACTCTGTGAGATGAATTCACAGAACACTAAGCAGTTTCTCAGAAAGCTTCTTTCCAGATTTCATCTGAGGATATTTCCTTTTTCACCATAGCCCTCTAAGGGCTTCCAAATATCACTTTGCCAATTGCACAAGAACTGTCTTAGCGAAAGTCTTCTTGAGGGGAAAGCTGTAACTCTGTGAGATGATTTCACAGAACACAAAGAAGTTTCTCAGAAAGCTTCTTTCTCTTTGTTATCGGAGGATATTTCCTTTGGCCCTATAGTCTTCAAAGGGATCCGAAATATCTGTTCTCAGATTCCACAGAAATAAGGCTAGCAAAGAGATCTACGAAACACAGATGTAACTCTGTGAGATGAATTCACAGAACACTAAGCAGTTTCTCAGAAAGCTTCTTTCCAGATTTCATCTGAGGATATTTCCTTTTTCAACATAGCCCTCTATGGGCTTCCAAATATCACTTTGCGAATTCCACAAGTACTGTCTTAGCGAAAGGCTTCATGAGGGGAAATCTGTAACTCTCTGAGATGATTTCACAGAACCAGAGAAGTTTCTCAGAAAGCTTCTTTCTCTTTGTTAACGGAGGATATTTCCTTTGGCCCTATAGCCTTCAAAGGGATCCGAAATATCTGTTCTCAGATTCCACAGAAATAAGGCTAGCAAAGAGATCTACGAAATACAGATGTAATTCTGTGAGTGGAAGTCACACATCACAGAGCTGTTTCTCAGAAAGCTTCTTTCCAGATTTCATCTGAGGATATTTCCTTTTTCACCATAGCCCTCTATGGGCTTCCAAATATCACTTTGCCAATTCCACAAGAAGTGTCTTAGCGAAAGGCTTCTTGATAGGATAGCTGTAACTTTGTCAGATGATTGCACAGAACACAAAGAAGTTTCTCAGAAAGCTTCTTTCTCTTTGTTATCGGAGGATATTTCCTTTGGCCCTATAGTCTTCAAAGGGATCCAAAATATCTGTTCTCAGATTCCACAGAAATAAGGCTAGCAAAGAGATCTACGAAATACAGATGTAAGTCTGTGAGATGAATTCACAGAACACTAAGCAGTTTCTCAGAAAGCTTCTTTCCAGATTTCACCTGAGGATATTTCCTTTTTCACCATAGCCCTCTATCGGCTTCCAAATATCACTTTGTCAATTCCACAAGAAATGACTTAGCGAAAGGCTTCTTCAGGGGAAAGCTGTAACTCTGTGAGATGATTTCACAGAACACAAAGAAGTTTCTCAGAAAGCTTCTTTCTCTTTTTTAACGGAGGATATTTCCTTTGGCCCTATAGTCTTCAAAGGGATCCGAAATATCTGTTCTCAGATTCCACAGAAATAAGGCTAGCAAAGAGATTCACGAAATACAGATGTAATTCTGTGAGTGGAAGTCACACATCACAGAGCAGTTTCTCAGAAAGCTTCTTTCCAGATTTCATCTGAGGATATTTCCTTTTTCACCATAGCCCTCTAAGGGCTTCCAAATATCACTTTGCGAATTCCACAAGAACTGTCTTAGCGAAAGGCTTCTTGAGGGGAAAGATGTAACTCTGTGAGATGATTTCACGGAACACAAAGAAGTTTCTCAGAAAGCTTCTTTCTCTTTGTTATCGGAGGATATTTCCTTTGGCCCTATAGTCTTCAATGGGATCCGAAATATCTGTTCCCAGATTCCTCAGAAATAAGGCTAGCAAAGAGATCCACGAAATACAGATGTAACTCTGTGAGTGGAAATCACACATCACAGAGAAGTTTCTCAGAAAGCTTCTTTCCAGATTTCATCTGAGGATATTTCCTTTTCCAGCATAGCCCTCTATGGGCTTCCAAATATCACTTTGCCAATTCCACAAGAACTGTCTTAGCGAAAGGCTTCTTGAGGGGAAAGCTGTAACTCTGTGAGATGATTTCACAGAACACAAAGAAGTTTCTCAGAAAGCTTCTTTCTCTTTGTTATCGGAGGATATTTCCTTTGGCCCTGTAGTCTTCAAATTAATCCGAAATATCTGTTCTCAGATTCCACAGAAATAAGGCTAGAAAAGAGATCCACGAAATACAGATGTAACTCTGTGAGATGAATTCACAGAACACTAAACAGTTTCTCAGAAAGCTTCTTTCCAGATTTCATCTGAGGATATTTCCTTTTACACCATAGCCCTCTATGGGCTTCCAAATATCACTTTGCCAATTCCACAACAACTGTCTTAGCGAAAGGCTCCTTGAGGGGAAAGCTGTAACTCTGTGCGATGATTTCACAGAACACAAAGTAGTTTCTCAGAAAACTCTTTCTCTTTGTTATCGGAGGATATTTCCTTTGGCCCTGTAGTCTTCAAAGGGATCCGAAATATCTGTTCTAAGATTCCACAGAGAGAAGGCTAGCAAAGAGATCTACGAAACAAAGATGTAACTCTGTGAGATGATTTCAGAGAACACTAAGGAATTTCTCAAAAAGCTTCTTTGCAGATTTCATCTGAGGATATTTCCTTTATCACCATAGCCCTCTATGGGCTTCCAAATATGACTTTGCCAATTCCACAAGAACTGTCTTAGCGGAAGGCTTCTTCAGGGTAAAGCTGTAACTCTGTGAGATGATTTCACAGAACACAAAGAAGTTTTTCAGAAAGCTTCTTTCTCTTTGTTATCGGAGGATATTCCCTTTGGCCCTATAGTCTTCAAAGGGATCCGAAATAGCTGTTCTCAGATTCCACAGAAAGAAGGCTAACAAAGAGATCCACGAAATACAGATGTAACTCTGTGAGATGAATTCACAGAACACTAAGCAGTTTCTCAGAAAGCTTCTTTCCAGGTTCATCTGAGGATATTTCTTTTTTCACCATAGCCCTCTATGGGCTTCCAAATATCACTTTGCCAATTCCACAAGAACTGTCTTAGCGAACGGCTTCTTGAGGGGAAAGCTGTAACTGTGTGAGATGATTTCACAGAACACAAAGAAGTTTCTCAGAAAGCTTCTTTCTCTTTGTTATCGGAGGATATTTCCTTTGGCCCTATAGTCTTCAAAGGGATCCGAAATATCTGTTCTCAGATTCCACAGACATAAGGCAAGCAAAGAGATACACAAAATACAGATGTAATTCTGTGAGTGGAAGTCACACATCACAGAGCAGTTTCTCAGAAAGCTTCTTTCCAGATTTCATCTGAGGATATTTCCTTTTTCACCATAGCCCTCTAAGGGCTTCCAAATATCACTTTGCGAATTCCACAAGAACTGTCTTAGCGAAAGGCTTCTTGAGGGGAAAGATGTAACTCTGTGAGATGATTTCACAGAACACAAAGAAGTTTCTCAGAAAGCTTCTTTCTCTTTGTTATCGGAGGATATTTCCTTTGGCCCTATAGTCTTCAAAGGGATCCGAAATATCTGTTCTCAGATTCCCCAGAAAGAAGGCTAGCAAAGAGATCTACGAAACACAGATGTAACTCTGTGAGATGAATTCACAGAACACTAATCAGTTTCTCAGAAAGCTTCTTTCCAGATTTCATCTGAGGATATTTCCTTTTTCACCATAGCCCTCTATGGCCTTCCAAATATCACTTTGCCAATTCCACAAGAACTGTCTTAGCGAAAGGCTTCTGGAGGGGAAAGCTGTAACTCTGTGAGATGATTTCACAGAATACAAAGACGTTTCTCAGAAAGCTTCTTTCTCTTTGTAATCGGAGGATATTTCCTTTGGCCCTATAGTCTTCAAAGGGATCCGAAATATCTGTTCTCAGATTCCACAGAATGAAGGCTAGCAAAGAGATCCACGAAATACAGATGTAACTCTTTGAGATGAATTCACAGAACACTAAGCAGTTTCTCAGAAAGCTTCTTTCCAGATTTCATCTGAGGATATTTCCTTTTTCACCATAGCCCTCCATGGGCTTCCAAATATCACTTTGCCAATTCCACAAGAACTGTCTTAGCGAAAGGCTTCTTGAGGGGAAAGCTGTAACTCTGTGAGATGATTTCACATAACACAAAGATGTTTCTCAGAAAGCTTCTTTCTCTTTGTTATCGGAGGATATTTCCTTTGGCCCTATAGTCTTCAAAGGGATCCGAAATATCTGTTCTCAGATTCCACAGAAAGAAGGCTAGCCAAGAGATCCACGAAATACAGATGTAACTCTGTGAGATGAATTCACAGAACACTAAGCAGTTTCTCAGAAAGCTTCTTTCCAGATTTCATCTGAGGATATTTCCTTTTTCACGATAGCCCTCTAAGGGGTTCCAAATATCACTTTGCCAATTCCACAAGAACTGTCTTAGCGAAAGGCTTCTGGAGGGGAAAGCTGTAACTCTGTGAGATGATTTCACAGAACACTACGAAGCTTCTCAGAAAGCTTCTTTCTCTTTGTTATCGGAGGATATTTCCTTTGGCCCTATAGTCTTCAAAGGGATCCGAAATATCTGTTCTCAGATTCCACAGAAAGAAGGCTAGCAAAGAGATCTACGAAACACAGATGTAACTCTGTGAGATGAATTCACAGAACACTAAGCAGTTTCTCAGAAAGCTTCTTTCCAGATTTCATCTGAGGATATTTCCTTTTTCACCATAGCCCTCCATGGGCTTCCAAATATCACTTTGCCAATTCCACAAGAACTGTCTTAGCGAAAGGCTTCTTGAGGGGAAAGCTGTAACTCTGTGAGATGATTTCACAGAACACAAAGATGTTTCTCAGAAAGCTTCTTTCTCTTTGTTATCGGAGGATATTTCCTTTGGCCCTATAGTCTTCAAAGGGATCCGAAATATCTGTTCTCAGATTCCACAGAAAGAAGGCTAGCAAAGAGATCCACGAAATACAGATGTAACTCTGTGAGATGAATTCACAGAACACTAAGCACTTTCTCAGAAAGCTTCTTTCCAGATTTCATCTGAGGATATTTCCTTTTTCACGATAGCCCTCTATGGTATTCCAAATATCACTTTGCCAATTCCACAAGAACTGTCTTAGCGAAAGGCTTCTGGAGGGGAAAGCTGTAACTCTTTGAGATGATTTCACAGAACACAAAGATTCTTCTCAGAAAGCTTCTTTCTCTTTGTTATCGGAGGATATTTCCTTTGGCCCTATAGTCTTCAAAGGGATCCGAAATATCTGTTGTCAGATACCACAGAAATAAGGTTAGCAAAGAGATCTACGAAACACAGATGTAACTATGTGAGATGAATTCACAGAACACTAAGCAGTTTCTCAGAAAGCTTCTTTCCAGATTTCATCTGAGGATATTTCCTTTTTCACCATAGACCTCTATGGGCTTCCAAATATCACTTTGCCAATTCCACAAGAACTGTCTTAGCGAAAGGCTTCTTGAGGGGAAAGCTGTAACTCTCTGAGATGATTTCACAGAACACAAAGAAGTTTCTCAGAAAGCTTCTTTCTCTTTGTTATTGGAGGATATTTCCTTTGGCCCTATAGTCTTCAAATGGATCCGAAATATCTGTTCTCAGATTCCACAGAAATAAGGCTAGCAAAGACATCTACGAAACACAGATGTAACTCTGTGAGATGAATTCACAGAACACTAAGCAGTTTCTCAGAAAGCTTCTTTCCAGATTTCATCTGAGGATATTTCCTTTTTCACCATAGCCCTCTATGGGCTTCCAAATATCACTTTGCCAATTCCACAAGAACTGTCTTAGCGAAATGCTTCTTGAGGGGAAAGCTGTAACTCTGTGAGATGATTTCACAGAACACAAAGAAGTTTCTCAGAAAGCATCTTTCTCTTTGATATCGGAGGATATTTCCTTTGGGCCTAAAGTCTTCAAAGGGATCCGAAATATCTGTTCTCAGATTCCACAGAAATAAGGCTAGCAAAGAGATCTACGAAATACAGATGTAACTCTGTGAGATGAATTCACAGAACACTAAGCAGTTTCTCAGAAAGCTTCTTTCCAGGTTTCATCTGAGGATATTTCCTTTATCACCATAGCCCTCTAAGGGCTTCCAAATATTACTTTGCCAATTCCACAAGAACTGTCTTAGCGAAAGGCTTCTTGAGGGGAAAGCTGTAACTCTGTGAGATGATTTCACAGAACACAAAGAAGTTTCTCAGAAAGCTTCTTTCGCTTTGTTATCGGAGGATATTTCCTTTGGCCCTATAGTCTTCAAAGGGATCCGAAATATCTGTTCTCAGATTCCACAGAAATAAGGCTAGCAAAGAGATCTACGAAACACAGATGTAACTCTGTGAGATGAATTCACAGAACACTTAGCAGTTTCTCAGAAAGCTTCTTTCCAGATTTCATCTGAGGATATTGCCTTTTTCAACCTAGCCCTCTATGGGCTTCCAAATATCACTTTGCCAATTCCACAAGAACTGTCTTAGCGAAAGGCTTCTTGAGGGGAAATCTATAACTCTTTGATATGATTTCACAGAACCAGAGAAGTTTCTCAGAAAGCTTGTATCTCTTTGTTAACGGAGGATATTTCCTTTGGCCCTATAGTCTTCAAAGGGATCCGAAATATCTGTTCTCAGATTCCACAGAAATAAGGCTAGCAAAGAGATACACGAAATACAGATGTAACTCTGTGAGTGGAAGTCACACATCACAGAGCTGTTTCTCAGAGAGCTTCTTTCCAGATTTCATCTGGGGATATTTCCTTTGTCACCATAGCCCTCTATGGTCTTCCAAATATCACTTTGCCAATTCCACAAGAACTGTCTTAGCGAAAGGCTTCTTGAGGGGAAAGCTGTAACTTTGTGAGATGATTGCACAGAACACTAAGAAATTTCTCAGAAAGCTTCTGTCTCTTGTTATCGGAGGATATTTCCTTTGGCCCTATAGTCTTCAAAGGGATCCAAAATATCTGTTCTCAGATTCCACAGAAATAAGGCTAGCAAAGAGATCTACGAAACACAGATGTAACTCTGTGAGATGAATTCACAGAACACTAAGCAGTTTCTCAGAAAGCTTCTTTCCAGATTTCACCTGAGGATATTTCCTTTTTCATCATAGCCCTCTATCGGCTTCCAAATATCACTTTGCCAATTCCACAAGAAGTGTCTTAGCGAAAGGCTTCTTGAGGGGAAAGCTGTAACTCTGTGAGATGATTTCACAGAACACAAAGAAGTTTCTCAGAAAGCTTCTTTCTCTTTGTTATCGGAGGATATTTCCTTTGGGCCTATAGTCTTCAAAGGGATCCGAAATATCTGTTCTCAGATTCCACAGAAATAAGGCTAGCAAAGAGATCTACGAAACACAGATGTAACTCTGTGAGATGAATTCACAGAACACTAAGCAGTTTCTCAGAAAGCTTCTTTCCAGATTTCATCTGAGGATATTTCCTTTTTCAACATAGCCCTCTATGGGCTTCGAAATATCACTTTGCCAATTCCACAAGAACTGTCTTAGCGAAAGGCTTCTTGAGGGGAAAGCTGTAACTCTGTGAGATGATTTCACAGAACACAAAGAAGTTTCTCAGAAAGCATCTTTCTCTTTGATATCGGAGGATATTTCCTTTGGCCCTATAGTCTTCAAAGGGATCCGAAATATCTGTTCTCAGATTCCACAGAAAGAAGGCTAGCAAAGAGATCTACGAAACACAGATGTAACTCTGTGAGATGAATTCACAGAACACTAAGCAGTTTCTCAGAAAGCTTCTTTCCAGATTTCATCTGAGGATATTTCCTTTTTCACCATAGCCCTCTAAGGGCTTCCAAATATTACTTTGCCAATTCCACAAGAACTGTCTTAGCGAAAGGCTTCTTGAGGGGAAAGCTGTAACTCTGTGAGATGATTTCACAGAACACAAAGAAGTTTCTCAGAAAGCTTCTTTCTCTTTGTTATCGGAGGATATTTCCTTTGGCCCTATAGTCTTCAAAGGGATCCGAAATATCTGTTCTCAGATTCCACAGAAATAAGGCTAGCAAAGAGATCTACGAAACACAGATGTAACTCTGTGAGATGAATTCACAGAACACTAAGCAGTTTCTCAGAAAGCTTCTTTCCAGATTTCATCTGAGGATATTTCCTTTTTCAACATAGCCCTCTATGGGCTTCCAAATATCACTTTGCCAATTCCACAAGAACTGTCTTAGCGAAAGGCTTCTTGAGGGGAAATCTGTAACTCTCAGAGATGATTTCACAGAACCAGAGAAGTTTCTCAGAAAGCTTTTATCTCTTTGTTTACGGAGGATATTTCCTTTGGCCCTATAGTCTTCAAAGGGATCCGAAATATCTGTTCTCAGATTCCACAGAAATAAGGCTAGCAAAGAGATACACGAAATACAGATGTAACTCTGTGAGTGGAAGTCACACCTCACAGAGCTGTTTCTCAGAAAGCTTCTTTCCAGATTTCATCTGAGGATATTTCCTTTTTCACCATTGCCGTCTAAGAGCTTCCAAATATCACTTTGCCAATTCCACAAGAACTGTCTTAGCGAAAGGTTTCTTGAGGGGAAAGCTGTAACTCTGTGAGATGATTTCACTGAACAAAAAGAAGTTTCTCAGAAAGCTTCTTTCTCTTTGTTATCGGAGGCTATTTCCTTTGGCCCTATAATCTTCAAAGGGATCCGAAATATCTGTTCTCAGATACCACAGAAATAAGGCTAGCAAAGAGATCAACGAAACACAGATGTAACTCTGTGAGAGGAATTAAGAGAACACTAAGCAGTTTCTCAGAAACCTTCTTTCCAGATTTCATCTGAGGATATTTCCTTTTTCACCATAGCCCTCTATGGGCTTCCAAATATCTCTTTGCCAATTCCACAAGAACTGTCTTAGCGAAAGGCTTCCTGAGAGGAAAGCTGTAACTCTGTGAGATGATTTCACAGAACAGTAAGAAGTTTCTCAGAAAGCTTCTTTCTCTTTGTTATCGGAGGATATTTCCTTTGGCCCTGTTGCCTTCAAAGGGATCCGAAATATCTGTTCTCAGATTCTACAGAAAGAAGGCTAGCAAAGAGATCCACGAAATACAGATGTAACTCCGTGAGTGGAAGTCACACATCACAGAGCAGTTTCTCAGAAAGCTTCTTTCCAGATTTCATCTGAGGATATTTCCTTTTCACCATAGCCCTCTATTGACTTCCAAATATCACTTTGCCAATTCCACAAGAACTGTCATAGCGAAAGGCTTCTTGAGGGGAAAGATGTAACTCTGAGAGATGATTTCACAGAACACAAAGAAGTTTCTCAGAAAGCTTCTTTCTCTTTGTTATCGGAGGATATTTCCTTTGGCACTATAGTCTTCAAAGGGATCCGAAATATCTGTTCTCAGATTCCACAGAAATAAGGCTAGCAAAGACATCTACGAAACACAGATGTAACTCTGTGAGATGAATTCACAGAACACTAAGCAGTTTCTCAGAAAGCTTCTTTCCAGATTTCATCTGAGGATATTTCCTTTTTCACCATAGCCCTCTATGGGCTTCAAAATATCACTTTGCCAATTCCACAAAAACTGTCTTAGAGAAAGGTTTCTTGAGGGGAAAGCTGTAACTCTGTGAGATGATTTCACAGAACACAAAGAAGTTTCTCAGAAAGCTTCTTTCTCTTTGTTATCGGAGGATATTTCCTTAGGGCCTAAAGTCTTCAAAGGGATCCGAAATATCTGTTCTCAGATTCCACAGAAATAAGGCTAGCAAAGACATCTACGAAACACAGATGTAACTCTGTGAGATGAATTCACAGAAAACTAAGCAGTTTCTCAGAAGTCTTCTTTCCAGATTTCATCTGAGGATATTTCCTTTTCACCATAGCCCTCTAAGGGCTTCCAAATATCACTTTGCCAATTCCACAAGAACTGTTTAGCGAAAGGCTTCTTGAGGGGAAACTGTTACTCTGTGAGATGATTTCACAGAACACAAAGAAGTTTCTCAGAAAGCTTCTTTCTCTTTGTTATCGGAGGATATTTCCTTTGGGCCTATAGTCTTCAAAGGGATCCGAAATAGCTGTTATCAGATTCCACAGAAATAAGGCTAGCAAACAGATCCACGAAATACAGATGTAACTCTGTGAGTGGATGTCACACATCACAGAGCAGTTTCTCAGAAAGCTTCTTTCCAGATTTCATCTGAGGATATTTCCTTTTTCACCATTGCCCTATAGGGGCTTCCAAATATCACTTTGCCAATTCCACAAGAACTGTCTTAGCGAAAGGCTTCTTGAGGGGAAAGCTGTAACTCTGTGAGATGATTTCACAGAACACAAAGAAGTTTCTCAGAAAGCTTCTTTCTCTTTGTTATCGGAGGCTATTTCCTTTGGCCCTATAATCTTCAAAGGGATCCGAAATATCTGCTCTCAGATACCACAGAAAAAAGGCTAGCAAAGAGATCTACGAAACAAAGATGTAACTCTGTGAGATGAATTCCCAGAACACTAAGCAGTTTCTCAGAAAGCTTCTTTCCAGATTTCATCTGAGGATATTTGCTTTTACAACATAGACCTCTATGGGCTTCCAAATATCAGTCTGCCAATTCCACAAGAACTGTCTTAGCGAAAGGCTTCCTGAGGGGAAAGCTGTAACTCTGTGAGATGATTTCACAGAACAGTAAGAAGTTTCTCAGAAAGCTTCTTTCTCTTTGTTATCGGTGGATATTTCCTTTGGCCCTGTTGCCTTCAAAGGGATCCGAAATATCTGTTCTCAGATTCTACAGAAAGAAGGCTAGCAAGGAGATCCACGAAATACAGATGTAACTCCGTGAGTGGAAGTCACACATCACAGAGCAGTTTCTCAGAAAGCTTCTTTCCAGATTTCATCTGAGGATATTTCCTTTTCACCATAGCCCTCTATTGACTTCCAAATATCACTTTGCCAATTCCACAAGAACTGTCTTAGCGAAAGGCTTCTTGAGGGGAAAGCTGTAACTCTGTGAGATGATTTCACAGAACACAAAGAAATTTCTCAGAAAGCTTCTTTCTCTTTGTTATCGGAGGATATTTCCTTTGGCCCTGTAGTCTTCAAAGTAATCCGAAATATCTGTTCTCAGATTCCACAGAAATAAGGCTAGAAAAGGGATCCACGAAATACAGATGTAACTCTGTGAGATGAATTAACAGAACACTAAACAGTTTCTCAGAAAGCTTCTTTCCAGATTTCATCTGAGGATATTTCCTTTTACACCATAGACCTCTATGGGCTTCCAAATATCACTTTGCCAATTCCACAAGAACTGTCTTAGCGAAAGGCTCCTTGAGGGGAAAGCTGTAACTCTGTGAGATGATTTCACAGAACACAAAGTAGTTTCTCAGAAAAATCTTTCTCTTTGTTATCGGAGGATATTTCCTTTGGCCCTATAGTCTTCAAAGGGATCCGAAATATCTGTTCTCAGATTCCACTGAGAGAAGGCTAGCAAAGAGATCTACGAAACACAGATGTAACTCTGTGAGATGATTTCAGAGAACACTAAGGAATTTCTCAGAAAGCTTCTTTCCAGATTTCATCTGAGGATATTTCCTTTATCACCATAGCCCTCTATGGTCTTCCAAATATGACTTTGCCAATTCCACAAGAACTGTCTTAGCGGAAGGCTTCTTCAGGGTAAAGCTGTAACTCTGTGAGATGATTTCACAGAACACAAAGAAGTTTTTCAGAAAGCTTCTTTCTCTTTGTTATCGGAGGATATTCCCTTTGGCCCTATAGTCTTCAAAGGGATCCGAAATAGCTGTTCTCAGATTCCACAGAAAGAAGGCTAACAAAGAGATCCACGAAATACAGATGTAACTCTGTGAGATGAATTCACAGAACACTAAGCAGTTTCTCAGAAAGCTTCTTTCCAGGTTCATCTGAGGATATTTCTTTTTTCACCATAGCCCTCTATGGGCTTCCAAATATCACTTTGTCAATTCCACAAGTACTGTCTTAGCGAAAGGCTTCATGAGGGGAAATCTGTAACTCTCTGAGATGATTTCACAGAACCAGAGAAGTTTCTCAGAAAGCTTCTTTCTCTTTGTTAACGGAGGATATTTCCTTTGGCCCTATAGCCTTCAAAGGGATCCGAAATATCTGTTCTCAGATTCCACAGAAAGAAGGCTAGCAAAGATATCTACGAAATACAGATGTAATTCTGTGAGTGTAAGTCACACATCACAGAGCTGTTTCTCAGAAAGCTTCTTTCCAGATTTCATCTGAGGATATTTCCTTTTTCACCATAGCCCTCTATGGGCTTCCAAATATCACTTTGCCAATTCCACAAGAAGTGTCTTAGCGAAAGGCTTCTTGAGAGGAAAGCTGTAACTTTGTCAGATGATTGCACAGAACACAAAGAAGTTTCTCAGAAAGCTTCTTTCTCTTTGTTATCGGAGGATATTTCCTTTGGCCCTATAGTCTTCAAAGGGATCCAAAATATCTGTTCTCAGATTCCACAGAAATAAGGCTAGCAAAGAGATCTACGAAATACAGATGTAAGTCTGTGAGATGAATTCACAGAACACTAAGCAGTTTCTCAGAAAGCTTCTTTCCACATTTCACCTGAGGATATTTCCTTTTTCACCATAGCCCTCTAACGGCTTCCAAATATCACTTTGCCAATTCCACAAGAAATGACTTAGCGAAAGGCTTCTTCAGGGGAAAGCTGTAACTCTGTGAGATGATTTCACAGAACACAAAGAAGTTTCTCAGAAAGCTTCTTTCTCTTTGTTAACGGAGGATATTTCCTTTGGCCCTATAGTCTTCAAAGGGATCCGAAATATCTGTTCTCAGATTCCACAGAAATAAGGCTAGCAAAGAGATTCACGAAATACAGATGTAATTCTGTGAGTGGAAGTCACACATCACAGAGCAGTTTCTCAGAAAACTTCTTTCCAGATTTCATCTGAGGATATTTCCTTTTTCACCATAGCCCTCTAAGGGCTTCCAAATATCACTTTGCGAATTCCACAAGAACTGTCTTAGCGAAAGGCTTCTTGAGGGGAAAGATGTAACTCTGTGAGATGATTTCACGGAACACAAAGAAGTTTCTCAGAAAGCTTCTTTCTCTTTGTTATCGGAGGATATTTCCTTTGGCCCTATAGTCTTCAATGGGATCCGAAATATCTGTTCCCAGATTCCTCAGAAATAAGGCTAGCAAAGAGATCCACGAAATACAGATGTAACTCTGTGAGTGGAAATCACACATCACAGAGAAGTTTCTCAGAAAGCTTCTTTCCAGATTTCATCTGAGGATATTTCCTTTTCCAGCATAGCCCTCTATGGGCTTCCAAATATCACTTTGCCAATTCCACAAGAACTGTCTTAGCGAAAGGCTTCTTGAGGGGAAAGCTGTAACTCTGTGAGATGATTTCACAGAACACAAAGAAGTTTCTCAGAAAGCTTCTTTCTCTTTGTTATCGGAGGATATTTCCTTTGGCCCTGTAGTCTTCAAAGTAATCCGAAATATCTGTTCTCAGATTCCACAGAAATAAGGCTAGAAAAGAGATCCACGAAATACAGATGTAACTCTGTGAGATGAATTCACAGAACACTAAACAGTTTCTCAGAAAGCTTCTTTCCAGATTTCATCTGAGGATATTTCCTTTTACACCATAGCCCTCTATGGGCTTCCAAATATCACTTTGCCAATTCCACAAGAACTGTCTTAGCGAAAGGCTCCTTGAGGGGAAAGCTGTAACTCTGTGAGATGATTTCACAGAACACAAAGTAGTTTCTCAGAAAACTCTTTCTCTTTGTTATCGGAGGATATTTCCTTTGGCCCTATAGTCTTCAAAGGGATCCGAAATATCTGTTCTAAGATTCCACAGAGAGAAGGCTAGCAAAGAGATCTACGAAACAAAGATGTAACTCTGTGAGATGATTTCAGAGAACACTAAGGAATTTCTCAGAAAGCTTCTTTGCAGATTTCATCTGAGGATATTTCCTTTATCACCATAGCCCTCTATGGGCTTCCAAATATGACGTTGCCAATTCCACAAGAACTGTCTTAGCGGAAGGCTTCTTCAGGGTAAAGCTGTAACTCTGTGAGATGATTTCACAGAACACAAAGAAGTTTTTCAGAAAGCTTCTTTCTCTTTGTTATCGGAGGATATTCCCTTTGGCCCTATAGTCTTCAAAGGGATCCGAAATAGCTGTTCTCAGATTCCACAGAAAGAAGGCTAACAAAGAGATCCACGAAATACAGATGTAACTCTGTGAGATGAATTCACAGAACACTAAGCAGTTTCTCAGAAAGCTTCTTTCCAGGTTCATCTGAGGATATTTCTTTTTTCACCATAGCCCTCTATGGGCTTCCAAATATCACTTTGTCAATTCCACAAGAACTGTCTTAGCGAACGGCTTCTTGAGGGGAAAGCTGTAACTCTGTGAGATGATTTCACAGAACACAAAGAAGTTTCTCAGAAAGCTTCTTTCTCTTTGTTATCGGAGGATATTTCCTTTGGCCCTATAGTCTTCAAAGGGATCCGAAATATCTGTTCTCAAATTCCACAGAAATAAGGCTAGCAAAGAGATCTACGAAACACAGATGTAACTCTGTGAGATGAATTCACAGAACACTAAGCAGTTTCTCAGAAAGTTTCTTTCCAGATTTCATCTGAGGATATTTCCTTTTCACCATAGCCTTCTAAGGGCTTCCAAATATCACTTTTCCAATTCCACAAGAACTGTTTAGATTAAGGCTTCTTCAGGGGAAAGCTGTAACTCTGTGAGATGATTTCACAGAACACAAAGAAGTTTCTCAGAAAGCTTCTTTCTCTTTGTTATCGGAGGATATTTCCTTTGGCCCTATAGTCTTCAAAGGGATCCGAAATATCTGTTCTCAGATTCCACAGAAATAAGGCTAGCAAAGAGATCCACGAAATACAGATGTAACTCTGTGAGATGAATTCACAGAACACTAAGCAGTTTCTCAGAAAGCTTCTTTCCAGATTTCATCTGAGGATATTTCCTTTTTCACCATAGCCCTCTATGGGCTTCCAAATATCACTATGCCAATTCCACAAGAACTGTCTTAGCGGAAGGCTTCTTGAGGGGAAAGCTGTAACTGTGTGAGATGATTTCACAGAACACAAAGAAGTTTCTCAGAAAGCTTCTTTCTCTTTGTTATCGGAGGATATTTCCTTTGGCCCTATAGTCTTCAAAGGGATCCGAAATATCTGTTCTCAGATTCCACAGAAATAAGGCTAGCAAAGAGATACACAAAATACAGATGTAATTCTGTGAGTGGAAGTCACACATCACAGAGCAGTTTCTCAGAAAGCTTCTTTCCAGATTTCATCTGAGGATATTTCCTTTTTCACCATAGCCCTCTAAGGGCTTCCAAATATCACTTTGCGAATTCCACAAGAACTGTCTTAGCGAAAGGCTTCTTGAGGGGAAAGATGTAACTCTGTGAGATGATTTCACAGAACACAAAGAAGTTTCTCAGAAAGCTTCTTTCTCTTTGTTATCGGAGGATATTTCCTTTGGCCCTATAGTCTTCAAAGGGATCCGAAATATCTGTTCTCAGATTCCCCAGAAAGAAGGCTAGCAAAGAGATCTACGAAACACAGATGTAACTCTGTGAGATGAATTCACAGAACACTAATCAGTTTCTCAGAAAGCTTCTTTCCAGATTTCATCTGAGGATATTTCCTTTTTCACCATAGCCCTCTATGGCCTTCCAAATATCACTTTGCCAATTCCACAAGAACTGTCTTAGCGAAAGGCTTCTGGAGGGGAAAGCTGTAACTCTGTGACATGATTTCACAGAACACAAAGACGTTTCTCAGAAAGCTTCTTTCTCTTTGTTATCGGAGGATATTTCCTTTGGCCCTATAGTCTTCAAAGGGATCCGAAATATCTGTTCTCAGATTCCACAGAATGAAGGCTAGCAAAGAGATCCACGAAATACAGATGTAACTCGGTGAGATGAATTCACAGAACACTAAGCAGTTTCTCAGAAAGCTTCTTTCCAGATTTCATCTGAGGATATTTCCTTTTTCACCATAGCCCTCCATGGGCTTGCAAATATCACTTTGCCAATTCCACAAGAACTGTCTTAGCGAACGGCTTCTTGAGGGGAAAGCTGTAACTCTGTGAGATGATTTCACATAACACAAAGATGTTTCTCAGAAAGCTTCTTTCTCTTTGTTATCGGAGGATATTTCCTTTGGCCCTATAGTCTTCAAAGGGATCCGAAATATCTGTTCTCAGATTCCACAGAAAGAAGGCTAGCCAAGAGATCCACGAAATACAGATGTAACTCTGTGAGATGAATTCACAGAACACTAAGCAGTTTCTCAGAAAGCTTCTTTCCAGATTTCATCTGAGGATATTTCCTTTTTCACGATAGCCCTCTAAGGGGTTCCAAATATCACTTTGCCAATTCCACAAGAACTGTCTTAGCGAAAGGCTTCTGGAGGGGAAAGCTGTAACTCTGTGAGATGATATCACAGAACACTACGAAGCTTCTCAGAAAGCTTCTTTCTCTTTGTTATCGGAGGATATTTCCTTTGGCCCTATAGTCTTCAAAGGGATCCGAAATATCTGTTCTCAGATTCCACAGAAAGAAGGCTAGCAAAGAGATCCACGAAATACAGATGTAACTCTGTGAGATGAATTCACAGAACACTAAACAGTTTCTCAGAAAGCTTCTTTCCAGATTTCATCTGAGGATATTTCCTTTTTCACGATAGCCCTCTATGGTATTCCAAATATCACTTTGCCAATTCCACAAGAACTGTCTTAGCGAAAGGCTTCTGGAGGGGAAAGCTGTAACTCTTTGAGATGACTTCACAGAACCAGAGAAGTTTCTCAGAAAGCTTCTTTCTTTTTGTTATCGGAGGATATTTCCTTTGGCCCTATAGTCTTCAAAGGTATCCGAAATATCTGTTCTCAGATTCCACAGAAAGAAGGCTAGGAAAGAGATACACGAAACACAGATGTAACTCTGTGAGTGGAAGTCACACATCACAGAGCAGTTTCTCAGAAAGCTTCTTTCAAGATTTCACCTGAGGATATTTCCTTTTTCACCATAGCCCTCTATGGGCTTCCAAATATCACTTTGCCAATTCCACAAGAACTGTCTTAGCGAAAGGCTTCTTGAGGGGAAAGCTGTAACTCTGTGAGATGATTTCACAGAACACAAAGAAGTTTCTCAGAAAGCTTCTTTCTCTTTGTTATCGGAGGATATTTCCTTTGGCCCTATAGTCTTCAAAGGGATCCGAAATATCTGTTCTCAGATTCCACAGAAAGAAGGCTAGCAAAGAGATCTACGAAACACAGATGTAACTCTGTGAGATGAATTCAGAGAACACTAATCAGTTTCTCAGAAAGCTTCTTTCCAGATTTCATCTGAGGATATTTCCTTTTTCACCGTAGCCCTCTATGGGCTTCCAAATATCACTTTGCCAATTCCACAAGAACTGTCTTAGCGAAAGGCTTCTTGAGGGGAAAGCTGTAACTCTGTGAGATGATTTCACAGAACACAAAGAAGTTTCTCAGAAAGCTTCTTTCTCTTTGTTATCGGAGGATATTTCCTTTGGCCCTATACTCTTCAAAGGGATCCGAAATATCTGTTCTCAGATTCCACAGAAAGAAGGCTAGCAAAGAGATCTACGAAACACAGATGTAACTCTGTGAGATGAATTCAGAGAACACTAATCAGTTTCTCAGAAAGCTTCTTTCCAGATTTCATCTGAGGATATTTCCTTTTTCACCGTAGCCCTCTATGGCCTTCCAAATATCACTTTGCCAATTCCACAAGAACTGTCTTAGCGAAAGGCTTCTTGAGGGGAAAGCTGTAACTCTGTGAGATGATTTCACAGAACACAAAGAAGTTTCGCAGAAAACTTCTTTCTCTTTATTATCGGAGGATATTTCCTTTGGCCCTATAGTCTTCAAAGGGATCCGAAATATCTGTTCTGAGATTCCACAGAAATAAGGCTAGCAAAGAGATCTACGAAACACAGATGTAACTCTGTGAGATGAATTAAGAGAACACTAAGCAGTTTCTCAGAAAGCTTCTTTCCAGATTTCATCTGAGGATATTTCCTTTTTCACCATAGCCCTCAATGGGCTTCCAAATATCACTTTGCCAATTCCACAAGAACTGTCTAGCGAAAGGCTTCTTGAGGGGAAAGCTGTAACTCTCTGAGATGATTTCACAGAACCGGAGAAGTTTCTCAGAAAGCTTCTTTCTCTTTGTTAACGGAGGATATTTCCTTTGGCCCTATAGTCTACAAAGGGATCCAAAATATCTGTTCTCAGATTCCACAGAAATAAGGCTAGCAAAGAGATACACGAAATACAGATGTAACTCTCTGAGTGGAAGTCACACATCATAGAGCTGTTTCTCAGAAAGCTTCTTTCCAGATTTCACCTGAGGATATTTCCTTTTTCACCATAGCCCTCTATCGGCTTCCAAATATCACTTTGCCAATGCAACAAGAACTGTCTTAGCGAAAGGCTTCTTGAGGGGAAAGCTGTAACTCTGTGAGATGATTTCACAGAATACAAAGAAGTTTCTCAGAAAGCTTCTTTCTCTTTGTTATCGGATTATATTTCCTTTGGGCCTATAGTCTTCAAAGGGATCCGAAATATCTGTTCTCAGATTCCACAGAAATAAGGCTAGCAAACAGATCCACGAAATACAGATGTAACTCTGTGAGTGGATGTCACACATCACAGAGCAGTTTGTCAGAAAGCTTCTTTCCAGATTTCATCTGAGGATATTTCCTTTTTCACCATAGCCCTCTAGGGGCTTCCAAATATCACTTTTCCAATTCCACAAGAAGTGTCTTAGCGAAAGGCTTCTTGAGGGGAAAGCTGTAACTCTGTGAGATGATTTCACAGAACACAAAGAAGTTTCTCAGAAAGCTTCTTTCTCTTTGTTATCGGAGGATATTTCCTTTGGCCCTATAGTCTTCAAAGGGATCCGAAATATCTGTTCTCAGATTAAACAGAAATAAGGCTAGCAAAGAGATCTACGAAACATAGATGTAACTCTGTGAGATGAATTCCGGAACACTAAGCAGTTTCTCAGAAAGCTTCTTTCCAAATTTCATCTGAGGATATTTCCTTTTTCACCATAGCCCTCTACGGGCTTCCAAATATCACTTTGCCAATTCCACAAGAACTGTCTTAGCGAAAGGCTTCTTTAGGGGAAAGCTGTAACTCTGTTTCACAGAACACAAAGAAGTTTCTCAGAAAGCTTCTTTCTCTTTGTTATCGGAGGATATTTCCTTTGGCCCTATAGTCTTCAAAGGGATCCGAAATATCTGTTCTCAGATTCCACAGAAATAAGGCAAGCAAAGAAATCCACGAAATACAGATGTAACTCTGTGAGTGGAAATCACACATCACAGAGAAGTTTCTCAGAAAGCTTCTTTCCAGATTTCATCTGAGGATATTTCCTTTTTCAGCATAGCCCTCTATGGGCTTCCAAATATCACTTTTCCAATTCCACAAGAACGGTCTTAGCGAAAGGCTTCTTGAGGGGAAAGCTGTAACTCTGTGAGATGATTTCACGGAACACAAAGAAGTTTCTCAGAAAGCTTCTTTCTCTTTGTTATCGGAGGATATTTCCTTTGGCCCTATAGTCTTCAACGGGATCCGAAATATCTGTTCTCAGATTCCACAGAAATAAGGCTAGCAAAGAGATCTACGAAACACAGATGTAACTCTGTGAGATGAATTCACAGAACACTAAGCAGTTTCTCAGAAAGCCTCTTTCCAGATTTCATCTGAGGATATTTCCTTTTTCACCATAGCCCTCCATGGGCTTTCAAATATCACTTTGCCAATTCCACAAGAACTGTCTTAGCGAAAGGCTTCTTGAGGGGAAAGCTGTAACTCTGTGACATGATTTCACCGAACACAAAGAAGTTTCTCAGAAAGCTTCTTTCTCTTTGTTATCGGAGGATATTTCCTTTGGCCCTATTGTCTTCAAAGGGATCCGAAATATCTGTTCTCAGATTCCTCAGAAATAAGGCTAGCAAAGAGATCCACGAAATACAGATGTAACTCTGTGAGTGGAAATCACACATCACAGAGAAGTTTCTCAGAAAGCTTCTTTCCAGATTTCATCTGAGGATATTTCCTTTTCCAGCATAGCCCTCTATGGGCTTCCAAATATCACTTTTCCAATTCCACAAGAACTGTCTTAGCGAAAGGCTTCTTGAGGGGAAAGCTGTAACTCTGTGAGATGATTTCACAGAACACAAAGAAATTTCTCAGAAAGCTTCTTTCTCTTTGTTATCGGAGGATATTTCCTTTGGCCCTGTAGTCTTCAAAGTAATCCGAAATATCTGTTCTCAGATTCCACAGAAATAAGGCTAGAAAAGAGATCCACGAAATACAGATGTAACTCTGTGAGATGAATTAACAGAACACTAAACAGTTTCTCAGAAAGCTTCTTTCCAGATTTCATCTGAGGATATTTCCTTTTACACCATAGACCTCTATGGGCTTCCAAATATCACTTTGCCAATTCCACAAGAACTGTCTTAGCGAAAGGCTCCTTGAGGGGAAAGCTGTAACTCTGTGAGATGATTTCACAGAACACAAAGTAGTTTCTCAGAAAGCTTCTTTCTCTTTGTTATCGGAGGATATTTCCTTTGGCCCTATAGTCTTCAAAGGGATCCGAAATATCTGTTCTCAGATTCCACAGAGAGAAGGCTAGCAAAGAGATCTACGAAACAAAGATGTAACTCTGTGAGATGATTTCAGAGAACACTAAGGAATTTCTCAGAAAGCTTCTTTCCAGATTTCATCTGAGGATATTTCCTTTATCACCATAGCCCTCTATGGTCTTCCAAATATGACTTTGCCAATTCCACAAGAACTGTCTTAGCGGAAGGCTTCTTCAGGGTAAAGCTGTAACTCTGTGAGATGATTTCACAGAACACAAAGAAGTTTTTCAGAAAGCTTCTTTCTCTTTGTTATCGGAGGATATTCCCTTTGGCCCTATAGTCTTCAAAGGGATCCGAAATAGCTGTTCTCAGATTCCACAGAAAGAAGGCTAACAAAGAGATCCACGAAATACAGATGTATCTCTGTGAGATGAATTCACAGAACACTAAGCAGTTTCTCAGAAAGCTTCTTTCCAGGTTCATCTGAGGATATTTCTTTTTTCACCATAGCCCTCTATGGGCTTCCAAATATCACTTTGCCAATTCCACAAGAACTGTCTTAGCGAACGGCTTCTTGAGGGGAAAGCTGTAACTCTGTGAGATGATTTCACAGAACACAAAGAAGTTTCTCAGAAAGCTTCTTTCTCTTTCTTATCGGAGGATATTTCCTTTGGCCCTATAGTCTTCAAAGGGATCCGAAATATCTGTTCTCAGATTCCACAGAAATAAGGCTAGCAAAGAGATCTACGAAACACAGATGTAACTCTGTGAGATGAATTCACAGAACACTAAGCAGTTTCTCAGAAAGCCTCTTTCCAGATTTCATCTGAGGATATTTCCTTTTTCACCATAGCCCTCCATGGGCTTTCAAATATCACTTTGCCAATTCCACAAGAACTGTCTTAGCGAAAGGCTTCTTGAGGGGAAAGCTGTAACTCTGTGACATGATTTCACCGAACACAAAGAAGTTTCTCAGAAAGCTTCTTTCTCTTTGTTATCGGAGGATATTTCCATTGGCCCTATTGTCTTCAATAGGATCCGAAATATCTGTTCTCAGATTCCTCAGAAATAAGGCTAGCAAAGAGATCCACGAAATACAGATGTAACTCTGTGAGTGGAAATCACACATCACAGAGCAGTTTCTCAGAAAGCTTCTTTCCAGATTTCATCTGAGGATATTTCCTTTTCCAGCATAGCCCTCTATGGGCTTCCAAATATCACTTTGCCAATTCCACAAGAACTGTCTTAGCGAAAGGCTTCTTGAGGGGAAAGCTGTAACTCTGTGAGATGATTTCACAGAACACAAAGAAATTTCTCAGAAAGCTTCTTTCTCTTTGTTATCGGAGGATATTTCCTTTGGCCCTGTAGTCTTCAAAGTAATCCGAAATATCTGTTCTCAGATTCCACAGAAATAAGGCTAGAAAAGAGATCCACGAAATACAGATGTAACTCTGTGAGATGAATTAACAGAACACTAAACAGTTTCTCAGAAAGCTTCTTTCCAGATTTCATCTGAGGATATTTCCTTTTACACCATAGACCTCTATGGGCTTCCAAATATCACTTTGCCAATTCCACAAGAACTGTCTTAGCGAAAGGCTCCTTTAGGGGAAAGCTGTAACTCTGTGAGATGATTTCACAGAACACAAAGTAGTTTCTCAGAAAGCTTCTTTCTCTTTGTTATCGGAGGATATTTCCTTTGGCCCTATAGTCTTCAAAGGGATCCGAAATATCTGTTCTCAGATTCCACAGAGAGAAGGCTAGCAAAGAGATCTACGAAACACAGATGTAACTCTGTGAGATGATTTCAGAGAACACTAAGGAATTTCTCAGAAAGCTTCTTTCCAGATTTCATCTGAGGATATTTCCTTTATCACCATAGCCCTCTATGGTCTTCCAAATATGACTTTGCCAATTCCACAAGAACTGTCTTAGCGGAAGGCTTCCTCAGGGTAAAGCTGTAACTCTGTGAGATGATTTCACAGAACACAAAGAAGTTTTTCAGAAAGCTTCTTTCTCTTTGTTATCGGAGGATATTCCCTTTGGCCCTATAGTCTTCAAAGGGATCCGAAATAGCTGTTCTCAGATTCCACAGAAAGAAGGCTAACAAAGAGATCCACGAAATACAGATGTAACTCTGTGAGATGAATTCACAGAACACTAAGCAGTTTCTCAGAAAGCTTCTTTCCAGGTTCATCTGAGGATATTTCTTTTTTCAACATAGCCCTCTATGGGCTTCCAAATATCACTTTGCCAATTCCACAAGAACTGTCTTAGCGAACGGCTTATTGAGGGGAAAGCTGTAACTCTGTGAGATGATTTCACAGAACACAAATTAGTTTCTCAGAAAGCTTCTTTCTCTTTGTTATCGGAGGATATTTCCTTTGGCCCTATAATCTTCAAAGGGATCCGAAATATCTGTTCTCAGATTCCACAGAAATAAGGCTAGCAAAGAGATCTACGAAACACAGATGTAACTCTGTGAGATGAATTCACAGAACACTAAGCAGTTTCTCAGAAAGTTTCTTTCCAGATTTCATCTGAGGATATTTCCTTTTCACCATAGCCTTCTAAGGGCTTCCAAGTATCACTTTGCCAATTCCACAAGAACTGTTTAGAGAAAGGCTTCTTGAGGGGAAAGCTGCAACTCTGTGAGATAATTTCACAGAACACAAAGGAGTTTCTCAGAAAGCTTCTTTCTCTTTGTTTTCGGAGGATATTTCCTTTGGCCCTATAGTCTTCAAAGGGATCCGAAATATCTGTTCTCAGATACCACAGAAAGAAGGCTAGCAAAGACATCCACGAAATACAGATGTAACTCTGTGAGATGAATTCACAGAACACTAAGCAGTTTCTCAGAAAGCTTCTTTCCAGATTTCATCTGAGGATATTTCCTTTTTCACCATAGCCCTCTATGGGCTTCCAAATATCACTATGCCAATTAAACAAGAACTGTCTTAGCGGAAGGCTTCTTGAGGGAAAAGCTGTAACTGTGTGAGATGATTTCACAGAACACAAAGAAGTTTCTCAGAAAGCTTCTTTCTCTTTGTTAACGGAGGATATTTCCTTTGGCCCTATAGTCTTCAAAGGGATCCGAAATATCTGTTCTCAGATTCCAAAGAAAGAAGGCTAGCAAAGATATCTACGAAACACAGATGTAACTCTGTGAGATGAATTCACAGAACACTAAGCAGTTTCTCAGAAAGCTTCTTTCCAGATTTCATCTGAGGATATTTCCTTTTTCACCATAGCCCTCTAAGGGCTTCCAAATATCACTTTGCCAATTGCACAAGAACTGTCTTAGCGAAAGTCTTCTTGAGGGGAAAGCTGTAACTCTGTGAGATGATTTCACAGAACACAAAGAAGTTTCTCAGAAAGCTTCTTTCTCTTTGTTATCGGAGGATATTTCCTTTGGCCCTATAGTCTTCAAAGGGATCCGAAATATCTGTTCTCAGATTCCACAGAAATAAAGCTAGCAAAGAGATCTACGAAACACAGATGTAACTCTGTGAGATGAATTCACAGAACACTAAGCAGTTTCTCAGAAAGCTTCTTTCCAGATTTCATCTGAGGATATTTCCTTTTTCAACATAGCCCTCTATGGGCTTCCAAATATCACTTTGCGAATTCCACAAGTACTGTCTTAGCGAAAGGCTTCATGAGGGGAAATCTGTAACTCTCTGAGATGATTTCACAGAACCAGAGAAGTTTCTCAGAAAGCTTCTTTCTCTTTGTTAACGGAGGATATTTCCTTTGGCCCTATAGCCTTCAAAGGGATCCGAAATATCTGTTCTCAGATTCCACAGAAAGAAGGCTAGCAAAGATATCTACGAAATACAGATGTAATTCTGTGAGTGGAAGTCACACATCACAGAGCTGTTTCTCAGAAAGCTTCTTTCCAGATTTCATCTGAGGATATTTCCTTTTTCACCATAGCCCTCTATGGGCTTCCAAATATCACTTTGCCAATTCCACAAGAAGTGTCTTAGCGAAAGGCTTCTTGAGAGGAAAGCTGTAACTTTGTCAGATGATTGCACAGAACACAAAGAAGTTTCTCAGAAAGCTTCTTTCTCTTTGTTATCGGAGGATATTTCCTTTGGCCCTATAGTCTTCAAAGGGATCCAAAATATCTGTTCTCAGATTCCACAGAAATAAGGCTAGCAAAGAGACCTACGAAACACAGATGTAACTCTGTGAGATGAATTCACAGAACACTAAGCAGTTTCTCTGAAAGCTTCTTTCCAGATTTCATCTGAGGATATTTCCTTTTTCACCATAGCCCTCTATGGGCTTCCAAATATCACTTTGCCAATTCCACAACAACTGTCTTAGCGAAAGGCTCCTTGAGGGGAAAGCTGTAACTCTGTGCGATGATTTCACAGAACACAAAGTAGTTTCTCAGAAAACTCTTTCTCTTTGTTATCGGAGGATATTTCCTTTGGCCCTATAGTCTTCAAAGGGATCCGAAATATCTGTTCTAAGATTCCACAGAGAGAAGGCTAGCAAAGAGATCTACGAAACAAAGATGTAACTCTGTGAGATGATTTCAGAGAACACTAAGGAATTTCTCAAAAAGCTTCTTTGCAGATTTCATCTGAGGAAATTTCCTTTATCACCATAGCCCTCTATGGGCTTCCAAATATGACTTTGCCAATTCCACAAGAACTGTCTTAGCGGAAGGCTTCTTCAGGGTAAAGCTGTAACTCTGTGAGATGATTTCACAGAACACAAAGAAGTTTTTCAGAAAGCTTCTTTCTCTTTGTTATCGGAGGATATTCCCTGTGGCCCTATAGTCTTCAAAGGGATCCGAAATAGCTGTTCTCAGATTCCACAGAAAGAAGGCTAACAAAGAGATCCACGAAATACAGATGTAACTCTGTGAGATGAATTCACAGAACACTAAGCAGTTTCTCAGAAAGCTTCTTTCCAGGTTCATCTGAGGATATTTCTTTTTTCACCATAGCCCTCTATGGGCTTCCAAATATCACTTTGCCAATTCCACAAGAACTGTCTTAGCGAACGGCTTCTTGAGGGGAAAGCTGTAACTGTGTGAGATGATTTCACAGAACACAAAGAAGTTTCTCAGAAAGCTTCTTTCTCTTTGTTATCGGAGGATATTTCCTTTGGCCCTATAGTCTTCAAAGGGATCCGAAATATCTGTTCTCAGATTCCACAGACATAAGGATAGCAAAGAGATACACAAAATACAGATGTAATTCTGTGAGTGGAAGTCACACATCACAGAGCAGTTTCTCAGAAAGCTTCTTTCCAGATTTCATCTGAGGATATTTCCTTTTTCACCATAGCCCTCTAAGGGCTTCCAAATATCACTTTGCGAATTCCACAAGAACTGTCTTAGCGAAAGGCTTCTTGAGGGGAAAGATGTAACTCTGTGAGATGATTTCACAGAACACAAAGAAGTTTCTCAGAAAGCTTCTTTCTCTTTGTTATCGGAGGATATTTCCTTTGGCCCTATAGTCTTCAAAGGGATCCGAAATATCTGTTCTCAGATTCCCCAGAAAGAAGGCTAGCAAAAAGATCTACGAAACACAGATGTAACTCTGTGAGATGAATTCACAGAACACTAATCAGTTTCTCAGAAAGCTTCTTTCCAGATTTCATCTGAGGATATTTCCTTTTTCACCATAGCCCTCTATGGCCTTCCAAATATCACTTTGCCAATTCCACAAGAACTGTCTTAGCGAAAGGCTTCTGTAGGGAAAAGCTGTAACTCTGTGAGATGATTTCACAGAATACAAAGACGTTTCTCAGAAAGCTTCTTTCTCTTTGTAATCGGAGGATATTTCCTTTGGCCCTATAGTCTTCAAAGGGATCCGAAATATCTGTTCTCAGATTCCACAGAATGAAGGCTAGCAAAGAGATCCACGAAATACAGATGTAACTCTGTGAGATGAATTCACAGAACACTAAGCAGTTTCTCAGAAAGCATCTTTCCAGATTTCATCTGAGGATATTTCCTTTTTCACCATAGCCCTCCATGGGCTTCCAAATATCACTTTGCCAATTCCACAAGAACTGTCTTAGCGAAAGGCTTCTTGAGGGGAAAGCTGTAACTCTGTGAGATGATTTCACATAACACAAAGATGTTTCTCAGAAAGCTTCTTTCTCTTTGTTATCGGAGGATATTTCCTTTGGCCCTATAGTCTTCAAAGGGATCCGAAATATCTGTTCTCAGATTCCACAGAAAGAAGGCTAGCCAAGAGATCCACGAAATACAGATGTAACTCTGTGAGATGAATTCACAGAACACTAAGCAGTTTCTCAGAAAGCTTCTTTCCAGATTTCATCTGAGGATATTTCCTTTTTCACGATAGCCCTCTAAGGGGTTCCAAATATCACTTTGCCAATTCCACAAGAACTGTCTTAGCGAAAGGCTTCTGGAGGGGAAAGCTGTAACTCTGTGAGATGATTTCACAGAACACTACGAAGCTTCTCAGAAAGCTTCTTTCTTTTTGTTATCGGAGGATATTTCCTTTGGCCCTATAGTCTTCAAAGGGATCCGAAATATCTGTTCTCAGATTCCACAGAAAGAAGGCTAGCAAAGAGATCTACGAAACACAGATGTAACTCTGTGAGATGAATTCACAGAACACTAAGCAGTTTCTCAGAAAGCTTCTTTCCAGATTTCATCTGAGGATATTTTCTTTTTCACCATAGCCCTCCATGGGCTTCCAAATATCACTTTGCCAATTCCACAAGAACTGTCTTAGCGAAAGGCTTCTTGAGGGGAAAGCTGTAACTCTGTGAGATGATTTCACAGAACACAAAGATGTTTCTCAGAAAGCTTCTTTCTCTTTGTTATCGGAGGATATTTCCTTTGGCCCTATAGTCTTCAAAGGGATCCGAAATATCTGTTCTCAGATTCCACAGAAAGAAGGCTAGCAAAGAGATCCACGAAATACAGATGTAACTCTGTGAGATGAATTCACAGAACACTAAGCAGTTTCTCAGAAAGCTTCTTTCCAGATTTCATCTGAGGATATTTCCTTTTTCACGATAGCCCTCTATGGTATTCCAAATATCACTTTGCCAATTCCACAAGAACTGTCTTAGCGAAAGGCTTCTGGAGGGGAAAGCTGTAACTCTTTGAGATGATTTCACAGAACACAAAGATTCTTCTCAGAAAGCTTCTTTCTCTTTGTTATCGGAGGATATTTCCTTTGGCCCTATAGTCTTCAAAGGGATCCGAAATATCTGTTGTCAGATACCACAGAAATAAGGTTAGCAAAGAGATCTACGAAACACAGATGTAACTATGTGAGATGAATTCACAGAACACTAAGCAGTTTCTCAGAAAGCTTCTTTCCAGATTTCATCTGAGGATATTTCCTTTTTCACCATAGACCTCTATGGGCTTCCAAATATCACTTTGCCAATTCCACAAGAACTGTCTTAGCGAAAGGCTTCTTGAGGGGAAAGCTGTAACTCTCTGAGATGATTTCACAGAACACAAAGAAGTTTCTCAGAAAGCTTCTTTCTCTTTGTTATTGGAGGATATTTCCTTTGGCCCTATAGTCTTCAAATGGATCCGAAATATCTGTTCTCAGATTCCACAGAAATAAGGCTAGCAAAGACATCTACGAAACACAGATGTAACTCTGTGAGATGAATTCACAGAACACTAAGCAGTTTCTCAGAAAGCTTCTTTCCAGATTTCATCTGAGGATATTTCCTTTTTCACCATAGCCCTCTATGGGCTTCCAAATATCACTTTGCCAATTCCACAAGAACTGTCTTAGCGAAAGGCTTCTTGAGGGGAAAGCTGTAACTCTGTGAGATGATTTCACAGAACACAAAGAAGTTTCTCAGAAAGCATCTTTCTCTTTGATATCGGAGGATATTTCCTTTGGGCCTAAAGTCTTCAAAGGGATCCGAAATATCTGTTCTCAGATTCCACAGAAAGAAGGCTAGCAAAGAGATCCACGAAATACAGATGTAACTCTGTGAGATGAATTCACAGAACACTAAACAGTTTCTCAGAAAGCTTCTTTCCAGATTTCATCTGAGGATATTTCCTTTTTCACGATAGCCCTCTATGGTATTCCAAATATCACTTTGCCAATTCCACAAGAACTGTCTTAGCGAAAGGCTTCTGGAGGGGAAAGCTGTAACTCTTTGAGATGATTTCACAGAACCAGAGAAGTTTCTCAGAAAGCTTCTTTCTTTTTGTTATCGGAGGATATTTCCTTTGGCCCTATAGTCTTCAAAGGGATCCGAAATATCTGTTCTCAGATTCCACAGAAAGAAGGCTAGGAAAGAGATACACGAAACACAGATGTAACTCTGTGAGTGGAAGTCACACATCACAGAGCCGTTTCTCAGAAAGCTTCTTTCAAGATTTCATCTGAGGATATTTCCTTTTTCACCATAGCCCTCTATGGGCTTCCAAATATCACTTTGCCAATTCCACAAGAACTGTCTTAGCGAAAGGCTTCTTGAGGGGAAAGCTGTAACTCTGTGAGATGATTTCACAGAACACAAAGAAGTTTCTCAGAAAGCTTCTTTCTCTTTGTTATCGGAGGATATTTCCTTTGGCCCTATAGTCTTCAAAGGGATCCGAAATATCTGTTCTCAGATTCCACAGAAAGAAGGCTAGCAAAGAGATCTACGAAACACAGATGTAACTCTGTGAGATGAATTCAGAGAACACTAATCAGTTTCTCAGAAAGCTTCTTTCCAGATTTCATCTGAGGATATTTCCTTTTTCACCGTAGCCCTCTATGGGCTTCCAAATATCACTTTGCCAATTCCACAAGAACTGTCTTAGCGAAAGGCTTCTTGAGGGGAAAGCTGTAACTCTGTGAGATGATTTCACAGAACACAAAGAAGTTTCTCAGAAAGCTTCTTTCTCTTTGTTATCGGAGGATATTTCCTTTGGCCCTATACTCTTCAAAGGGATCCGAAATATCTGTTCTCAGATTCCACAGAAAGAAGGCTAGCAAAGAGATCTACGAAACACAGATGTAACTCTGTGAGATGAATTCAGAGAACACTAATCAGTTTCTCAGAAAGCTTCTTTCCAGATTTCATCTGAGGATATTTCCTTTTTCACCGTAGCCCTCTATGGCCTTCCAAATATCACTTTGCCAATTCCACAAGAACTGTCTTAGCGAAAGGCTTCTTGAGGGGAAAGCTGTAACTCTGTGAGATGATTTCACAGAACACAAAGAAGTTTCTCAGAAAACTTCTTTCTCTTTATTATCGGAGGATATTTCCTTTGGCCCTATAGTCTTCAAAGGGATCCGAAATATCTGTTCTGAGATTCCACAGAAATAAGGCTAGCAAAGAGATCTACGAAACACAGATGTAACTCTGTGAGATGAATTAAGAGAACACTAAGCAGTTTCTCAGAAAGCTTCTTTCCAGATTTCATCTGAGGATATTTCCTTTTTCACCATAGCCCTCAATGGGCTTCCAAATATCAATTTGCCAATTCCACAAGAACTGTCTAGCGAAAGGCTTCTTGAGGGGAAAGCTGTAACTCTCTGAGATGATTTCACAGAACCGGAGAAGTTTCTCAGAAAGCTTCTTTCTCTTTGTTAACGGAGGATATTTCCTTTGGCCCTATAGTCTACAAAGGGATCCAAAATATCTGTTCTCAGATTCCACAGAAATAAGGCTAGCAAAGAGATACACGAAATACAGATGTAACTCTCTGAGTGGAAGTCACACATCATAGAGCTGTTTCTCAGAAAGCTTCTTTCCAGATTTCACCTGAGGATATTTCCTTTTTCACCATAGCCCTCTATCGGCTTCCAAATATCACTTTGCCAATGCAACAAGAACTGTCTTAGCGAAAGGCTTCTTGAGGGGAAAGCTGTAACTCTGTGAGATGATTTCACAGAATACAAAGAAGTTTCTCAGAAAGCTTCTTTCTCTTTGTTATCGGATTATATTTCCTTTGGGCCTATAGTCTTCAAAGGGATCCGAAATATCTGTTCTCAGATTCCACAGAAATAAGGCTAGCAAACAGATCCACGAAATACAGATGTAACTCTGTGAGTGGATGTCACACATCACAGAGCAGTTTGTCAGAAAGCTTCTTTCCAGATTTCATCTGAGGATATTTCCTTTTTCACCATAGCCCTCTATGGGCTTCCAAATATCACTTTTCCAATTCCACAAGAAGTGTCTTAGCGAAAGGCTTCTTGAGGGGAAAGCTGTAACTCTGTGAGATGATTTCACAGAACACAAAGAAGTTTCTCAGAAAGCTTCTTTCTCTTTGTTATCGGAGGATATTTCCTTTGGCCCTATAGTCTTCAAAGGGATCCGAAATATCTGTTCTCAGATTAAACAGAAATAAGGCTAGCAAAGAGATCTACGAAACATAGATGTAACTCTGTGAGATGAATTCACAGAACACTAAGCAGTTTCTCAGAAAGCTTCTTTCCAAATTTCATCTGAGGATATTTCCTTTTTCACCATAGCCCTCTACGGGCTTCCAAATATCACTTTGCCAATTCCACAAGAACTGTCTTAGCGAAAGGCTTCTTGAGGGGAAAGCTGTAACTCTGTGACATGATTTCACCGAACACAAAGAAGTTTCTCAGAAAGCTTCTTTCTCTTTGTTATCGGAGGATATTTCCTTTGGCCCTATTGTCTTCAAAGGGATCGGAAATATCTGTTCTCAGATTCCTCAGAAATAAGGCTAGCAAAGAGATCCACGAAATACAGATGTAACTCTGTGAGTGGAAATCACACATCACAGAGAAGTTTCTCAGAAAGCTTCTTTCCAGATTTCATCTGAGGATATTTCCTTTTCCAGCATAGCCCTCTATGGGCTTCCAAATATCACTTTGCCAATTCCACAAGAACTGTCTTAGCGAAAGGCTTCTTGAGGGGAAAGCTGTAACTCTGTGAGATGATTTCACAGAACACAAAGAAATTTCTCAGAAAGCTTCTTTCTCTTTGTTATCGGAGGATATTTCCTTTGGCCCTGTAGTCTTCAAAGTAATCCGAAATATCTGTTCTCAGATTCCACAGAAATAAGGCTAGAAAAGAGATCCACGAAATACAGATGTAACTCTGTGAGATGAATTAACAGAACACTAAACAGTTTCTCAGAAAGCTTCTTTCCAGATTTCATCTGAGGATATTTCCTTTTACACCATAGACCTCTATGGGCTTCCAAATATCACTTTGCCAATTCCACAAGAACTGTCTTAGCGAAAGGCTCCTTGAGGGGAAAGCTGTAACTCTGTGAGATGATTTCACAGAACACAAAGTAGTTTCTCAGAAAGCTTCTTTCTCTTTGTTATCGGAGGATATTTCCTTTGGCCCTATAGTCTTCAAAGGGATCCGAAATATCTGTTCTCAGATTCCACAGAGAGAAGGCTAGCAAAGAGATCTACGAAACACAGATGTAACTCTGTGAGATGATTTCAGAGAACACTAAGGAATTTCTCAGAAAGCTTCTTTCCAGATTTCATCTGAGGATATTTCCTTTATCACCATAGCCCTCTATGGTCTTCCAAATATGACTTTGCCAATTCCACAAGAACTGTCTTAGCGGAAGGCTTCTTCAGGGTAAAGCTGTAACTCTGTGAGATGATTTCACAGAACACAAAGAAGTTTTTCAGAAAGCTTCTTTCTCTTTGTTATCGGAGGATATTCCCTTTGGCCCTATAGTCTTCAAAGGGATCCGAAATAGCTGTTCTCAGATTCCACAGAAAGAAGGCTAATAAAGAGATCCACGAAATACAGATGTAACTCTGTGAGATGAATTCACAGAACACTAAGCAGTTTCTCAGAAAGCTTCTTTCCAGGTTCATCTGAGGATATTTCTTTTTTCACCATAGCCCTCTATGGGCTTCCAAATATCACTTTGCCAATTCCACAAGAACTGTCTTAGCGAACGGCTTCTTGAGGGGAAAGCTGTAACTCTGTGAGATGATTTCACAGAACACAAAGAAGTTTCTCAGAAAGCTTCTTTCTCTTTGTTATTGGAGGATATTTCCTTTGGCCCTATAGTCTTCAAATGGATCCGAAATATCTGTTCTCAGATTCCACAGAAATAAGGCTAGCAAAGACATCTACGAAACACAGATGTAACTCTGTGAGATGAATTCACAGAACACTAAGCAGTTTCTCAGAAAGCTTCTTTCCAGATTTCATCTGAGGATATTTCCTTTTTCACCATAGCCCTCTATGGGCTTCCAAATATCACTTTGCCAATTCCACAAGAACTGTCTTAGCGAAAGGCTTCTTGAGGGGAAAGCTGTAACTCTGTGAGATGATTTCACAGAACACAAAGAAGTTTCTCAGAAAGCATCTTTCTCTTTGATATCGGAGGATATTTCCTTTGGGCCTAAAGTCTTCAAAGGGATCCGAAATATCTGTTCTCAGATTCCACAGAAAGAAGGCTAGCAAAGAGATCCACGAAATACAGATGTAACTCTGTGAGATGAATTCACAGAACACTAAACAGTTTCTCAGAAAGCTTCTTTCCAGATTTCATCTGAGGATATTTCCTTTTTCACGATAGCCCTCTATGGTATTCCAAATATCACTTTGCCAATTCCACAAGAACTGTCTTAGCGAAAGGCTTCTGGAGGGGAAAGCTGTAACTCTTTGAGATGATTTCACAGAACCAGAGAAGTTTCTCAGAAAGCTTCTTTCTTTTTGTTATCGGAGGATATTTCCTTTGGCCCTATAGTCTTCAAAGGGATCCGAAATATCTGTTCTCAGATTCCACAGAAAGAAGGCTAGGAAAGAGATACACGAAACACAGATGTAACTCTGTGAGTGGAAGTCACACATCACAGAGCCGTTTCTCAGAAAGCTTCTTTCAAGATTTCATCTGAGGATATTTCCTTTTTCACCATAGCCCTCTATGGGCTTCCAAATATCACTTTGCCAATTCCACAAGAACTGTCTTAGCGAAAGGCTTCTTGAGGGGAAAGCTGTAACTCTGTGAGATGATTTCACAGAACACAAAGAAGTTTCTCAGAAAGCTTCTTTCTCTTTGTTATCGGAGGATATTTCCTTTGGCCCTATAGTCTTCAAAGGGATCCGAAATATCTGTTCTCAGATTCCACAGAAAGAAGGCTAGCAAAGAGATCTACGAAACACAGATGTAACTCTGTGAGATGAATTCAGAGAACACTAATCAGTTTCTCAGAAAGCTTCTTTCCAGATTTCATCTGAGGATATTTCCTTTTTCACCGTAGCCCTCTATGGGCTTCCAAATATCACTTTGCCAATTCCACAAGAACTGTCTTAGCGAAAGGCTTCTTGAGGGGAAAGCTGTAACTCTGTGAGATGATTTCACAGAACACAAAGAAGTTTCTCAGAAAGCTTCTTTCTCTTTGTTATCGGAGGATATTTCCTTTGGCCCTATACTCTTCAAAGGGATCCGAAATATCTGTTCTCAGATTCCACAGAAAGAAGGCTAGCAAAGAGATCTACGAAACACAGATGTAACTCTGTGAGATGAATTCAGAGAACACTAATCAGTTTCTCAGAAAGCTTCTTTCCAGATTTCATCTGAGGATATTTCCTTTTTCACCGTAGCCCTCTATGGCCTTCCAAATATCACTTTGCCAATTCCACAAGAACTGTCTTAGCGAAAGGCTTCTTGAGGGGAAAGCTGTAACTCTGTGAGATGATTTCACAGAACACAAAGAAGTTTCTCAGAAAACTTCTTTCTCTTTATTATCGGAGGATATTTCCTTTGGCCCTATAGTCTTCAAAGGGATCCGAAATATCTGTTCTGAGATTCCACAGAAATAAGGCTAGCAAAGAGATCTACGAAACACAGATGTAACTCTGTGAGATGAATTAAGAGAACACTAAGCAGTTTCTCAGAAAGCTTCTTTCCAGATTTCATCTGAGGATATTTCCTTTTTCACCATAGCCCTCAATGGGCTTCCAAATATCAATTTGCCAATTCCACAAGAACTGTCTAGCGAAAGGCTTCTTGAGGGGAAAGCTGTAACTCTCTGAGATGATTTCACAGAACCGGAGAAGTTTCTCAGAAAGCTTCTTTCTCTTTGTTAACGGAGGATATTTCCTTTGGCCCTATAGTCTACAAAGGGATCCAAAATATCTGTTCTCAGATTCCACAGAAATAAGGCTAGCAAAGAGATACACGAAATACAGATGTAACTCTCTGAGTGGAAGTCACACATCATAGAGCTGTTTCTCAGAAAGCTTCTTTCCAGATTTCACCTGAGGATATTTCCTTTTTCACCATAGCCCTCTATCGGCTTCCAAATATCACTTTGCCAATGCAACAAGAACTGTCTTAGCGAAAGGCTTCTTGAGGGGAAAGCTGTAACTCTGTGAGATGATTTCACAGAATACAAAGAAGTTTCTCAGAAAGCTTCTTTCTCTTTGTTATCGGATTATATTTCCTTTGGGCCTATAGTCTTCAAAGGGATCCGAAATATCTGTTCTCAGATTCCACAGAAATAAGGCTAGCAAACAGATCCACGAAATACAGATGTAACTCTGTGAGTGGATGTCACACATCACAGAGCAGTTTGTCAGAAAGCTTCTTTCCAGATTTCATCTGAGGATATTTCCTTTTTCACCATAGCCCTCTATGGGCTTCCAAATATCACTTTTCCAATTCCACAAGAAGTGTCTTAGCGAAAGGCTTCTTGAGGGGAAAGCTGTAACTCTGTGAGATGATTTCACAGAACACAAAGAAGTTTCTCAGAAAGCTTCTTTCTCTTTGTTATCGGAGGATATTTCCTTTGGCCCTATAGTCTTCAAAGGGATCCGAAATATCTGTTCTCAGATTAAACAGAAATAAGGCTAGCAAAGAGATCTACGAAACATAGATGTAACTCTGTGAGATGAATTCACAGAACACTAAGCAGTTTCTCAGAAAGCTTCTTTCCAAATTTCATCTGAGGATATTTCCTTTTTCACCATAGCCCTCTACGGGCTTCCAAATATCACTTTGCCAATTCCACAAGAACTGTCTTAGCGAAAGGCTTCTTGAGGGGAAAGCTGTAACTCTGTGACATGATTTCACCGAACACAAAGAAGTTTCTCAGAAAGCTTCTTTCTCTTTGTTATCGGAGGATATTTCCTTTGGCCCTATTGTCTTCAAAGGGATCGGAAATATCTGTTCTCAGATTCCTCAGAAATAAGGCTAGCAAAGAGATCCACGAAATACAGATGTAACTCTGTGAGTGGAAATCACACATCACAGAGAAGTTTCTCAGAAAGCTTCTTTCCAGATTTCATCTGAGGATATTTCCTTTTCCAGCATAGCCCTCTATGGGCTTCCAAATATCACTTTGCCAATTCCACAAGAACTGTCTTAGCGAAAGGCTTCTTGAGGGGAAAGCTGTAACTCTGTGAGATGATTTCACAGAACACAAAGAAATTTCTCAGAAAGCTTCTTTCTCTTTGTTATCGGAGGATATTTCCTTTGGCCCTGTAGTCTTCAAAGTAATCCGAAATATCTGTTCTCAGATTCCACAGAAATAAGGCTAGAAAAGAGATCCACGAAATACAGATGTAACTCTGTGAGATGAATTAACAGAACACTAAACAGTTTCTCAGAAAGCTTCTTTCCAGATTTCATCTGAGGATATTTCCTTTTACACCATAGACCTCTATGGGCTTCCAAATATCACTTTGCCAATTCCACAAGAACTGTCTTAGCGAAAGGCTCCTTGAGGGGAAAGCTGTAACTCTGTGAGATGATTTCACAGAACACAAAGTAGTTTCTCAGAAAGCTTCTTTCTCTTTGTTATCGGAGGATATTTCCTTTGGCCCTATAGTCTTCAAAGGGATCCGAAATATCTGTTCTCAGATTCCACAGAGAGAAGGCTAGCAAAGAGATCTACGAAACACAGATGTAACTCTGTGAGATGATTTCAGAGAACACTAAGGAATTTCTCAGAAAGCTTCTTTCCAGATTTCATCTGAGGATATTTCCTTTATCACCATAGCCCTCTATGGTCTTCCAAATATGACTTTGCCAATTCCACAAGAACTGTCTTAGCGGAAGGCTTCTTCAGGGTAAAGCTGTAACTCTGTGAGATGATTTCACAGAACACAAAGAAGTTTTTCAGAAAGCTTCTTTCTCTTTGTTATCGGAGGATATTCCCTTTGGCCCTATAGTCTTCAAAGGGATCCGAAATAGCTGTTCTCAGATTCCACAGAAAGAAGGCTAACAAAGAGATCCACGAAATACAGATGTAACTCTGTGAGATGAATTCACAGAACACTAAGCAGTTTCTCAGAAAGCTTCTTTCCAGGTTCATCTGAGGATATTTCTTTTTTCAACATAGCCCTCTATGGGCTTCCAAATATCACTTTGCCAATTCCACAAGAACTGTCTTAGCGAACGGCTTCTTGAGGGGAAAGCTGTAACTCTGTGAGATGATTTCACAGAACACAAAGAAGTTTCTCAGAAAGCTTCTTTCTCTTTCTTATCGGAGGATATTTCCTTTGGCCCTATAGTCTTCAAAGGGATCTGAAATATCTGTTCTCAGATTCCACAGAAATAAGGCTAGCAAAGAGATCTACGAAACACAGATGTAACTCTGTGAGATGAATTCACAGAACACTAAGCAGTTTCTCAGAAAGCCTCTTTCCAGATTTCATCTGAGGATATTTCCTTTTTCACCATAGCCCTCCATGGGCTTTCAAATATCACTTTGCCAATTCCACAAGAACTGTCTTAGCGAAAGGCTTCTTGAGGGGAAAGCTGTAACTCTGTGACATGATTTCACCGAACACAAAGAAGTTTCTCAGAAAGCTTCTTTCTCTTTGTTATCGGAGGATATTTCCTTTGGCCCTATTGTCTTCAATGGGATCCGAAATATCTGTTCTCAGATTCCTCAGAAATAAGGCTAGCAAAGAGATCCACGAAATACAGATGTAACTCTGTGAGTGGAAATCACACATCACAGAGAAGTTTCTCAGAAAGCTTCTTTCCAGATTTCATCTGAGGATATTTCCTTTTCCAGCATAGCCCTCTATGGGCTTCCAAATATCACTTTGCCAATTCCACAAGAACTGTCTTAGCGAAAGGCTTCTTGAGGGGAAAGCTGTAACTCTGTGAGATGATTTCACAGAACACAAAGAAATTTCTCAGAAAGCTTCTTTCTCTTTGTTATCGTAGTATATTTCCTTTGGCCCTGTAGTCTTCAAAGTAATCCGAAATATCTGTTCTCAGATTCCACAGAAATAAGGCTAGAAAAGAGATCCACGAAATACAGATGTAACTCTGTGAGATGAATTAACAGAACACTAAACAGTTTCTCAGAAAGCTTCTTTCCAGATTTCATCTGAGGATATTTCCTTTTACACCATAGACCTCTATGGGCTTCCAAATATCACTTTGCCAATTCCACAAGAACTGTCTTAGCGAAAGGCTCCTTTAGGGGAAAGCTGTAACTCTGTGAGATGATTTCACAGAACACAAAGTAGTTTCTCAGAAAGCTTCTTTCTCTTTGTTATCGGAGGATATTTCCTTTGGCCCAATAGTCTTCAAAGGGATCCGAAATATCTGTTCTCAGATTCCACAGAGAGAAGGCTAGCAAAGAGATCTACGAAACACAGATGTAACTCTGTGAGATGATTTCAGAGAACACTAAGGAATTTCTCAGAAAGCTTCTTTCCAGATTTCATCTGAGGATATTTCCTTTATCACCATAGCCCTCTATGGTCTTCCAAATATGACTTTGCCAATTCCACAAGAACTGTCTTAGCGGAAGGCTTCCTCAGGGTAAAGCTGTAACTCTGTGAGATGATTTCACAGAACACAAAGAAGTTTTTCAGAAAGCTTCTTTCTCTTTGTTATCGGAGGATATTCCCTTTGGCCCTATAGTCTTCAAAGGGATCCGAAATAGCTGTTCTCAGATTCCACAGAAAGAAGGCTAAGAAAGAGATCCACGAAATACAGATGTAACTCTGTGAGATGAATTCACAGAACACTAAGTAGTTTCTCAGAAAGCTTCTTTCCAGGTTCATCTGAGGATATTTCTTTTTTCAACAAAGCCCTCTATGGGCTTCCAAATATCACTTTGCCAATTCCACAAGAACTGTCTTAGCGAACGGCTTATTGAGGGGAAAGCTGTAACTCTGTGAGATGATTTCACAGAACACAAATTAGTTTCTCAGAAAGCTTCTTTCTCTTTGTTATCGGAGGATATTTCCTTTGGCCCTATAATCTTCAAAGGGATCCGAAATATCTGTTCTCAGATTCCACAGAAATAAGGCTAGCAAAGAGATCTACGAAACACAGATGTAACTCTGTGAGATGAATTCACAGAACACTAAGCAGTTTCTCAGAAAGTTTCTTTCCAGATTTCATCTGAGGATATTTCCTTTTCACCATAGCCTTCTAAGGGCTTCCAAGTATCACTTTGCCAATTCCACAAGAACTGTTTAGAGAAAGGCTTCTTGAGGGGAAAGCTGCAACTCTGTGAGATAATTTCACAGAACACAAAGGAGTTTCTCAGAAAGCTTCTTTCTCTTTGTTTTCGGAGGATATTTCCTTTGGCCCTATAGTCTTCAAAGGGATCCGAAATATCTGTTCTCAGATACCACAGAAAGAAGGCTAGCAAAGACATCCACGAAATACAGATGTAACTCTGTGAGATGAATTCACAGAACACTAAGCAGTTTCTCAGAAAGCTTCTTTCCAGATTTCATCTGAGGATATTTCCTTTTTCACCATAGCCCTCTATGGGCTTCCAAATATCACTATGCCAATTAAACAAGAACTGTCTTAGCGGAAGGCTTCTTGAGGGAAAAGCTGTAACTGTGTGAGATGATTTCACAGAACACAAAGAAGTTTCTCAGAAAGCTTCTTTCTCTTTGTTAACGGAGGATATTTCCTTTGGCCCTATAGTCTTCAAAGGGATCCGAAATATCTGTTCTCAGATTCCAAAGAAAGAAGGCTAGCAAAGATATCTACGAAATACAGATGTAATTCTGTGAGTGGAAGTCACACATCACAGAGCTGTTTCTCAGAAAGCTTCTTTCCAGATTTCATCTGAGGATATTTCCTTTTTCACCATAGCCCTCTATGGGCTTCCAAATATCACTTTGCCAATTCCACAAGAAGTGTCTTAGCGAAAGGCTTCTTGAGAGGAAAGCTGTAACTTTGTCAGATGATTGCACAGAACACAAAGAAGTTTCTCAGAAAGCTTCTTTCTCTTTGTTATCGGAGGATATTTCCTTTGGCCCTATAGTCTTCAAAGGGATCCAAAATATCTGTTCTCAGATTCCACAGAAATAAGGCTAGCAAAGAGATCTACGAAATACAGATGTAAGTCTGTGAGATGAATTCACAGAACACTAAGCAGTTTCTCAGAAAGCTTCTTTCCAGATTTCACCTGAGGATATTTCCTTTTTCACCATAGCCCTCTATCGGCTTCCAAATATCACTTTGTCAATTCCACAAGAAATGACTTAGCGAAAGGCTTCTTCAGGGGAAAGCTGTAACTCTGTGAGATGATTTCACAGAACACAAAGAAGTTTCTCAGAAAGCTTCTTTCTCTTTTTTAACGGAGGATATTTCCTTTGGCCCTATAGTCTTCAAAGGGATCCGAAATATCTGTTCTCAGATTCCACAGAAATAAGGCTAGCAAAGAGATTCACGAAATACAGATGTAATTCTGTGAGTGGAAGTCACACATCACAGAGCAGTTTCTCAGAAAGCTTCTTTCCAGATTTCATCTGAGGATATTTCCTTTTTCACCATAGCCCTCTAAGGGCTTCCAAATATCACTTTGCGAATTCCACAAGAACTGTCTTAGCGAAAGGCTTCTTGAGGGGAAAGATGTAACTCTGTGAGATGATTTCACGGAACACAAAGAAGTTTCTCAGAAAGCTTCTTTCTCTTTGTTATCGGAGGATATTTCCTTTGGCCCTATAGTCTTCAATGGGATCCGAAATATCTGTTCCCAGATTCCTCAGAAATAAGGCTAGCAAAGAGATCCACGAAATACAGATGTAACTCTGTGAGTGGAAATCACACATCACAGAGAAGTTTCTCAGAAAGCTTCTTTCCACATTTCATCTGAGGATATTTCCTTTTCCAGCATAGCCCTCTATGGGCTTCCAAATATCACTTTGCCAATTCCACAAGAACTGTCTTAGCGAAAGGCTTCTTGAGGGGAAAGCTGTAACTCTGTGAGATGATTTCACAGAACACAAAGAAGTTTCTCAGAAAGCTTCTTTCTCTTTGTTATCGGAGGATATTTCCTTTGGCCCTGTAGTCTTCAAATTAATCCGAAATATCTGTTCTCAGATTCCACAGAAATAAGGCTAGAAAAGAGATCCACGAAATACAGATGTAACTCTGTGAGATGAATTCACAGAACACTAAACAGTTTCTCAGAAAGCTTCTTTCCAGATTTCATCTGAGGATATTTCCTTTTACACCATAGCCCTCTATGGGCTTCCAAATATCACTTTGCCAATTCCACAACAACTGTCTTAGCGAAAGGCTCCTTGAGGGGAAAGATGTAACTCTGTGCGATGATTTCACAGAACACAAAGTAGTTTCTCAGAAAACTCTTTCTCTTTGTTATCGGAGGATATTTCCTTTGGCCCTATAGTCTTCAAAGGGATCCGAAATATCTGTTCTAAGATTCCACAGAGAGAAGGCTAGCAAAGAGATCTACGAAACAAAGATGTAACTCTGTGAGATGATTTCAGAGAACACTAAGGAATTTCTCAAAAAGCTTCTTTGCAGATTTCATCTGAGGATATTTCCTTTATCACCATAGCCCTCTATGGGCTTCCAAATATGACTTTGCCAATTCCACAAGAACTGTCTTAGCGGAAGGCTTCTTCAGGGTAAAGCTGTAACTCTGTGAGATGATTTCACAGAACACAAAGAAGTTTTTCAGAAAGCTTCTTTCTCTTTGTTATCGGAGGATATTCCCTTTGGCCCTATAGTCTTCAAAGGGATCCGAAATAGCTGTTCTCAGATTCCACAGAAAGAAGGCTAACAAAGAGATCCACGAAATACAGATGTAACTCTGTGAGATGAATTCACAGAACACTAAGCAGTTTCTCAGAAAGCTTCTTTCCAGGTTCATCTGAGGATATTTCTTTTTTCACCATAGCCCTCTATGGGCTTCCAAATATCACTTTGCCAATTCCACAAGAACTGTCTTAGCGAACGGCTTCTTGAGGGGAAAGCTGTAACTGTGTGAGATGATTTCACAGAACACAAAGAAGTTTCTCAGAAAGCTTCTTTCTCTTTGTTATCGGAGGATATTTCCTTTGGCCCTATAGTCTTCAAAGGGATCCGAAATATCTGTTCTCAGATTCCACAGACATAAGGCTAGCAAAGAGATACACAAAATACAGATGTAATTCTGTGAGTGGAAGTCACACATCACAGAGCAGTTTCTCAGAAAGCTTCTTTCCAGATTTCATCTGAGGATATTTCCTTTTTCACCATAGCCCTCTAAGGGCTTCCAAATATCACTTTGCGAATTCCACAAGAACTGTCTTAGCGAAAGGCTTCTTGAGGGGAAAGATGTAACTCTGTGAGATGATTTCACAGAACACAAAGAAGTTTCTCAGAAAGCTTCTTTCTCTTTGTTATCGGAGGATATTTCCTTTGGCCCTATAGTCTTCAAAGGGATCCGAAATATCTGTTCTCAGATTCCCCAGAAAGAAGGCTAGCAAAGAGATCTACGAAACACAGATGTAACTCTGTGAGATGAATTCACAGAACACTAATCAGTTTCTCAGAAAGCTTCTTTCCAGATTTCATCTGAGGATATTTCCTTTTTCACCATAGCCCTCTATGGCCTTCCAAATATCACTTTGCCAATTCCACAAGAACTGTCTTAGCGAAAGGCTTCTGGAGGGGAAAGCTGTAACTCTGTGAGATGATTTCACAGAATACAAAGACGTTTCTCAGAAAGCTTCTTTCTCTTTGTAATCGGAGGATATTTCCTTTGGCCCTATAGTCTTCAAAGGGATCCGAAATATCTGTTCTCAGATTCCACAGAATGAAGGCTAGCAAAGAGATCCACGAAATACAGATGTAACTCTGTGAGATGAATTCACAGAACACTAAGCAGTTTCTCAGAAAGCTTCTTTCCAGATTTCATCTGAGGATATTTCCTTTTTCACCATAGCCCTCCATGGGCTTCCAAATATCACTTTGCCAATTCCACAAGAACTGTCTTAGCGAAAGGCTTCTTGAGGGGAAAGCTGTAACTCTGTGAGATGATTTCACATAACACAAAGATGTTTCTCAGAAAGCTTCTTTCTCTTTGTTATCGGAGGATATTTCCTTTGGCCCTATATTCTTCAAAGGGATCCGAAATATCTGTTCTCAGATTCCACAGAAAGAAGGCTAGCCAAGAGATCCACGAAATACAGATGTAACTCTGTGAGATGAATTCACAGAACACTAAGCAGTTTCTCAGAAAGCTTCCTTCCAGATTTCATCTGAGGATATTTCCTTTTTCACGATAGCCCTCTAAGGGGTTCCAAATATCACTTTGCCAATTCCACAAGAACTGTCTTAGCGAAAGGCTTCTGGAGGGGAAAGCTGTAACTCTGTGAGATGATTTCACAGAACACTACGAAGCTTCTCAGAAAGCTTCTTTCTCTTTGTTATCGGAGGATATTTCCTTTGGCCCTATAGTCTTCAAAGGGATCCGAAATATCTGTTCTCAGATTCCACAGAAAGAAGGCTAGCAAAGAGATCCACGAAATACAGATGTAACTCTGTGAGATGAATTCACAGAACACTAAGCAGTTTCTCAGAAAGCTTCTTTCCAGATTTCATCTGAGGATATTTCCTTTTTCACGATAGCCCTCTATGGTATTCCAAATATCACTTTGCCAATTCCACAAGAACTGTCTTAGCGAAAGGCTTCTGGAGGGGAAAGCTGTAACTCTTTGAGATGATTTCACAGAACACAAAGATTCTTCTCAGAAAGCTTCTTTCTCTTTGTTATCGGAGGATATTTCCTTTGGCCCTATAGTCTTCAAAGGGATCCGAAATATCTGTTGTCAGATACCACAGAAATAAGGTTAGCAAAGAGATCTACGAAACACAGATGTAACTATGTGAGATGAATTCACAGAACACTAAGCAGTTTCTCAGAAAGCTTCTTTCCAGATTTCATCTGAGGATATTTCCTTTTTCACCATAGACCTCTATGGGCTTCCAAATATCACTTTGCCAATTCCACAAGAACTGTCTTAGCGAAAGGCTTCTTGAGGGGAAAGCTGTAACTCTCTGAGATGATTTCACAGAACACAAAGAAGTTTCTCAGAAAGCTTCTTTCTCTTTGTTATTGGAGGATATTTCCTTTGGCCCTATAGTCTTCAAATGGATCCGAAATATCTGTTCTCAGATTCCACAGAAATAAGGCTAGCAAAGACATCTACGAAACACAGATGTAACTCTGTGAGATGAATTCACAGAACACTAAGTAGTTTCTCAGAAAGCTTCTTTCCAGATTTCATCTGAGGATATTTCCTTTTTCACCATAGCCCTCTATGGGCTTCCAAATATCACTTTGCCAATTCCACAAGAACTGTCTTAGCGAAAGGCTTCTTGAGGGGAAAGCTGTAACTTTGTGAGATGATTGCACAGAACACTAAGAAGTTTCTCAGAAAGCTTCTGTCTCTTGTTATCGGAGGATATTTCCTTTGGCCCTATAGTCTTCAAAGGGATCCAAAATATCTGTTCTCAGATTCCACAGAAATAAGGCTAGCAAAGAGATCTACGAAACACAGATGTAACTCTGTGAGATGAATTCACAGAACACTAAGCAGTTTCTCAGAAAGCTTCTTTCCAGATTTCACCTGAGGATATTTCCTTTTTCATCATAGCCCTCCATGGGCTTTCAAATATCACTTTGCCAATTCCACAAGAACTGTCTTAGCGAAAGGCTTCTTGAGGGGAAAGCTGTAACTCTGTGACATGATTTCACCGAACACAAAGAAGTTTCTCAGAAAGCTTCTTTCTCTTTGTTATCGGAGGATATTTCCTTTGGCCCTATTGTCTTCAATGGGATCCGAAATATCTGTTCTCAGATTCCTCAGAAATAAGGCTAGCAAAGAGATCCACGAAATACAGATGTAACTCTGTGAGTGGAAATCACACATCACAGAGAAGTTTCTCAGAAAGCTTCTTTCCAGATTTCATCTGAGGATATTTCCTTTTCCAGCATAGCCCTCTATGGGCTTCCAAATATCACTTTGCCAATTCCACAAGAACTGTCTTAGCGAAAGGCTTCTTGAGGGGAAAGCTGTAACTCTGTGAGATGATTTCACAGAACACAAAGAAATTTCTCAGAAAGCTTCTTTCTCTTTGTTATCGGAGTATATTTCCTTTGGCCCTGTAGTCTTCAAAGTAATCCGAAATATCTGTTCTCAGATTCCACAGAAATAAGGCTAGAAAAGAGATCCACGAAATACAGATGTAACTCTGTGAGATGAATTAACAGAACACTAAACAGTTTCTCAGAAAGCTTCTTTCCAGATTTCATCTGAGGATATTTCCTTTTACACCATAGACCTCTATGGGCTTCCAAATATCACTTTGCCAATTCCACAAGAACTGTCTTAGCGAAAGGCTCCTTTAGGGGAAAGCTGTAACTCTGTGAGATGATTTCACAGAACACAAAGTAGTTTCTCAGAAAGCTTCTTTCTCTTTGTTATCGGAGGATATTTCCTTTGGCCCAATAGTCTTCAAAGGGATCCGAAATATCTGTTCTCAGATTCCACAGAGAGAAGGCTAGCAAAGAGATCTACGAAACACAGATGTAACTCTGTGAGATGATTTCAGAGAACACTAAGGAATTTCTCAGAAAGCTTCTTTCCAGATTTCATCTGAGGATATTTCCTTTATCACCATAGCCCTCTATGGTCTTCCAAATATGACTTTGCCAATTCCACAAGAACTGTCTTAGCGGAAGGCTTCCTCAGGGTAAAGCTGTAACTCTGTGAGATGATTTCACAGAACACAAAGAAGTTTTTCAGAAAGCTTCTTTCTCTTTGTTATCGGAGGATATTCCCTTTGGCCCTATAGTCTTCAAAGGGATCCGAAATAGCTGTTCTCAGATTCCACAGAAAGAAGGCTAACAAAGAGATCCACGAAATACAGATGTAACTCTGTGAGATGAATTCACAGAACACTAAGCAGTTTCTCAGAAAGCTTCTTTCCAGGTTCATCTGAGGATATTTCTTTTTTCAACAAAGCCCTCTATGGGCTTCCAAATATCACTTTGCCAATTCCACAAGAACTGTCTTAGCGAACGGCTTATTGAGGGGAAAGCTGTAACTCTGTGAGATGATTTCACAGAACACAAATTAGTTTCTCAGAAAGCTTCTTTCTCTTTGTTATCGGAGGATATTTCCTTTGGCCCTATAATCTTCAAAGGGATCCGAAATATCTGTTCTCAGATTCCACAGAAATAAGGCTAGCAAAGAGATCTACGAAACACAGATGTAACTCTGTGAGATGAATTCACAGAACACTAAGCAGTTTCTCAGAAAGTTTCTTTCCAGATTTCATCTGAGGATATTTCCTTTTCACCATAGCCTTCTAAGGGCTTCCAAGTATCACTTTGCCAATTCCACAAGAACTGTTTAGAGAAAGGCTTCTTGAGGGGAAAGCTGCAACTCTGTGAGATAATTTCACAGAACACAAAGGAGTTTCTCAGAAAGCTTCTTTCTCTTTGTTTTCGGAGGATATTTCCTTTGGCCCTATAGTCTTCAAAGGGATCCGAAATATCTGTTCTCAGATACCACAGAAAGAAGGCTAGCAAAGACATCCACGAAATACAGATGTAACTCTGTGAGATGAATTCACAGAACACTAAGCAGTTTCTCAGAAAGCTTCTTTCCAGATTTCATCTGAGGATATTTCCTTTTTCACCATAGCCCTCTATGGGCTTCCAAATATCACTATGCCAATTAAACAAGAACTGTCTTAGCGGAAGGCTTCTTGAGGGAAAAGCTGTAACTGTGTGAGATGATTTCACAGAACACAAAGAAGTTTCTCAGAAAGCTTCTTTCTCTTTGTTAACGGAGGATATTTCCTTTGGCCCTATAGTCTTCAAAGGGATCCGAAATATCTGTTCTCAGATTCCAAAGAAAGAAGGCTAGCAAAGATATCTACGAAATACAGATGTAATTCTGTGAGTGGAAGTCACACATCACAGAGCTGTTTCTCAGAAAGCTTCTTTCCAGATTTCATCTGAGGATATTTCCTTTTTCACCATAGCCCTCTATGGGCTTCCAAATATCACTTTGCCAATTCCACAAGAAGTGTCTTAGCGAAAGGCTTCTTGAGAGGAAAGCTGTAACTTTGTCAGATGATTGCACAGAACACAAAGAAGTTTCTCAGAAAGCTTCTTTCTCTTTGTTATCGGAGGATATTTCCTTTGGCCCTATAGTCTTCAAAGGGATCCAAAATATCTGTTCTCAGATTCCACAGAAATAAGGCTAGCAAAGAGATCTACGAAATACAGATGTAAGTCTGTGAGATGAATTCACAGAACACTAAGCAGTTTCTCAGAAAGCTTCTTTCCAGATTTCACCTGAGGATATTTCCTTTTTCACCATAGCCCTCTATCGGCTTCCAAATATCACTTTGTCAATTCCACAAGAAATGACTTAGCGAAAGGCTTCTTCAGGGGAAAGCTGTAACTCTGTGAGATGATTTCACAGAACACAAAGAAGTTTCTCAGAAAGCTTCTTTCTCTTTTTTAACGGAGGATATTTCCTTTGGCCCTATAGTCTTCAAAGGGATCCGAAATATCTGTTCTCAGATTCCACAGAAATAAGGCTAGCAAAGAGATTCACGAAATACAGATGTAATTCTGTGAGTGGAAGTCACACATCACAGAGCAGTTTCTCAGAAAGCTTCTTTCCAGATTTCATCTGAGGATATTTCCTTTTTCACCATAGCCCTCTAAGGGCTTCCAAATATCACTTTGCGAATTCCACAAGAACTGTCTTAGCGAAAGGCTTCTTGAGGGGAAAGATGTAACTCTGTGAGATGATTTCACGGAACACAAAGAAGTTTCTCAGAAAGCTTCTTTCTCTTTGTTATCGGAGGATATTTCCTTTGGCCCTATAGTCTTCAATGGGATCCGAAATATCTGTTCCCAGATTCCTCAGAAATAAGGCTAGCAAAGAGATCCACGAAATACAGATGTAACTCTGTGAGTGGAAATCACACATCACAGAGAAGTTTCTCAGAAAGCTTCTTTCCACATTTCATCTGAGGATATTTCCTTTTCCAGCATAGCCCTCTATGGGCTTCCAAATATCACTTTGCCAATTCCACAAGAACTGTCTTAGCGAAAGGCTTCTTGAGGGGAAAGCTGTAACTCTGTGAGATGATTTCACAGAACACAAAGAAGTTTCTCAGAAAGCTTCTTTCTCTTTGTTATCGGAGGATATTTCCTTTGGCCCTGTAGTCTTCAAATTAATCCGAAATATCTGTTCTCAGATTCCACAGAAATAAGGCTAGAAAAGAGATCCACGAAATACAGATGTAACTCTGTGAGATGAATTCACAGAACACTAAACAGTTTCTCAGAAAGCTTCTTTCCAGATTTCATCTGAGGATATTTCCTTTTACACCATAGCCCTCTATGGGCTTCCAAATATCACTTTGCCAATTCCACAACAACTGTCTTAGCGAAAGGCTCCTTGAGGGGAAAGATGTAACTCTGTGCGATGATTTCACAGAACACAAAGTAGTTTCTCAGAAAACTCTTTCTCTTTGTTATCGGAGGATATTTCCTTTGGCCCTATAGTCTTCAAAGGGATCCGAAATATCTGTTCTAAGATTCCACAGAGAGAAGGCTAGCAAAGAGATCTACGAAACAAAGATGTAACTCTGTGAGATGATTTCAGAGAACACTAAGGAATTTCTCAAAAAGCTTCTTTGCAGATTTCATCTGAGGATATTTCCTTTATCACCATAGCCCTCTATGGGCTTCCAAATATGACTTTGCCAATTCCACAAGAACTGTCTTAGCGGAAGGCTTCTTCAGGGTAAAGCTGTAACTCTGTGAGATGATTTCACAGAACACAAAGAAGTTTTTCAGAAAGCTTCTTTCTCTTTGTTATCGGAGGATATTCCCTTTGGCCCTATAGTCTTCAAAGGGATCCGAAATAGCTGTTCTCAGATTCCACAGAAAGAAGGCTAACAAAGAGATCCACGAAATACAGATGTAACTCTGTGAGATGAATTCACAGAACACTAAGCAGTTTCTCAGAAAGCTTCTTTCCAGGTTCATCTGAGGATATTTCTTTTTTCACCATAGCCCTCTATGGGCTTCCAAATATCACTTTGCCAATTCCACAAGAACTGTCTTAGCGAACGGCTTCTTGAGGGGAAAGCTGTAACTGTGTGAGATGATTTCACAGAACACAAAGAAGTTTCTCAGAAAGCTTCTTTCTCTTTGTTATCGGAGGATATTTCCTTTGGCCCTATAGTCTTCAAAGGGATCCGAAATATCTGTTCTCAGATTCCACAGACATAAGGCTAGCAAAGAGATACACAAAATACAGATGTAATTCTGTGAGTGGAAGTCACACATCACAGAGCAGTTTCTCAGAAAGCTTCTTTCCAGATTTCATCTGAGGATATTTCCTTTTTCACCATAGCCCTCTAAGGGCTTCCAAATATCACTTTGCGAATTCCACAAGAACTGTCTTAGCGAAAGGCTTCTTGAGGGGAAAGATGTAACTCTGTGAGATGATTTCACAGAACACAAAGAAGTTTCTCAGAAAGCTTCTTTCTCTTTGTTATCGGAGGATATTTCCTTTGGCCCTATAGTCTTCAAAGGGATCCGAAATATCTGTTCTCAGATTCCCCAGAAAGAAGGCTAGCAAAGAGATCTACGAAACACAGATGTAACTCTGTGAGATGAATTCACAGAACACTAATCAGTTTCTCAGAAAGCTTCTTTCCAGATTTCATCTGAGGATATTTCCTTTTTCACCATAGCCCTCTATGGCCTTCCAAATATCACTTTGCCAATTCCACAAGAACTGTCTTAGCGAAAGGCTTCTGGAGGGGAAAGCTGTAACTCTGTGAGATGATTTCACAGAATACAAAGACGTTTCTCAGAAAGCTTCTTTCTCTTTGTAATCGGAGGATATTTCCTTTGGCCCTATAGTCTTCAAAGGGATCCGAAATATCTGTTCTCAGATTCCACAGAATGAAGGCTAGCAAAGAGATCCACGAAATACAGATGTAACTCTGTGAGATGAATTCACAGAACACTAAGCAGTTTCTCAGAAAGCTTCTTTCCAGATTTCATCTGAGGATATTTCCTTTTTCACCATAGCCCTCCATGGGCTTCCAAATATCACTTTGCCAATTCCACAAGAACTGTCTTAGCGAAAGGCTTCTTGAGGGGAAAGCTGTAACTCTGTGAGATGATTTCACATAACACAAAGATGTTTCTCAGAAAGCTTCTTTCTCTTTGTTATCGGAGGATATTTCCTTTGGCCCTATATTCTTCAAAGGGATCCGAAATATCTGTTCTCAGATTCCACAGAAAGAAGGCTAGCCAAGAGATCCACGAAATACAGATGTAACTCTGTGAGATGAATTCACAGAACACTAAGCAGTTTCTCAGAAAGCTTCCTTCCAGATTTCATCTGAGGATATTTCCTTTTTCACGATAGCCCTCTAAGGGGTTCCAAATATCACTTTGCCAATTCCACAAGAACTGTCTTAGCGAAAGGCTTCTGGAGGGGAAAGCTGTAACTCTGTGAGATGATTTCACAGAACACTACGAAGCTTCTCAGAAAGCTTCTTTCTCTTTGTTATCGGAGGATATTTCCTTTGGCCCTATAGTCTTCAAAGGGATCCGAAATATCTGTTCTCAGATTCCACAGAAAGAAGGCTAGCAAAGAGATCCACGAAATACAGATGTAACTCTGTGAGATGAATTCACAGAACACTAAGCAGTTTCTCAGAAAGCTTCTTTCCAGATTTCATCTGAGGATATTTCCTTTTTCACGATAGCCCTCTATGGTATTCCAAATATCACTTTGCCAATTCCACAAGAACTGTCTTAGCGAAAGGCTTCTGGAGGGGAAAGCTGTAACTCTTTGAGATGATTTCACAGAACACAAAGATTCTTCTCAGAAAGCTTCTTTCTCTTTGTTATCGGAGGATATTTCCTTTGGCCCTATAGTCTTCAAAGGGATCCGAAATATCTGTTGTCAGATACCACAGAAATAAGGTTAGCAAAGAGATCTACGAAACACAGATGTAACTATGTGAGATGAATTCACAGAACACTAAGCAGTTTCTCAGAAAGCTTCTTTCCAGATTTCATCTGAGGATATTTCCTTTTTCACCATAGACCTCTATGGGCTTCCAAATATCACTTTGCCAATTCCACAAGAACTGTCTTAGCGAAAGGCTTCTTGAGGGGAAAGCTGTAACTCTCTGAGATGATTTCACAGAACACAAAGAAGTTTCTCAGAAAGCTTCTTTCTCTTTGTTATTGGAGGATATTTCCTTTGGCCCTATAGTCTTCAAATGGATCCGAAATATCTGTTCTCAGATTCCACAGAAATAAGGCTAGCAAAGACATCTACGAAACACAGATGTAACTCTGTGAGATGAATTCACAGAACACTAAGTAGTTTCTCAGAAAGCTTCTTTCCAGATTTCATCTGAGGATATTTCCTTTTTCACCATAGCCCTCTATGGGCTTCCAAATATCACTTTGCCAATTCCACAAGAACTGTCTTAGCGAAAGGCTTCTTGAGGGGAAAGCTGTAACTTTGTGAGATGATTGCACAGAACACTAAGAAGTTTCTCAGAAAGCTTCTGTCTCTTGTTATCGGAGGATATTTCCTTTGGCCCTATAGTCTTCAAAGGGATCCAAAATATCTGTTCTCAGATTCCACAGAAATAAGGCTAGCAAAGAGATCTACGAAACACAGATGTAACTCTGTGAGATGAATTCACAGAACACTAAGCAGTTTCTCAGAAAGCTTCTTTCCAGATTTCACCTGAGGATATTTCCTTTTTCATCATAGCCCTCTATCGGCTTCCAAATATCACTTTGCCAATTCCACAAGAACTGTCTTTGCGAAAGGCTTCTTGAGGGGAAAGCTGTAACTCTGTGAGATGATTTCACAGAACACAAAGAAGTTTCTCAGAAAGCTTCTTTCTCTTTGTTATCGGAGGATATTTCCTTTGGGCCTATAGTCTTCAAAGGGATCCGAAATATCTGTTCTCAGATTCCACAGAAATAAGGCTAGCAAAGAGATCTACGAAACACAGATGTAACTCTGTGAGATGAATTCACAGAACACTAAGCAGTTTCTCAGAAAGCTTCTTTCCAGATTTCATCTGAGGATATTTCCTTTTTCAACATAGCCCTCTATGGGCTTCGAAATATCACTTTGCCAATTCCACAAGAACTGTCTTAGCGAAAGGCTTCTTGAGGGGAAAGCTGTAACTCTGTGAGATGATTTCACAGAACACAAAGAAGTTTCTCAGAAAGCATCTTTCTCTTTGATATCGGAGGATATTTCCTTTGGCCCTATAGTCTTCAAAGGGATCCGAAATATCTGTTCTCAGATTCCACAGAAAGAAGGCTAGCAAAGAGATCTACGAAACACAGATGTAACTCTGTGAGATGAATTCACAGAACACTAAGCAGTTTCTCAGAAAGCTTCTTTCCAGATTTCATCTGAGGATATTTCCTTTTTCACCATAGCCCTCTAAGGGCTTCCAAATATTACTTTGCCAATTCCACAAGAACTGTCTTAGCGAAAGGCTTCTTGAGGGGAAAGCTGTAACTCTGTGAGATGATTTCACAGAACACAAAGAAGTTTCTCAGAAAGCTTCTTTCTCTTTGTTATCGGAGGATATTTCCTTTGGCCCTATAGTCTTCAAAGGGATCCGAAATATCTGTTCTCAGATTCCACAGAAATAAGGCTAGCAAAGAGATCTACGAAACACAGATGTAACTCTGTGAGATGAATTCACAGAACACTAAGCAGTTTCTCAGAAAGCTTCTTTCCAGATTTCATCTGAGGATATTTCCTTTTTCAACATAGCCCTCTATGGGCTTCCAAATATCACTTTGCCAATTCCACAAGAACTGTCTTAGCGAAAGGCTTCTTGAGGGGAAATCTGTAACTCTCAGAGATGATTTCACAGAACCAGAGAAGTTTCTCAGAAAGCTTTTATCTCTTTGTTTACGGAGGATATTTCCTTTGGCCCTATAGTCTTCAAAGGGATCCGAAATATCTGTTCTCAGATTCCACAGAAATAAGGCTAGCAAAGAGATACACGAAATACAGATGTAACTCTGTGAGTGGAAGTCACACCTCACAGAGCTGTTTCTCAGAAAGCTTCTTTCCAGATTTCATCTGAGGATATTTCCTTTTTCACCATAGCCGTCTAAGAGCTTCCAAATATCACTTTGCCAATTCCACAAGAACTGTCTTAGCGAAAGGTTTCTTGAGGGGAAAGCTGTAACTCTGTGAGATGATTTCACTGAACAAAAAGAAGTTTCTCAGAAAGCTTCTTTCTCTTTGTTATCGGAGGCTATTTCCTTTGGCCCTATAATCTTCAAAGGGATCCGAAATATCTGTTCTCAGATACCACAGAAATAAGGCTAGCAAAGAGATCAACGAAACACAGATGTAACTCTGTGAGATGAATTAAGAGAACACTAAGCAGTTTCTCAGAAACCTTCTTTCCAGATTTCATCTGAGGATATTTCCTTTTTCACCATAGCCCTCTATGGGCTTCCAAATATCTCTTTGCCAATTCCACAAGAACTGTCTTAGCGAAAGGCTTCCTGAGGGGAAAGCTGTAACTCTGTGAGATGATTTCACAGAACAGTAAGAAGTTTCTCAGAAAGCTTCTTTCTCTTTGTTATCGGAGGATATTTCCTTTGGCCCTGTTGCCTTCAAAGGGATCCGAAATATCTGTTCTCAGATTCTACAGAAAGAAGGCTAGCAAAGAGATCCACGAAATACAGATGTAACTCCGTGAGTGGAAGTCACACATCACAGAGCAGTTTCTCAGAAAGCTTCTTTCCAGATTTCATCTGAGGATATTTCCTTTTCACCATAGCCCTCTATTGACTTCCAAATATCACTTTGCCAATTCCACAAGAACTGTCATAGCGAAAGGCTTCTTGAGGGGAAAGATGTAACTCTGAGAGATGATTTCACAGAACACAAAGAAGTTTCTCAGAAAGCTTCTTTCTCTTTGTTATCGGAGGATATTTCCTTTGGCACTATAGTCTTCAAAGGGATCCGAAATATCTGTTCTCAGATTCCACAGAAATAAGGCTAGCAAAGACATCTACGAAACACAGATGTAACTCTGTGAGATGAATTCACAGAACACTAAGCAGTTTCTCAGAAAGCTTCTTTCCAGATTTCATCTGAGGATATTTCCTTTTTCACCATAGCCCTCTATGGGCTTCAAAATATCACTTTGCCAATTCCACAAAAACTGTCTTAGAGAAAGGTTTCTTGAGGGGAAAGCTGTAACTCTGTGAGATGATTTCACAGAACACAAAGAAGTTTCTCAGAAACCTTCTTTCTCTTTGTTATCGGAGGATATTTCCTTAGGGCCTAAAGTCTTCAAAGGGATCCGAAATATCTGTTCTCAGATTCCACAGAAATAAGGCTAGCAAAGACATCTACGAAACACAGATGTAACTCTGTGAGATGAATTCACAGAAAACTAAGCAGTTTCTCAGAAGTCTTCTTTCCAGATTTCATCTGAGGATATTTCCTTTTCACCATAGCCCTCTAAGGGCTTCCAAATATCACTTTGCCAATTCCACAAGAACTGTTTAGCGAAAGGCTTCTTGAGGGGAAACTGTTACTCTGTGAGATGATTTCACAGAACACAAAGAAGTTTCTCAGAAAGCTTCTTTCTCTTTGTTATCGGAGGATATTTCCTTTGGGCCTATAGTCTTCAAAGGGATCCGAAATAGCTGTTATCAGATTCCACAGAAATAAGGCTAGCAAACAGATCCACGAAATACAGATGTAACTCTGTGAGTGGAAGTCACACCTCACAGAGCTGTTTCTCAGAAAGCTTCTTTCCAGATTTCATCTGAGGATATTTCCTTTTTCACCATAGCCGTCTAAGAGCTTCCAAATATCACTTTGCCAATTCCACAAGAACTGTCTTAGCGAAAGGTTTCTTGAGGGGAAAGCTGTAACTCTGTGAGATGATTTCACAGAACACAAAGAAGTTTCTCAGAAAGCTTCTTTCTCTTTGTTATCGGAGGCTATTTCCTTTGGCCCTATAATCTTCAAAGGGATCCGAAATATCTGCTCTCAGATACCACAGAAAAAAGGCTAGCAAAGAGATCAACGAAACACAGATGTAACTCTGTGAGATGAATTAAGAGAACACTAAGCAGTTTCTCAGAAACCTTCTTTCCAGATTTCATCTGAGGATATTTCCTTTTTCACCATAGCCCTCTATGGGCTTCCAAATATCTCTTTGCCAATTCCACAAGAACTGTCTTAGCGAAAGGCTTCCTGAGGGGAAAGCTGTAACTCTGTGAGATGATTTCACAGAACAGTAAGAAGTTTCTCAGAAAGCTTCTTTCTCTTTGTTATCGGTGGATATTTCCTTTGGCCCTGTTGCCTTCAAAGGGATCCGAAATATCTGTTCTCAGATTCTACAGAAAGAAGGCTAGCAAGGAGATCCACGAAATACAGATGTAACTCCGTGAGTGGAAGTCACACATCACAGAGCAGTTTCTCAGAAAGCTTCTTTCCAGATTTCATCTGAGGATATTTCCTTTTCACCATAGCCCTCTATTGACTTCCAAATATCACTTTGCCAATTCCACAAGAACTGTCATAGCGAAAGGCTTCTTGAGGGGAAAGATGTAACTCTGAGAGATGATTTCACAGAACACAAAGAAGTTTCTCCGAAAGCTTCTTTCTCTTTGTTATCGGAGGATATTTCCTTTGGCACTATAGTCTTCAAAGGGATCCGAAATATCTGTTCTCAGATTCCACAGAAATAAGGCTAGCAAAGACATCTACGAAACACAGATGTAACTCTGTGAGATGAATTCACAGAACACTAAGCAGTTTCTCAGAAAGCTTCTTTCCATATTTCATCTGAGGATATTTCCTTTTTCACCATAGCCCTCTATGGGCTTCCAAATATCACTTTGCCAATTCCACAATAACTGTCTTAGAGAAAGGTTTCTTGAGGGGAAAGCTGTAACTCTGTGAGATGATTTCACAGAACACAAAGAAGTTTCTCAGAAAGCTTCTTTCTCTTTGTTATCGGAGGATATTTCCTTTGGGCCTATAGTCTTCAAAGAGATCCGAAATAGTTGTTCTCAGATTCCACAGAAATAAGGCTAGCAAACAGATCCACGAAATACAGATGTAACTCTGTGTGTGGATGTCACACATCACAGAGCAGTTTCTCAGAAAGCTTCTTTCCAGATTTCCTCTGAGGATATTTGCTTTTTCACCATAGCCCTCTATGGGCTTCGAAATATCAGTCTGCCAATTCCACAAGAACTGTCTTAGCGAAAGGCTTCTTGAGGGGAAAGCTGTAACTCTGTGAGATGATTTCACAGAACACAAAGAAGTTTCTCAGAAAGCTTCTTTCTCTTTGTTATCGGAGGATATTTCCTTTGGCCCTATAGTCTTCAAAGGCATCCGAAATATCTGTTCTCAGATTCCACAGAAATAAGGCTAGCAAAGAGTTCCACGAAACACAGATGTAACTCTGTGAGATGAATTCACAGAACACTAAACAGTTTCTCAGAAAGCTTCTTTCCAGATTTCATCTGAGGATATTTCCTTTTTCAAAATAGCCCTCAATGGGCTTCCAAATATCACGTTGCCAATTCCACAAGAACTGTCTTAGCGAAAGGCTTCTTGAGGGGAAAGCTGTAACTCTGTGAGATGATTTCACTGAACACAAAGAAGTTTCTCAGAAATCTTCTTTCTCTTTGTTATTGGAGGTTATTTCCTTTGGCCCTATAGTCTTCAAAGGGATCCGAAATATCTGTTCTCAGATTCCACAGAAAGAAGCCTAGCAAAGAGATCTACGAAACACAAATGTAACTCTGTGAGATGAATTTACAGAACACTAAGCAGTTTCTCAGAAAGCTTCTTTCCATATTTCATCTGAGGATATTTCCTTTTTCACCATAGCCCTCAATGGGCTTCCAAATATCACGTTGCCAATTCCACAAGAACTGTCTTAGCGAAAGGCTTCTTGAGGGGAAAGCTGTAACTCTGTGAGATGATTTCACAGAACACAAAGAAGTTTCTCAGAAAGCTTCTTTCTCTTTGTTATCGGAGGATATTTCCTTTGGCCCTATAGTCTTCAAAGGGATCCGAAATATCTGTTCTCAGATTCCTCAGAAATAAGGCTAGCAAAGAGATCTACGAAACACAGATGTAACTCTGTGAGATGAATTCACAGAACACTAAGCAGTTTCTCAGAAAGCTTCTTTCCAGATTTCCTCTGAGGATATTTGCTTTTTCACCATAGCCCTCTATGGGCTTCCAAATATCAGTCTGCCAGTTCCACAAGAACTGTCTTAGCGAAAGGCTTCTTGAGGGGAAAGCTGTAACTCTGTGAGATGATTTCACACAACACAAAGAAGTTTCTCAGAAACCTTCTTTCTCTTTGCTTTCGGAGGATATTTCCTTTGGCCCTATAGTCTTCAAAGGCATCCGAAATATCTGTTCTCAGATTCCACAGAAATAAGGCTAGCAAAGATATCCACGAAACACAGATGTAACTCTGTGACATGAATTCACAGAACACTAAACAGTTTCTCAGAAAGCTGCTTTCAAGATTTCATCTGAGGATATTTCCTTTTTCACCATAGCCCTCAATGGGCTTCCAAATATCACGTTGCCAATTCCACAAGAACTGTCTTAGCGAAAGGCTTCTTGAGGGGAAAGCTGTAACTCTGTGAGATGATTTCACTGAACACAAAGAAGTTTCTCAGAAATCTTCTTTCTCTTTGTTATTGGAGGTTATTTCCTTTGGCCCTATAGTCTTCAAAGGGATCCGAAATATCTGTTCTCAGATTCCACAGAAAGAAGCCTAGCAAAGAGATCTACGAAACACAGATGTAACTCTGTGAGATGAATTTACAGAACACTAAGCAGTTTCTCAGAAAGCTTCTTTCCATATTTCATCTGAGGATATTTCCTTTTTCACCATAGCCCTCAATGGGCTTCCAAATATCACGTTGCCAATTCCACAAGAACTGCCTTAGCGAAAGGCTTCTTGAGGGGAAAGCTGTAACTCTGTGAGATGATTTCACAGAACACAAAGAAGTTTCTCAGAAAGCTTCTTTCTCTTTGTTATCGGAGGATATTTCCTGTGGCCCTATAGTCTTCAAAGGGATCTGAAGTATCTGTTCTCAGATTCCACAGAAATAAGGCTAGAAAGAGATCTACGAAACACAGATGTAACTCTGTGAGATGAATTCACAGAACACTAAGCAGTTTCTCAGAAAGCTTCTTTCCAGATTTCATCTGAGGATATTTCCTTTTTCACCGTAGCCCTCTATGGGCTTCCAAATATCACTTTGCCAATTCCACAAGAACTGTCTTAGCGAAAGGCTTCTTGAGGGAAAAGCTGTAACTTTGTGAGTTGATTGCACAGAACACAAAGAAGTTTCTCAGAAAGCTTCTTTCTCTTTGTTATCGGAGGATATTTCCTTTGGCCCTATAGTCTTCAAAGGGATCCGAAATATCTGTTCTCAGATTCCCCAGAAAGAAGGCTAGCAAAGAGATCTACGAAACACAGATGTAACTCTGTGAGATGAATTCACAGAACACTAATCAGTTTCTCAGAAAGCTTCTTTCCAGATTTCATCTGAGGATATTTCCTTTTTCACCATAGCCCTCTATGGCCTTCCAAATATCACTTTGCCAATTCCACAAGAACTGTCTTAGCGAAAGGCTTCTGGAGGGGAAAGCTGTAACTCTGTGAGATGATTTCACAGAACACAAAGACGTTTCTCAGAAAGCTTCTTTCTCTTTGTAATCGGAGGATATTTCCTTTGGCCCTATAGTCTTCAAAGGGATCCGAAATATCTGTTCTCAGATTCCACAGAATGAAGGCTAGCAAAGAGATCCACGAAATACAGATGTAACTCTGTGAGATGAATTCACAGAACACTAAGCAGTTTCTCAGAAAGCTTCTTTCCAGATTTCATCTGAGGATATTTCCTTTTTCACCATAGCCCTCCATGGGCTTCCAAATATCACTTTGCCAATTCCACAAGAACTGTCTTAGCGAAAGGCTTCTTGAGGGGAAAGCTGTAACTCTGTGAGATGATTTCACAGAACACAAAGATGTTTCTCAGAAAGCTTCTTTCTCTTTGTTTTCGGAGGATATTTCCTTTGGCCCTATAGTCTTCAAAGGGATCCGAAATATCTGTTCTCAGATTCCACAGAAAGAAGGCTAGCAAAGAGATCCACGAAATACAGATGTAACTCTGTGAGATGAATTCACAGAACACTAAGCAGTTTCTCAGAAAGCTTCTTTCCAGATTTCATCTGAGGATATTTCCTTTTTCACGATAGCCCTCTATGGTATTCCAAATATCACTTTGCCAATTCCACAAGAACTGTCTTAGCGAAAGGCTTCTGGAGGGGAAAGCTGTAACTCTTTGAGATGATTTCACAGAACACAAAGATTCTTCTCAGAAAGCTTCTTTCTCTTTGTTATCGGAGGATATTTCCTTTGGCCCTATAGTCTTCAAAGGGATCCGAAATATCTGTTGTCAGATACCACAGAAATAAGGTTAGCAAAGAGATCTACGAAACACAGATGTAACTCTGTGAGATGAATTCACAGAACACTAAGCAGTTTCTCAGAAAGCTTCTTTCCAGATTTCATCTGAGGATATTTCCTTTTTCACCATAGACCTCTATGGGCTTCCAAATATCACTTTGCCAATTCCACAAGAACTGTCTTAGCGAAAGGCTTCTTGAGGGGAAAGCTGTAACTCTCTGAGATGATTTCACAGAACACAAAGAAGTTTCTCAGAAAGCTTCTTTCTCTTTGTTATTGGAGGATATTTCCTTTGGCCCTATAGTCTTCAAATGGATCCGAAATATCTGTTCTCAGATTCCACAGAAATAAGGCTAGCAAAGACATCTACGAAACACAGATGTAACTCTGTGAGATGAATTCACAGAACACTAAGCAGTTTCTCAGAAAGCTTCTTTCCAGATTTCATCTGAGGATATTTCCTTTTTCACCATAGCCCTCTATGGGCTTCCAAATATCACTTTGCCAATTCCACAAGAACTGTCTTAGCGAAAGGCTTCTTGAGGGGAAAGCTGTAACTCTGTGAGATGATTTCACAGAACACAAAGAAGTTTCTCAGAAAGCATCTTTCTCTTTGATATCGGAGGATATTTCCTTTGGGCCTAAAGTCTTCAAAGGGATCCGAAATATCTGTTCTCAGATTCCACAGAAATAAGGCTAGCAAAGAGATCTACGAAATACAGATGTAACTCTGTGAGATGAATTCACAGAACACTAAGCAGTTTCTCAGAAAGCTTCTTTCCAGGTTTCATCTGAGGATATTTCCTTTATCACCATAGCCCTCTAAGGGCTTCCAAATATTACTTTGCCAATTCCACAAGAACTGTCTTAGCGAAAGGCTTCTTGAGGGGAAAGCTGTAACTCTGTGAGATGATTTCACAGAACACAAAGAAGTTTCTCAGAAAGCTTCTTTCGCTTTGTTATCGGAGGATATTTCCTTTGGCCCTATAGTCTTCAAAGGGATCCGAAATATCTGTTCTCAGATTCCACAGAAATAAGGCTAGCAAAGAGATCTACGAAACACAGATGTAACTCTGTGAGATGAATTCACAGAACACTAAGCAGTTTCTCAGAAAGCTTCTTTCCAGATTTCATCTGAGGATATTGCCTTTTTCAACCTAGCCCTCTATGGGCTTCCAAATATCACTTTGCCAATTCCACAAGAACTGTCTTAGCGAAAGGCTTCTTGAGGGGAAATCTATAACTCTTTGATATGATTTCACAAACCAGAGAAGTTTCTCAGAAAGCTTGTATCTCTTTGTTAACGGAGGATATTTCCTTTGGCCCTATAGTCTTCAAAGGGATCCGAAATATCTGTTCTCAGATTCCACAGAAATAAGGCTAGCAAAGAGATACACGAAATACAGATGTAACTCTGTGAGTGGAAGTCACACATCACAGAGCTGTTTCTCAGAAAGCTTCTTTCCAGATTTCATCTGAGGATATTTCCTTTGTCACCATAGCCCTCTATGGTCTTCCAAATATCACTTTGCCAACTCCACAAGAACTGTCTTAGCGAAAGGCTTCTTGAGGGGAAAGCTGTAACTTTGTGAGATGATTGCACAGAACACTAAGAAGTTTCTCAGAAAGCTTCTGTCTCTTTGTTATCGGAGGATATTTCCTTTGGCCCTATAGTCTTCAAAGGGATCCAAAATATCTGTTCTCAGATTCCACAGAAATAAGGCTAGCAAAGAGATCTACGAAACACAGATGTAACTCTGTGAGATGAATTCACAGAACACTAAGCAGTTTCTCAGAAGCTTCTTTCCAGATTTCACCTGAGGATATTTCCTTTTTCATCATAGCCCTCTATCGGCTTCCAAATATCACTTTGCCAATTCCACAAGAACTGTCTTAGCGAAAGGCTTCTTGAGGGGAAAGCTGTAACTCTGTGAGATGATTTCACAGAACACAAAGAAGTTTCTCAGAAAGCTTCTTTCTCTTTGTTATCGGAGGATATTTCCTTTGGGCCTATAGTCTTCAAAGGGATCCGAAATATCTGTTCTCAGATTCCACAGAAATAAGGCTAGCAAAGAGATCTACGAAACACAGATGTAACTCTGTGAGATGAATTCACAGAACACTAAGCAGTTTCTCAGAAAGCTTCTTTCCAGATTTCATCTGAGGATATTTCCTTTTTCAACATAGCCCTCTATGGGCTTCGAAATATCACTTTGCCAATTCCACAAGAACTGTCTTAGCGAAAGGCTTCTTGAGGGGAAAGCTGTAACTCTGTGAGATGATTTCACAGAACACAAAGAAGTTTCTCAGAAAGCATCTTTCTCTTTGATATCGGAGGATATTTCCTTTGGCCCTATAGTCTTCAAAGGGATCCGAAATATCTGTTCTCAGATTCCACAGAAAGAAGGCTAGCAAAGAGATCTACGAAACACAGATGTAACTCTGTGAGATGAATTCACAGAACACTAAGCAGTTTCTCAGAAAGCTTCTTTCCAGATTTCATCTGAGGATATTTCCTTTTTCACCATAGCCCTCTAAGGGCTTCCAAATATTACTTTGCCAATTCCACAAGAACTGTCTTAGCGAAAGGCTTCTTGAGGGGAAAGCTGTAACTCTGTGAGATGATTTCACAGAACACAAAGAAGTTTCTCAGAAAGCTTCTTTCTCTTTGTTATCGGAGGATATTTCCTTTGGCCCTATAGTCTTCAAAGGGATCCGAAATATCTGTTCTCAGATTCCACAGAAATAAGGCTAGCAAAGAGATCTACGAAACACAGATGTAACTCTGTGAGATGAATTCACAGAACACTAAGCAGTTTCTCAGAAAGCTTCTTTCCAGATTTCATCTGAGGATATTTCCTTTTTCAACATAGCCCTCTATGGGCTTCCAAATATCACTTTGCCAATTCCACAAGAACTGTCTTAGCGAAAGGCTTCTTGAGGGGAAATCTGTAACTCTCAGAGATGATTTCACAGAACCAGAGAAGTTTCTCAGAAAGCTTTTATCTCTTTGTTTACGGAGGATATTTCCTTTGGCCCTATAGTCTTCAAAGGGATCCGAAATATCTGTTCTCAGATTCCACAGAAATAAGGCTAGCAAAGAGATACACGAAATACAGTTGTAACTCTGTGAGTGGAAGTCACACCTCACAGAGCTGTTTCTCAGAAAGCTTCTTTCCAGATTTCATCTGAGGATATTTCCTTTTTCACCATAGCCGTCTAAGAGCTTCCAAATATCACTTTGCCAATTCCACAAGAACTGTCTTAGCGAAAGGTTTCTTGAGGGGAAAGCTGTAACTCTGTGAGATGATTTCACTGAACAAAAAGAAGTTTCTCAGAAAGCTTCTTTCTCTTTGTTATCGGAGGCTATTTCCTTTGGCCCTATAATCTTCAAAGGGATCCGAAATATCTGTTCTCAGATACCACAGAAATAAGGCTAGCAAAGAGATCAACGAAACACAGATGTAACTCTGTGAGATGAATTAAGAGAACACTAAGCAGTTTCTCAGAAACCTTCTTTCCAGATTTCATCTGAGGATATTTCCTTTTTCACCATAGCCCTCTATGGGCTTCCAAATATCTCTTTGCCAATTCCACAAGAACTGTCTTAGCGAAAGGCTTCCTGAGGGGAAAGCTGTAACTCTGTGAGATGATTTCACAGAACAGTAAGAAGGTTCTCAGAAAGCTTCTTTCTCTTTGTTATCGGAGGATATTTCCTTTGGCCCTGTTGCCTTCAAAGGGATCCGAAATATCTGTTCTCAGATTCTACAGAAAGAAGGCTAGCAAAGAGATCCACGAAATACAGATGTAACTCCGTGAGTGGAAGTCACACATCACAGAGCAGTTTCTCAGAAAGCTTCTTTCCAGATTTCATCTGAGGATATTTCCTTTTCACCATAGCCCTCTATTGACTTCCAAATATCACTTTGCCAATTCCACAAGAACTGTCATAGCGAAAGGCTTCTTGAGGGGAAAGATGTAACTCTGAGAGATGATTTCACAGAACACAAAGAAGTTTCTCCGAAAGCTTCTTTCTCTTTGTTATCGGAGGATATTTCCTTTGGCACTATAGTCTTCAAAGGGATCCGAAATATCTGTTCTCAGATTCCACAGAAATAAGGCTAGCAAAGACATCTACGAAACACAGATGTAACTCTGTGAGATGAATTCACAGAACACTAAGCAGTTTCTCAGAAAGCTTCTTTCCAGATTTCATCTGAGGATATTTCCTTTTTCACCATAGCCTTCTATGGGCTTCAAAATATCACTTTGCCAATTCCACAAAAACTGTCTTAGAGAAAGGTTTCTTGAGGGGAAAGCTGTAACTCTGTGAGATGATTTCACAGAACACAAAGAAGTTTCTCAGAAAGCTTCTTTCTCTTTGTTATCGGAGGATATTTCCTTAGGGCCTAAAGTCTTCAAAGGGATCCGAAATATCTGTTCTCAGATTCCACAGAAATAAGGCTAGCAAAGACATCTACGAAACACAGATGTAACTCTGTGAGATGAATTCACAGAAAACTAAGCAGTTTCTCAGAAGTCTTCTTTCCAGATTTCATCTGAGGATATTTCCTTTTCACCATAGCCCTCTAAGGGCTTCCAAATATCACTTTGCCAATTCCACAAGAACTGTTTAGCGAAAGGCTTCTTGAGGGGAAACTGTTACTCTGTGAGATGATTTCACAGAACACAAAGAAGTTTCTCAGAAAGCTTCTTTCTCTTTGTTATCGGAGGATATTTCCTTTGGGCCTATAGTCTTCAAAGGGATCCGAAATAGCTGTTATCAGATTCCACAGAAATAAGGCTAGCAAACAGATCCACGAAATACAGATGTAACTCTGTGAGTGGATGTCACACATCACAGAGCAGTTTCTCAGAAAGCTTCTTTCCAGATTTCATCTGAGGATATTTCCTTTTTCACCATTGCCCTATAGGGGCTTCCAAATATCACTTTGCCAATTCCACAAGAACTGTCTTAGCGAAAGGCTTCTTGAGGGGAAAGCTGTAACTCTGTGAGATGATTTCACAGAACACAAAGAAGTTTCTCAGAAAGCTTCTTTCTCTTTGTTATCGGAGGCTATTTCCTTTGGCCCTATAATCTTCAAAGGGATCCGAAATATCTGCTCTCAGATACCACAGAAAAAAGGCTAGCAAAGAGATCAACGAAACACAGATGTAACTCTGTGAGATGAATTAAGAGAACACTAAGCAGTTTCTCAGAAACCTTCTTTCCAGATTTCATCTGAGGATATTTCCTTTTTCACCATAGCCCTCTATGGGCTTCCAAATATCTCTTTGCCAATTCCACAAGAACTGTCTTAGCGAAAGGCTTCCTGAGGGGAAAGCTGTAACTCTGTGAGATGATTTCACAGAACAGTAAGAAGTTTCTCAGAAAGCTTCTTTCTCTTTGTTATCGGTGGATATTTCCTTTGGCCCTGTTGCCTTCAAAGGGATCCGAAATATCTGTTCTCAGATTCTACAGAAAGAAGGCTAGCAAGGAGATCCACGAAATACAGATGTAACTCCGTGAGTGGAAGTCACACATCACAGAGCAGTTTCTCAGAAAGCTTCTTTCCAGATTTCATCTGAGGATATTTCCTTTTCACCATAGCCCTCTATTGACTTCCAAATATCACTTTGCCAATTCCACAAGAACTGTCATAGCGAAAGGCTTCTTGAGGGGAAAGATGTAACTCTGAGAGATGATTTCACAGAACACAAAGAAGTTTCTCCGAAAGCTTCTTTCTCTTTGTTATCGGAGGATATTTCCTTTGGCCCTATAGTCTTCAAAGGGATCCGAAATATCTGTTCTCAGATTCCACAGAAAGAAGCCTAGCAAAGAGATCTACGAAACACAAATGTAACTCTGTGAGATGAATTTACAGAACACTAAGCAGTTTCTCAGAAAGCTTCTTTCCATATTTCATCTGAGGATATTTCCTTTTTCACCATAGCCCTCAATGGGCTTCCAAATATCACGTTGCCAATTCCACAAGAACTGTCTTAGCGAAAGGCTTCTTGAGGGGAAAGCTGTAACTCTGTGAGATGATTTCACAGAACACAAAGAAGTTTCTCAGAAAGCTTCTTTCTCTTTGTTATCGGAGGATATTTCCTGTGGCCCTATAGTCTTCAAAGGGATCCGAAGTATCTGTTCTCAGATTCCACAGAAATAAGGCTAGCAAAGAGATCTACGAAACACAGATGTAACTCTGTGAGATGAATTCCCAGAACACTAAGCAGTTTCTCAGAAAGCTTCTTTCCAGATTTCATCTGAGGATATTTGCTTTTACAACATAGACCTCTATGGGCTTCCAAATATCAGTCTGCCAATTCCACAAGAACTGTCTTAGCGAAAGGCTTCTTGAGGGGAAAGCTGTAACTCTGTGAGATGATTTCACAGAACACAAAGAAGTTTCTCAGAAAGCTTCTTTCTCTTTGTTATCGGAGGATATTTCCTTTGGCCCTATAGTCTTCAAAGGCATCCGAAATATCTGTTCTCAGATTCCACAGAAATAAGGCTAGCAAAGAGATCCACGAACACAGATGTAACTCTGTGAGATGAATTCACAGAACAGTAAGCAGTTTCTCAGAAAGCTTCTTTCCAGATTTCATCTGAGGATATTTCCTTTTTCACCATAGCCCTCAATGGGCTTCCAAATATTACGTTGCCAATCCCACAAGAACGGTCTTAGCGAAAGGCTTCTTGAGGGGAAAGCTGTAACTCTGTGATATGATTTCACTGAACACAAAGAAGTTTCTCAGAAAGCTTCTTTCTCTTTGTTATCAGAGGATATTTCCTTTGGCCCTATAGTCTTCAAAGGGATCCGAAATATCTGTTCTCAGATTCCACAGAAATAAGGCTAGCAAAGAAATCTGCGAAACACAGATGTAACTCCGTGAGATGAATTCACAGAACACTAAGCAGTTTCTCAGAAAGCTTCTTTCCAGATTTCATCTGAGGATATTTCCTTTTTCACCATAGCCCTATAGGGGCTTCCAAATATCACTTTGCCAATTCCACAAGAACTGTCTTAGCGAAAGGCTTCTTGAAGGGAAAGCTGTAACTCTGTGAGATGATTTCACAGAACACAAAGAAGTTTCTCAGAAAGCTTCTTTCTCTTTGTTATCGGAGGATATTTCCTTTGGCCCTATAGTCTTCAAAGGGATCCGAAATATCTGTTCTCAGATTCCTCAGAAATAAGGCTAGCAAAGAGATCTACGAAACACAGATGTAACTCTGTGAGATGAATTCACAGAACACTAAGCAGTTTCTCAGAAAGCTTCTTTCCAGATTTCCTCTGAGGATATTTGCTTTTTCACCATAGCCCTCTATGGGCTTCCAAATATCAGTCTGCCAATTCCACAAGAACTGTCTTAGCGAAAGGCTTCTTGAGGGGAAAGCTGTAACTCTGTGAGATGATTTCACACAACACAAAGAAGTTTCTCAGAAACCTTCTTTCTCTTTGCTTTCGGAGGATATTTCCTTTGGCCCTATAGTCTTCAAAGGCATCCGAAATATCTGTTCTCAGATTCCACAGAAATAAGGCTAGCAAAGATATCCACGAAACACAGATGTAACTCTGTGAGATGAATTCACAGAACACTAAACAGTTTCTCAGAAAGCTGCTTTCCAGATTTCATCTGAGGATATTTCCTTTTTCACCATAGCCCTCAATGGGCTTCCAAATATCACGTTGCCAATTCCACAAGAACTGTCTTATCGAAAGGCTTCTTGAGGGGAAAGCTGTAACTCTGTGAGATGATTTCACTGAACACAAAGAAGTTTCTCAGAAATCTTCTTTCTCTTTGTTATTGGAGGTTATTTCCTTTGGCCCTATAGTCTTCAAAGGGATCCGAAATATCTGTTCTCAGATTCCACAGAAAGAAGCCTACCAAAGAGATCTACGAAACACAGATGTAACTCTGTGAGATGAATTTACAGAACACTAAGCAGTTTCTCAGAAAGCTTCTTTCCATATTTCATCTGAGGATATTTCCTTTTTCACCATAGCCCTCAATGGGCTTCCAAATATCACGTTGCCAATTCCACAAGAACTGCCTTAGCGAAAGGCTTCTTGAGGGGAAAGCTGTAACTCTGTGAGATGATTTCACAGAACACAAAGAAGTTTCTCAGAAAGCTTCTTTCTCTTTGTTATCGGAGGATATTTCCTGTGGCCCTATAGTCTTCAAAGGGATCTGAAGTATCTGTTCTCAGATTCCACAGAAATAAGGCTAGAAAGAGATCTACGAAACACAGATGTAACTCTGTGAGATGAATTCCCAGAACACTAAGCAGTTTCTCAGAAAGCTTCTTTCCAGATTTCACCTGAGGATATTTCCTTTTTCACCATAGCCCTCTATCGGCTTCCAAATATCACTTTGCCAATTCCATAAGAACTGCCTTAGCGAAAGGCTTCTTGAGGGGAAAGCTGTAACTCTGTGAGATGATTTCACAGAACACGAAGAAGTTTCTCAGAAAGCTTCTTTCTCTTTGTTATCGGATTATATTTCCTTTGGGCCTATAGTCTTCAAAGGGATCCGAAATATCTGTTCTCAGATTCCACAGAAATAAGGCTAGCAAACAGATCCACGAAATACAGATGTAACTCTGTGATTGGATGTCACACATCACAGAGCAGTTTGTCAGAAAGCTTCTTTCCAGATTTCATCTGAGGATATTTCCTTTTTCACCATAGCCCTCTAGGGGCTTCCAAATATCACTTTTCCAATTCCCCAAGAACTGTCTTAGCGAAAGGCTTCTTGAGGGGAAAGCTGTAACTCTGTGAGATGATTTCACAGAACACAAAGAAGTTTCTCAGAAAGCTTCTTTCTCTTTGTTAATGGAGGATATTTCCAGTGGCCCTATAGTCTTCAAAGGGATCCGAAATATCTGTTCTCAGATTCCACAGAAATAAGGCTAGCAAAGAGATCTACGAAACACAGATGTAACTCTGTGAGATGAATTCACAGAACACTAAGCAGTTTCTCAGAAAGCCTCTTTCCAGATTTCATCTGAGGATATTTCCTTTTCCACCATAGCCCTCTATGGGCTTTCAAATATCACTTTGCCAATTCCACAAGAACTGTCTTAGCGAAAGGCTTCTTGAGGGGAAAGCTGTAACTCTGTGACATGATTTCACAGAACACAAAGAAGTTTCTCAGAAAGCTTCTTTCTCTTTGTTATCGGAGGATATTTCCTTTGGCCCTATAGTCTTCAAAGGGATCCGAAATATCTGTTCTCAGATTAAACAGAAATAGGGCTAGCAAAGAGATCTACGAAACACAGATGTAACTCTGTGAGATGAATTCACAGAACACTAAGCAGTTTCTCAGAAAGCTTCTTTCCAAATTTCATCTGAGGATATTTCCTTTTTCACCATAGCCCTCTACGGGCTTCCAAATATCACTTTGCCAATTCCACAAGAACTGTCTTAGCGAAAGGCTTCTTGAGGGGAAAGCTGTAACTCTGTGAGATGATTTCACAGAACACAAAGAAGTTTCTCAGAAAGCTTCTTTCTCTTTGTTATCGGAGGATATTTCCTTTGGCCCTATAGTCTTCAAAGGGATCCGAAATATCTGTTCTCAGATTCCACAGAAATAAGGCTAGCAAAGAGATCCACGAAATACAGATGTAACTCTGTGAGTGGAAATCACACATCACAGAGAAGTTTCTCAGAAAGCTTCTTTCCAGATTTCATCTGAGGATATTTCCTTTTTCACCATAGCCCTCTATGGGCTTTCAAATATCACTTTGCCATTTCCACAAGAACTGTCTTAGCGAAAGGCTTCTTGAGGGGAAAGCTGTAACTCTGTGAGATGATTTCACAGAACACAAAGAAGTTTCTCAGAAAGCTTCTTTCTCTTTGTTATCGGAGGATATTTCCTTTGGCCCTATAGTCTTCAAAGGGATCCGAAATATCTGTTCTCAGATTCCACAGAAATAAGGCTAGCAAGGAGATCTACGAAACACAGATGTAACTCTGTGAGATGAATTCACAGAACACTAAGCAGTTTCTCAGAAAGCCTCTTTCCAGATTTCATCTGAGGATATTTCCTTTTTCACCATAGCCCTCCATGGGCTTTCAAATATCACTTTGCCAATTCCACAAGAACTGTCTTAGCGAAAGGCTTCTTGAGGGGAAAGCTGTAACTCTGTGACATGATTTCACAGAACACAAAGAAGTTTCTCAGAAAGCTTCTTTCTCTTTGTTATCGGAGGATATTTCCTTTGGCCCTATAGTCTTCAATGGGATCCGAAATATCTGTCCTCAGATTCCTCAGAAATAAGGCTAGCAAAGAGATCCACGAAACAAAGATGTAACTCTGTGAGATGAATTCCCAGAACACTAAGCAGTTTCTCAGAAAGCTTCTTTCCAGATTTCATCTGAGGATATTTGCTTTTACAACATAGACCTCTATGGGCTTCCAAATATCAGTCTGCCAATTCCACAAGAACTGTCTTAGCGAAAGGCTTCTTGAGGGGAAAGCTGTAACTCTGTGAGATGATTTCACAGAACACAAAGAAGTTTCTCAGAAAGCTTCTTTCTCTTTGTTATCGGAGGATATTTCCTTTGGCCCTATAGTCTTCAAAGGCATCCGAAATATCTGTTCTCAGATTCCACAGAAATAAGGCTAGCAAAGAGATCCACGAAACACAGATGTAACTCTGTGAGATGAATTCACAGAACAGTAAGCAGTTTCTCAGAAAGCTTCTTTCCAGATTTCATCTGAGGACATTTCCTTTTTCACCATAGCCCTCAATGGGCTTCCAAATATTACGTTGCCAATCCCACAAGAACTGTCCTAGCGAAAGGCTTCTTGAGGGGAAAGCTGTAACTCTGTGAGATGATTTCACTGAACACAAAGAAGTTTCTCAGAAAGCTTCTTTCTCTTTGTTATCAGAGGATATTTCCTTTCGCCCTATAGTCCTCAAAGGGATCCGAAATATCTGTTCTCAGATTCCACAGAAATAAGGCTAGCAAAGAGATCTGTGAAACACAGATGTAACTCCGTGAGATGAATTCACAGAACACTAAGCAGTTTCTCATAAAGCTTCTTTCCAGATTTCATCTGAGGATATTTCCTTTTCACCATAGCCCTCTGTGGGCTTGCACATATCACTTTGCCAATTCCACAAGAACTGTTTAACGAAAGGCTTCTTGAGGGGAAAGCTGTAACTCTGTGAGATGATTTCACAGAACACAAAGAAGTTTCTCAGAAAGCTTCTTTCTCTTTGTTATCGGAGGATATTTCCTTTGGCCCTATAATCTTCAAAGGGATCCGAAATATCTGCTCTCAGATACCACAGAAAAAAGGCTAGCAAAGAGATCAACGAAACACAGATGTAACTCTGTGAGATGAATTAAGAGAACACTAAGCAGTTTCTCAGAAACCTTCTTTCCAGATTTCATCTGAGGATATTTCCTTTTTCACCATAGCCCTCTATGGGCTTCCAAATATCTCTTTGCCAATTCCACAAGAACTGTTTTAGCGAAAGGCTTCCTGAGGGGAAAGCTGTAAATCTGTGAGATGATTTCACAGAACAGTAAGAAGTTTCTCAGAAAGCTTCTTTCTCTTTGTTATCGGAGGATATTTCCTTTGGCCCTGTTGCCTTCAAAGGGATCCGAAATATCTGTTCTCAGATTCTACAGAAAGAAGGCTAGCAAGGAGATCCACGAAATACAGATGTAACTCCGTGAGTGGAAGTCACACATCACAGAGCAGTTTCTCAGAAAGCTTCTTTCCAGATTTCATCTGAGGATATTTCCTTTTCACCATAGCCCTCTATTGACTTCCAAATATCACTTTGCCAATTCCACAAGAACTGTCATAGCGAAAGGCTTCTTGAGGGGAAAGATGTAACTCTGAGAGATGATTTCACAGAACACAAAGAAGTTTCTCCGAAAGCTTCTTTCTCTTTGTTATCGGAGGATATTTCCTTTGGCACTATAGTCTTCAAAGGGATCCGAAATATCTGTTCTCAGATTCCACAGAAATAAGGCTAGCAAAGACATCTACGAAACACAGATGTAACTCTGTGAGATGAATTCACAGAACACTAAGCAGTTTCTCAGAAAGCTTCTTGCCAGATTTCATCTGAGGATATTTGCTTTTACAACATAGACCTCTACGGGCTTCCAAATATCAGTCTGCCAATTCCACAAGAACTGTCTTAGCGAAAGGCTTCTTGAGGGGAAAGCTGTAACTCTGTGAGATGATTTCACAGAACACAAAGAAGTTTCTCAGAAAGCTTCTTTCTCTTTGTTATCGGAGGATATTTCCTTTGGCCCTATAGTCTTCAAAGGCATCCGAAATATCTGTTCTCAGATTCCACAGAAATAAGGCTAGCAAAGAGATCCACGAAACACAGATGTAACTCTGTGAGATGAATTCGCAGAACAGTAAGCAGTTTCTCAGAAAGCTTCTTTCCAGATTTCATCTGAGGACATTTCCTTTTTCACCATAGCCCTCAATGGGCTTCCAAATATTACGTTGCCAATCCCACAAGAACTGTCTTAGCGAAAGGCTTCTTGAGGGGAAAGCTGTAACTCTGTGAGATGATTTCACTGAACACAAAGAAGTTTCTCAGAAAGCTTCTTTCTCTTTGTTATCAGAGGATATTTCCTTTCGCCCTATAGTCCTCAAAGGGATCAGAAATATCTGTTCTCAGATTCCACAGAAATAAGGCTAGCAAAGAGATCTGTGAAACACAGATGTAACTCCGTGAGATGAATTCACAGAACAGTAAGCAGTTTCTCAGAAAGCTTCTTTCCAGATTTCATCTGAGGATATTTCCTTTTCACCATAGCCCTCTGTGGGCTTGCACATATCACTTTGCCAATTCCACAAGAACTGTTTAACGAAAGGCTTCTTGAGGGGAAAGCTGTAACTCTGTGAGATGATTTCACAGAACACAAAGAAGTTTCTCAGAAAGCTTCTTTCTCTTTGTTATCGGAGGATATTTCCTTTGGCCCTATAGTCTTCAAAGGGATCCGAAATATCTGTTCTCAGATTCCACAGAAATAAGGCTAGCAAGGAGATCTACGAAACACAGATGTAACTCTGTGAGATGAATTCACAGAACACTAAGCAGTTTCTCAGAAAGCCTCTTTCCAGATTTCATCTGAGGATATTTCCTTTTTCACCATAGCCCTCCATGGGCTTTCAAATATCACTTTGCCAATTCCACAAGAACTGTCTTAGCGAAAGGCTTCTTGAGGGGAAAGCTGTAACTCTGTGACATGATTTCACAGAACACAAAGAAGTTTCTCAGAAAGCTTCTTTCTCTTTGTTATCGGAGGATATTTCCTTTGGCCCTATAGTCTTCAATGGGATCCGAAATATCTGTTCTCAGATTCCTCAGAAATAAGGCTAGCAAAGAGATCCACGAAATACAGATGTAACTCTGTGAGTGGAAATCACACATCACAGAGAAGTTTCTCAGAAAGCTTCTTTCCAGATTTCATCTCAGGATATTTACTTTTCCAGCATAGCCCTCTATGGGCTTCCAAATATCACTTTGCCAATTCCACAAGAACTTCTTAGCGAAAGGCTTCTTGAGGGGAAAGCTGTAACTCTGTGAGATGATTTCACAGAACACAAAGAAGTTTCTCAGAAAGCTTCTTTCTCTTTGTTATCGGAGGCTATTTCCTTTGGACCTATAATCTTCAAAGGGATCCGAAATATCTGTTCTCAGATACCACAGAAATAAGGCTAGCAAAGAGATCAACGAAACACAGATGTACCTCTGTGAGATGAATTAAGAGAACACTAAGCAGTTTCTCAGAAAGCTTCTTTCCATATTTCATCTGAGGATATTTCCTTTTTCACCATAGCCCTCAATGGGCTTCCAAATATCACGTTGCCAATTCCACAAGAACTGTCTTAGCGAAAGGCTTCTTGAGGAGAAAGCTGTAACTCTGTGAGATGATTTCACAGAACACAAAGAAGTTTCTCAGAAAGCTTCTTTCTCTTTGTTATCGGAGGATATTTACTGTGGCCCTATAGTCTTCAAAGGGATCCGAAGTATCTGTTCTCAGATTCCACAGAAATAAGGCTAGCAAAGAGATCTACGAAACAAAGATGTAACTCTGTGAGATGAATTCCCAGAACACTAAGCAGTTTCTCAGAAAGCTTCTTTCCAGATTTCATCTGAGGATATTTGCTTTTACAACATAGACCTCTATGGGCTTCCAAATATCAGTCTGCCAATTCCACAAGAACTGTCTTAGCGAAAGGCTTCTTGAGGGGAAAGCTGTAACTCTGTGAGATGATTTCACAGAACACAAAGAAGTTTCTCAGAAAGCTTCTTTCTCTTTGTTATCGGAGGATATTTCCTTTGGCCCTATAGTCTTCAAAGGCATCCGAAATATCTGTTCTCAGATTCCACAGAAATAAGGCTAGCAAAGAGATCCACGAAACACAGATGTAACTCTGTGAGATGAATTCACAGAACAGTAAGCAGTTTCTCAGAAAGCTTCTTTCCAGATTTCATCTGAGGACATTTCCTTTTTCACCATAGCCCTCAATGGGCTTCCAAATATTACGTTGCCAATCCCACAAGAACTGTCCTAGCGAAAGGCTTCTTGAGGGGAAAGCTGTAACTCTGTGAGATGATTTCACTGAACACAAAGAAGTTTCTCAGAAAGCTTCTTTCTCTTTGTTATCAGAGGATATTTCCTTTCGCCCTATAGTCCTCAAAGGGATCCGAAATATCTGTTCTCAGATTCCACAGAAATAAGGCTAGCAAAGAGATCTGTGAAACACAGATGTAACTCCGTGAGATGAATTCACAGAACACTAAGCAGTTTCTCAGAAAGCTTCTTTCCAGATTTCATCTGAGGATATTTCCTTTTCACCATAGCCCTCTGTGGGCTTGCACATATCACTTTGCCAATTCCACAAGAACTGTTTAACGAAAGGCTTCTTGAGGGGAAAGCTGTAACTCTGTGAGATGATTTCTAAGAACACAAAGAAGTTTCTCAGAAAGCTTCTTTCTCTTTGTTATCGGAGGATATTTCCTTTGGCCCTATAATCTTCAAAGGGATCCGAAATATCTGCTCTCAGATACCACAGAAAAAAGGCTAGCAAAGAGATCAACGAAACACAGATGTAACTCTGTGAGATGAATTAAGAGAACACTAAGCAGTTTCTCAGAAACCTTCTTTCCAGATTTCATCTGAGGATATTTCCTTTTTCACCATAGCCCTCTATGGGCTTCCAAATATCTCTTTGCCAATTCCACAAGAACTGTCTTAGCGAAAGGCTTCCTGAGGGGAAAGCTGTAACTCTGTGAGATGATTTCACAGAACAGTAAGAAGTTTCTCAGAAAGCTTCTTTCTCTTTGTTATCGGAGGATATTTCCTTTGGCCCTGTTGCCTTCAAAGGGATCCGAAATATCTGTTCTCAGATTCTACAGAAAGAAGGCTAGCAAGGAGATCCACGAAATACAGATGTAACTCCGTGAGTGGAAGTCACACATCACAGAGCAGTTTCTCAGAAAGCTTCTTTCCAGATTTCATCTGAGGATATTTCCTTTTCACCATATCCCTCTATTGACTTCCAAATATCACTTTGCCAATTCCACAAGAACTGTCATAGCGAAAGGCTTCTTGAGGGGAAAGATGTAACTCTGAGAGATGATTTCACAGAACACAAAGAAGTTTCTCCGAAAGCTTCTTTCTCTTTGTTATCGGAGGATATTTCCTTTGGCACTATAGTCTTCAAAGGGATCCGAAATATCTGTTCTCAGATTCCACAGAAATAAGGCTAGCAAAGACATCTACGAAACACAGATGTAACTCTGTGAGATGAATTCACAGAACACTAAGCAGTTTCTCAGAAAGCTTCTTGCCAGATTTCATCTGAGGATATTTCCTTTTTCACCATAGCCCTCTATGGGCTTCCAAATATGACTTTGCCAATTCCACAATAACTGTCTTAGAGAAAGGTTTCTTGAGGGGAAAGCTGTAACTCTGTGAGATGATTTCACAGAACACAAAGAAGTTTCTCAGAAAGCTTCTTTCTCTTTGTTATCGGAGGATATTTCCTTAGGGCCTAAAGTCTTCAAAGGGATCCGAAATATCTGTTCTCAGATTCCACAGAAATAAGGCTAGCAAAGACATCTATGAAACACAGATGTAACTCTGTGAGATGAATTCACAGAAAACTAAGCAGTTTCTCAGAAATCTTCTTTCCAGATTTCATCTGAGGATATTTCCTTTTCACCATAGCCCTCTAAGGGCTTCCAAATATCACTTTGCCAATTCCACAAGAACTGTTTAGCGAAAGGCTTCTTGAGGGGAAAGCTGTTACTCTGTGAGATGATTTCACAGAACACAAAGAAGTTTCTCAGAAAGCTTCTTTCTCTTTGTTATCGGAGGATATTTCCTTTGGGCCTATAGTCTTCAAAGAGATCCGAAACAGTTGTTCTCAGATTCCACAGAAATAAGGCTAGCAAACAGATCCACGAAATACAGATGTAACTCTGTGTGTGGATGTCACACATCACAGAGCAGTTTCTCAGAAAGCTTCTTTCCAGATTTCATCTGAGGATATTTCCTTTTTCACCATAGCCCTATAGGGGCTTCCAAATATCACTTTGCCAATTCCACAAGAACTGTCATAGCGAAAGGCTTCTTGAGGGGAAAGATGTAACTCTGAGAGATGATTTCACAGAACACAAAGAAGTTTCTCCGAAAGCTTCTTTCTCTTTGTTATCGGAGGATATTTCCTTTGGCACTATAGTCTTCAAAGGGATCCGAAATATCTGTTCTCAGATTCCACAGAAATAAGGCTAGCAAAGACATCTACGAAACACAGATGTAACTCTGTGAGATGAATTCACAGAACACTAAGCAGTTTCTCAGAAAGCTTCTTGCCAGATTTCATCTGAGGATATTTCCTTTTTCACCATAGCCCTCTAAGGGCTTCCAAATATCACTTTGCCAATTCCACAATAACTGTCTTAGAGAAAGGTTTCTTGAGGGGAAAGCTGTAACTCTGTGAGATGATTTCACAGAACACAAAGAAGTTTCTCAGAAAGCTTCTTTCTCTTTGTTATCGGAGGATATTTACTTTGGGCCTATAGTCTTCAAAGAGATCCGAAATAGTTGTTCTCAGATTCCACAGAAATAAGGCTAGCAAACAGATCCACGAAATACAGATGTAACTCTGTGTGTGGATGTCACACATCACAGAGCAGTTTCTCAGAAAGCTTCTTTCCAGATTTCCTCTGAGGATATTTGCTTTTTCACCATAGCCCTCTATGGGCTTCCAAATATCAGTCTGCCAATTCCACAAGAACTGTCTTAGCGAAAGGCTTCTTGAGGGGAAAGCTGTAACTCTGTGAGATGATTTCACACAACACAAAGAAGTTTCTCAGAAACCTTCTTTCTCTTTGCTTTCGGAGGATATTTCCTTTGGCCCTATAGTCTTCAAAGGCATCCGAAATATCTGTTCTCAGATTCCACAGAAATAAGGCCAGCAAAGAGATCCACGAAACACAGATGTAACTCTGTGAGATGAATTCACAGAACACTAAACAGTTTCTCAGAAAGCTTCTTTCCAGATTTCATCTGAGGATATTTCCTTTTTCACCATAGCCCTCAATGGGCTTCCAAATATCACGTTGCCAATTCCACAAGAACTGTCTTAGCGAAAGGCTTCTTGAGGGGAAAGCTGTAACTCTGTGAGATGATTTCACTGAACACAAAGAAGTTTCTCAGAAATCTTCTTTCTCTTTGTTATTGGAGGTTATTTCCTTTGGCCCTATAGTCTTCAAAGGGATCCGAAATATCTGTTCTCAGATTCCACAGAAAGAAGCCTAGCAAAGAGATCTACGAAACACAGATGTAACTCTGTGAGATGAATTTACAGAACACTAAGCAGTTTCTCAGAAAGCTTCTTTCCATATTTCATCTGAGGATATTTCCTTTTTCACCATAGCCCTCAATGGGCTTCCAAATATCACGTTGCCATTTCCACAAGAACTGTCTTAGCGAAAGGCTTCTTGAGGGGAAAGCTGTAACTCTGTGAGATGATTTCACAGAACACAAAGAAGTTTCTCAGAAAGCTTCTTTCTCTTTGTTATCGGAGGATATTTCCTGTGGCCCTATAGTCTTCAAAGGGATCCGAAGTATCTGTTCTCAGATTCCACAGAAATAAGGCTAGCAAAGAGATCTACGAAACACAGATGTAACTCTGTGAGATGAATTCCCAGAACACTAAGCAGTTTCTCAGAAAGCTTCTTTCCAGATTTCATCTGAGGATATTTGCTTTTACAACATAGACCTCTATGGGCTTCCAAATATCACTTTTCCAATTCCACAAGAACTGTCTTAGCGAAAGGCTTCTTCAGGGGAAAGCTGTAACTCTGTGAGATGATTTCACAGAACACAAAGAAGTTTCTCAGAAAGCTTCTTTCTCTTTGTTATCGGAGGATATTTCCTTTGGCCCTATAGTCTTCAAAGGCATCCGAAATATCTGTTCTCAGATTCCACAGAAATAAGGCTAGCAAAGAGATCCACGAAACACAGATGTAACTCTGTGAGATGAATTCACAGAACAGTAAGCAGTTTCTCAGAAAGCTTCTTTCCAGATTTCATCTGAGGATATTTCCTTTTTCACCATAGCCCTCAATGGGCTTCCAAATATTACGTTGCCAATCCCACAAGAACTGTTTTAGCGAAAGGCTTCTTGAGGGGAAAGCTGTAACTCTGTGATATGATTTCACTGAACACAAAGAAGTTTCTCAGAAAGCTTCTTTCTCTTTGTTATCAGAGGATATTTCCTTTGGCCCTATAGTCTTCAAAGGGATCCGAAATATCTGTTCTCAGATTCCACAGAAATAAGGCTAGCAAAGAGATCTGCGAAACACAGATGTAACTCCATGAGATGAATTCACAGAACACTAAGCAGTTTCTCAGAAAGCTTCTTTCCAGATTTCATCTGAGGATATTTCCTTTTTCACCATAGCCCTATAGGGGCTTCCAAATATCACTTTGCCAATTCCACAAGAACTGTCTTAGCGAAAGGCTTCTTGAAGGGAAAGCTGTAACTCTGTGAGATGATTTCACAGAACACAAAGAAGTTTCTCAGAAAGCTTCTTTCTCTTTGTTATCGGAGGATATTTCCTTTGGCCCTATAGTCTTCAAAGGGATCCGAAATATCTGTTCTCAGATTCCTCAGAAATAAGGCTAGCAAAGAGACCTACGAAACACAGATGTAACTCTGTGAGATGAATTCACAGAACACTAAGCAGTTTCTCAGAAAGCTTCTTTCCAGATTTCCTCTGAGGATATTTGCTTTTTCACCATAGCCCTCTATGGGCTTCCAAATATCAGTCTGCCAATTCCACAAGAACTGTCTTAGCGAAAGGCTTCTTGAGGGGAAAGCTGTAACTCTGTGAGATGATTTCACACAACAGAAAGAAGTTTCTCAGAAACCTTCTTTCTCTTTGCTTTCGGAGGATATTTCCTTTGGCCCTATAGTCTTCAAAGGCATCCGAAATATCTGTTCTCAGATTCCACAGAAATAAGGCTAGCAAAGATATCCACGAAACACAGATGTAACTCTGTGAGATGAATTCACAGAACACTAAACAGTTTCTCAGAAAGCTGCTTTCCAGATTTCATCTGAGGATATTTCCTTTTTCACCATAGCCCTCAATGGGCTTCCAAATATCACGTTGCCAATTCCACAAGAACTGTCATAGCGAAAGGCTTCTTGAGGGGAAAGCTGTAACTCTGTGAGATGATTTCACTGAACACAAAGAAGTTTCTCAGAAATCTTCTTTCTCTTTGTTATTGGAGGTTATTTCCTTTGGCCCTATAGTCTTCAAAGGGATCCGAAATATCTGTTCTCAGATTCCACAGAAAGAAGCCTAGCAAAGAGATCTACGAAACACAGATGTAACTCTGTGAGATGAATTTACAGAACACTAAGCAGTTTCTCAGAAAGCTTCTTTCCATATTTCATCTGAGGATATTTCCTTTTTCACCATAGCCCTCAATGGGCTTCCAAATATCACGTTGCCAATTCCACAAGAACTGCCTTAGCGAAAGGCTTCTTGAGGGGAAAGCTGTAACTCTGTGAGATGATTTCACAGAACACAAAGAAGTTTCTCAGAAAGCTTCTTTCTCTTTGTTATCGGAGGATATTTCCTGTGGCCCTATAGTCTTCAAAGGGATCTGAAGTATCTGTTCTCAGATTCCACAGAAATAAGGCTAGAAAGAGATCTACGAAACACAGATGTAACTCTGTGAGATGAATTCCCAGAACACTAAGCAGTTTCTCAGAAAGCTTCTTTCCAGATTTCATCCGAGGATATTTCCTTTTTCACCGTAGCCCTCTATGGGCTTCCAAATATCACTTTGCCAATTCCACAAGAACTGTCTTAGCGAAAGGCTTCTTGAGGGGAAAGCTGTAACTTTGTGAGTTGATTGCACAGAACACAAAGAAGTTTCTCAGAAAACTTCTTTCTCTTTGTTATCGGAGGATATTTCCTTTGGCCCTATAGTCTTCAAAGGGATCCAAAATATCTGTTCTCAGATTCCACAGAAATAAGGCTAGCAAAGAGATCTACGAAACACAGATGTAACTCTGTGAGATGAATTCACAGAACACTAAGCAGTTTCTCAGAAAGCTTCTTTCCAGATTTCACCTGAGGATACTTCCTTTTTCACCATAGCCCTCTATCGGCTTCCAAATATCACTTTGCCAATTCCATAAGAACTGCCTTAGCGAAAGGCTTCTTGAGGGGAAAGCTGTAACTCTGTGAGATGATTTCACAGAACACGAAGAAGTTTCTCAGAAAGCTTCTTTCTCTTTGTTATCGGATTATATTTCCTTTGGGCCTATAGTCTTCAAAGGGATCCGAAATATCTGTTCTCAGATTCCACAGAAATAAGGCTAGCAAACAGATCCACGAAATACAGATGTAACTCTGTGATTGGATGTCACACATCACAGAGCAGTTTGTCAGAAAGCTTCTTTCCAGATTTCATCTGAGGATATTTCCTTTTTCACCATAGCCCTCTAGGGGCTTCCAAATATCACTTTTCCAATTCCCCAAGAACTGTCTTAGCGAAAGGCTTCTTGAGGGGAAAGCTGTAACTCTGTGAGATGATTTCACAGAACACAAAGAAGTTTCTCAGAAAGCTTCTTTCTCTTTGTTAATGGAGGATATTTCCAGTGGCCCTATAGTCTTCAAAGGGATCCGAAATATCTGTTCTCAGATTCCACAGAAATAAGGCTAGCAAAGAGATCTACGAAACACAGATGTAACTCTGTGAGATGAATTCACAGAACACTAAGCAGTTTCTCAGAAAACCTCTTTCCAGATTTCATCTGAGGATATTTCCTTTTTCACCATAGCCCTCTATGGGCTTTCAAATATCACTTTGCCAATTCCACAAGAACTGTCTTAGCGAAAGGCTACTTGAGGGGAAAGCTGTAACTCTGTGAGATGATTTCACAGAACACAAAGAAGTTTCTCAGAAAGCTTCTTTCTCTTTGTTATCGGAGGATATTTCCTTTGGCCCTATAGTCTTCAAAGGGATCCGAAATATCTGTTCTCAGATTAAACAGAAATAGGGCTAGCAAAGAGATCTACGAAACACAGATGTAACTCTGTGAGATGAATTCACAGAACACTAAGCAGTTTCTCAGAAAGCTTCTTTCCAAATTTCATCTGAGGATATTTCCTTTTTCACCATAGCCCTCTACGGGCTTCCAAATATCACTTTGCCAATTCCACAAGAACTGTCTTAGCGAAAGGCTTCTTGAGGGGAAAGCTGTAACTCTGTGAGATGATTTCACAGAACACAAAGAAGTTTCTCAGAAAGCTTCTTTCTCTTTGTTATCGGAGGATATTTCCTTTGGCCCTGTTGCCTTCAAAGGGATTCGAAATATCTGTTCTCAGATTCTACAGAAAGAAGGCTAGCAAAGAGATCCACGAAATACAGATGTAACTTCGTGAGTGGAAGTCACACATCACAGAGCAGTTTCTCAGAAAGCTTCTTTCCAGATTTCATCTGAGGATATTTCCTTTTCACCATACCCCTCTATTGACTTCCAAATATCACTTTGCCAATTCCACAAGAACTGTCATAGCGAAAGGCTTCTTGAGGGGAAAGATGTAACTCTGAGAGATGATTTCACAGAACACAAAGAAGTTTCTCAGAAAGCTTCTTTCTCTTTGTTATCGGAGGATATTTCCTTTGGCACTATAGTCTTCAAAGGGATCCGAAATATCTGTTCTCAGATTCCACAGAAATAAGGCTAGCAAAGACATCTACGAAACACAGATGTAACTCTGTGAGATGAATTCACAGAACACTAAGCAGTTTCTCAGAAAGCTTCTTTCCAGATTTCATCTGAGGATATTTCCTTTTTCACCATAGCCCTCTATGGGCTTCCAAATATCACTTTGCCAATTCCACAATAACTGTCTTAGAGAAAGGTTTCTTGAGGGGAAAGCTGTAACTCTGTGAGATGATTTCACAGAACACAAAGAAGTTTCTCAGAAAGCTTCTTTCTCTTTGTTATCGGAGGATATTTCCTTAGGGCCTAAAGTCTTCAAAGGGATCCGAAATATCTTTTCTCAGATTCCACAGAAATAAGGCTAGCAAAGACATCTACGAAACACAGATGTAACTCTGTGAGATGAATTCACAGAAAACTAAGCAGTTTCTCAGAAATCTTCTTTCCAGATTTCATCTGAGGATATTTCCTTTTCACCATAGCCCTCTAAGTGCTTCCAAATATCACTTTGCCAATTCCACAAGAACTGTTTAGCGAAAGGCTTCTTGAGGGGAAAGCTGTTACTCTGTGAGATGATTTCACAGAACACAAAGAAGTTTCTCAGAAAGCTTCTTTCTCTTTGTTATCGGAGGATATTTCCTTTGGGCCTATAGTCTTCAAAGGGATCCGAAATAGCTGTTATCAGATTCCACAGAAATAAGGCTAGCAAACAGATCCACGAAATACAGATGTAACTCTGTGAGTGGATGTCACACATCACAGAGCAGTTTCTCAGAAAGCTTCTTTCCAGATTTCATCTAAGGATATTTCCTTTTTCACCATAGCCCTATAGGGGCTTCCAAATATCACTTTGCCAATTCCACAAGAACTGTCTTAGCGAAAGGCTTCTTGAGGGGAAAGCTGTAACTCTGTGAGATGATTTCACAGAACACAAAGAAGTTACTCAGAAAGCTTCTTTCTCTTTGTTATCGGAGGCTATTTCCTTTGGCCCTATAATCTTCAAAGGGATCCGAAATATCTGTTCTCAGATACCACAGAAATAAGGCTAGCAAAGAGATCAACGAAACACAGATGTACCTCTGTGAGATGAATTAAGAGAACACTAAGCAGTTTCTCAGAAAGCTTCTTTCCAGATTTCATCTGAGGATATTTCCTTTTTCACCATAGCCCTCAATGGGCTTCCAAATATCACGTTGCCAATTCCACAAGAACTGTCTTAGCGAAAGGCTTCTTCAGGGGAAAGCTGTAACTCTGTGAGATGATTTCACACAACACAAAGAAGTTTCTCAGAAAGCTTCTTTCTCTTTGTTATCGGAGGATATTTACTGTGGCCCTATAGTCTTCAAAGGGATCCGAAGTATCTGTTCTCAGATTCCACAGAAATAAGGCTAGGAAAGAGATCTACGAAACAAAGATGTAACTCTGTGAGATGAATTCCCAGAACACTAAGCAGTTTCTCAGAAAGCTTCTTTCCAGATTTCATCTGAGGATATTTGCTTTTACAACATCGACCTCTATGGGCTTCCAAATATCAGTCTGCCAATTCCACAAGAACTGTCTTAGCGAAAGGCTTCTTGAGGGGAAAGGTGTAACTCTGTGAGATGATTTCACAGAACACAAAGAAGTTTCTCAGAAAGCTTCTTTCTCTTTGTTATCGGAGGATATTTCCTTTGGCCCTATAGTCTTCAAAGGCATCCGAAATATCTGTTCTCAGATTGCACAGAAATAAGGCTAGCAAAGAGATCCACGAAACACAGATGTAACTCTGTGAGATGAATTCACAGAACAGTAAGCAGTTTCTCAGAAAGCTTCTTTCCAGATTTCATCTGAGGACATTTCCTTTTTCACCATAGCCCTCAATGGGCTTCCAAATATTACGTTGCCAATCCCACAAGAACTGTCTTAGCGAAAGGCTTCTTGAGGGGAAAGTTGTAACTCTGTGAGATGATTTCACTGAACACAAAGAAGTTTCTCAGAAAGCTTCTTTCTCTTTGTTATCAGAGGATATTTCCTTTCGCCCTATAGTCCTCAAAGGGATCCGAAATATCTGTTCTCAGATTCCACAGAAATAAGGCTAGCAAAGAGATCTGTGAAACACAGATGTAACTCCGTGAGATGAATTCACAGAACACTAAGCAGTTTCTCAGAAAGCTTCTTTCCAGATTTCATCTGAGGATATTTCCTTTTCACCATAGCCCTCTGTGGGCTTGCACATATCACTTTGCCAATTCCACAAGAACTGTTTAACGAAAGGCTTCTTGAGGGGAAAGCTGTAACTCTGTGAGATGATGTCACAGAACACAAAGAAGTTTCTCAGAAAGCTTCTTTCTCTTTGTTATCGGAGGATATTTCCTTTGGCCCTATAGTCTTCAAAGGGATCCGAAATATCTGTTCTCAGATTCCACAGAAATAAGGCTAGCAAAGAGATCCACGAAATACAGATGTAACTCTGTGAGTGGAAATCACACATCACAGAGAAGTTTCTCAGAAAGCTTCCTTCCAGATTTCATCTGAGGATATTTCCTTTTTCACCATAGCCCTCTATGGGCTTTCAAATATCACTTTGCCATTTCCACAAGAACTGTCTTAGCGAAAGGCTTCTTGAGGGGAAAGCTGTAACTCTGTGAGATGATTTCACAGAACACAAAGAAGTTTCTCAGAAAGCTTCTTTCTCTTTGTTATCGGAGGATATTTCCTTTGGCCCTATAGTCTTCAAAGGGATCCGAAATATCTGTTCTCAGATTCCACAGAAATAAGGCTAGCAAGGAGATCTACGAAACACAGATGTAACTCTGTGAGATGAATTCACAGAACACTAAGCAGTTTCTCAGAAAGCCTCTTTCCAGATTTCATCTGAGGATATTTCCTTTTTCACCATAGCCCTCCATGGGCTTTCAAATATCACTTTGCCAATTCCACAAGAACTGTCTTAGCGAAAGGCTTCTTGAGGGGAAAGCTGTAACTCTGTGACATGATTTCACAGAACACAAAGAAGTTTCTCAGAAAGCTTCTTTCTCTTTGTTATCGGAGGATATTTCCTTTGGCCCTATAGTCTTCAATGGGATCCGAAATATCTGTTCTCAGATTCCTCAGAAATAAGGCTAGCAAAGAGATCCACGAAATACAGATGTAACTCTGTGAGTGGAAATCACACATCACAGAGAAGTTTCTCAGAAAGCTTCTTTCCAGATTTCATCTCAGGATATTTACTTTTCCAGCATAGCCCTCTATGGGCTTCCAAATATCACTTTGCCAATTCCACAAGAACTTCTTAGCGAAAGGCTTCTTGAGGGGAAAGCTGTAACTCTGTGAGATGATTTCACAGAACACAAAGAAGTTTCTCAGAAAGCTTCTTTCTCTTTGTTATCGGAGGATATTTCCTTTGGCCCTATAGTCTTCAAAGGGATCCGAAATATCTGTTCTCAGATTCCACAGAAATAAGGCTAGAAAAGAGATCCACGAAATACAGATGTAACTCTGTGAGATGAATTAACAGAACACTAAACAGTTTCTCAGAAAGCTTCTTTCCAGATTTCATCTGTGGATATTTCCTTTTACACCATAGCCCTCTATGGGCTTCCAAATATCACTTTGCCAATTCCACAAGAACTGTCTTAGCGAAAGGCTCCTTGAGGGGAAAGCTGTAACTCTGTGAGATGATTTCACAGAACACAAAGAAGTTTCTCAGACAACTCTTTCTCTTTGTTATCGGAGGATATTTCCTTTGGCCCTATAGTCTTCAAAGGGATACGAAATATCTGTTCTCAGATTCCACAGGGAGAAGGCTAGCAAAGAGATCTACGAAACACAGATGTAACTCTGTGAGATGATTTCAGAGAACACTAAGGAATTTCTCAGAAAGCTTCTTTCCAGATTTCATCTGAGGATATTTCCTTTATCACCATAGCCCTCTATGGGCTTCCAAATATGACTTTGCCAATTCCACAAGAACTGTCTTAGCGGAAGGCTTCTTCAGGGTAATGCTGTAACTCTGTGAGATGATTTCACAGAACACAAAGAAGTTTTTCAGAAAGCTTCTTTCTCTTTGTTATCGGAGGATATTCCCTTTGGCCCTATAGTCTTCAAAGGGATCCGAAATAGCTGTTCTCAGATTCCACAGAAAGAAGGCTAACAAAGAGATCCACGAAATACAGATGTAACTCTGTGAGATGAATTCACAGAACACTAAGCAGTTTCTCAGAAAGTTTCTTTCCAGATTTCATCTGAGGATATTTCCTTTTCACCATAGCCTTCTAAGGGCTTCCAAATATCACTTTTCCAATTCCACAAGAACTGTTTAGAGAAAGGCTTCTTGAGGGGAAAGCTGTTACTCTGTGAGATGATTTCACAGAACACAAAGGAGTTTCTCAGAAAGCTTCTTTCTCTTTGTTATCGGAGGATATTTCTTTGGCCCTATAGTCTTCAAAGGGATCCGAAATATCTGTTCTCAGATTCCACAGAAATAAGGCTAGCAAAGAGATCCACGAAATACAGATGTAACTCTGTGAGATGAATTCACAGAACACTAAGCAGTTTCTCAGAAAGCTTCTTTCCAGATTTCATCTGAGGATATTTCCTTTTTCACCATAGCCCTCTATGGGCTTCCAAATATCACTTTGCCAATTCCACAATAACTGTCTTAGAGAAAGGTTTCTTGAGGGGAAAGCTGTAACTCTGTGAGATGATTTCACAGAACACAAAGAAGTTTCTCAGAAAGCTTCTTTCTCTTTGTTATCGGAGGATATTTCCTTAGGGCCTAAAGTCTTCAAAGGGATCCGAAATATCTTTTCTCAGATTCCACAGAAATAAGGCTAGCAAAGACATCTACGAAACACAGATGTAACTCTGTGAGATGAATTCACAGAAAACTAAGCAGTTTCTCAGAAATCTTCTTTCCAGATTTCATCTGAGGATATTTCCTTTTCACCATAGCCCTCTAAGTGCTTCCAAATATCACTTTGCCAATTCCACAAGAACTGTTTAGCGAAAGGCTTCTTGAGGGGAAAGCTGTTACTCTGTGAGATGATTTCACAGAACACAAAGAAGTTTCTCAGAAAGCTTCTTTCTCTTTGTTATCGGAGGATATTTCCTTTGGGCCTATAGTCTTCAAAGGGATCCGAAATAGCTGTTATCAGATTCCACAGAAATAAGGCTAGCAAACAGATCCACGAAATACAGATGTAACTCTGTGAGTGGATGTCACACATCACAGAGCAGTTTCTCAGAAAGCTTCTTTCCAGATTTCATCTAAGGATATTTCCTTTTTCACCATAGCCCTATAGGGGCTTCCAAATATCACTTTGCCAATTCCACAAGAACTGTCTTAGCGAAAGGCTTCTTGAGGGGAAAGCTGTAACTCTGTGAGATGATTTCACAGAACACAAAGAAGTTACTCAGAAAGCTTCTTTCTCTTTGTTATCGGAGGCTATTTCCTTTGGCCCTATAATCTTCAAAGGGATCCGAAATATCTGTTCTCAGATACCACAGAAATAAGGCTAGCAAAGAGATCAACGAAACACAGATGTACCTCTGTGAGATGAATTAAGAGAACACTAAGCAGTTTCTCAGAAAGCTTCTTTCCATATTTCATCTGAGGATATTTCCTTTTTCACCATAGCCCTCAATGGGCTTCCAAATATCACGTTGCCAATTCCACAAGAACTGTCTTAGCGAAAGGCTTCTTCAGGGGAAAGCTGTAACTCTGTGAGATGATTTCACACAACACAAAGAAGTTTCTCAGAAAGCTTCTTTCTCTTTGTTATCGGAGGATATTTACTGTGGCCCTATAGTCTTCAAAGGGATCCGAAGTATCTGTTCTCAGATTCCACAGAAATAAGGCTAGGAAAGAGATCTACGAAACAAAGATGTAACTCTGTGAGATGAATTCCCAGAACACTAAGCAGTTTCTCAGAAAGCTTCTTTCCAGATTTCATCTGAGGATATTTGCTTTTACAACATCGACCTCTATGGGCTTCCAAATATCAGTCTGCCAATTCCACAAGAACTGTCTTAGCGAAAGGCTTCTTGAGGGGAAAGGTGTAACTCTGTGAGATGATTTCACAGAACACAAAGAAGTTTCTCAGAAAGCTTCTTTCTCTTTGTTATCGGAGGATATTTCCTTTGGCCCTATAGTCTTCAAAGGCATCCGAAATATCTGTTCTCAGATTGCACAGAAATAAGGCTAGCAAAGAGATCCACGAAACACAGATGTAACTCTGTGAGATGAATTCACAGAACAGTAAGCAGTTTCTCAGAAAGCTTCTTTCCAGATTTCATCTGAGGACATTTCCTTTTTCACCATAGCCCTCAATGGGCTTCCAAATATTACGTTGCCAATCCCACAAGAACTGTCTTAGCGAAAGGCTTCTTGAGGGGAAAGTTGTAACTCTGTGAGATGATTTCACTGAACACAAAGAAGTTTCTCAGAAAGCTTCTTTCTCTTTGTTATCAGAGGATATTTCCTTTCGCCCTATAGTCCTCAAAGGGATCCGAAATATCTGTTCTCAGATTCCACAGAAATAAGGCTAGCAAAGAGATCTGTGAAACACAGATGTAACTCCGTGAGATGAATTCACAGAACACTAAGCAGTTTCTCAGAAAGCTTCTTTCCAGATTTCATCTGAGGATATTTCCTTTTCACCATAGCCCTCTGTGGGCTTGCACATATCACTTTGCCAATTCCACAAGAACTGTTTAACGAAAGGCTTCTTGAGGGGAGGGCTGTAACTCTGTGAGATGATGTCACAGAACACAAAGAAGTTTCTCAGAAAGCTTCTTTCTCTTTGTTATCGGAGGATATTTCCTTTGGCCCTATAGTCTTCAAAGGGATCCGAAATATCTGTTCTCAGATTCCACAGAAATAAGGCTAGCAAAGAGATCCACGAAATACAGATGTAACTCTGTGAGTGGAAATCACACATCACAGAGAAGTTTCTCAGAAAGCTTCTTTCCAGATTTCATCTGAGGATATTTCCTTTTTCACCATAGCCCTCTATGGGCTTTCAAATATCACTTTGCCATTTCCACAAGAACTGTCTTAGCGAAAGGCTTCTTGAGGGGAAAGCTGTAACTCTGTGAGATGATTTCACAGAACACAAAGAAGTTTCTCAGAAAGCTTCTTTCTCTTTGTTATCGGAGGATATTTCCTTTGGCCCTATAGTCTTCAAAGGGATCCGAAATATCTGTTCTCAGATTCCACAGAAATAAGGCTAGCAAGGAGATCTACGAAACACAGATGTAACTCTGTGAGATGAATTCACAGAACACTAAGCAGTTTCTCAGAAAGCCTCTTTCCAGATTTCATCTGAGGATATTTCCTTTTTCACCATAGCCCTCCATGGGCTTTCAAATATCACTTTGCCAATTCCACAAGAACTGTCTTAGCGAAAGGCTTCTTGAGGGGAAAGCTGTAACTCTGTGACATGATTTCACAGAACACAAAGAAGTTTCTCAGAAAGCTTCTTTCTCTTTGTTATCGGAGGATATTTCCTTTGGCCCTATAGTCTTCAATGGGATCCGAAATATCTGTTCTCAGATTCCTCAGAAATAAGGCTAGCAAAGAGATCCACGAAATACAGATGTAACTCTGTGAGTGGAAATCACACATCACAGAGAAGTTTCTCAGAAAGCTTCTTTCCAGATTTCATCTCAGGATATTTACTTTTCCAGCATAGCCCTCTATGGGCTTCCAAATATCACTTTGCCAATTCCACAAGAACTTCTTAGCGAAAGGCTTCTTGAGGGGAAAGCTGTAACTCTGTGAGATGATTTCACAGAACACAAAGAAGTTTCTCAGAAAGCTTCTTTCTCTTTGTTATCGGAGGATATTTCCTTTGGCCCTATAGTCTTCAAAGGGATCCGAAATATCTGTTCTCAGATTCCACAGAAATAAGGCTAGAAAAGAGATCCACGAAATACAGATGTAACTCTGTGAGATGAATTAACAGAACACTAAACAGTTTCTCAGAAAGCTTCTTTCCAGATTTCATCTGTGGATATTTCCTTTTACACCATAGCCCTCTATGGGCTTCCAAATATCACTTTGCCAATTCCACAAGAACTGTCTTAGCGAAAGGCTCCTTGAGGGGAAAGCTGTAACTCTGTGAGATGATTTCACAGAACACAAAGAAGTTTCTCAGACAACTCTTTCTCTTTGTTATCGGATGATATTTCCTTTGGCCCTATAGTCTTCAAAGGGATACGAAATATCTGTTCTCAGATTCCACAGGGAGAAGGCTAGCAAAGAGATCTACGAAACACAGATGTAACTCTGTGAGATGATTTCAGAGAACACTAAGGAATTTCTCAGAAAGCTTCTTTCCAGATTTCATCTGAGGATATTTCCTTTATCACCATAGCCCTCTATGGGCTTCCAAATATGACTTTGCCAATTCCACAAGAACTGTCTTAGCGGAAGGCTTCTTCAGGGTAATGCTGTAACTCTGTGAGATGATTTCACAGAACACAAAGAAGTTTTTCAGAAAGCTTCTTTCTCTTTGTTATCGGAGGATATTCCCTTTGGCCCTATAGTCTTCAAAGGGATCCGAAATAGCTGTTCTCAGATTCCACAGAAAGAAGGCTAACAAAGAGATCCACGAAATACAGATGTAACTCTGTGAGATGAATTCACAGAACACTAAGCAGTTTCTCAGAAAGTTTCTTTCCAGATTTCATCTGAGGATATTTCCTTTTCACCATAGCCTTCTAAGGGCTTCCAAATATCACTTTTCCAATTCCACAAGAACTGTTTAGAGAAAGGCTTCTTGAGGGGAAAGCTGTTACTCTGTGAGATGATTTCACAGAACACAAAGGAGTTTCTCAGAAAGCTTCTTTCTCTTTGTTATCGGAGGATATTTCTTTGGCCCTATAGTCTTCAAAGGGATCCGAAATATCTGTTCTCAGATTCCACAGAAATAAGGCTAGCAAAGAGATCCACGAAATACAGATGTAACTCTGTGAGATGAATTCACAGAACACTAAGCAGTTTCTCAGAAAGCTTCTTTCCAGATTTCATCTGAGGATATTTCCTTTTTCACCATAGCCGTCTAAGAGCTTCCAAATATCACTTTGCCAATTCCACAAGAACTGTCTTAGCGAAAGGTTTCTTGAGGGGAAAGCTGTAACTCTGTGAGATGATTTCACTGAACAAAAAGAAGTTTCTCAGAAAGCTTCTTTCTCTTTGTTATCGGAGGCTATTTCCTTTGGCCCTATAATCTTCAAAGGGATCCGAAATATCTGTTCTCAGATACCACAGAAATAAGGCTAGCAAAGAGATCAACGAAACACAGATGTAACTCTGTGAGATGAATTAAGAGAACACTAAGCAGTTTCTCAGAAACCTTCTTTCCAGATTTCATCTGAGGATATTTCCTTTTTCACCATAGCCCTCTATGGGCTTCCAAATATCTCTTTGCCAATTCCACAAGAACTGTCTTAGCGAAAGGATTCCTGAGGGGAAAGCTGTAACTCTGTGAGATGATTTCACAGAACAGTAAGAAGTTTCTCAGAAAGCTTCTTTCTCTTTGTTATCGGAGGATATTTCCTTTGGCCCTGTTGCCTTCAAAGGGATCCGAAATATCTGTTCTCAGATTCTACAGAAAGAAGGCTAGCAAAGAGATCCACGAAATACAGATGTAACTTCGTGAGTGGAAGTCACACATCACAGAGCAGTTTCTCAGAAAGCTTCTTTCCAGATTTCATCTGAGGATATTTCCTTTTCACCATACCCCTCTATTGACTTCCAAATATCACTTTGCCAATTCCACAAGAACTGTCATAGCGAAAGGCTTCTTGAGGGGAAAGATGTAACTCTGAGAGATGATTTCACAGAACACAAAGAAGTTTCTCAGAAAGCTTCTTTCTCTTTGTTATCGGAGGATATTTCCTTTGGCACTATAGTCTTCAAAGGGATCCGAAATATCTGTTCTCAGATTCCACAGAAATAAGGCTAGCAAAGACATCTACGAAACACAGATGTAACTCTGTGAGATGAATTCACAGAACACTAAGCAGTTTCTCAGAAAGCTTCTTTCCAGATTTCATCTGAAGATATTTCCTTTTTCACCATAGCCCTCTATGGGCTTCCAAATATCACTTTGCCAATTCCACAATAACTGTCTTAGAGAAAGGTTTCTTGAGGGGAAAGCTGTAACTCTGTGAGATGATTTCACAGAACACAAAGAAGTTTCTCAGAAACCTTCTTTCTCTTTGTTATCGGAGGATATTTCCTTAGGGCTTAAAGTCTTCAAAGGGATTCGAAATATCTTTTCTCAGATTCCACAGAAATAAGGCTAGCAAAGACATCTACGAAACACAGATGTAACTCTGTGAGATGAATTCACAGAAAACTAAGCAGTTTCTCAGAAATCTTCTTTCCAGATTTCATCTGAGGATATTTCCTTTTCACCATAGCCCTCTAAGTGCTTCCAAATATCACTTTGCCAATTCCACAAGAACTGTTTAGCGAAAGGCTTCTTGAGGGGAAAGCTGTTACTCTGTGAGATGATTTCACAGAACACAAAGAAGTTTCTCAGAAAGCTTCTTTCTCTTTGTTATCGGAGGATATTTCCTTTGGGCCTATAGTCTTCAAAGGGATCCGAAATAGCTGTTATCAGATTCCACAAAAATAAGGCTAGCAAACAGATCCACGAAATACAGACGTAACTCTGTGAGTGGATGTCACACATCACAGAGCAGTTTCTCAGAAAGCTTCTTTCCAGATTTCATCTGAGGATATTTCCTTTTTCACCATAGCCCTATAGGGGCTTCCAAATATCACTTTGCCAATTCCACAAGAACTGTCTTAGCGAAAGGCTTCTTGAGGGGAAAGCTGTAACTCTGTGAGATGATTTCACAGAACACAAAGAAGTTTCTCAGAAAGCTTCTTTCTCTTTGTTATCGGAGGCTATTTCCTTTGGCCCTATAATCTTCATAGGGATCCGAAATATCTGTTCTCAGATACCACAGAAATAAGGCTAGCAAAGAGATCAACGAAACACAGATGTACCTCTGTGAGATGAATTAAGAGAACACTAAGCAGTTTCTCAGAAAGCTTCTTTCCATATTTCATCTGAGGATATTTCCTTTTTCACCATAGCCCTCAATGGGCTTCCAAATATCACGTTGCCAATTCCACAAGAACTGTCTTAGCGAAAGGCTTCTTGAGGGGAAAGCTGTAACTCTGTGAGATGATTTCACAGAACACAAAGAAGTTTCTCAGAAAGCTTCTTTCTCTTTGTTATCGGAGGATATTTACTGTGGCCCTATAGTCTTCAAAGGGATCCGAAGTATCTGTTCTCAGATTCCACAGAAATAAGGCTAGCAAAGAGATCTACGAAACAAAGATGTAACTCTGTGAGATGAATTCCCAGAACACTAAGCAGTTTCTCAGAAAGCTTCTTTCCAGATTTCATCTGAGGATATTTGCTTTTACAACATAGACCTCTATGGGCTTCCAAATATCAGTCTGCCAATTCCACAAGAACTGTCTTAGCGAAAGGCTTCTTGAGGGGAAAGCTGTAACTCTGTGAGATGATTTCACACAACACAAAGAAGTTTCTCAGAAAGCTTCTTTCTCTTTGTTATCGGAGGATATTTCCTTTGGCCCTATAGTCTTCAAAGGCATCCGAAATATCTGTTCTCAGATTCCACATAAATAAGGCTAGCAAAGAGATCCACGAAACACAGATGTAACTCTGTGAGATGAATTCACAGAACAGTAAGCAGTTTCTCAGAAAGCTTCTTTCCAGATTTCATCTGAGGACATTTCCTTTTTCACCATAGCCCTCAATGGGCTTCCAAATATTACGTTGCCAATCCCACAAGAACTGTCTTAGCGAAAGGCTTCTTGAGGGGAAAGTTGTAACTCTGTGAGATGATTTCACTGAACACAAAGAAGTTTCTCAGAAAGCTTCTTTCTCTTTGTTATCAGAGGATATTTCCTTTCGCCCTATAGTCCTCAAAGGGATCCGAAATATCTGTTCTCAGATTCCACAGAAATAAGGCTAGCAAAGAGATCTGTGAAACACAGATGTAACTCCGTGAGATGAATTCACAGAACACTAAGCAGTTTCTCAGAAAGCTTCTTTCCAGATTTCATCTGAGGATATTTCCTTTTCACCATAGCCCTCTGTGGGCTTGCACATATCACTTTGCCAATTCCACAAGAACTGTTTAACGAAAGGCTTCTTGAGGGGAAAGCTGTAACTCTGTGAGATGATGTCACAGAACACAAAGAAGTTTCTCAGAAAGCTTCTTTCTCTTTGTTATCGGAGGATATTTCCTTTGGCCCTATAGTCTTCAAAGGGATCCGAAATATCTGTTCTCAGATTCCACAGAAAGAAGTCTAGCAAAGAGATCCACGAAATACAGATGTAACTCTGTGAGTGGAAATCACACATCACAGAGAAGTTTCTCAGAAAGCTTCTTTCCAGATTTCATCTGAGGATATTTCCTTTTTCAACATAGCCCTCTATGGGCTTCCACATATCACTTTTCCAGTTCCACAAGATCTGTCTTAGCGAAAGGCTTCTTGAGGGGAAAGCTGTAACTCTGTGAGATGATTTCACAGAACACAAAGAAGTTTCTCAGAAAGCTTCTTTCTCTTTGTTATCGGAGGAAATTTCCTTTGGCCCTATAGTCTTCAAAGGGATCCGAAATATCTGTTCTCAGATTCCACAGAAATAAGGCTAGCAAAGAGATCCACGAAACACAGATGTAACTCTCTGAGATGAATTCACAGAACACTAAGCAGTTTCTCAGAAAGCTTCTTTCCAGATTTCATCTGAGGATATTTCCTTTTTCACCATAGCCCTCTATGGGCTTCCAAATATCACTTTGCCAATTCCACAAGAACTGTCTTAGCGAAAGGCTTCTTGAGGGGAAAGCTGTAACTCTGTAAGATGATTTCACAGAACACAAAGAAGTTTCTCAGAAAGCTTCTTTCTCTTTGTTATCGGAGGATATTTCCTTTGGCCCTATAGTCTTCAAAGGGATCCGAAATATCTGTTCTCAGATTCCACAGAAAGAAGGCTAGCAAAGAGATCCACGAAATACAGATGTAACTCTGTGAGTGGAAGTCACACATCAGAGAGCAGTTTCCCAGAAAGCTTCTTTCCAGATTTCATCTGAAGATATTTCCTTTTTCACCATAGACCTCTAAGGGCTTCCAAATATCACTTTTCCAATTTCACAAGAACTGTCTTAGCGAAAGGCTTCTTGAGGGAAAAGCTGTAACTCTGTGAGATGATTTCACAGAACACAAAGAAGTTTCTCAGAAAGCTTCTTTCTCTTTGTTATCAGAGGATATTTCCTTTCGCCCAATAGTCTTCAAAGGGATCCGAAATATCTGTTCTCAGATTCCACAGAAATAAGGCTAGCAAGGAGATCCACGAAACACAGATGTAACTCTGTGAGATGAATTCACAGAACACTAAGCAGTTTCTCAGAAAGCTTCTTTCCAGATTTCATCTGAGGATATTTCCTTTTTCACCATAGCCCTCAATGGGCTTCCAAATATCACGTTGCCAATTCCACAAGAACTGTCCTAGCGAAAGCCTTCTTGAGGGGAAAGCTGTAACTCTGTGAGATGATTTCACAGAACACAAAGAAGTTTCTCAGAAAGCTTCTTTCTCTTTGTTATCGGAGGATATTTCCTTTGGCCCTATACTCTTCAAAAGGATCCGAAATATCTGTTCTCAGATTCCACAGAAATAAGGCTAGCAAAGAGATCTACGAAACACAGATGTAACTCTGTGAGATGAATTAACAGAACACTATGCATTTTCTCAGAAAGCTTCTTTCCAGATTTCATCTGAGGATATTTCCTTTTTCACCATAGCCCTCTATGGGCTTCCAAATATCACTTTGCCAATTCCACAAGAACTGTCTTAGCGAAAGGCTTCTTGAGGGGAAAGCTGTAACTCTGTGAGATGATTTCACAGAACACAAAGAAGTTTCTCAGAAAGCTTCTTTCTCTTTGTTATCGGAGGATATTTCCCTTGGCCCTATAGTCTTCAAAGGGATCCGAAATATCTGTTCTCAGATTCCACAGAAATAAGGCTTACAAAGAGATCCACAAAATACAGATGTGACTCGGTGAGTGGAAGTCACACCTCACAGAGCAGTTTCTCAGAAAGCTTCTTTCCAGATTTCATCTGAGGATATTTCCTTTTTCACCATAGCCCTCTATGGGCTTCCAAATATCACTTTGCCAATTCCACAAGAACTGTCTTAGCGAAAGGCTTCTTGAGGGGAAAGCTGTAACTCTGTGAGATGATTTCACAGAACACAAAGAAGTTTCTCAGAAAGCTTCTTTCTCTTTGTTATCGGAGGATATTTCCTTTGGCCCTATAGTCTTCAAAGGGATCCGAAATATCTGTTCTCAGATTCCACACAAAGAAGGCTAGCAAAGAGATCTACGAAACACAGATGTAACTCTGTGAGATGAATTCACAGAACACTAAGCAGTTTCTCAGAAAGCTTCTTTCCAGATTTCATCTGAGGATATTTCCTTTTTTACCATAGCCCTCTAAGGGCTTCGAAGTATCACTTTACCAATTGCACAAGAACTGTCTTAGCGAAAGTCTTCTTGAGGGGAAAGCTTTTACTCTGTGACATGATTTCACAGAACACAAAGAAGTTTCTCAGAAAGCTTCTCAATCTTTTTACCGGAGGAAATTTCCTTTGGCCTTATAGTCTTCAAAGGGATCCTAAATATCTGTTCTCAGATTACACAGAAATAAGACTAGCAAAGAGACCTATGAAACACAGATGTAACTCTGTGAGATGAATTCACAGAACACTAAGCAGTTTCTCAGAAAGCTTCTTTCCAGATTTCATCTGAGGATATTTCCTTTTTCACCATAGCCCTCTATGGGCTTCCAAATATCACTTTGCCAATTCCACAAAAACTGTCTTATCGAAAGGCTTCTTGAGGGGAAAGCTGTAACTCTGTGAGATGATTTCACAGAACACAAAGGAGTTTCTCAGAAAGCTTCTTTCTCTTTGTTATCGGAGGATATTTCCTTTGGCCCTATGGTCTTCAAAGGGATCCGAAATATCTGTTCTCAGATTCCACAGAAATAAGGCTTGCAAAGAGATCCACGAAATACAGATGTAACTCTATGAGTGGATGTCACACCTCACAGAGCAGTTTCTCAGAAAGCTTCTTTCCAGATTTCATCTGAGGATAATTCCTTTTTCACCATAGCCCTCTATGGGCTTCCAAATATCACTTTGCCAATTCCACAAGAACTGTCTTAGCCAAAGGCTTCTTGAGGGGAAAGCTGTAACTGTGTGAGATGATTTCACAGAACACAAAGAAGTTTCTCAGAAAGTTTCTTTCTATTTGTTATCGGAGAATATTTCCTTTGGCCCTATAGTCTTCAAAGGGATCTGAAATATCTGTTGTCAGATTCCACAGAAATAAGGCTAGCAAAGAGATCTACGAAACACAGATGTAACTCTGTGAGATGAATTCACAGAACACTAAGCAGTTTCTCAGAAAGCTTCTTTCTAGATTTCATCTGAGGATGTTTCCTTTTTCACCATAGCCCCCTATGGGCTTCCAAATATCACTTTGCCAATTCCACAAGAACTGTCTTAGCGAAAGTCTTCTTGAGGGGAAAGCTGTAAATCTGTGAGATGATTTCACAGAAAACAAAGCAGTTTCTCAGAAAGTTTCTTTCTCTTTGTTATCGGAGGATATTTCCTTTGGCCCTATAGTCTTCAAAGGGATCCGAAATATCTGTTCTCAGATTCCACAGAAAGAAGGCTAGCAAAGAGATCCACGAAATACAGATGTAACTCTGTGAGTGGAAGTCACACATCACAGAGCAGTTTCTCAGAAAGCTTCTTTCCAGATTTCATCTGAGGATATTTCCTTTTTCACCGTAGCCCTCAATGTGCTTCCAAATATCACGTTGCCAATTCCACAAGAACTGTCTTAGCGAAAGGCTTCTTGAGGGGAAAGCTGTAACTCTGTGAGATGATTTCACAGAACACAAAGAAGTTTCTCAGAAAGCTTCTTTCTCTTCGTTATCGGAGGATATTTCGTTTGGCCCTAGAGTCTTCAAAGGGATCCGAAATATCTGTTCTCAGATTCCACAGAAATGAGGCTAGCAAGGAGTTCTACGAAACACAGATGCAACTCTGTGAGATGAATTCACAGAACACTAAGCAGTTTCTCAGAAAGGTTCTTTCCAGATTTCATCTGAGGATATTTCCTTTTTCACCGTAGCCCTCAATGTGCTTCCAAATATCACGTTGCCAATTCCACAAGAACTGTCTTAGCGAAAGGCTTCTTGAGGGGAAAGCTGTAACTCTGTGAGATGATTTCACAGAACACAAAGAAGTTTCTCAGAAAGCTTCTTTCTCTTTGTTATCGGAGGATATTTCGTTTGGCCCTAGAGTCTTCAAAGGGATCCGAAATATCTGTTCTCAGATTCCACAGAAAGAAGGCTAGCAAAGAGATCCACGAAATACAGATGTAACTCTGTGAGATGAATTAACAGAACACTAAGCAGTTTCTCAGAAAGCTTCTTTCCAGATTTCATCTGAGGATAATTCCTTTTTCACCATAGCCCTCTATGGGCTTCCAAATATCACTTTGCCAATTCCACAAGAACTGTCTTAGCCAAAGGCTTCTTGAGGGGAAAGCTGTAACTCTGTGAGATGATTTCACAGAACACAAATAAGTTTCTCAGAAAGTTTCTTTCTCTTTGTTATCGGAGAATATTTCCTTTGGCCCTATAGTCTTCAAAGGGATCCGAAATATCTGTTCTCAGATTCCACAGAAAGAAGGCTAGCAAAGAGATCCACGAAATACAGATGTAACTCTGTGAGTGGAAGTGACACATCACAGTGCAGTTTCTCAGAAAGCTTCTTTCCAGATTTCATCTGAGGATATTTCCGTTTTCACCATAGCCCTCTATGGGCTTCCAAATATCACTTTGCCAATTCCACAAGAACTGTCTTAGCGAAACGCTTCTTGAGGGGAAAGCTGTAACTCTGTGAGATGATTTCACAGAACACAAAGAAGTTTCTCAGAAAGCTTCTTTCTCTTTGTTATCGGAGGATATTTCCTGTGGCCCTATAGTCTTCAAAGGGATCCGAAATATCTGTTCTCAGATTCCACACAAAGAAGGCTAGCAAAGAGATCTACGAAACACAGATGTAACTCTGTGAGATGAATTCACAGAACACTAAGCAGTTTCTCAGAAAGCTTCTTTCCAGATTTCATCTGAGGAAATTTCCTTTTTTACCATAGCCCTCTAAGGGCTTCCAAGTATCACTTTACCAATTGCACAAGAACTGTCTTAGCGAAAGTCTTCTTGAGGGGAAAGCTTTCACTCTGTGAGATGATTTCACAGAACACAAAGAAGTTTCTCAGAAAGCTTCTCTCTCTTTGTTACCGGAGGAAATTTCCTTTGGCCTTATCGTCTTCAAAGGGATCCTGAATATCTGTTCTCAGATTCCACAGAAATAAGACTAGCAAAGAGACCTATGAAACACAGATGTAACTCTGTGAGATGAATTCACAGAACACTAAGCAGTTTCTCAGAAAGCTTCTTTCCAGATTTCATCTGAGGATATTTCCTTTTTCACCATAGCCCCCTATGGGCTTCCAAATATCACTTTGCCAATTCCACAAGAACTGTCTTAGCGAAAGTCTTCTTGAGGGGAAAGCTGTAAATCTGTGAGATGATTTCACAGAAAACAAAGCAGTTTCTCAGAAAGCTTCTTTCTCTTTGTTATCGGAGGATATTTCCTTTGGCCCTATAGTCTTCAAAGGGATCCGAAATATCTGTTCTCAGATTCCACAGAAAGAAGGCTAGCAAAGAGATCCACGAAATACAGATGTAACTCTGTGAGTGGAAGTCACACATCACAGAGCAGTTTCTCAGAAAGCTTCTTTCCAGATTTCATCTGAGGATATTTCCTTTTTCACCGTAGCCCTCAATGTGCTTCCAAATATCACGTTGCCAATTCCACAAGAACTGTCTTAGCGAAAGGCTTCTTGAGGGGAAAGCTGTAACTCTGTGAGATGATTTCACAGAACACAAAGAAGTTTCTCAGAAAGCTTCTTTCTCTTTGTTATCGGAGGATATTTCCTGTGGCCCTATAGTCTTCAAAGGGATCCGAAATATCTGTTCTCAGATTCCACAGAAATAGGTCTAGCAAAGAGATCTACGAAACACAGATGTAACTCTGTGAGTGGAAATCACACATCTCAGAGCAGTGTCTCAGAAAGCTTCTTTCCAGGTTTCATCTGAGGGTATTTCCTTTTTCAACATAGCCCTCTATGGGCTTCAAAATATCACTTTTCCAAAACCACAAGAACTGTCTTAGCGAAAGGCTTCTTGAGGGGAAAGCTGTAACTCTGTGAGATGATTTCACAGAACACAAAGAAGTTTCTCAGAAAGCTTCTTTCTCTTTGTTATCGGAGGATATTTCCTCTGGCCCTATAGTCTTCAAAGGGATCCGAAATATCTGTTCTCAGATTCCACAGAAATAAGGCTAGCAAAGAGGTCCACGAAATACAGATGTAACTCTGTGAGTGGAAATCACACATCACAGAGCAGTTTCTCAGAAAGCTTCTTTCCAGATTTCATCTGAGGATATTTCCTTTTTCACCATAGCCCTCTATGGGCTTCCAAATATCACTTTTCCAATTCCAAAAGAACTGTCTTACCGAAAGGCTTCTTGAGGGGAAAGCTGTAACTCTGTGAGATGATTTCACAGAACACAAAGAAGTTTCTCAGAAAGCTTCTTTCTCTTTGTTATCGGAGGATATTTCCTTTGGCCCTATAGTCTTCAAAGGGATCCGAAATATCTGTTCTCAGATTCCACAGAAAGAAGGCTAGCAAAGAGATCCACGAAATACAGATGTAACTCTGTGAGTGGAAGTCACACATCACAGAGCAGTTTCTCAGAAAGCTTCTTTCCAGATTTCATCTGAGGATATTTCCTTTTTCACCATAGCCCTCTATGGGCTTCCAAATATCACTTTTCCAATTCCACAAGAACTGTCTTAGCGAAAGGCTTCTTGAGGGGAAAGATGTAACTCTGTGAGATGATTTCACAGAACACAAAGAAGTTTCTCAGAAAGCTTCTTTCTCTTTGTTATCGGAGGATATTTCCTTTGGCCCTATAGTCTTCAAAGGGATCCGAAATATCTGTTCTCAGATTCCACAGAAAGAAGGCTAGCAAAGAGATCTACGAAACACAGATGCAACTCTGTGAGATGAATTCACAGAACACTAAGCAGTTTCTCAGAAAGCTTCTTTCCAGATTTCATCTGAGGATATTTCCTTTTTCACCTTAGCCCTCAAAGGGCTTCCAAATATCACGTTGCCAATTCCACAAGAACTGTCTTAGCGAAAGGCTTCTTGAGGGGAAAGCTGTAACTCTGTGAGATGATTTCACAGAACACAAATAAGTTTCTCAGAAAGCTTCTTTCTCTTTGTTATCGGAGGATATTTCCTTTGGCCCTATAGTCTTCAAAGGGATCCGAAATATCTGTTCTCAGATTCCACAGAAAGAAGGCTAGCAAAGAGATCCACGAAATACAGATGTAACTCTGTGAGTGGAAATCACACATCACAGAGCAGTTTCTCAGAAAGCTTCTTTCCAGATTTCATCTGAGGATATTTCCTTTTTCACCATAGCCCTCTAAGGGCTTCCAAATATCACCTTGTCAATTCCACAAGAACTGTCTTAGCGAAAGGCTTCTTGAGGGGAAAGCTGTAACTCTGTGAGATGATTTCACAGAACACAAAGAAGTTTCTCAAAAGCTTCTTTCTCTTTGTTATCGGAGGATATTTCCTTTGGCCCTATAGTCTTCAAAGGGATCCGAAATATCTGTTCTCAGATTCCACAGAAATAAGGCTAGCAAAGTGATCTGCGAAACACAGATGTAACTCTGTGAGATGAATTCACAGAACACTAAGAAGTTTCTCAGAAAGCTTCTTTCCAGATTTCATCTGAGGATATTTCCTTTTCACCATAGCCCTCTAAGGGCTTCCAAATATCACTTTGCCAAATCCACAAGAACTGTCTTAGCGAAAGGCTTGTTGAGGGGAAAGCTGTAACTCTGTGAGATGATTTCAAAGAACACAAAGAAGTTTCTCAGAAAGCTTCTTTCTCTGTGTTATCGGAGGATATTTCCTCTGGCCCTATAGTCTTCAAAGGGATCCGAAATAACTGTTCTCAGATTCCACAGAAATAAGGATAGCAAAGAGGTCCACGAAATACAGATGTAACTCTGTGAGTGGAAATCACACATCACAGAGCAGTGTCTCAGAAAGCTTCTTTCCAGATTTCATCTGAGGGTATTTCCTTTTTCAACATATCCCTCTATGGGCTTCAAAATATCACTTTTCCAAAACGACTAGAACTGTCTTAGCGAAAGGCTTCTTGAGGGGAAAGCTGTAACTCTGTGAGATGATTTCACAGAACACAAAGAAGTTTCTCAGAAAGCTTCTTTCCCTTTGTTATCGGAGGATATTTCCTCTCTCCCTATAGTCTTCAAAGGGATCCGAAATATCTGTTCTCAGATTCCACAGAAATAAGGCTAGCAAAGAGGTCCACGAAATACAGATGTAACTCTGTGAGTGGAAATCACACATCACAGAGCAGTTTCTCAGAAAGCTTCTTTCCAGATTTCATCTGAGGGTATTTCCTTTTTCAACATAGCCCTCTATGGGCTTCAAAATATCACTTTTCCAATTCCACCAGAACTGTCTTAGCGAAAGGCTTCTTCAGGGGAAAGCTGTAACTCTGTGAGATGATTTCACAGAACACAAAGAAGTTTCTCAGAAAGCTTCTTTCTCTTTGTTATCGGAGGATATTTCCTTTGGCCCTGTAGTCTTCAAAGGGATCCGAAATATCTGTTCTTAGATTCCACAGAAATAAGGCTGGCAAAGAGATCCACGAAATACAGATGTAACTCTGTGAGTGGAAGTCACACATCACAGAGCAGTTTCTCAGAAAGCTTCTTTCCAGATTTCATCTGAGGATATTTCCTTTTTCACCATAGCCCTCTAGGGGCTTCCAAATATCACTTTGCCAATTCCACAAGAACTGTCTTAGCGAAAGGCTTCTTAAAGCTGTAACTCTGTGAGATGATTTCACAGAACACAAAGAAGTTTCTCAGAAAGCTTCCTTCTCTTTGTTATCGGAGGATATTTCCTTTGGCCCTATATTCTTCAAAGCTATCCGAAATATCTGTTCTCAGATTCCACAGAAATAAGGCTAGCAAAGAGATCTACGAAACGCAGATGCAACTCTGTGAGATGAATTCACAGAACACTAAGCAGTTTCTCAGAAAGCTTCTTTCCAGATTTCATCTTAGGATATTTCCTTTTCACCATAGCCCTCTATGGGCTTCCAAATATCACTTTGCCAATTCCACAAGAACTGTCTTAGCGAAAGGCATCTTGAGGGGAAAGCTGTAACTCTGTGAGACAATTTCACAGAACACAAAGTAGTTTCTCAGAAAGCTTTTTTCTCTTTGTTATCGGAGGATATTTCCTTTGGCCCTATAGTCTTCAAAGGGATCCGAAATATCTGTTATCAGATTCCACAGAAAGAAGGCTAGCAAAGAGATCCACGAAATACAGATGTAACTCTGTGAGTGGAAGTCACACATCACAGAGCAGTTTCTCAGAAAGCTTCTTTCCAGATTTCATCTGAGGATATTTCCTTTTTCACCATAGCCCTCTAGGGGCTTCCAAATATCCCTTTACCAATTCCACAAGAACTGTCTTAGCGAAAGGCTTCTTGAGGGGAAAGCTGTAACTCTGTGAGATGATTTCACAGAACACAAAGAAGTTTCTCAGAAAGCTTCTTTCTCTTTTTTATCAGAGGATATTTCCTTTGGCCCTATAGTCTTCAAAGGGATCCGAAATATCTGTTCTCAGATTCCACAGAAATGAGGTTGGCAAGGAGATCTATGAAACACAGATGCAACTCTGTGAGATGAATTCACAGAATACTAAGCAGTTTCTCAGAAAGCTTCTTTCCAGAATTCATCTGAGGATATTTCCTTTTTCACCTTAGCCCTCAATGGGCTTCCAAATATCACGTTGCCAATTCCACAAGAACTGTCTTAGCGAAAGGCTTCTTGAGGGGAAAGCTGTAACTCTGTGAGATGATTTCACAGAACACAAAGAAGTTTCTCAGAAAGCTTCTTTCTCTTTGTTATCGGAGGATATTTCCTTTGGCCCTATAGTCTTCAAAGGGATCCGAAATATCTGTTCTCAGATTCCACAGAAAGAAGGCTAGCAAAGAGATAAACGAAATACAGATGTAACTCTGTGAGTGGAAGTGACACATCACAGAGCAGTTTCTCAGAAAGCTTCTTTTCAGATTTCATCTGAGGATATTTCCTTTTTCACCATAGCCCTCTATGGGCTTCCAAATATCACTTTGCCAATTCCACAAGAACTGTCTTAGCGAAAGGCTTCTTGAAGGGAAAGCTGTAACTCTGTGAGATGATTTCACAGAACACAAAGAAGTTTCTCAGAAAGCTTCTTTTCTTTCTTATCGGAGGATATTTCCTTTGGCCTTATAGTCTTCAAAGGGATCCGAAATATCTGTTTTCAGATTCCACAGAAATAAGGCTAGCAAAGAGATCTACGAAACACCGATGTAACTCTGTGAGATGAATTCACAGAACACTAAGCAGTTTCTCAGAAAGCTTCTTTCCAGATTTCATCTGAGGATATTTCCTTTTCACCATAGCCCTCTATGGGCTTCCAATTATCACTTTGCCATTTCCACAAGAACTGTCTTAGCGAAAGGCTTCTTGAGGGGAAAGCTGTAACTCTGTGAGATGATTTCACAGAATACAAAGAAGTTTCTCAGAAAGCTTCTTTCTCTTTGTTATCGTAGGATATTTCCTCTGGCCCTATAGTCTTCAAAGGGATCCGAAATATCTGTTCTCAGATTCCACAGAAATAAGGCCAGCAAAGAGGTCCACGAAATACAGATGTAACTCTGTGAGTGGAAATCACACATCACAGAGCAGTTTCTCAGAAAGCTTCTTTCCAGATTTCATCTGAGGGTATTTCCTTTTTCAACATAGCCCTCTATGGGCTTCAAAATATCACTTTTCCAATTCCACAAGTACTGTCTTAGCGAAAGGCTTCTTCAGGGGAAAGCTGTAACTCTGGGAGATGATTTCACAGAACACAAAAAGGTTCTCAGAAAGCTTCTTTCTCTTTGTTATCGGAGGATATTTCCTTTGGCCCTATAGTCTTCAAAGGGATCCGAAATATCTGTTCTAAGATTCCACAGAAATAAGGCTAGAAAAGAGATCTACGAAACGCAGATGCAACTCTGTGAGATGAATTCACAGAACACTAAGCAGTTTCTCAGAAAGCTTCTTTCCAGATTTCATCTGAGGATATTTCCTTTTCACCGTAGCCCTCTATGGGCTTCCAAATATCACTTTGCCAATTCCACAAGAACTGTCTTAGCGAAAGGCTTCTTGAGGGGAAATCTGTAACTCTGTGAGATGATTTCACAGAACACAAAGAAGTTTCTCAGAAAGCTTCTTCTCTTTGTTATCGGAGGATATTTCCTTTGACCCTATAGTCTTCAAAGGGATCCGAAATATCTGTTCTCAGATTCCACAGAAAGAAGGCTAGCAAAGAGATCTACGAAGGACAGATGTAACTCTGTGAGATGAATTCACAGAACACTAAGCAGTTTCTCAGAAAGCTTCTTTCCAGATTTCATCTGAGGATATTTCCTTTTTCACCATAGCCCCCTATGGGCTTCCAAATATCACTTTGCCAATTCCACAAGAACTGTCTTAGCGAAAGTCTTCTTGAGGGGAAAGCTGTAAATCTGTGAGATGATTTCACAGAAAACAAAGCAGTTTCTCAGAAAGCTTCTTTCTCTTTGTTATCGGAGGATATTTCCTTTGGCCCTATAGTCTTCAAAGGGATCCGAAATATCTGTTCTCAGATTCCACAGAAAGAAGGCTAGCAAAGAGATCCACGAAATACAGATGTAACTCTGTGAGTGGAAGTCACACATCACAGAGCAGTTTCTCAGAAAGCTTCTTTCCAGATTTCATCTGAGGATATTTTCTTTTTCACCGTAGCCCTCAATGTGCTTCCAAATATCGCGTTGCCAATTCCACAAGAACTGTCTTAGCGAAAGGCTTCTTGAGGGGAAAGCTGTAACTCTGTGAGATGATTTCACAGAACACAAAGAAGTTTCTCAGAAAGCTTCTTTCTCTTTGTTATCGGAGGATATTTCCTGTGGCCCTATAGTCTTCAAAGGGATCCGAAATATCTGTTCTCAGATTCCACAGAAATAAGTCTAGCAAAGAGATCTACGAAACACAGATGTAACTCTGTGAGTGGAAATCACACATCTCAGAGCAGTGTCTCAGAAAGCTTCTTTCCAGGTTTCATCTGAGGGTATTTCCTTTTTGAACATAGCCCTCTATGGGCTTCAAAATATCACTTTTCCAAAACCACAAGAACTGTCTTAGCGAAAGGCTTCTTGAGGGGAAAGCTGTAACTCTGTGAGATGATTTCACAGAACACAAAGAAGTTTCTCAGAAAGCTTCTTTCTCTTTGTTATCGGAGGATATTTCCTCTGGCCCTATAGTCTTCAAAGGGATCCGAAATATCTGTTCTCAGATTCCACAGAAATAAGGCTAGCAAAGAGGTCCACGAAATACAGATGTAACTCTGTGAGTGGAAATCACACATCACAGAGCAGTTTCTCAGAAAGCTTCTTTCCAGATTTCATCTGAGGATATTTCCTTTTTCACCATAGCCCTCTATGGGCTTCCAAATATCACTTTTCCAATTCCAAAAGAACTGTCTTAGCGAAAGGCTTCTTGAGGGGAAAGCTGTAACTCTGTGAGATGATTTCACAGAACACAAAGAAGTTTCTCAGAAAGCTTCTTTCTCTTTGTTATCGGAGGATATTTCCTTTGGCCCTATAGTCTTCAAAGGGATCCGAAATATCTGTTCTCAGATTCCACAGAAAGAAGGCTAGCAAAGAGATCCACGAAATACAGATGTAACTCTGTGAGTGGAAGTCACACATCACAGAGCAGTTTCTCAGAAAGCTTCTTTCCAGATTTCATCTGAGGATATTTCCTTTTTCACCATAGCCCTCTATGGGCTTCCAAATATCACTTTTCCAATTCCACAAGAACTGTCTTAGCGAAAGGCTTCTTGAGGGGAAAGATGTAACTCTGTGAGATGATTTCACAGAACACAAAGAAGTTTCTCAGAAAGCTTCTTTCTCTTTGTTATCGGAGGATATTTCCTTTGGCCCTATAGTCTTCAAAGGGATCCGAAATATCTGTTCTCAGATTCCACAGAAAGAAGGCTAGCAAAGAGATCTACGAAACACAGATGCAACTCTGTGAGATGAATTCACAGAACACTAAGCAGTTTCTCAGAAAGCTTCTTTCCAGATTTCATCTGAGGATATTTCCTTTTTCACCATAGCCCTCAAAGGGCTTCCAAATATCACGTTGCCAATTCCACAAGAACTGTCTTAGCGAAAGGCTTCTTGAGTGGAAAGCTGTAACTCTGTGAGATGATTTCACAGAACACAAATAAGTTTCTCAGAAAGCTTCTTTCTCTTTGTTATCGGAGGATATTTCCTTTGGCCCTATAGTCTTCAAAGGGATCCGAAATATCTGTTCTCAGATTCCACAGAAAGAAGGCTAGCAAAGAGATCCACGAAATACAGATGTAACTCTGTGAGTGGAAATCACACATCACAGAGCAGTTTCTCAGAAAGCTTCTTTCCAGATTTCATCTGAGGATATTTCCTTTTTCACCATAGCCCTCTATGGGCTTCCAAATATCACCTTGTCAATTCCACAAGAACTGTCTTAGCGAAAGGCTTCTTGAGGGGAAAGCTGTAACTCTGTGAGATGATTTCACAGAACACAAAGAAGTTTCTCAAAAGCTTCTTTCTCTTTGTTATCGGAGGATATTTCCTTTGGCCCTATAGTCTTCAAAGGGATCCGAAATATCTGTTCTCAGATTCCACAGAAATAAGGCTAGCAAAGTGATCTGCGAAACACAGATGTAACTCTGTGAGATGAATTCACAGAACACTAAGAAGTTTCTCAGAAAGCTTCTTTCCAGATTTCATCTGAGGATATTTCCTTTTCACCAAAGCCCTCTAAGGGCTTCCAAATATCACTTTGCCAAATCCACAAGAACTGTCTTAGCGAAAGGCTTGTTGAGGGGAAAGCTGTAACTCTGTGAGATGATTTCAAAGAACACAAAGAAGTTTCTCAGAAAGCTTCTTTCTCTGTGTTATCGGAGGATATTTCCTCTGGCCCTATAGTCTTCAAAGGGATCTGAAATAACTGTTCTCAGATTCCACAGAAATAAGGATAGCAACGAGGTCCACGAAATACAGATGTAACTCTGTGAGTGGAAATCACACATCACAGAGCAGTGTCTCAGAAAGCTTCTTTCCAGATTTCATCTGAGGGTATTTCCTTTTTCAACATAGCCCTCTATGGGCTTCAAAATATCACTTTTCCAAAACGACTAGAACTGTCTTAGCGAAAGGCTTCTTGAGGGGAAAGCTGTAACTCTGTGAGATGATTTCACAGAACACAAAGAAGTTTCTCAGAAAGCTTCTTTCCCTTTGTTATCGGAGGATATTTCCTCTGGCCCTATAGTCTTCAAAGGGATCCGAAATATCTGTTCTCAGATTCCACAGAAATAAGGCTAGCAAAGAGGTCCACGAAATACAGATGTAACTCTGTGAGTGGAAATCACACATCACAGAGCAGTTTCTCAGAAAGCTTCTTTCCAGATTTCATCTGAGGGTATTTCCTTTTTCAACATAGCCCTCTATTGGCTTCAAAATATCACTTTTCCAATTCCACCAGAACTGTCTTAGCGAAAGGCTTCTTCAGGGGAAAGCTGTAACTCTGTGAGATGATTTCACAGAACACAAAGAAGTTTCTCAGAAAGCTTCTTTCTCTTTGTTATCGGAGGATATTTCCTTTGGCCCTGTAGTCTTCAAAGGGATCCGAAATATCTGTTCTTAGATTCCACAGAAATAAGGCTGGCAAAGAGATCCACGAAATACAGATGTAACTCTGTGAGTGGAAGTCACACATCACAGAGCAGTTTCTCAGAAAGCTTCTTTCCAGATTTCATCTGAGGATATTTCCTTTTTCACCATAGCCCTCTAGGGGCTTCCAAATATCACTTTGCCAATTCCACAAGAACTGTCTTAGCGAAAGGCTTCTTAAAGCTGTAACTCTGTGAGATGATTTCACAGAACACAAAGAAGTTTCTCAGAAAGCTTCCTTCTCTTTGTTATCGGAGGATATTTCCTTTGGCCCTATATTCTTCAAAGCTATCCGAAATATCTGTTCTCAGATTCCACAGAAATGAGGTTAGCAAAGAGATCTACGAAACGCAGATGCAACTCTGTGAGATGAATTCACAGAACACTAAGCAGTTTCTCAGAAAGCTTCTTTCCAGATTTCATCTTAGGATATTTCCTTTTCACCATAGCCCTCTATGGGCTTCCAAATATCACTTTGCCAATTCCACAAGAACTGTCTTAGCGAAAGGCATCTTGAGGGGAAAGCTGTAACTCTGTGAGATAATTTCACAGAACACAAAGTAGTTTCTCAGAAAGCTTTTTTCTCTTTGTTATCGGAGGATATTTCCTTTGGCCCTATAGTCTTCAAAGGGATCCGAAATATCTGTTATCAGATTCCACAGAAAGAAGGCTAGCAAAGAGATCCACGAAATACAGATGTAACTCTGTGAGTGGAAGTCACACATCACAGAGCAGTTTCTCAGAAAGCTTCTTTCCAGATTTCATCTGAGGATATTTCCTTTTTCACCATAGCCCTCTAGGGGCTTCCAAATATCCCTTTACCAATTCCACAAGAACTGTCTTAGCGAAAGGCTTCTTGAGGGGAAAGCTGTAACTCTGTGAGATGATTTCACAGAACACAAAGAAGTTTCTCAGAAAGCTTCTTTCTCTTTTTTATCAGAGGATATTTCCTTTGGCCCTATAGTCTTCAAAGGGATCCGAAATATCTGTTCTCAGATTCCACAGAAATGAGGTTGGCAAGGAGATCTATGAAACACAGATGCAACTCTGTGAGATGAATTCACAGAATACTAAGCAGTTTCTCAGAAAGCTTCTTTCCAGAATTCATCTGAGGATATTTCCTTTTTCACCTTAGCCCTCAATGGGCTTCCAAATATCACGTTGCCAATTCCACAAGAACTGTCTTAGCGAAAGGCTTCTTGAGGGGAAAGCTGTAACTCTGTGAGATGATTTCACAGAACACAAAGAAGTTTCTCAGAAAGCTTCTTTCTCTTTGTTATCGGAGGATATTGCCTTTGGCCCTATAGTCTTCAAAGGGATCCGAAATATCTGTTCTCAGATTCCACAGAAAGAAGGCTAGCAAAGAGATAAACGAAATACAGATGTAACTCTGTGAGTGGAAGTGACACATCACAGAGCAGTTTCTCAGAAAGCTTCTTTTCAGATTTCATCTGAGGATATTTCCTTTTTCACCATAGCCCTCTATGGGCTTCCAAATATCACTTTGCCAATTCCACAAGAACTGTCTTAGCGAAAGGCTTCTTGAGGGGAAAGCTGTAACTCTGTGAGATGATTTCACAGAACACAAAGAAGTTTCTCAGAAAGCTTCTTTTCTTTCTTATCGGAGGATATTTCCTTTGGCCTTATAGTCTTCAAAGGGATCCGAAATATCTGTTTTCAGATTCCACAGAAAAAAGGCTAGCAAAGAGATCTACGAAACACCGATGTAACTCTGTGAGATGAATTCACAGAACACTAAGCAGTTTCTCAGAAAGCTTCTTTCCAGATTTCATCTGAGGATATTTCCTTTTCACCATAGCCCTCTATGGGCTTCCAATTATCACTTTGCCATTTCCACAAGAACTGTCTTAGCGAAAGGCTTCTTGAGGGGAAAGCTGTAACTCTGTGAGATGATTTCACAGAATACAAAGAAGTTTCTCAGAAAGCTTCTTTCTCTTTGTTATCGTAGGATATTTCCTCTGGCCCTATAGTCTTCAAAGGGATCCGAAATATCTGTTCTCAGATTCCACAGAAATAAGGCCAGCAAAGAGGTCCACGAAATACAGATGTAACTCTGTGAGTGGAAATCACACATCACAGAGCAGTTTCTCAGAAAGCTTCTTTCCAGATTTCATCTGAGGGTATTTCCTTTTTCAACATAGCCCTCTATGGGCTTCAAAATATCACTTTTCCAATTCCACAAGTACTGTCTTAGCGAAAGGCTTCTTCAGGGGAAAGCTGTAACTCTGTGAGATGATTTCACAGAACACAAAAAGGTTCTCAGAAAGCTTCTTTCTCTTTGTTATCGGAGGATATTTCCTTTGGCCCTATAGTCTTCAAAGGGATCCGAAATATCTGTTCTAAGATTCCACAGAAATAAGGCTAGAAAAGAGATCTACGAAACGCAGATGCAACTCTGTGAGATGAATTCACAGAACACTAAGCAGTTTCTCAGAAAGCTTCTTTCCAGATTTCATCTGAGGATATTTCCTTTTCACCGTAGCCCTCTATGGGCTTCCAAATATCACTTTGCCAATTCCACAAGAACTGTCTTAGCGAAAGGCTTCTTGAGGGGAAATCTGTAACTCTGTGAGATGATTTCACAGAACACAAAGAAGTTTCTCAGAAAGCTTCTTCTCTTTGTTATCGGAGGATATTTCCTTTGGCCCTATAGTCTCAAAGGGATCCGAAATATCTGTTCTCAGATTCCACAGAAATAAGGCTAGCAAAGAGATCTACGAAAGACAGATGTAACTCTGTGAGATGAATTCACAGAACACTAAGCAGTTTCTCAGAAAGCTTCTTGCCAGATTTCATCTGAGGATATTTCCTTTTCACCATAGCCCTCTAAGGGCTTCCAAATATCACTTTGCCAATTCCACAAGAACTGTCATAGCGAAAGGCTTCCTGAGGGGAAAGCTGTATCTCTGTGAGATGATTTCACAGAACACAAAGAAGTTTCTCAGAAAGCTTCTTTCTCTTTGTTATCGGAGGATATTTCCTTTGGGCCTATAGTCTTCAAAGGGATCCGAAATATCTGTTCTCAGATTCCACAGAAAGAAGGCTAGCAAAGAGATCCACGAAATACAGATGTAACTCTGTTAGTGGAAGTCACACATCACAGAGCAGTTTCTCAGAAAGCTTCTTTCCAGATTTCATCTGAGGATATTTCCTTTTCACCATAGCCCTCTATGGGCTTCCAATTATCACTTTGCCAATTCCACAAGAACTGTCTTAGCGAAAGGCTTGTTGAGGGGAAAGCTGTAACTCTGTGAGATGATTTCACAGAACACAAAGAAGTTTCTCAGAAAGCTTCTTTCTCTTTGTTATCGGAGGATATTTCCTCTGGCCCTATAGTCTTCAAACGGATCCGAAATATCTGTTCTCAGATTCCACAGAAATAAGGCCAGCAAAGAGGTCCACGAAATACAGATGTAACTCTGTGAGTGGAAATCACACATCACAGAGCAGTTTCTCAGAAAGCTTCTTTCCAGATTTCATCTGAGGGTATTTCCTTTTTCAACATAGCCCTCTATGGGCTTCAAAATATCACTTTTCCAATTCCACAAGTACTGTCTTAGCGAAAGGCTTCTTCAGGGGAAAGCTGTAACTCTGTGAGATGATTTCACAGAACACAAAAAGGTTCTCAGAAAGCTTCTTTCTCTTTGTTATCGGAGGATATTTCCTTTGGCCCTATAGTCTTCAAAGGGATCCGAAATATCTGTTCTAAGATTCCACAGAAATAAGGCTAGAAAAGAGATCTACGAAACGCAGATGCAACTCTGTGAGATGAATTCACAGAACACTAAGCAGTTTCTCAGAAAGCTTCTTTCCAGATTTCATCTGAGGATATTTCCTTTTCACCGTAGCCCTCTATGGGCTTCCAAATATCACTTTGCCAATTCCACAAGAACTGTCTTAGCGAAAGGCTTCTTGAGGGGAAATCTGTAACTCTGTGAGATGATTTCACAGAACACAAAGAAGTTTCTCAGAAAGCTTCTTCTCTTTGTTATCGGAGGATATTTCCTTTGGCCCTATAGTCTTCAAAGGGATCCGAAATATCTGTTCTCAGATTCCACAGAAATAAGGCTAGCAAAGAGATCTACGAAAGACAGATGTAACTCTGTGAGATGAATTCACAGAACACTAAGCAGTTTCTCAGAAAGCTTCTTGCCAGATTTCATCTGAGGATATTTCCTTTTCACCATAGCCCTCTAAGGGCTTCCAAATATCACTTTGCCAATTCCACAAGAACTGTCATAGCGAAAGGCTTCCTGAGGGGAAAGCTGTATCTCTGTGAGATGATTTCACAGAACACAAAGAAGTTTCTCAGAAAGCTTCTTTCTCTTTGTTATCGGAGGATATTTCCTTTGGGCCTATAGTCTTCAAAGGGATCCGAAATATCTGTTCTCAGATTCCACAGAAAGAAGGCTAGCAAAGAGATCCACGAAATACAGATGTAACTCTGTTAGTGGAAGTCACACATCACAGAGCAGTTTCTCAGAAAGCTTCTTTCCAGATTTCATCTGAGGATATTTCCTTTTCACCATAGCCCTCTATGGGCTTCCAATTATCACTTTGCCAATTCCACAAGAACTGTCTTAGCGAAAGGCTTGTTGAGGGGAAAGCTGTAACTCTGTGAGATGATTTCACAGAACACAAAGAAGTTTCTCAGAAAGCTTCTTTCTCTTTGTTATCGGAGGATATTTCCTCTGGCCCTATAGTCTTCTAACGGATCCGAAATATCTGTTCTCAGATTCCACCGAAATAAGGCTAGCAAAGAGGTCCACGAAATACAGATGTAACTCTGTGAGTGGAAATCACACATCACAGAGCAGTTTCTCAGAAAGCTTCTTTCCAGATTTCATCTGTGGGTATTTCCTTTTTCAACATAGCCCTCTATGGGCTTCAAAATATCACTTTTCCAATTCCACCAGAACTGTCTTAGCGAAAGGCTTCTTCAGGGGAAAGCTGTAACTCTGTGAGATGATTTCACAGAACACAAAGAAGTTTCTCAGAAAGCTTCTTTCTCTTTGTTATCGGAGGATATTTCCTTTGGCCCTATAGTCTTCAAAGGGATCCGAAATATCTGTTCTTAGATTCCACAGAAATAAGGCTGGCAAAGAGATCCACGAAATACAGATGTAACTCTGTGAGTGGAAGTCACACATCACAGAGCAGTTTCTCAGAAAGCTTCTTTCCAGATTTCCTCTGAGGATATTTCCTTTTTCACCATAGCCCTCTAGGGGCTTCGAAATATCACTTTGCCAATTCCACAAGAACTGTCTTAGCGAAAGGCTTCTTAATGCTGTAACTCTGTGAGATGATTTCACAGAACACAAAGAAGTTTCTCAGAAAGCTTCTTTCTCTTTGTTATCGGAGGATATTTCCTTTGGCCCTATAGTCTTCAAAGGGATCCGAAATATCTGTTCTCAGATTCCACAGAAATAAGGCTAGCAAAGAGATCTACGAAACACAGATGCAACTCTGTGAGATGAATTCACAGAACACTAAGCAGTTTCTCAGAAAGCTTCTTTCCAGATTTCATCTGAGGATATTTCCTTTTTCACCATAGCCCTCAATGGGCTTCCAAATATCACGTTGCCAATTCCACAAGAACTGTCTTAGGGAAAGGCTTCTTGAGGGGAAAGCTGTAACTCTGTGAGATGATTTCACTGAACACAAAGAAGTTTCTCAGAAAGCTTCTTTCTCTTTGTTATCGGAGGATATTTCCTTTGGCCCTATAGTCTTCAAAGGGATCCGAAATATCTGTTCTCAGATTCCACAGAAATAAGGCTAGCAAAGAGATCTACGAAACACAGATGTAACTCTGTGAGATGAATTCACAGAACACTAAGCAGTTTCTCAGAAAGCTTCTTTCCAGATTTCATCTGAGGATATTTCCTTTTCACCATAGCCCTCTAAGGGCTTCTAAATATCACTTTGCCAATTCCACAAGAACTGTCATATCGAAAGGCTTCCTGAGGGGAAAGCTGTAACTCTGTGAGATGATTTCACAGAACACAAAGAAGTTTCTCCGAAAGCTTCTTTCTCTTTGTTATCGGAGGATATTTCCTTTGGGTCTATAGTCTTCAAAGGGATCCGAAATATCTGTTCTCAGATTCCACAGAAAGAAGGCTAGCAAAGAGATCCACGAAATACAGATGTAACTCTGTTAGTGGAAGTCACACATCACAGAGCAGTTTCTCAGAAAGCTTCTTTCCAGATTTCATCTGAGGATATTTCCTTTTCACCATAGCCCTCTATGGGCTTCCAATTATCACTTTGCCAATTCCACAAGAACTGTCTTAGCGAAAGGCTTCTTGAGAGGAAAGCTGTAACTCTGTGAGATGATTTCACAGAACACAAAGAAGTTTCTCAGAAAGCTTCTTTCTCTTTGTTATCGGAGGATATTTCCTCTGGCCCTATAGTCTTCAAAGGGATCCGAAATATCTGTTCTCAGATTCCACAGAAATAAGGCCAGCAAAGAGGTCCACGATATACAGATGTAACTCTGTGAGTGGAAATCACACATCACAGAGCAGTTTCTCAGAAAGCTTCTTTCCAGATTTCATCTGAGGTTATTTCCTTTTTCAACATAGCCCTGTATGGGCTTCAAAATATCACTTTTCCAATTCCACCAGAACTGTCTTAGCGAAAGGCTTCTTCAGGGGAATGCTGTAACTCTGTGAGATGATTTCTCAGAACACAAAGAAGTTTCTCAGAAAGCTTCTTTCTCTTTGTTATCGGAGGATATTTCCTTTGGCCCTATAGTCTTCAAAGGGATCCGAAATATCTGTTCTCAGATTCCACAGAAATAAGGCTAGCAAAGAGATCTACGAAACGCAGATGCAACTCTGTGAGATGAATTCACAGAACACTAAGCAGTTTCTCAGAAAGCTTTTTTCCAGATTTCATCTGAGGATATTTCCTTTTCACCGTAGCCCTCTATGGGCTTCCAAATATCACGTTGCCAATTCCACAAGAACTGTCTTAGCGAAAGGCTTCTTGAGGGGAAAGCTGTAACTCTGTGAGATAATTTCACAGAACACAAAGTAGTTTCTCAGAAAGCTTTTTACTCTTTGTTATCGGAGGATATTTCCTTTGGCCCTATAGTCTTCAAAGGGATCCGAAATATCTGTTCTCAGATTCCACAGAAAGAAGGCTAGCAAAGAGATCCACGAAATACAGATGTAACTGTGTGAGTGGAAGTCACACATCACAGAGCAGTTTCTCAGAAAGCTTCTTTCCAGATTTCATCTGAGGATATTTCCTTTTTCACCATAGCCCTCTAGGGACTTCCAAATATCACTTTGCCAATTCCACAAGAACTGTCTTAGCGAAAGGCTTCTTGAGGCGAAAGCTGTAACTCTGTGAGATGATTTCACAGAACACAAAGAAGTTTCTCAGAAAGCATCTTTCTCTTTGTTATCGGAGGATATTTCCTTTGGTCCTATAGTTTTCCAAGGGATCCGAAATATCTGTTCTCAGATTCCACAGAATTGAGGCTAGCAAGGAGATGTACGAAACACAGATGCAACTCTGTGAGATGAATTCACAGAATACTAAGCAGTTTCTCAGAAAGCTTCTTTCCAGATTTCATCTGAGGATATTTCCTTTTTCACCGTAGCCCTCAATGGGCTTCCAAATATCACGTTGCCAATTCCACAAGAACTGTCTTAGCGAAAGGCTTCTTGAGGGGAAACCTGTAACTCTGTGAGATGATTTCACAGAACACAAAGAAGTTTCTCAGAAAGCTTCTTTCTCTTTGTTATCGGAGGATATTTCCTTTGGCCCTATAGTCTTCAAAGGGATCCGAAATATCTGTTCTCAGATTCCACAGAAAGAAGGCTAGCAAAGAGATCTACGAAATACAGATGTAACTCTGTGAGTGGAAGTGACACATCACAGAGCAGTTTCTCAGAAAGCTTCTTTCCAGATTTCATCTGAGGATATTTCCTTTGTCACCATAGCCCTCAATGGGCTTCCAAATATCACTTTGCCAATTCCACAAGAACTGTCTTAGCGAAAGGCTTCTTGAGGGGAGAGCTGTAACTCTGTGAGATGATTTCACAGAACACAAAGAAGTTTCTCAGAAAGCTTCTTTCTCTTTGTTATCGGAGGATATTTCCTTTGGCCCTATAGTCTTCAAAGGGATCCGAAATATCTGTTCTCAGATTCCACAGAAATAAGGCTAGCAAAGAGATCTACGAAAAACAGATGTAACTCTGTGAGATGAATTCACAGAACACTAAGCAGTTTCTCAGAAAGCTTCTTTCCAGATTTCATCTGAGGATATTTCCTTTTTCACCATAGAACTCTATGGGCTTCCAAATATGACTTTGCCAATTCCACAAGAACTGTCTTAGCGAAAGGCTTCTTGAGGGGAAAGCTGTAACTCTGTGAGATGATCTCACAGAAAACAAAGCAGTTTCTCAGAAAGCTTCTTTCTCTTTGTTATCGGAGGATATTTCCTTTGGCCCTATAGTCTTCAAAGGGATCCGAAATATCTGTTCTCAGATTCCACAGAAAGAAGGCTAGCAAAGAGATCCACGAAATACAGATGTAATTCTGTGAGTGGAAGTCACACATCACAGCGCAGTTTCTCAGAAAGCTTCTTTCCAGATTTCATCTGAGGATATTTCCTTTTTCACCATAGCCCTCTAGGTGCTTCCAAATATCACTTTGCCAATTCCACAAGAACTGTCTTAGCGAAAGGCTTCTTGAGGGGATAGCTGTAACTCTGTGAGATGATTTCACAGAACACAAAGAAGTTTCTCAGAAAGCTTCTTTCTCTTTGTTATCGGAGGATATTTCCTTTGGCCCTATAGTCTTCAAAGGGATCCGAAATATCTGTTCTCAGATTCCACAGAAATGAGGCTAGCAAGGAGATCTACGAAACACAGATGCAACTCTGTGAGATGAATTCACAGAATACTAAGCAGTTTCTCAGAAAGCTTCTTTCCAGATTTCATCTGAGGATATTTCCTTTTTCACCATAGCCCTCAAAGGGCTTCCAAATATCACGTTGCCAATTCCACAAGAACTGTCTTAGCGAAAGGCTTCTTGAGGGGAAAGCTGTAACTCTGTGAGATGATTTCACACAACACAAAGAAGTTTCTCAGAAAGCTTCTCTATCTTTGTTATCGGAGGATATTTCCTTTGGCCCTATAGTCTTCCAAGGGATCCGAAATATCTGTTCTCAAATTCCACAGAAATAAGGCTAGCAAAGAGATCTACGAAAAACAGATGTAACTCTGTGAGATGAATTCACAGAACACTAAGCAGTTTCTCAGAAAGCTTCTTTCCAGATTTCATCTGAGGATATTTCCTTTTTCACCATAGCCCTCTATGGGCTTCCAAATATGACTTTGCCAATTCCACAAGAACTGTCTTAGCGAAAGGCTTCTTCAGGGGAAAGCTGTAACTCTGTGAGATGATTTCACAGAAAACAAAGCAGTTTCTCAGAAAGCTTCTTTCTCTTTGTTATCGGAGGATATTTCCTATGGCCCTATAGTCTTCAAAGGGATCCGAAATATCTGTTCTCAGATTCCACAGAAAGAAGGCTAGTAAAGAGATCCACGAAACACAGATGTAACTCTGTGAGTGGAAGTGACACATCACAGAGCAGTTTCTCAGAAAGCTTCTTTCCAGATTTCATCTGAGGATATTTCCTTTTTCACCATAGCCCTCTATGGGCTTCCAAATATCACTTTGCCAATTCCACAAGAACTGTCTTAGCGAAAGGCTTCTTGAGGGGAAAGCTGTAACTCTGTGAGATGATTTCGCAGAACACAAAGGAGTTTCTCAGAAAGGTTCGTTCTCTTTGTTATCGGAGGATATTTCCTTTGGCCCTATAGTCTTCAAAGGGATCCGAAATATCTGTTCTCAGATTCCACAGAAAGAAGGCTAGAAAAGAGATCCACGAAATACAGATGTAACTCTGTGAGTGGAATTCACACATCACAGAGCAGTTTCTCAGAAAGCTTCTTTCCAGATTTCATCTGAGGATATTTCCTTTTTCACCATAGCCCTCTAGGGGCTTCCAAATATCACTTTGCCAATTCCACAAGAACTGTCTTAGCGAAAGGCTTCTTGAGGCGAAAGCTGTAACTCTGTGAGATGATTTCACAGAACACAAAGAAGTTTCTCAGAAAGCTTCTTTCTCTTTGTTATCGGAGGATATTTCCTTTGGCCCTATAGTTTTCCAAGGGATCCGAAATATCTGTTCTCAGATTCCACAGAATTGAGGCTAGCAAGGAGATGTACGAAACACAGATGCAACTCTGTGAGATGAATTCACAGAATACTAAGCAGTTTCTCAGAAAGCTTCTTTCCAGATTTCATCTGAGGATATTTCCTTTTTCACCGTAGCCCTCAATGGGCTTCCAAATATCACGTTGCCAATTCCACAAGAACTGTCTTAGCGAAAGGCTTCTTGAGGGGAAACCTGTAACTCTGTGAGATGATTTCACAGAACACAAAGAAGTTTCTCAGAAAGCTTCTTTCTCTTTGTTATCGGAGGATATTTCCTTTTGCCCTATAGTCTTCAAAGGGATCCGAAATATCTGTTCCCAGATTCCACAGAAAGAAGGCTAGCAAAGAGATCCACGAAATACAGATGTAACTCTGTGAGTGGAAGTGACACATCACAGAGCAGTTTCTCAGAAAGCTTCTTTCCAGATTTCATCTGAGGATATTTCCTTTGTCACCATAGCCCTCAATGGGCTTCCAAATATCACTTTGCCAATTCCACAAGAACTGTCTTAGCGAAAGGCTTCTTGAGGGGAGAGCTGTAACTCTGTGAGATGATTTCACAGAACACAAAGAAGTTTCTCAGAAAGCTTCTTTCTCTTTGTTATCGGAGGATATTTCCTTTGGCCCTATAGTCTTCAAAGGGATCCGAAATATCTGTTCTCAGATTCCACAGAAATAAGGCTAGCAAAGAGATCTACGAAAAACAGATGTAACTCTGTGAGATGAATTCACAGAACACTAAGCAGTTTCTCAGAAAGCTTCTTTCCAGATTTCATCTGAGGATATTTCCTTTTTCACCATAGAACTCTATGGGCTTCCAAATATGACTTTGCCAATTCCTCAAGAACTGTCTTAGTGAAAGGCTTCTTGAGGGGAAAGCTGTAACTCTGTGAGATGATTTCACAGAAAACAAAGCAGTTTCTCAGAAAGCTTCTTTCTCTTTGTTATCGGAGGATATTTCCTTTGGCCCTATAGTCTTCAAAGGGATCCGAAATATCTGTTCTCAGATTCCACAGAAAGAAGGCTAGCAAAGAGATCCACGAAATACAGATGTAACTCTGTGAGTGGAAGTCACACATCACAGCGCAGTTTCTCCGAAAGCTTCTTTCCAGATTTCATCTGAGGATATTTCCTTTTTCACCATAGCCCTCTAGGGGCTCCCAAATATCACTTTGCCAATTCCACAAGAACTGTCTTAGCGAAAGGCTTCTTGAGGGGAAAGCTGTAACTCTGTGAGATGATTTCACAGAACACAAAGAAGTTCCTCAGAAAGCTTCTTTCTCTTTGTTATCGGAGGATATTTCCTTTGGCCCTATAGTCTTCAAAGGAATCCGAAATATCTGTTCTCAGATTCCACAGAAAGAAGGCCAGCAAAGAGATCGACGAAATACAGATGTAACTCTGTCAGTGGAAGTGACACATCACAGAGCAGTTTCTCAGAAAGCTTCTTTCCAGATTTCATCTGAGGATATTTCCTTTTTCACCATAGCCCTCTATGGGCTTCCAAATATCACTTTGCCAATTCCACAAGAACTGTCTTAGCGAAAGGCTTCTTGAGGGGAAAGCTGTAACTCTGAGAGATGATTTCACAGAACACAAAGAAGTTTCTCAGAAAGCTTCTTTCTCTTTGTTATCGGAGGATATTTCCTTTGGCCCCATAGTCTTCAAAGGGATCCGAAATATCTGTTCTCAGATTCCACAGAAATGAGGCTAGCAAGGAGATCTACGAAACACAGATGCAACTCTGTGATATGAATTCACAGAATACTAAGCAGTTTCTCAGAAAGCTTCTTTCCAGATTTCATCTGAGTATATTTCCTTTTTCACCATAGCCCTCAAAGGGCTTCCAAATATCACGTTGCCAATTCCACAAGAACTGTCTTAGCGAAAGGCTTCTTGAGGGGAAAGCTGTAACTCTGTGAGATGATTTCACAGAACACAAAGAAGTTTCTCAGAAAGCTTCTTTCTCTTTGTTATCGTAGGATATTTCCTTTGGCCCTATAGTCTTCCAAGGGATCCGAAATATCTGTTCTCAGATTCCACAGAAATAAGGCTAGCAAAGAGATCTACGAAAAACAGATGTAACTCTGTGAGATGAATTCACAGAACACGAAGCAGTTTCTAGAAAGCTTCTTTCCAGATTTCATCTGAGGATATTTCCTTTTTCACCATAGCCCTCTATGGGCTTCCAAATATGACTTTGCCAATTCCACAAGAACTGTCTTAGCGAAAGGCTTCTTCAGGGGAAAGCTGTAACTCTGTGAGATGATTTCACAGAAAACAAAGAAGTTTCTCAGAAAGCTTCTTTCTCTTTGTTATCGGAGGATATTTCCTTTGGCCCTATAGTCTTCAAAGGGATCCGAAATATCTGTTCTCAGATTCCACAGAAAGAAGGCTAGTAAAGAGATCCACGAAATACAGATGTAACTCTGTGAGTGGAAGTCACACATCACAGAGCAGTTTCTCAGAAAGCTTCTTTCCAGATTTCATCTGAGGATATTTCCTTTTTCACCATAGCCCTCTAGGGGCTTCCAAATATCACTTTGCCAATTCCACAAGAACTGTCTTAGCGAAAGGCTTCTTGAGGGGAAAGCTGTAACTCTGTGAGATGATTTCACAGAACACAAAGAAGTTTCTCAGGAAGCTTCTTTCTCTTTGTTATCGGAGGATATTTACTTTGGCCCTATAGTCTTCAAAGGGATCCGAAATATCTGTTCTCAGATTCCACAGAATGAAGGCCAGCAAAGAGATAGACGAAATACAGATGTAACTCTGTGAGTGGAAGTGACACATCACAGAGCAGTTTCTCAGAAAGCTTCTTTCCAGATTTCATCTGAGGATATTTCCTTTTTCACCATAGCCCTCTATGGGCTTCCAAATATCACTTTGCCAATTCCACAAGAACTGTCTTAGCGAAAGGCTTCTTGAGGGGAAAGCTGTAACTCTGTGAGATGATTTCACAGAACACAAAGAAGTTTCTCAGAAAGCTTCAATCTCTTTGTTATCGTAGGATATTTCCTTTGGCCCTATAGTCTTCAAAGGGATCCGAAATATCAGTTCTCAGATTCCACAGAAATAAGGCTTGCAAAGAGATCTACGAAACACAGATGTAACTCTGTGAGATGAATTCACAAAACACTAAGCAGTTTCTCAGAAAGCTTCTTTCCATTTTTCATCTGAGGATATTTCCTTTTTCACCATAGCCCTCTATGGGCTTCCAAATATCACTTTGCCAATTCCACAAGAACTGTCTTAGCGAAAGGCTTCTTCAGGGGAAAGCTGTAACTCTGTGAGATGATTTCACAGAACACAAAGGAGTTTCTCAGAAACCTTCTTTCTCTTTGTTATCGGAGGATATTTCCTTTGGCCCTATAGTCTTCAAAGGGATCCGAAATATCTGTTCTCAGATTCCACAGAAAGAAGGCTAGCAAAGAGATCCACGAAATAGAGATGTAACTCTGTAAGTGGAAGTCACACATCACAGAGCAGTTTCTCAGAAAGCTTCTTTCCAGATTTCATCTGAGGATATTTCCTTTTTCACCATAGCCCTCTAGGGGCTTCCAAATATCACTTTACCAATTCCACAAGAACTGTCTTAGCGAAAGGCTTCTTGAGGGCAAAGCTGTAACTCTGTGAGATGATTTCACAGAACACAAAGAAGTTTCTCAGAAAGCTGCTTTCTCTTTGTTATCGGAGGATATTTCCTTTGGCCCTGTAGTTTTCAAAGGGATCCGAAATATCTGTTCTCAGATTCCACAGAAATGAGGCTAGCAAGGAGATGTACGAAACACAGATGCAACTCTGTGAGATGAATTCACAGAATACTAAGCAGTTTCTCAGAAAGCTTCTTTCCAGATTTCATCTGAGGATATTTCCTTTTTCACCGTAGCCCTCAATGGGCTTCCAAATATCACGTTGCCAATTCCACAAGAACTGTCTTAGCGAAAGGCTTCTTGAGGGGAAAGCTGTAACTCTGTGAGATGATTTCACAGAACACAAAGAAGTTTCTCAGAAAGCTTCTTTCTCTTTGTTATCGGAGGATATTTCCTTTGGCCCTATAGTCTTCAAAGGGATCCGAAATATCTGTTCTCAGATTCCACAGAAATAAGGCTAGCAAAGAGATCTACGAAAAACAGATGTAACTCTGTGAGATGAATTCACAGAACACTAAGCAGTTTCTCAGAAAGCTTCTTTCCAGATTTCATCTGAGGATATTTCCTTTTTCACCATAGCCCTCTATGGGCTTCCAAATATGACTTTGCCAATTCCACAAGAACTGTCTTAGCGAAAGGCTTCTTCAGGGGAAAGCTGTAACTCTGTGAGATGATTTCACAGAAAACAAAGAAGTTTCTCAGAAAGCTTCTTTCTCTTTGTTATCGGAGGATATTTCCTTTGGCCCTATAGTCTTCAAAGGGATCCGAAATATCTGTTCTCAGATTCCACAGAAAGAAGGCTAGTAAAGAGATCCACGAAATACAGATGTAACTCTGTGAGTGCAAGTCACACATCACAGAGCAGTTTCTCAGAAAGCTTCTTTCCAGATTTCATCTGAGGATATTTCCTTTTTCACCATAGCCCTCTAGGGGCTTCCAAATATCACTTTGCCAATTCCACAAGAACTGTCTTAGCGAAAGGCTTCTTGAGGGGAAACCTGTAACTCTGTGAGATGATTTCACAGAACACAAAGAAGTTTCTCAGAAAGCTTCTTTCTCTTTGTTATCGGAGGATATTTACTTTGGCCCTACAGTCTTCAAAGGGATCCGAAATATCTGTTCTCAGATTCCACAGAAAGAAGGCCAGCAAAGAGATAGACGAAATACAGATGTAACTCTGTGAGTGGAAGTGACACATCACAGAGCAGTTTCTCAGAAAGCTTCTTTCCAGATTTCATCTGAGGATATTTCCTTTTTCACCATAGCCCTCTATGGGCTTCCAAATATCACTTTGCCAATTCCACAAGAACTGTCTTAGCGAAAGGCTTCTTGAGGGGAAAGCTGTAACTCTGTGAGATGATATCACAGAACACAAAGAAGTTTCTCAGAAAGCTTCTATCTCTTTGTTATCGTAGGATATTTCCTTTGGCCCTATAGTCTTCAAAGGGATCCGAAATATCAGTTCTCAGATTCCACAGAAATAAGGCTTGCAAAGAGATATACGAAACACAGATGTAACTCTGTGAGATGAATTCACAAAACACTAAGCAGTTTCTCAGAAAGCTTCTTTCCATTTTTCATCTGAGGATATTTCCTTTTCACCATAGCCCTCTATGGGCTTTCAAATATCACTTTGCCAATTCCACAAGAACTGTCTTAGCGAAAGGTTCAGGGGGAAGCTGTAACTCTGTGAGATGATTTCACAGAACACAAAGAAGTTTCTCAGAAAGCTGCTTTCTCTTTGTTATTGGAGGATATTTCCTTTGGGCTTATAGTCTTCAAAGGGATCCGAAATATCTGTTCTCAGATTCCACAGAAATAAGGCTAGCAAAGAGATCCACGAAATACAGATGTAAATCTGTGACTGGAAGTCACACATCACAGAGCAGTTTCTCAGAAAGCTTCTTTCCAGATTTCATCTGAGGATATTTCCTTTTTCACCATAGCCCTCTATGGGCTTCCAAATATCACTTTGCCAATTCCACAAGAACTGTCTTAGCGAAAGGCTTCTTCAGGGGAAAGCTGTAACTCTGTGAGATGATTTCACAGAACACAAAGGAGTTTCTCAGAAACCTTCTTTCTCTTTGTTATCGGAGGATATTTCCTTTGGCCCTATAGCCTTCAAAGGGATCCGAAATATCTGTTCTCAGATACCACAGAAAGAAGGCTAGCAAAGAGATCCACGAAATACAGATGTAACTCTGTGAGTGGAAGTCACACATCACAGAGCAGTTTCTCAGAAAGCTTCTTTCCAGATTTCATCTGAGGATATTTCCTTTTTCACCATAGCCCTCTAGGGGCTTCCAAATATCACTTTACCAATTCCACAAGAACTGTCTTAGCGAAAGGCTTCTTGAGGGGAAAGCTGTAACTCTTTGAGATGATTTCACAGAACACAAAGAAGTTTCTCAGAAAGCTTCTTTCTCTTTGTTATCGGAGGATATTTCCTTTGGCCCTATAGTCTTCAAAAGGATCCGAAATATCTGTTCTCAGATTCCACAGAAAGAAGGCTAGCAAAGAGATCCACGAAAAGAGATGTAACTCTGTGAGTGGAAGTGACACATCACAGAGCAGTTTCTCAGAAAGCTTCTTTCCAGATTTCATCTGAGGATATTTCCTTTTTCACCATAGCCCTCAATGGGCTTCCAAATATCACTTTGCCAATTCCACAAGAACTGTCTTAGCGAAAGGCTTCTTGAGGGGATAGCTGTAACTCTGTGAGATTATTTCACAGAACACAAAGAAGTTTCTCAGAAAGCTTCTTTCTCTTTGTTATCGGAGGATATTTCCTTTGGCCCTATAGTCTTCAATGGGATCCGAAATATCTGTCCTCAGATTCCTCAGAAATAAGGCTAGCAAAGAGATCCACGAAACAAAGATGTAACTCTGTGAGATGAATTCCCAGAACACTAAGCAGTTTCTCAGAAAGCTTCTTTCCAGATTTCATCTGAGGATATTTGCTTTTACAACATAGACCTCTATGGGCTTCCAAATATCAGTCTGCCAATTCCACAAGAACTGTCTTAGCGAAAGGCTTCTTGAGGGGAAAGCTGTAACTCTGTGAGATGATTTCACAGAACACAAAGAAGTTTCTCAGAAAGCTTCTTTCTCTTTGTTATCGGAGGATATTTCCTTTGGCCCTATAGTCTTCAAAGGGATCCGAAATATCTGTTCTCAAATTCCACAGAAATAAGGCTAGCAAAGAGATCTACGAAAAACAGATGTAACTCTGTGAGATGAATTCACAGAACACTAAGCAGTTTCTCAGAAAGCTTCTTTCCAGATTTCATCTGAGGATATTTCCTTTTTCACCATAGCCCTCTATGGGCTTCCAAATATGACTTTGCCAATTCCACAAGAACTGTCTTAGCGAAAGGCTTCTTCAGGGGAAAGCTGTAACTCTGTGAGATGATTTCACAGAAAACAAAGCAGTTTCTCAGAAAGCTTCTTTCTCTTTGTTATCGGAGGATATTTCCTTTGGCCCTATAGTCTTCAAAGGGATCCGAAATATCTGTTCTCAGATTCCACAGAAAGAAGGCTAGTAAAGAGATCCACGAAATACAGATGTAACTCTGTGAGTGGAAGTCACACATCACAGAGCAGTTTCTCAGAAAGCTTCTTTCCAGATTTCATCTGAGGATATTTCCTTTTTCACCATAGCCCTCTAGGGGCTCCCAAATATCACTTTGCCAATTCCACAAGAACTGTCTTAGCGAAAGGCTTCTTGAGGGGAAAGCTGTAACTCTGTGAGATGATTTCACAGAACACAAAGAAGTTTCTCAGAAAGCTTCTTTCTCTTTGTTATCGGAGGATATTTCCTTTGGCCCTATAGTCTTCAAAGGGATCCGAAATATCTGTTCTCAGATTCCACAGAAAGAAGGCCAGCAAAGAGATCGAAGAAATACAGATGTAACTCTGTGAATGGAAGTGACACATCACAGAGCAGTTTCTCAGAAAGCTTCTTTCCAGATTTCATCTGAGGATATTTCCTTTTTCACCATAGCCCTCTATGGGCTTCCAAATATCACTTTGCCAATTCCACAAAAACTGTCTTAGCGAAAGGCTTCTTGAGGGGAAAGCTGTAACTCTGAGAGATGATTTCACAGAACACAAAGAAGTTTCTCAGAAAGCTTCTTTCTCTTTGTTATCGGAGGATATTTCCTTTGGCCATATAGTCTTCAAAGGGATCCGAAATATCTGTTCTCAGATTCCACAGAAATGAGGCTAGCAAGGACATCTACGAAACACAGATGCAACTCTGTGAGATGAATTCACAGAATACTAAGCAGTTTCTCAGAAAGCTTCTTTCCAGATTTCATCTGAGGATATTTCCTTTTTCACCATAGCCCTCAAAGGGCTTCCAAATATCACGTTGCCAATTCCACAAGAACTGTCTTAGCGAAAGGCTTCTTGAGGTAAAGCTGTAACTCTGTGAGATGATTTCACAGAACACAAAGAAGTTTCTCAGAAAGCTTCTTTCTCTTTGTTATCGTAGGATATTTCCTTTGGCCCTATAGTCTTCAAAGGGATCCGAAATATCAGTTCTCAGATTCCACAGAAATAAGGCTTGCAAAGAGATCTACGAAACACAGATGTAACTCTGTGAGATGAATTCACAGAACACTAAGCAGTTTCTCAGAAAGCTTCTTTCCATTTTTCATCTGAGGATGTTTCCTTTTCACCATAGCCCTCTATGGGCTTCCAAATATCACTTTGCCAATTCCACAAGAACTGTCTTAGCGAAAGGCTTCTTGAGGGGAAAGCTGTAACTTTGAGAGATGATTTCACAGAACACAAAGGAGTTTCTCAGAAAGCTTCTTTCTCTTTGTTATCGGAGGATATTTCCTTTGGCCCTATGGTCTTCAAAGGGATCCGAAATATCTGTTCTCAGATTCCACAGAAATAAGGCAACAAAGAGATCCACGAAATACAGATGTAACTCTGTGAGTGGAAGTCACACCTCACAGAGCAGTTTGTCAGAAAGCTTCTTTCCAGATTTCATCTGAGGATATTTCCTTTTTCACCATAGCCATCTATGGGCTTCCAAAAATCACTTTGCCAATTCCACAAGAACTGTCTTAGCGAAAGGCTTCTTGAGGGGAAAGCTGTAACTCTGTGAGATGATTTCACAGAACACAGAGAAGTTTCTCAGAAAGCTTCTTTCTCTTTGTTATCGGAGGATATTTCCTTTGGCCCTATAGTCTTCAAAGGGATCCGAAATATCTGTTCTCAGATTCCACAGAAATAAGGCTAGCAAAGAGATCTACGAAAAACAGATGTAACTCTGTGAGATGAATTCACAGAACACTAAGCAGATTCTCAGAAAGCTTCTTTCCAGATTTCATCTGAGGATATTTCCTTTTTCACCATAGCCCTCAATGGGCTTCCAAATATGACTTTGCCAATTCCACAAGAACCGTCTTAACGAAAGGCTTCTTGAGGGGAAAGCTGTAACTCTGTGAGATGATTTCAGAGAACACAAAGAAGTTTCTCAGAAAGCTTCTTTCTCTTTGTTATCGGAGGATATTTCCTTTGGCCCTATAGTCTTCAAAGGGATCCGAAATATCTGTCCTCAGATTCCACAGAAAGAAGGCTAGCAAAGAGATCCACGAAATGCAGATGTAACTCTGTGAGTGGAAGTGACACATCACAGAGCAGTTTCTCAGAAAGCTTCTTTCCAGATTTCATCTGAGGATATTTCCTTTTTCACCATAGCCCTCTATGGGCTTCCAAATATCACTTTGCCAATTCCACAAGAACTGTCTTAGCGAAAGGCTTCTTGAGGGGAAAGCTGTAACTCTGTGAGATGATTTCACAGAACACAAAGAAGTTTCTCAGAAAGCTTCTTTCTCTTTGTCATCGGAGGATATTTCCTTTGGCCCTATAGTCTTCAAAGGGATCCGAAATATCTTTTCTCAGATTCCACAGAAAGAAGGCTAGCAAAGAGATCCACGAAATACAGATGTAACTCTGTGAGTGGAAGTGACACCTCACAGAGCAGTTTCTCAGAGAGCTTCTTTCCAGATTTCATCTGAGGATATTTCCTTTTTCACCATAGCCCTCTATGGGCTTCCAAATATCACTTTGCCAATTCCACAAGAACTGTCTTAGCGAAAGGCTTCTTGAGGGGAAAGCTGTAACTCTGTGAGATGATTTCACAGAACACAAAGAAGTTTCTCAGAAAGCTTCTTTCTCTTTGTTAGCGGAGGATATTTCCTTTGGCCCTATAGTCTTCAAAGGGATCCGAAATATCTGTTCTCAGATTCCACAGAAAGAAGGCTAGCAAAGAGATCCACGAAATGCAGATGTAACTCTGTGAGTGGAAGTGACACATCACAGAGCAGTTTCTCAGAAAGCTTCTTTCCAGATTTCATCTGAGGATATTTCCTTTTTCACCATAGCCCTCTATGGGCTTCCAAATATCACTTTGCCAATTCCACAAGAACTGTCTTAGCGAAAGGCTTCTTGAGGGGAAAGCTGTAACTCTGTGAGATGATTTCACAGAACACAAAGAAGTTTCTCAGAAAGCTTCTTTCTCTTTGTCATCGGAGGATATTTCCTTTGGCCCTATAGTCTTCAAAGGGATCCGAAATATCTGTTCTCAGATTCCACAGAAATAAGGCTAGCAAAGAGATCTACGAAACACAGATGCAACTCTGTGAGATGAATTCACAGAACACTAAGCAGTTTCTCAGAAACCTTCTTTCCAGATTTCATCTGAGGATATTTCCTTTTTCACCATAGCCGTCAATGGGCTTCCAAATATCACGTTGCCAATTCCACAAGAACTGTCTTAGCGAAAGGCTTCTTCAGGGGAAAGCTGTAACTCTGTGAAATGATTTCACTGAACACAAAGAAGTTTCTCAGAAAGCTTCTTTCTCTTTGTTATCGGAGGATATTTCCTTTGGCCCTATAGTCTTCAAAGGGATCCGAAATATCTGTTCTCAGATTCCACAGAAAGAACGCTAGCAAAGAGATCCACGAAATACAGATGTAACTCTGTGAGTGGAAGTGACACATCACAGAGCAGTTTCTCAGAAAGCTTCTTTCCCGATTTCATCTGAGGATATTTCCTTTTTCACCATAGCCCTCTAAGGGCTTCCAAATATCAATTTACCAATTCCACAAGAACTGTCTTAGCGAAAGGCTTCTTGAGGGGAAAGCTGTAACTCTGTGAGATGATTTCACAGAACACAAAGAAGTTTCTCAGAAAGCTTCTTTCTCTTTGTTATCGGTGGATATTTCCTTTGGCCCTATAGTCTTCAAAGGGATCCGAAATATCTGTTCTCAGATTCCACAGAAATAAGGCTAGCAAAGAGATCCACGAAACACAGATGCAACTCCGTGAGATGAATTCACAGAACACTAAGCAGTTTCTCAGAAAGCTTCTTTTCAGATTTCATCTGAGGATATTTCCTTTTCACCATAGCCCTCTATGGGCTTCCAAATATCACTTTGCCAATTCCACCAGAACTGTCTTAGCGAAAGGCTTCTTCAGGGGAAAGCTGTAACTCTGTGAGGTGATTTCACAGAACACAAAGAAGTTTCTCAGAAAGCTTCTTTCTGTTTGTTATCGGAGGATATTTCCTTTGGCCCTATAGTCTTCAAAGGGATCCGAAATATCTGTTCTCACATTCCACAGAAAGAAGGCTAGCAAAGAGATCCACGAAACACAGATGTAACTCTGTGAGATGAATTCACAGAACACTAAGCAGTTTCTCAGAAAGCTTCTTTCCAGATTTCATCTGAGGATATTTCCTTTTTCACCAAAGCCCTCTAGGGGCTTAGAAATATCACGTTGCCTATTCCACGAGAACGGTCTTAGCGAAAGGTTCCTTGAGGGGAAAGCTGTAACTCTCTAGATGATTTCACAGAACACAAAGAAGTTTCTCAGAAAGCTTCTTTCTCTTTGTTATCGGAGGATATTTCCTTTGGCCCTATAGTCTTCAAAGGGATCCGAAATATCTGTTTTCAGATTCCACAGAAATAAGGCTAGCAAAGAGATCTACGAAACACAGATGTAACTCTGGGAGATGAATTCACAGAACACTAAGCAGTTTCCCAGAAAGCTTCTTTCCAGATTTCATCTGAGGATATTTCCTTTTTCACGATAGCCCTCTATGGGCTTCCAAATATCACTTTGCCAATTCCACAAGAACTGTCTTAGCGAAAGGCTTCTTAGGTGGAAAGCTGTAACTCTGTGAGATGATTTCACAGAGCACAAAGAAGTTTCTCAGAAAGCTTCTTTCTCTTTGTTATCGGAGGATATTTCCTTTGGCCCTATAGTCTTCAAAGGGATCCGAAATATCTGTTCTCAGATTCCACAGAAAAAAGGCTAGCAAAGAGATCCAAGAAATACAGATTAACTCTGTGAGTGGAAGTGACACATCACAGAGCAGTTTCTCAGAAAGCTTCTTTCCAGATTTCATCTGAGGATATTTCCTTTTTCACCATAGCCCTCTAGGGGCTTCCAAATATCACTTTGCCAATTCCACAAGAACTGTCTTAGCGAAAGGCTTCTTGAGGGGAAAGCTGTAACTCTGTGAGATGATTTCACAGAACACAAAGAAGTTTCTCAGAAAGCTTCTTTCTCTTTGTTATCGGAGGATATTTCCTTTGGCCCTATAGTCTTCAAAGGGATCCGAAATATCTGTTCTCAGATTCCACAGAAAGAAGGCTAGCAAAGAGATCTACGAAACACAGATGCAACTCTGTGAGATGAATTCACAGAACACTAAGCAGTTTCTCAGAAAGCTTCTTTCCAGATTTCATCTGAGGATATTTCCTTTTTCACCATAGCCCTCAATTGGCTTCCAAATACCACGTTGCCAATTCCACAAGAACTGTCTTAGCGAAAGGCTTCTTCAGGGGAAAGCTGTAACTCTGTGGAATGATTTCACTGAACACAAAGAAGTTTCTCAGAAAGCTTCTTTCTCTTTGTTATCGGAGGATATTTCCTTTGGCCCTATAGTCTTCAAAGGGATCCGAAATATCTGTTCTCAGATTCCACAGAAAGAAGGCTAGCAAAGAGATCCACGAAATACAGATGTAACTCTGTGAGTGGAAGTCACACATCACAGAGCAGTTTCTCAGAAAGCTTCTTTCCACATTTCATCTGAGGATATTTCCTTTTTCACCATAGTCCTCTATGGGCTTCCAAATATCACGTTGCCAATTCCACAAGAACTGTCTTAGCGAAAGGCTTCTTGAGGGGAAAGCTGTAACTCTGTGAGATGATTTCACAGAACACAAAGAAGTTTCTCAGAAAGCTTCTTTCTCCTTGTTCTCGGAGGATATTTCCTTTGGCCCTATAGTCTTCAAAGGGATCCGAATTATCTGTTCTCAGATTCCACAGAAATAAGGCTAGCAAAGAGATCTACGAAACACAGATGTAACTCTGTGAGATGAATTCACAGAACACTAAGCAGTTTCTCAGAAAGCTTCTGTCCAGATTTCATCTGAGGACATTTCCTTTTTCACCATAGCCCTCTATAGGCTTCCAAATATCACTTTGCCAATTCCACAAGAACTGTCTTAGCGAAAGGCTTCTTGAGTGGAAAGCTGTAACTCTGTGAGATGATTTCACAGAACACAAAGAAGTTTCTCAGAAAGCTTCTTTCTATTTGTTATCGGAGGATATTTCCTTTGGCCCTATAGTCTTCAAAGGGATCCGAAATATATTTTATCAGATTCCACGGAAATAAGGCTAGTAAAGAGATCCACGAAATACAGATGTAACTCTGTGAGTGGAAGTCACACCTCACAGAGCAGTTTCTCAGAAAGCTTCTTTCCAGATTTCATCTGAGGATATTTCCTTTTTCACCATAGCCCTCTAGGGGCTTCCAAATATCACTTTTCCAATTCCACAAGAACTGTCTTAGCGAAAGGCTTCTTGAGGGGAAAGCTGTAACTCTGTGAGATGATTTCACAGAACACAAAGAAGTTTCTCAGAAAGCTTCTTTCTCTTTGTTATCGGAGGATATTTCCTTTGGCCCTATAGTCTTCAAAGAGATCCGAAAAATCTGTTCTCAGATTCCACAGAAATAAGGCTAGCAAAGAGATCTACGAAACACAGATGCAACTCTGTGAGATGAATTCACAGAACACTAAGCAGCTTCTCTGAAAGCTTCTTTCCAGATTTCATCTGAGGATAACTCCTTTTTCACCATAGCCCTCTATGGGCTTCCAATTATCACTTTGCCAATTCCACAAGAACTGTCTTAGCGAAAGGCTTCTTGAGGGGAAAGTTGTAACTCTGTGAGATGATTTCGCAGAACACAAAGAAGTTTCTCAGAAAGCTTCTTTCTCTTTGTTATCGGAGGATATTTCCTCTGGCCCTATAGTCTTCAAAGGGATCCGAAATATCTGTTCTCAGATTCCACAGAAATAAGGCTAGCAAAGAGGTCCACGAAATACAGATGTAACTCTGTGAGTTGAAATCACACATCACAGAGCAGTTTCTCAGAAAGCTTCTTTCCAGATTTCATCTGAAGGTATTTCCTTTTTCAACATAGCTCTCTATGGGCTTCAAAATATCACTTTTCCAATTCCACAAGAACTGTCTTAGCGAAAGGTTTCTTCAGGGGAAAGCTGTAACTCTGTGAGATGATTTCACAGAACACAAAGAAGTTTCCAGAAAGCTTCTTTCTCTTTGTTATCGGAGGATATTTCCTTTGGCCCTATAGTCTTCAAAGGGATCCGAAATATCTGTTCTCAGATTCCACAGAAAGAACGCTAGCAAAGAGATCCACGAAATACAGATGTAACTCTGTGAGTGGAAGTGACACATCACAGAGCAGTTTCTCAGAAAGCTTCTTTCCCGATTTCATCTGAGGATATTTCCTTTTTCACCATAGCCCTCTAAGGGCTTCCAAATATCAATTTACCAATTCCACAAGAACTGTCTTAGCGAAAGGCTTCTTGAGGGGAAAGCTGTAACTCTGTGAGATGATTTCACAGAACACAAAGAAGTTTCTCAGAAAGCTTCTTTCTCTTTGTTATCGGTGGATATTTCCTTTGGCCCTGTAGTCTTCAAAGGGATCCGAAATATCTGTTCTCAGATTCCACAGAAATAAGGCTAGCAAAGAGATCTACGAAACACAGATGCAACTCCGTGAGATGAATTCACAGAACACTAAGCAGTTTCTCAGAAAGCTTCTTTTCAGATTTCATCTGAGGATATTTCCTTTTCACCATAGCCCTCTATGGGCTTCCAAATATCACTTTGCCAATTCCACCAGAACTGTGTTTGCGAAAGGCTTCTTCAGGGGAAAGCTGTAACTCTGTGAGGTGATTTCACAGAACACAAAGAAGTTTCTCAGAAAGCTTCTTTCTGTTTGTTATCGGAGGATATTTCCTTTGGCCCTACAGTCTTCAAAGGGATCCGAAATATCTGTTCTCACATTCCACAGAAAGAAGGCTAGCAAAGAGATCCACGAAACACAGATGTAACTCTGTGAGATGAATTCACAGAACACTAAGCAGTTTCTCAGAAAGCTTCTTTCCAGATTTCATCTGAGGATATTTCCTTTTTCACCAAAGCCCTCTAGGGGCTTAGAAATATCACGTTGCCTATTCCACGAGAACGGTCTTAGCGAAAGGTTCCTTGAGGGGAAAGCTGTAACTCTCTAGATGATTTCACAGAACACAAAGAAGTTTCTCAGAAAGCTTCTTTCTCTTTGTTATCGGAGGATATTTCCTTTGGCCCTATAGTCTTCAAAGGGATCCGAAATATCTGTTCTCAGATTCCACAGAAATAAGGCTAGCAAAGAGATCTACGAAACACAGATGTAACTCTGTGAGATGAATTCACAGAACACTAAGCAGTTTCCCAGAAAGCTTCTTTCCAGATTTCATCTGAGGATATTTCCTTTTTCACGATAGCCCTCTATGGGCTTCCAAATATCACTTTGCCAATTCCACAAGAACTGTCTTAGCGAAAGGCTTCTTAGGTGGAAAGCTGTAACTCTGTGAGATGATTTCACAGAGCACAAAGAAGTTTCTCAGAAAGCTTCTTTCTCTTTGTTATCGGAGGATATTTCCTTTGGCCCTATAGTCTTCAAAGGGATCCGAAATATCTGTTCTCAGATTCCACAGAAAAAAGGCTAGCAAAGAGATCCAAGAAATACAGATTAACTCTGTGAGTGGAAGTGACACATCACAGAGCAGTTTCTCAGAAAGCTTCTTTCCAGATTTCATCTGAGGATATTTCCTTTTTCACCATAGCCCTCTATGGGCTTCCAAATATCACTTTGCCAATTCCACAAGAACTGTCTTAGCGAAAGGCTTCTTGAGGGGAAAGCTGTAACTCTGTGAGATGATTTCACAGAACACAAAGAAGTTTCTCAGAAAGCTTCTTTCTCTTTGTTATCGGAGGATATTTCCTTTGGCCCTATAGTCTTCAAAGGGATCCGAAATATCTGTTCTCAGATTCCACAGAAAGAAGGGTAGCAAAGAGATCTACGAAACACAGATGCAACTCTGTGAGATGAATTCACAGAACACTAAGCAGTTTCTCAGAAAGCTTCTTTCCAGATTTCATCTGAGGATATTTCCTTTTTCACCATAGCCCTCAATTGGCTTCCAAATACCACGTTGCCAATTCCACAAGAACTGTCTTAGCGAAAGGCTTCTTCAGGGGAAAGCTGTAACTCTGTGGAATGATTTCACTGAACACAAAGAAGTTTCTCAGAAAGCTTCTTTCTCTTTGTTATCGGAGGATATTTCCTTTGGCCCTATAGTCTTCAAAGGGATCCGAAATATCTGTTCTCAGATTCCACAGAAAGAAGGCTAGCAAAGAGATCCACGAAATACAGATGTAACTCTGTGAGTGGAAGTCACACATCACAGAGCAGTTTCTCAGAAAGCTTCTTTCCACATTTCATCTGAGGATATTTCCTTTTTCACCATAGTCCTCTATGGGCTTCCAAATATCACGTTGCCAATTCCACAAGAACTGTCTTAGCGAAAGGCTTCTTGAGGGGAAAGCTGTAACTCTGTGAGATGATTTCACAGAACACAAAGAAGTTTCTCAGAAAGCTTCTTTCTCCTTGTTCTCGGAGGATATTTCCTTTGGCCCTATAGTCTTCAAAGGGATCCGAATTATCTGTTCTCAGATTCCACAGAAATAAGGCTAGCAAAGAGATCTACGAAACACAGATGTAACTCTGTGAGATGAATTCACAGAACACTAAGCAGTTTCTCAGAAAGCTTCTGTCCAGATTTCATCTGAGGATATTTCCTTTTTCACCATAGCCCTCTATAGGCTTCCAAATATCACTTTGCCAATTCCACAAGAACTGTCTTAGCGAAAGGCTTCTTGAGTGGAAAGCTGTAACTCTGTGAGATGATTTCACAGAACACAAAGAAGTTTCTCAGAAAGCTTCTTTCTATTTGTTATCGGAGGATATTTCCTTTGGCCCCATAGTCTTCAAAGGGATCCGAAATATATTTTATCAGATTCCACGGAAATAAGGCTAGTAAAGAGATCCACGAAATACAGATGTAACTCTGTGAGTGGAAGTCACACCTCACAGAGCAGTTTCTCAGAAAGCTTCTTTCCAGATTTCATCTGAGGATATTTCCTTTTTCACCATAGCCCTCTAGGGGCTTCCAAATATCACTTTTCCAATTCCACAAGAACTGTCTTAGCGAAAGGCTTCTTGAGGGGAAAGCTGTAACTCTGTGAGATGATTTCACAGAACACAAAGAAGTTTCTCAGAAAGCTTCTTTCTCTTTGTTATCGGAGGATATTTCCTTTGGCCCTATAGTCTTCAAAGAGATCCGAAAAATCTGTTCTCAGATTCCACAGAAATAAGGCTAGCAAAGAGATCTACGAAACACAGATGCAACTCTGTGAGATGAATTCACAGAACACTAAGCAGCTTCTCTGAAAGCTTCTTTCCAGATTTCATCTGAGGATAACTCCTTTTTCACCATAGCCCTCTATGGGCTTCCAATTATCACTTTGCCAATTCCACAAGAACTGTCTTAGCGAAAGGCTTCTTGAGGGGAAAGCTGTAACTCTGTGAGATGATTTCGCAGAACACAAAGAAGTTTCTCAGAAAGCTTCTTTCTCTTTGTTATCGGAGGATATTTCCTCTGGCCCTATAGTCTTCAAAGGGATCCGAAATATCTGTTCTCAGATTCCACAGAAATAAGGCTAGCAAAGAGGTCCACGAAATACAGATGTAACTCTGTGAGTTGAAATCACACATCACAGAGCAGTTTCTCAGAAAGCTTCTTTCCAGATTTCATCTGAAGGTATTTCCTTTTTCAACATAGCTCTCTATGGGCTTCAAAATATCACTTTTCCAATTCCACAAGAACTGTCTTAGCGAAAGGTTTCTTCAGGGGAAAGCTGTAACTCTGTGAGATGATTTCACAGAACACAAAGAAGTTTCCAGAAAGCTTCTTTCTCTTTGTTATCGGAGGATATTTCCTTTGGCCCTATAGTCTTCAAAGGGATCCGAAATATCTGTTCTCAGATTCCACAGAAATAAGGCTAGGAAAGACATCTACGAAACGCAGATGCAACTCTGTGAGATGAATTCACAGAACACTAAGCAGTTTCTCAGAAAGCTTCTTTTCAGATTTCATCTGAGGATATTTCCTTTTCACCATAGCCCCCTATGGGCTTCAAAATATCACTTTGCCAATTCCACAAGAACTGTCTTAGCGAAAGGCTTCTTGAGGGGAAAGCTGTAACTCTGTGAGATGATTTCACAGAGCACAAAGAAGTTTCTCAGAAAGCTTCTTTCTCTTTGTTATCGGAGGATATTTCCTTTGGCCCTATAGTATTCAAAGGGATCCGAAATATATTTTATCAGATTCCACAGAAATAAGGCTAGCAAAGAGATCCACGAAATGCAGATGTAACTCTGTGAGTGGAAGTCACTCATCACAGAGCAGTTTCTCAGAAAGCTTCTTTCCAGATTTCATCTGAGGATATTTCCTTTTTCACCATAGCCCTCTAGGGGCTTCCAAATATCACTTTTCCAATTCCACAAGAACTGTCTTAGCGAAAGGCTTCTTGAGGGGAAAGCTGTAATTCTGTGAGATGATTTCACAGAACACAAAGAAGTTTCTCAGAAAGCTTCTTTCTCTTTGTTATCGGAGGATATTTCCTTTGGCCCTATAGTCTTCAAAGGGATCCGAAATATCTGTTCTCAGATTCCACAGAAATAAGGCTAGCAAAGAGATCTACGAAACACAGATGTAACTCTGTGAGATGAATTCACAGAACACTAAGCAGTTTCTCCGAAAGCTCCTTTCCATATTTCATCTGAGGATATTTCCTTTTTCACCGTAGCCCTCAATGGGCTTCCAAATATCACGTTGCCAATTCCACAAGAACTGTCTTAACGAGAGGCTTCTTTAGGGGAAAGCTGTAACTCTGTGAGATGATTTCACAGAACACAAAGAAGTTTCTCAGAAAGCTTCTTTCTCTTTGTTATCGGAGGATATTTCCTTTGGCCCTATAGTCTTCAAAGGGATCCAAAATATCTGTTCTCAGATTCCACAGAAAGAAGGCTAGCAAAGAGATCCACGAAATACAGATGTAACTCTGTGAGTGGAAGTGACACATCACAGAGCAGTTTCTCAGAAAGCTTCTTTCCAGATTTCATCTGAGGATGTTTCCTTTTTCACCATAGCCCTCTATGGGCTTCCAAATATCACTTTGCCAATTCCACAAGAACTGTCTTAGCGAAAGGCTTCTTGAGGGGAAAGCTGTAACTCTGTGAGATGATTTCACAGAACACAAAGAAGTTTCTCAGAAAGCTTCTTTCTCTTTGTTATCTGAGGATACTTCCTTTGGCCCTATAGTCTTCAAAGGGATCCGAAATATATTTTATCCGATTCCATAGAAATAAGGCTAGAAAAGAGATCCACGAAATACAGATGTAACTCTGTGAGTGGAAGTCACAAATCACAGAGCAGTTTCTCAGAAAGCTTCTTTCCAGATTTCATCTGAGGATATTTCCTTTTTCACCATAGCCCTCTAGGGGCTTCCAAATATCACTTTTCCAATTCCACAAGAACTGTCTTAGCGAAAGGCTTCTTGAGGGGAAAGCTGTAATTCTGTGAGATGATTTCACAGAACACAAAGAAGTTTCTCAGAAAGCTTCTTTCTCTTTGTTATCGGAGGATATTTCCTTTGGCCCTATAGTCTTCAAAGGGATCCGAAATATCTGTTCTCAGATTCCACAGAAATAAGGCTAGCAAAGAGATCTACGAAACACAGATGTAACTCTGTGAGATGAATTCACAGAACACTAAGCAGTTTCTCAGAAAGCTTCTTTCCAGATTTCATCTGAGGATATTTCCTTTTCACCATAGCCCTCTATGGGCTTCCAAATATGACTTTGCCAATTCCACAAGAACTGTCTTAGGGAAAGGCTTCTTGAGGGGAAAGCTGTAACTCTGTGAGATGATTTCACAGAAAACAAGGCAGTTTCTCAGAAAGCTTCTTTCTCTTTGTTATCGGAGGATATTTCCTTTGGCCCTATAGTCTTCAAAGGGATCCGAAATATCTGTTCTCAGATTCCACAGAAATAAGGCTAGCAAAGAGATCCACGAAATACAGATGTACCTCTGTGAGTGGAAGTCACACATCACAGAGCAGTTTCTCAGAAAGCTTCTTTCCAGATTTCATCTGAGGATATTTCCTTTTTCACCATAGCCCTCTAGGGGCTTCCAAATATCACTTTGCCAATTCCACAAGAACTGTCTTAGCGAAAGGCTTCTTGAGGGGAAAGCTGTAACTCTGTGACATGATTTCACAGAACACGAAGAAGTTTCTCAGAAAGCTTCTTTCTCTTTTTTATCGGAGGATATTTCCTTTGGCCCTATAGACTTCAAAGGGATCCGAAATATCTGTTCTCAGATCCCACAGAAATGAGGCTAGCAAGGAGATATACGAAACACAGATGCAACTCTGTGAGATGAATTCACAGAATACTAAGCAGTTTCTCCGAAAGCTTCTTTCCATATTTCATCTGAGGATATTTCCTTTTTCACCGTAGCCCTCAATGGGCTTCCAAATATCACGTCGCCAATTCCACAAGAACTGTCTTAGCGAAAGGCTTCTTGAGGGGAAAGCTGTAACTCTGTGAGATGATTTCACAGAACACAAAGAAGTTTCTCAGAAAGCTTCTTTCTCCTTGTTATCGGAGGATATTTCCTTTGGCCCTATAGTCTTCAAAGGGATCCGAATTATCTGTTCTCAGATTCCACAGAAATAAGGCTAGCAAAGAGATCTACGAAACACAGATGTAACTCTGTGAGATGAATTCACAGAACGCTAAGCAGTTTCTCAGAAAGCTTCTGTCCAGATTTCATCTGAGGATATTTCCTTTTTCACCATAGCCCTCTATAGGCTTCCAAATATCACTTTGCCAATTCCACAAGAACTGTCTTAGCGAAAGGCTTCTTGAGTGGAAAGCTGTAACTCTGTGAGATGATTTCACAGAACACAAAGAAGTTTCTCAGAAAGCTTCTTTCTCTTTGTTATCGGAGGATATTTCCTTTGGCCCTATAGTCTTCAAAGGGATCCGAAATATATTTTATCAGATTCCACGGAAATAAGGCTAGTAAAGAGATCCACGAAATACAGATGTAACTCTGTGAGTGGAAGTCACACCTCACAGAGCAGTTTCTCAGAAAGCTTCTTTCCAGATTTCATCTGAGGATATTTCCTTTTTCACCATAGCCCTCTAGGGGCTTCCAAATATCACTTTTCCAATTCCACAAGAACTGTCTTAGCGAAAGGCTTCTTGAGGGGAAAGCTGTAACTCTGTGAGATGATTTCACAGAACACAAAGAAGTTTCTCAGAAAGCTTCTTTCTCTTTGTTATCGGAGGATATTTCCTTTGGCCCTATAGTCTTCAAAGAGATCCGAAAAATCTGTTCTCAGATTCCACAGAAATAAGGCTAGCAAAGAGATCTACGAAACACAGATGCAACTCTGTGAGATGAATTCACAGAACACTAAGCAGCTTCTCTGAAAGCTTCTTTCCAGATTTCATCTGAGGATAACTCCTTTTTCACCATAGCCCTCTATGGGCTTCCAATTATCACTTTGCCAATTCCACAAGAACTGTCTTAGCGAAAGGCTTCTTGAGGGGAAAGCTGTAACTCTGTGAGATGATTTCGCAGAACACAAAGAAGTTTCTCAGAAAGCTTCTTTCTCTTTGTTATCGGAGGATATTTCCTCTGGCCCTATAGTCTTCAAAGGGATCCGAAATATCTGTTCTCAGATTCCACAGAAATAAGGCTAGCAAAGAGGTCCACGAAATACAGATGTAACTCTGTGAGTTGAAATCACACATCACAGAGCAGTTTCTCAGAAAGCTTCTTTCCAGATTTCTTCTGAAGGTATTTCCTTTTTCAACATAGCTCTCTATGGGCTTCAAAATATCACTTTTCCAATTCCACAAGAACTGTCTTAGCGAAAGGTTTCTTCAGGGGAAAGCTGTAACTCTGTGAGATGATTTCACAGAACACAAAGAAGTTTCCAGAAAGCTTCTTTCTCTTTGTTATCGGAGGATATTTCCTTTGGCCCTATAGTCTTCAAAGGGATCCGAAATATCTGTTCTCAGATTCCACAGAAAGAACGCTAGCAAAGAGATCCACGAAATACAGATGTAACTCTGTGAGTGGAAGTGACACATCACAGAGCAGTTTCTCAGAAAGCTTCTTTCCCGATTTCATCTGAGGATATTTCCTTTTTCACCATAGCCCTCTTAGGGCTTCCAAATATCAATTTACCAATTCCACAAGAACTGTCTTAGCGAAAGGCTTCTTGAGGGGAAAGCTGTAACTCTGTGAGATGATTTCACAGAACACAAAGAAGTTTCTCAGAAAGCTTCTTTCTCTTTGTTATCGGTGGATATTTCTTTTGGCCCTATAGTCTTCAAAGGGATCCGAAATATCTGTTCTCAGATTCCACAGAAATAAGGCTAGCAAAGAGATCCACGAAACACAGATGCAACTCCGTGAGATGAATTCACAGAACACTAAGCAGTTTCTCAGAAAGCTTCTTTTCAGATTTCATCTGAGGATATTTCCTTTTCACCATAGCCCTCTATGGGCTTCCAAATATCACTTTGCCAATTCCACCAGAACTGTCTTAGCGAAAGGCTTCTTCAGGGGAAAGCTGTAACTCTGTGAGGTGATTTCACAGAACACAAAGAAGTTTCTCAGAAAGCTTCTTTCTGTTTGTTATCGGAGGATATTTCCTTTGGCCCTATAGTCTTCAAAGGGATCCGAAATATCTGTTCTCACATTCCACAGAAAGAAGGCTAGCAAAGAGATCCACGAAACACAGATGTAACTCTGTGAGATGAATTCACAGAACACTAAGCAGTTTCTCAGAAAGCTTCTTTCCAGATTTCATCTGAGGATATTTCCTTTTTCACCAAAGCCCTCTAGGGGCTTAGAAATATCACGTTGCCTATTCCACGAGAACGGTCTTAGCGAAAGGTTCCTTGAGGGGAAAGCTGTAACTCTCTAGATGATTTCACAGAACACAAAGAAGTTTCTCAGAAAGCTTCTTTCTCTTTGTTATCGGAGGATATTTCCTTTGGCCCTATAGTCTTCAAAGGGATCCGAAATATCTGTTCTCAGATTCCACAGAAATAAGGCTAGCAAAGAGATCTACGAAACACAGATGTAACTCTGTGAGATGAATTCACAGAACACTAAGCAGTTTCCCAGAAAGCTTCTTTCCAGATTTCATCTGAGGATATTTCCTTTTTCACGATAGCCCTCTATGGGCTTCCAAATATCACTTTGCCAATTCCACAAGAACTGTCTTAGCGAAAGGCTTCTTAGGTGGAAAGCTGTAACTCTGTGAGATGATTTCACAGAGCACAAAGAAGTTTCTCAGAAAGCTTCTTTCTCTTTGTTATCGGAGGATATTTCCTTTGGCCCTATAGTCTTCAAAGGGATCCGAAATATATTTTATCAGATTCCACGGAAATAAGGCTAGTAAAGAGATCCACGAAATACAGATGTAACTCTGTGAGTGGAAGTCACACCTCACAGAACAGTTTCTCAGAAAGCTTCTTTCCAGATTTCATCTGAGGATATTTCCTTTTTCACCATAGCCCTCTATGGGCTTCCAAATATCACTTTTCCAATTCCACAAGAACTGTCTTAGCGAAAGGCTTCTTGAGGGGAAAGCTGTAACTCTGTGAGATGATTTCACAGAACACAAAGAAGTTTCTCAGAAAGCTTCTTTCTCTTTGTTATCGGAGGATATTTCCTTTGGCCCTATAGTCTTCAAAGAGATCCGAAAAATCTGTTCTCAGATTCCACAGAAATAAGGCTAGCAAAGAGATCTACGAAACACAGATGCAACTCTGTGAGATGAATTCACAGAACACTAAGCAGCTTCTCTGAAAGCTTCTTTCCAGATTTCATCTGAGGATAACTCCTTTTTCACCATAGCCCTCTATGGGCTTCCAATTATCACTTTGCCAATTCCACAAGAACTGTCTTAGCGAAAGGCTTCTTGAGGGGAAAGCTGTAACTCTGTGAGATGATTTCGCAGAACACAAAGAAGTTTCTCAGAAAGCTTCTTTCTCTTTGTTATCGGAGGATATTTCCTCTGGCCCTATAGTCTTCAAAGGGATCCGAAATATCTGTTCTCAGATTCCACAGAAATAAGGCTAGCAAAGAGGTCCACGAAATACAGATGTAACTCTGTGAGTTGAAATCACACATCACAGAGCAGTTTCTCAGAAAGCTTCTTTCCAGATTTCATCTGAAGGTATTTCCTTTTTCAACATAGCTCTCTATGGGCTTCAAAATATCACTTTTCCAATTCCACAAGAACTGTCTTAGCGAAAGGTTTCTTCAGGGGAAAGCTGTAACTCTGTGAGATGATTTCACAGAACACAAAGAAGTTTCCAGAAAGCTTCTTTCTGTTTTTTATCGGAGGATATTTCCTTTGGCCCTATAGTCTTCAAAGGGATCCGAAATATCTGTTCTCAGATTCCACAGAAATAAGGCTAGGAAAGACATCTACGAAACGCAGATGCAACTCTGTGAGATGAATTCACAGAACACTAAGCAGTTTCTCAGAAAGCTTCTTTTCAGATTTCATCTGAGGATATTTCCTTTTCACCATAGCCCCCTATGGGCTTCAAAATATCACTTTGCCAATTCCACAAGAACTGTCTTAGCGAAAGGCTTCTTGAGGGGAAAGCTGTAACTCTGTGAGATGATTTCACAGAGCACAAAGAAGTTTCTCAGAAAGCTTCTTTCTCTTTGTTATCGGAGGATATTTCCTTTGGCCCTATAGTATTCAAAGGGATCCGAAATATATTTTATCAGATTCCACAGAAATAAGGCTAGCAAAGAGATCCACGAAATGCAGATGTAACTCTGTGAGTGGAAGTCACTCATCACAGAGCAGTTTCTCAGAAAGCTTCTTTCCAGATTTCATCTGAGGATATTTCCTTTTTCACCATAGCCCTCTAGGGGCTTCCAAATATCACTTTTCCAATTCCACAAGAACTGTCTTAGCGAAAGGCTTCTTGAGGGGAAAGCTGTAATTCTGTGAGATGATTTCACAGAACACAAAGAAGTTTCTCAGAAAGCTTCTTTCTCTTTGTTATCGGAGGATATTTCCTTTGGCCCTATAGTCTTCAAAGGGATCCGAAATATCTGTTCTCAGATTCCACAGAAATAAGGCTAGCAAAGAGATCTACGAAACACAGATGTAACTCTGTGAGATAAATTCACAGAACCCTAAGCAGTTTCTCCGAAAGCTCCTTTCCATATTTCATCTGAGGATATTTCCTTTTTCACCGTAGCCCTCAATGGGCTTCCAAATATCACGTTGCCAATTCCACAAGAACTGTCTTAACGAGAGGCTTCTTTAGGGGAAAGCTGTAACTCTGTGAGATGATTTCACAGAACACAAAGAAGTTTCTCAGAAAGCTTCTTTCTCTTTGTTATCGGAGGATATTTCCTTTGGCCCTATAGTCTTCAAAGGGATCCAAAATATCTGTTCTCAGATTCCACAGAAAGAAGGCTAGCAAAGAGATCCACGAAATACAGATGTAACTCTGTGAGTGGAAGTGACACATCACAGAGCAGTTTCTCAGAAAGCTTCTTTCCAGATTTCATCTGAGGATGTTTCCTTTTTCACCATAGCCCTCTATGGGCTTCCAAATATCACTTTGCCAATTCCACAAGAACTGTCTTAGCGAAAGGCTTCTTGAGGGGAAAGCTGTAACTCTGTGAGATGATTTCACAGAACACAAAGAAGTTTCTCAGAAAGCTTCTTTCTCTTTGTTATCTGAGGATTCTTCCTTTGGCCCTATAGTCTTCATAGGGATCCGAAATATATTTTATCCGATTCCATAGAAATAAGGCTAGAAAAGAGATCCACGAAATACAGATGTAACTCTGTGAGTGGAAGTCACAAATCACAGAGCAGTTTCTCAGAAAGCTTCTTTCCAGATTTCATCTGAGGATATTTCCTTTTTCACCATAGCTCTCTAGGGGCTTCCAAATATCACTTTTCCAATTCCACAAGAACTGTCTTAGCGAAAGGCTTCTTGAGGGGAAAGCTGTAATTCTGTGAGATGATTTCACAGAACACAAAGAAGTTTCTCAGAAAGCTTCTTTCTCTTTGTTATCGGAGGATATTTCCTTTGGCCCTATAGTCTTCAAAGGGATCCGAAATATCTGTTCTCAGATTCCACAGAAATAAGGCTAGCAAAGAGATCTACGAAACACAGATGTAACTCTGTGAGATGAATTCACAGAACACTAAGCAGTTTCTCAGAAAGCTTCTTTCCAGATTTCATCTGAGGATATTTCCTTTTCACCATAGCCCTCTATGGGCTTCCAAATATGACTTTGCCAATTCCACAAGAACTGTCTTAGGGAAAGGCTTCTTGAGGGGAAAGCTGTAACTCTGTGAGATGATTTCACAGAAAACAAGGCAGTTTCTCAGAAAGCTTCTTTCTCTTTGTTATCGGAGGATATTTCCTTTGGCCCTATAGTCTTCAAAGGGATCCGAAATATCTGTTCTCAGATTCCACAGAAATAAGGCTAGCAAAGAGATCCACGAAATACAGATGTACCTCTGTGAGTGGAAGTCACACATCACAGAGCAGTTTCTCAGAAAGCTTCTTTCCAGATTTCATCTGAGGATATTTCCTTTTTCACCATAGCCCTCTAGGGGCTTCCAAATATCACTTTGCCAATTCCACAAGAACTGTCTTAGCGAACGGCTTCTTGAGGGGAAAGCTGTAACTCTGTGACATGATTTCACAGAACACGAAGAAGTTTCTCAGAAAGCTTCTTTCTCTTTTTTATCGGAGGATATTTCCTTTGGCCCTATAGACTTCAAAGGGATCCGAAATATCTGTTCTCAGATCCCACAGAAATGAGGCTAGCAAGGAGATATACGAAACACAGATGCAACTCTGTGAGATGAATTCACAGAATACTAAGCAGTTTCTCCGAAAGCTTCTTTCCATATTTCATCTGAGGATATTTCCTTTTTCACCGTAGCCCTCAATGGGCTTCCAAATATCACGTCGCCAATTCCACAAGAACTGTCTTAGCGAAAGGCTTCTTGAGGGGAAAGCTGTAACTCTGTGAGATGATTTCACAGAACACAAAGAAGTTTCTCAGAAAGCTTCTTTCTCTTTGTTATCGGAGGATATTTCCTTTGGCCCTATAGTCTTCAAAGGGATCCGAAATATCTGTTCTCAGATTCCACAGAAAGAAGGCTAGCAAAGAGATCCACGAAATACAGATGTAACTCTGTGAGTGGAAGTGACACATCACAGAGCAGCTTCTCAGAAAGCTTCTTTCCAGATTTCATCTGAGGATATTTCCTTTTTCACCATAGCCCTCTATGGGCTTCCAAATATCACTTTGCCAATTCCACAAGAACTGTCTTAGCGAAAGGCTTCTTGAGGGGAAAGCTGTAACTCTGTGAGATGATTTCACAGAACACAAAGAAGTTTCTCAGAAAGCTTCTTTCTCTTTGTTATCGGAGGATACTTCCTTTGGCCCTATAGTCTTCAAAGGGATCCGAAATATATTTTATCAGATTCCACAGAAATAAGGCTAGCAAAGAGATCCACGAAATACAGATGTAACTCTGTGAGTGGAAGTCACACATCACAGAGCAGTTTCTCAGAAAGCTTCTTTCCAGATTTCATCTGAGGATATTTCCTTTTTCACCATAGCCCTCTAGGGGCTTCCAAATATCACTTTTCCAATTCCACAAGAACTGTCTTAGCGAAAGGCTTCTTGAGGGGAAAGCTGTAACTCTGTGAGATGATTTCACAGAACACAAAGAAGTTTCTCAGAAAGCTTCTTTCTCATTGTTATCGGAGGATATTTCCTATGGCCCTATAGTCTTCAAAGGGTTCCGAAATATCTGTTCTCAGATTCCACAGAAATAAGGCTAGCAAAGAGATGTACGAAACACAGATGTAACTCTGTGAGATGAATTCACAGAACACTAAGCAGTTTCTCAGAAAGCTTCTTTCCAGATTTCATCTGAGGATGTTTCCTTTTCACCATAGCCCTCTATGGGCTTCCAAATATCACGTTGCCAATTCCACAAGAACTGTCTTAGCGAAAGGCTTCTTGAGGGGAAAGCTGTAACTCTGTGAGATGATTTCACAGAACACAAAGAAGTTTCTCAGAAAGCTTCTTTCTCTTTGTTATCGGAGGATATTTCCTTTGGCCCTATAGTCTTCAAAGCTATCCGAAATATCTGTTCTCAGATTCCACAGAAATAAGGCTAGAAAGAGATCTACGAAACGCAGATGCAACTCTGTGAGATGAATTCACAGAACACTAAGCAGTTTCTCAGAAAGCTTCTTTCCAGATTTCATCTGAGGATATTTCCTTTTTCAGCATAGCCCTCAATGGGCTTCCAAATATCACGTTGCCAATTCCACAAGAACTGTCTTAGCGAAAGGCTTCTTGAGGGGAAAGCTGTAACTCTGTGAGATGATTTCACAGAACACAAAGAAGTTTCTCAGAAAGCTTCTTTCTCTTTGTTATCAGAGGATATTTCCTTTGGCCCTATAGTCTTCAAAGGGATCCGAAATATCTGTTCTCAGATTCCACAGAAAGAAGGCTAGCAAAGAGATCCACGAAATACAGATGTAACTCTGTGAGTGGAAGTCACACCTCACAGAGCAGTTTCTCAGAAAGCTTCTTTCCAGATTTCATCTGAGGATATTTCCTTTTTCACCATAGCCCTCTATGGGCTTCCAAATATCACTTTGCCAATTCCACAAGAACTGTCTTAGCGAAAGGCTTCTTGAGGGGAAAGCTGTAACTCTGTGAGATGATTTCACAGAACACAAAGAAGTTTCTCAGAAAGCTTCTTTCTCTTTGTTATCGGAGGATATTTCCTTTGGCCCTATAGTCTTCAAAGGGATCCGAAATATCTGTTCTCAGATTCCACAGAAATAAGGCTAGCAAAGAGATCTACGAAACACAGATGCAACTCTGTGAGATGAATTCACAGAACACTAAGCAGCTTCTCTGAAAGCTTCTTTCCAGATTTCATCTGAGGATAACTCCTTTTTCACCATAGCCCTCTATGGGCTTCCAATTATCACTTTGCCAATTCCACAAGAACTGTCTTAGCGAAAGGCTTCTTGAGGGGAAAGCTGTAACTCTGTGAGATGATTTCGCAGAACACAAAGAAGTTTCTCAGAAAGCTTCTTTCTCTTTGTTATCGGAGGATATTTCCTCTGGCCCTATAGTCTTCAAAGGGATCCGAAATATCTGTTCTCAGATTCCACAGAAATAAGGCTAGCAAAGAGGTCCACGAAATACAGATGTAACTCTGTGAGTTGAAATCACACATCACAGAGCAGTTTCTCAGAAAGCTTCTTTCCAGATTTCTTCTGAAGGTATTTCCTTTTTCAACATAGCTCTCTATGGGCTTCAAAATATCACTTTTCCAATTCCACAAGAACTGTCTTAGCGAAAGGTTTCTTCAGGGGAAAGCTGTAACTCTGTGAGATGATTTCACAGAACACAAAGAAGTTTCCAGAAAGCTTCTTTCTCTTTGTTATCGGAGGATATTTCCTTTGGCCCTATAGTCTTCAAAGGGATCCGAAATATCTGTTCTCAGATTCCACAGAAAGAACGCTAGCAAAGAGATCCACGAAATACAGATGTAACTCTGTGAGTGGAAGTGACACATCACAGAGCAGTTTCTCAGAAAGCTTCTTTCCCGATTTCATCTGAGGATATTTCCTTTTTCACCATAGCCCTCTAAGGGCTTCCAAATATCAATTTACCAATTCCACAAGAACTGTCTTAGCGAAAGGCTTCTTGAGGGGAAAGCTGTAACTCTGTGAGATGATTTCACAGAACACAAAGAAGTTTCTCAGAAAGCTTCTTTCTCTTTGTTATCGGTGGATATTTCTTTTGGCCCTATAGTCTTCAAAGGGATCCGAAATATCTGTTCTCAGATTCCACAGAAATAAGGCTAGCAAAGAGATCCACGAAACACAGATGCAACTCCGTGAGATGAATTCACAGAACACTAAGCAGTTTCTCAGAAAGCTTCTTTTCAGATTTCATCTGAGGATATTTCCTTTTTCACCATAGCCCTCTAGGGGCTTCCAAATATCACTTTTCCAATTCCACAAGAACTGTCTTAGCGAAAGGCTTCTTGAGGGGAAAGCTGTAACTCTGTGAGATGATTTCACAGAACACAAAGAAGTTTCTCAGAAAGCTTCTTTCTCTTTGTTATCGGAGGATATTTCCTTTGGCCCTATAGTCTTCAAAGAGATCCGAAAAATCTGTTCTCAGATTCCACAGAAATAAGGCTAGCAAAGAGATCTACGAAACACAGATGCAACTCTGTGAGATGAATTCACAGAACACTAAGAAGCTTCTCTGAAAGCTTCTTTCCAGATTTCATCTGAGGATAACTCCTTTTTCACCATAGCCCTCTATGGGCTTCCAATTATCACTTTGCCAATTCCACAAGAACTGTCTTAGCGAAAGGCTTCTTGAGGGGAAAGCTGTAACTCTCTGAGATGATTTCGCAGAACACAAAGAAGTTTCTCAGAAAGCTTCTTTCTCTTTGTTATCGGAGGATATTTCCTCTGGCCCTATAGTCTTCAAAGGGATCCGAAATATCTGTTCTCAGATTCCACAGAAATAAGGCTAGCAAAGAGGTCCACGAAATACAGATGTAACTCTGTGAGTTGAAATCACACATCACAGAGCAGTTTCTCAGAAAGCTTCTTTCCAGATTTCATCTGAAGGTATTTCCTTTTTCAACATAGCTCTCTATGGGCTTCAAAATATCACTTTTCCAATTCCACAAGAACTGTCTTAGCGAAAGGTTTCTTCAGGGGAAAGCTGTAACTCTGTGAGATGATTTCACAGAACACAAAGAAGTTTCTCAGAAAGCTTCTTTCTCTTTGTTATCGGAGGATATTTCCTTTGGCCCTATAGTCTTCAAAGGGATCCGAAATATCTGTTCTCAGATTCCACAGAAATAAGGCTAGGAAAGACATCTACGAAACGCAGATGCAACTCTGTGAGATGAATTCACAGAACACTAAGCAGTTTCTCAGAAAGCTTCTTTTCAGATTTCATCTGAGGATATTTCCTTTTCACCATAGCCCCCTATGGGCTTCCAAATATCACTTTGCCAATTCCACAAGAACTGTCTTAGCGAAAGGCTTCTTGAGGGGAAAGCTGTAACTCTGTGAGATGATTTCACAGAGCACAAAGAAGTTTCTCAGAAAGCTTCTTTCTCTTTGTTATCTGAGGATACTTCCTTTGGCCCTATAGTCTTCAAAGGGATCCGAAATATATTTTATCCGATTCCATAGAAATAAGGCTAGCAAAGAGATCCACGAAATATAGATGTAACTCTGTGAGTGGAAGTCACAAATCACAGAGCAGTTTCTCAGAAAGCTTCTTTCCAGATTTCATCTGAGGATATTTCCTTTCTCACCATAGCCCTCTAGGGGCTTCCAAATATCACTTTTCCAATTCCACAAGAACTGTCTTAGCGAAAGGCTTCTTGAGGGGAAAGCTGTAACTCTGTGAGATGATTTCACAGAACACAAAGAAGTTTCTCAGAAAGCTTCTTTCTCTTTGTTATCGGAGGATATTTCCTTTGGCCCTATAGTCTTCAAAGGGATCCGAAATATCTGTTCTCAGATTCCACAGAAATAAGGCTAGCAAAGAGATCTACGACACACAGATGTAACTCTGTGAGATGAATTCACCGAACACTAAGCAGTTTCTCAGAAAGCTTCTTTCCAGATTTCATCTGAGGATATTTCCTTTTCACCATAGCCCTCTATGGGCTTCCAAATATGACTTTGCCAATTCCACAAGAACTGTCTTAGGGAAAGGCTTCTTGAGGGGAAAGCTGTAACTCTGTGAGATGATTTCACAGAAAACAAGGCAGTTTCTCAGAAAGCTTCTTTCTCTTTGTTATCGGAGGATATTTCCTTTGGCCCTATAGTCTTCAAAGGGATCCGAAATATCTGTTCTCAGATTCCACAGAAATAAGGCTAGCAAAGAGATCCACGAAATACAGATGTACCTCTGTGAGTGGAAGTCACACATCACAGAGCAGTTTCTCAGAAAGCTTCTTTCCAGATTTCATCTGAGGATATTTCCTTTTTCACCATAGCCCTCTAGGGGCTTCCAAATATCACTTTGCCAATTCCACAAGAACTGTCTTAGCGAAAGGCTTCTTGAGGGGAAAGCTGTAACTCTGTGACATGATTTCACAGAACACGAAGAAGTTTCTCAGAAAGCTTCTTTCTCTTTTTTATCGGAGGATATTTCCTTTGGCCCTATAGACTACAAAGGGATCCGAAATATCTGTTCTCAGATCCCACAGAAATGAGGCTAGCAAGGAGATATATGAAACACAGATGCAACTCTGTGAGATGAATTCACAGAATACTAAGCAGTTTCTCCGAAAGCTTCTTTCCATATTTCATCTGAGGATATTTCCTTTTTCACCGTAGCCCTCAATGGGCTTCCAAATATCACGTCGCCAATTCCACAAGAACTGTCTTAGCGAAAGGCTTCCTGAGGGGAAAGCTGTAACTCTGTGAGATGATTTCACAGAACACAAAGAAGTTTCTCAGAAAGCTTCTTTCTCTTTGTTATCGGAGGATATTTCCTTTGGCCCTATAGTCTTCAAAGGGATCCGAAATATCTGTTCTCAGATTCCACAGAAAGAAGGCTAGCAAAGAGATCCACGAGATACAGATGTAACTCTGTGAGTGGAAGTGACACATCACAGAGCAGTTTCTCAGAAAGCTTCTTTCCAGATTTCATCTGAGGATATTTCCTTTTTCACCATAGCCCTCTATGGGCTTCCAAATATCACTTTGCCAATTCCACAAGAACTGTCTTAGCGAAAGGCTTCTTGAGGGGAAAGCTGTAACTCTGTGAGATGATTTCACAGAACACAAAGAAGTTTCTCAGAAAGCTTCTTTCTCTTTGTTATCGGAGGATACTTCCTTTGGCCCTATAGTCTTCAAAGGGATCCGAAATATCTGTTCTCAGATTCCACAGAAAGAAGGCTAGCAAAGAGATCTACGAAACACAGATGCAACTCTGTGAGATGAATTCACAGAACACTAAGCAGTTTCTCAGAAAGCTTCCTTCCAGATTTCATCTGAGGATATTTCCTTTTTCACCGTAGCCCTCAATTGGCTTCCAAATATCACGTTGCCAATTCCACAAGAACTGTCTTAGCGAAAGGCTTCTTCAGGGGAAAGCTGTAACTCTGTGAAATGATTTCACTGAACACAAAGAAGTTTCTCAGAAAGCTTCTTTCTCTTTGTTATCGGAGGATATTTCCTTTGGCCCTATAGTCTTCAAAGGGATCCGAAATATCTGTTCTCAGATTCCACAGAAAGAAGGCTAGCAAAGAGATCCACGAAATACAGATGTAACTCTGTGAGTGGAAGTCACACATCACAGAGCAGTTTCTCAGAAAGGTTCTTTCCACATTTCATCTGAGAATATTTCCTTTTTCACCATAGTCCTCTATGGGATTCCAAATATCACGATGCCAATTCCACAAGAACTGTCTTAGCGAAAGGCTTCTTGAGGGGAAAGCTGTAACTCTGTGAGATGATTTCACAGAACACAAAGAAGTTTCTCAGAAAGCTTCTTTCTCTTTGTTATCGGAGGATATTTCCTGTGGCCCTATAGTCTTCAAAGGGATCCGAAATATCTGTTCTCAGATTCCACAGAAATAAGGCGAGCAAAGAGATGTACGAAACACAGATGTAACTCTGTGAGATGAATTCACAGAACACTAAGCAGTTTCTCAGAAAGCTTCTTTCCAGATTTCATCTGAGGATATTTCCTTTTCACCTAGCCCTCTAGGGGCTTCCAAATATCACTTTGCCAATTCCACAAGAACTGTCTTAGCGAAAGGCTTCTTGAGGGGAAAGCTGTAACTCTGTGAGATGATTTCACAGAACACAAAGAAGTTTCTCAGAAAGCTTCTTTCTCTTTGTTATCGGAGGATATTTCCTTTGGCCCTATAGTCTTCAAAGGGATCCGAAATATCTGTTCTCAGATTCCACAGAAATAAGGCTAGCAAAGAGATCTACGAAACACAGATGTAAGTCTGTGAGATGAATTCACAGAACACTAAGCAGATTCTCAGAAAGCTTCTTTCCAGATTTCATCTGAGGATATTTCCTTTTTCACCATAGCCCTCTACGGGCTTCCAAATATGACTTTGCCAATTCCACAAGAACTGTCTTAGCGAAAGGCTTCTTGAGGGGAAAGCTGTAACTCTGTGAGATGATTTCACAAAAAACAAAGCAGTTTCTCAGAAAGCTTCTTTCTCTTTCTGTTATCGGAGGATGTTTCCTTTGGCCCTATAGTCTTCAAAGGGATCCGAAATATCTGTTCTCAGATTCCACAGAAATAAGGCTAGCAAAGAGATCCACGAAATACAGATGTAACTCTGTGAGTGGAAGTCACATATCACAGAGCAGTTTCTCAGAAAGCTTCTTTCCAGATTTCATCTGAGGATATTTCCTTTTCCACCATAGCGCTCAATGGGCTTCCAAATATCACGTTGCCAATTCCACAAGAACTGTCTTAGCGAAAGGCTTCTTGAGGGGAAAGCTGTAACTCTGTGAGATGATTTCAGAGAACACAAAGAAGTTTCTCAGAAAACTTCTTTCTCTTTGTTATCGTAGGATATTTCCTTTGGCCCTATAGTCTTCAAAGGGATCCGAAATATCTGTTCTCAGATTCCACAGAAATAAGGCTAGCAAAGAGATCTACGAAACGCAGATGTAACTCTGTGAGATGAATTCACAGAACACTAAGCAGTTTCTCAGAAAGCTTCTTTCCAGATTTCATCTGAAGATATTTCCTTTTTCACCATAGCCCTCAATGAGCTTCCAAATATCACGTTGCCAATTCCACAAGAACTGTCTTAGCGAAAGGCTTCTTGAGGGGAAAGCTGTAACTCTGTGAGATGATTTCACAGAACACAAAGAAGTTTCTCAGAAAGCTTCTTTCTCTTTGTTATCGGAGGATATTTCCTTTGGCCCTATAATCTTCAAAGGGATCCGAAATATCTGTTCTCAGATTCCACAGAAAGAAGGCTAGCAAAAAGATCCACGAAATACAGATGTAACTCTGAGAGTGGAAGTGACACATCACAGAGCAGTTTCTCAGAAAGCTTCTTTCCAGATTTCATCTGAGGATATTTCCTTTTTCACCAAAGCCCTCTAGGGGCTTAGAAATATCACGTTGCCTATTCCACTTGAACGGTCTTAGCGAAAGGTTCCTTGAGGGGAAAGCTGTAACTCTCTAAATGATTTCACAGAACACAAAGAAGTTTCTCAGAAAGCTTCTTTCTCTTTGTTCTCGGAGGATATTTCCTTTGGCACTATAGTCTTCAAAGGGATCCGAAATATCTGTTCTCAGATTCCACAGAAAGAAGGCTAGCAAAGAGATCTAGGAAACAAAGATGCAACTCTGTCAGATGAATTCACAGAACACTAAGCAGTTTCTCAGAAAGCTTCTTTCCAGATTTCATCTGAGGATATTTCCTTTTTCACCATAGCCCTCAATTGGCTTCCAAATACCACGTTGCCAATTCCACAAGAACTGTCTTAGCGAAAGGCTTCTTCAGGGGAAAGCTGTAACTCTGTGGAATGATTTCACTGAACACAAAGAAGTTTCTCAGAAAGCTTCTTTCTCTTTGTTATCGGAGGATATTTCCTTTGGCCCTATAGTCTTCAAAGGGATCCGAAATATCTCTTCTCAGATTCCACAGAAAGAAGGCTAGCAAAGAGATCCACGAAATACAGATGTAACTCTGTGAGTGGAAGTCACACATCACAGAGCAGTTTCTCAGAAAGCTTCTTTCCACATTTCATCTGAGGATATTTCCTTTTTCACCATAGTCCTCTATGGGCTTCCAAATATCACGTTGCCAATTCCACAAGAACTGTCTTAGCGAAAGGCTTCTTGAGGGGAAAGCTGTAACTCTGTGAGATGATTTCACAGAACACAAAAAAGTTTCTCAGAAAGCTTCTTTCTCCTTGTTATCGGAGGATATTTCCTTTGGCCCTATAGTCTTCAAAGGGATCCGAATTATCTGTTCTCAGATTCCACAGAAATAAGGCTAGCAAAGAGATCTACGAAACACAGATGTAACTCTGTGAGATGAATTCACAGAACACTAAGCAGTTTCTCAGAAAGCTTCTGTCCAGATTTCATCTGAGGATATTTCCTTTTTCACCATAGCCCTCTATAGGCTTCCAAATATCACTTTGCCAATTCCACAAGAACTGTCTTAGCGAAAGGCTTCTTGAGTGGAAAGCTGTAACTCTGTGAGATGATTTCACAGAACACAAAGAAGTTTCTCAGAAAGCTTCTTTCTATTTGTTATCGGAGGATATTTCCTTTGGCCCTATAGTCTTCAAAGGGATCCGAAATATATTTTATCAGATTCCACGGAAATAAGGCTAGTAAAGAGATCCACGAAATACAGATGTAACTCTGTGAGTGGAAGTCACACATCTAAGAGCAGTTTCTCAGAAAGCATCTTTCCAGATTTCATCTGAGGATATTTCCTTTTTCACCATAGCCCTCTAGGGGCTTCCAAATATCACTTTTCCAATTCCACAAGAACTGTCTTAGCGAAAGGCTTCTTGAGGGGAAAGCTGTAACTCTGTGAGATGATTTCACAGAACACAAAGAAGTTTCTCAGAAAGCTTCTTTCTCTTTGTTGTCGGAGGACATTTCCTTTGGCCCTATAGTCTTCAAAGGGATCCGAAAAATCTGTTCTCAGATTCCACAGAAATAAGGCTAGCAAAGATATCTACGAAACACAGATGCAACTCTGTGAGATGAATTCACAGAACACTAAGCAGCTTCTCTGAAAGCTTCTTTCCAGATTTCATCTGAGGATAACTCCTTTTTCACCATAGCCCTCTATGGGCTTCCAATTATCACTTTGCCAATTCCACAAGAACTGTCTTAGCGAAAGGCTTCTTGAGGGGAAAGCTGTAACTCTGTGAGATGATTTCGCAGAACACAAAGAAGTTTCTCAGACAGCTTCTTTCTCTTTGTTATCGGAGGATATTTCCTCTGGCCCTATAGTCTTCAAAGGGATCCGAAATATCTGTTCTCTGATTCCACAGAAATAAGGCTAGCAAAGAGGTCCACGAAATACAGATGTAACTCTGTGAGTTGAAATCACACATCACAGAGCAGTTTCTCAGAAAGCTTCTTTCCAGATTTCATCTGAAGGTATTTCCTTTTTCAACATAGCTCTCTATGGGCTTCAAAATATCACTTTTCCAATTCCACAAGAACTGTCTTAGCGAAAGGTTTCTTCAGGGGAAAGCTGTAACTCTGTGAGATGATTTCACAGGACACAAAGAAGTTTCTCAGAAGGCTTCTTTCTCTTTGTTATCGGAGGATATTTCCTTTGGCCCTATAGTCTTCAAAGGGATCCGAAATATCTGTTCTCAGATTCCACAGAAATAAGGCTAGGAAAGACATCTACGAAACGCAGATGCAACTCTGTGAGATGAATTCACAGAACACTAAGCAGTTTCTCTGAAAGCTTCTTTTCAGATTTCATCTGAGGATATTTCCTTTTCACCATAGCCCACTATGGGCTTCCAAATATCACTTTGCCAATTCCACAAGAACTGTCTTAGCGAAAGGCTTCTTGAGGGGAAAGCTGTAACTCTGTGAGATGATTTCACAGAACACAAAGAAGTTTCTCAAAAAGCTTCTTTCTCTTTGTTATCGGAGGATATTTCCTTTGGCCCTATAGTCTTCAAAGGGATCCGAAATATATTTTATCAGATTCCACAGAAATAAGGCTAGCAAAGAGATCCACGAAATGCAGATGTAACTCTGTGAGTGGAAGTCACTCATCACAGAGCAGTTTCTCAGAAAGCTTCTTTCCAGATTTCATCTGAGGATATTTCCTTTTTCACCATAGCCCTCTAGGGGCTTCCAAACATCACTTTTCCAATTCCACAAGAACTGTCTTAGCGAAAGGCTTCTTGAGGGGAAAGCTGTAATTCTGTGAGATGATTTCACAGAACACAAAGAAGTTTCTCAGAAAGCTTCTTTCTCTTTGTTATCGGAGGATATTTCCAGTGGCCCTATAGTCTTCAAAGGGATCCGAAATATCTGTTCTCAGATTCCACAGAAATAAGGCTAGCAAAGAGATCTACGAAACACAGATGTAACTCTGTGAGATGAATTCACAGAACACTAAGCAGTTTCTCAGAAAGCTTCTTTCCAGATTTCATCTGAGGATATTTCCTTTTCACCATAGCCCTCTATGGGCTTCCAAATATGACTTTGCCAATTCCACAAGAACTGTCTTAGCGAAAGGCTCCTTGAGGGGAAAGCTGTAACTCAGTGAGATGATTTCACAGAAAACAAGGCAGTTTCTCAGAAAGCTTCTTTCTTCTTGTTATCGGAGGATATTTCCTTTGGCCCTATAGTCTTCAAAGGGATCCGAAATATCTGTTCTCTGATTCCACAGAAATAAGGCTAGCAAAGAGATCCACGAAATACAGATGTAACTCTGTGAGTGGAAGTCACACATCACAGAGCAGTTTCTCAGAAAGCTTCTTTCCAGATTTCATCTGAGGATATTTCCTTTTTCACCATAGCCCTCTAGGTGCTTCCAAATATCACTTTGCCAATTCCACAAGAACTGTCTTAGCGAAAGGCTTCTTGAGGGGAAAGCTGTAACTCTGTGAGATGATTTCACAGAACACGAAGAAGTTTCTCAGAAAGCTTCTTTCTCTTTGTTATCGGAGGTTATTTCCTTTGGCCCTATAGACTTCAAAGGGATCCGAAATATCTGTTCTCAGATCCCACAGAAATAAGGCTAGCAAGGAGATCTACGAAACACAGATGCAACTCTGTGAGATGAATTCACAGAATACTAAGCAGTTTCTCCGAAAGCTCCTTTCCATATTTCTTCTGAGGATATTTCCTTTTTCACCGTAGCCCTCAATGGGCTTCCAAATATCACGTTGCCAATTCCACAAGAACTGTCTTAACGAGAGGCTTCTTGAGGGGAAAGCTGTAACTCTGTGAGATGATTTCACAGAACACAAAGAAGTTTCTCAGAAATCTTCTTTCACTTTGTTATCTGAGGATACTTCCTTTGGCCCTATAGTCTTCAAAGGGATCCGAAATATATTTTATCAGATTCCACAGAAAGAAGGCTAGCAAAGAGATCCACGAAATACAGATGTAACTCTGTGAGTGGAAGTCACAAATCACAGAGCAGTTTCTCAGAAAGCTTCTTTCCAGATTTCATCTGAGGATATTTCCTTTTTCACCATAGCCCTCTAGGGGCTTCCAAATATCACTTTTCCAATTCCACAAGAACTGTCTTAGCGAAAGGCTTCTTGAGGGGAAAGCTGTAACTCTGTGAGATGATTTCACAGAACACAAAGAAGTTTCTCAGAAAGCTTCTTTCTCTTTGTTATCGGAGGATATTTCTTTTGGCCCTATAGTCTTCAAAGGGATCCGAAATATCTGTTCTCAGATTCCACAGAAATAAGGCTAGCAAAGAGATCTACGAAACACAGATGTAACTCTGTGAGATGAATTCACAGAACACTAAGCAGTTTCTCAGAAAGCTTCTTTCCAGATTTCATCTGAGGATATTTCCTTTTCACCATAGCCCTCTATGGGCTTCCAAATATGACTTTGCCAATTCCACAAGAACTGTCTTAGGGAAAGGCTTCTTGAGGGGAAAGCTGTAACTCTGTGAGATGATTTCACAGAAAACAAGGCAGTTTCTCAGAAAGCTTCTTTCTCTTTGTTATCGGAGGATATTTCCTTTGGCCCTATAGTCTTCAAAGGGATCCGAAATATCTGTTCTCAGATTCCACAGAAATAAGGCTAGCAAAGAGATCCACGAAATACAGATGTAACTCTGTGAGTGGAAGTCACACATCACAGAGCAGTTTCTCAGAAAGCTTCTTTCCAGATTTCATCTGAGGATATTTCCTTTTTCACCATAGCCCTCTAGGGGCTTCCAAATATCACTTTGCCAATTCCAAAAGAACTGCCTTAGCGAAAGGCTTCTTGAGGGGAAAGCTGTAACTCTGTGACATGATTTCACAGAACACGAAGAAGTTTCTCAGAAAGCTTCTTTCTCTTTTTTATCGGAGGATATTTCCTTTGGCCCTATAGACTTCAAAGGGATCCGAAATATCTGTTCTCAGATCCCACAGAAATGAGGCTAGCAAGGAGATCTACGAAACACAGATGCAACTCTGTGAGATGAATTCACAGAATACTAAGCAGTTTCTCCGAAAGCTTCTTTCCATATTTCATCTGAGGATATTTCCTTTTTCACCGTAGCCCTCAATGGGCTTCCAAATATCACGTCGCCAATTCCACAAGAACTGTCTTAGCGAAAGGCTTCTTGAGGGGAAAGGTGTAACTCTGTGAGATGATTTCACAGAACACAAAGAAGTTTCTCAGAAAGCTTCTTTCTCTTTGTTATCGGAGGATATTTCCTTTGGCCCTATAGTCTTCAAAGGGATCCGAAATATCTGTTCTCAGATTCCACAGAAAGAAGGCTAGCAAAGAGATCCACGAAATACAGATGTAACTCTGTGAGTGGAAGTGACACATCACAGAGCAGTTTCTCAGAAAGCTTCTTTCCAGATTTCATCTGAGGATATTTCCTTTTTCACCATAGCCCTCTATGGGCTTCCAAATATCACTTTGCCAATTCCACAAGAAGTGTCTTAGCGAAAGGCTTCTTGAGGGGAAAGCTGTAACTCTGTGAGATGATTTCACAGAACACAAAGAAGTTTCTCAGAAAGCTTCTTTCTCTTTGTTATCGGAGAATACTTCCTTTGGCCCTATAGTCTTCAAAGGGATCCGAAATATATTTTATCAGATTCCACAGAAATAAGGCTAGCAAAGAGATCCACGAAATACAGATGTAACTCTGTGAGTGGAAGTCACACATCACAGAGCAGTTTCTCAGAAAGCTTCTTTCCAGATTTCATCTGAGGATATTTCCTTTTTCACCATAGCCCTCTAGGGGCTTCCAAATATCACTTTTCCAATTCCACAAGAACTGTCTTAGCGAAAGGCTTCTTGAGGGGAAAGCTGTAACTCTGTGAGATGATTTCACAGAACACAAAGAAGTTTCTCAGAAAGCTTCTTTCTCTTTGTTATCGGAGGATATTTCCTTTGGCCCTATAGTCTTCAAAGGGATCCGAAATATCTGTTCTCAGATTCCACAGAAATAAGGCTAGCAAAGAGATCTACGAAACACAGATGTAACTCTGTGAGATGAATTCACAGAATACTAAGCAGTTTCTCAGAAAGATTCTTTCCAGATTTCATCTGAGGATATTTCCTTTTCAACATAGCCCTCTATGGGCTTCCAATTATCACTTTGCCAATTCCACAAGAACTGTCTTAGCGAAAGGCTTCATGAGGGGAAAGCTGTAACTCTGTGAGATGATTTCACAGACACAAAGAAGTTTCTCAGAAAGCTTCTTTCTCTTTGTTATCGGAGGATATTTCTTCTGGCCCAATAGTCTTCAAAGGGATCCGAAATATCTGTTCTCAGATTCCACAGAAATAAGGCTAGCAAAGAGGTCCACGAAATACAGATGTAACTCTGTGAGTGGAAGTCACACATCACAGAGCAGTTTCTCAGAAAGCTTCTTTCCAGATTTCATCTGAGGATATTTCGTTTTCCACCATAGCCCTCTAGGGGCTTCCAAATATCACTTTTCCAATTCCACAAGAACTGTCTTAGCGAAAGGCTTCTTGAGGGGAAAGCTGTAACTCTGTGAGATGATTTCACAGAACACAAAGAAGTTTCTCAGAAAGCTTCTTTCTCTTTGTTATCGGAGGATATTTCCTTTGGCCCTATACTCTTCAAAGCTATCCGAAATATCTGTTCTCAGATTCCACAGAAATAAGGCTACAAAGAGATCTACGAAACACAGATGCAACTCTGTGAGATGAATTCACAGAACACTAAGCAGTTTCTCAGAAAGCTTCTATCCAGATTTCATCTGAGGATAACTCCTTTTTCACCATAGCCCTCTATGGGCTTCCAATTATCACTTTGCCAATTCCACAAGAACTGTCTTAGCGAAAGGCTTCTTGAGGGGAAAGCTGTAACTCTGTGAGATGATTTCGCAGAACACAAAGAAGTTTCTCAGAAAGCTTCTTTCTCTTTGTTATCGGAGGATATTTCCTCTGGCCCTATAGTCTTCAAAGGGATCCGAAATATCTGTTCTCAGATTCCACAGAAATAAGGCTAGCAAAGAGGTCCACGAAATACAGATGTAACTCTGTGAGTTGAAATCACACATCACAGAGTAGTTTCTCAGAAAGCTTCTTGCCAGATTTCATCTGAAGGTATTTCCTTTTTCAACATAGCTCTCTATGGGCTTCAAAATATCACTTTTCCAATTCCACAAGAACTGTCTTAGCGAAAGGTTTCTTCAAGGGAAACCTGTAACTCTGTGAGATGATTTCACAGAACACAAAGAAGTTTCTCAGAAGGCTTCTTTCTCTTTGTTATCGGAGGATATTTCCTTTGGCCCTATAGTCTTCAAAGGGATCCGAAATATCTGTTCTCAGATTCCACAGAAATAAGGCTAGGAAAGACATCTACGAAACGTAGATGCAACTCTGTGAGTTGAATTCACAGAACACTAAGCAGTTTCTCAGAAAGCTTCTTTTCAGATTTCATCTGAGGATATTTCCTTTTCACCATAGCCCGCTATGGGCTTCCAAATATCACTTTGCCAATTTCACAAGAACTGTCTTAGCGAAAGGCTTCTTGAGGGGAAAGCTGTAACTCTGTGAGATGATTTCACAGAGCACAAAGAAGTTTCTCAGAAAGCTTCTTTCTCTTTGTTATCGGAGGATATTTCCTTTGGCCCTATAGTCTTCAAAGGGATCCGAAATATATTTTATCAGATTCCACAGAAATAAGGCTAGCAAAGAGATCCACGAAATGCAGATGTAACTCTGTGAGTGGAAGTCACTCATCACAGAGCAGTTTCTCAGAAAGCTTCTTTCCAGATTTCATCTGAGGATATTTCCTTTTTCACCATAGCCCTCTAGGGGCTTCCAAACATCACTTTTCCAATTCCACAAGAACTGTCTTAGCGAAAGGCTTCTTGAGGGGAAAGCTGTAATTCTGTGAGATGATTTCACAGAACACAAAGAAGTTTCTCAGAAAGCTTCTTTCTCTTTGTTATCGGAGGATATTTCCAGTGGCCCTATAGTCTTCAAAGGGATCCGAAATATCTGTTCTCAGATTCCACAGAAATAAGGCTAGCAAAGAGATCTACGAAACACAGATGTAACTCTGTGAGATGAATTCACAGAACACTAAGCAGTTTCTCAGAAAGCTTCTTTCCAGATTTCATCTGAGGATATTTCCTTTTCACCATAGCCCTCTATGGGCTTCCAAATATGACTTTGCCAATTCCACAAGAACTGTCTTAGCGAAAGGCTTCTTGAGGGGAAAGCTGTAACTCAGTGAGATGATTTCACAGAAAACAAGGCAGTTTCTCAGAAAGCTTCTTTCTTCTTGTTATCGGAGGATATTTCCTTTGGCCCTATAGTCTTCAAAGGGATCCGAAATATCTGTTCTCTGATTCCACAGAAATAAGGCTAGCAAAGAGATCCACGAAATACAGATGTAACTCTGTGAGTGGAAGTCACACATCACAGAGCAGTTTCTCAGAAAGCTTCTTTCCAGATTTCATCTGAGGATATTTCCTTTTTCACCATAGCCCTCTAGGTGCTTCCAAATATCACTTTGCCAATTCCACAAGAACTGTCTTAGCGAAAGGCTTCTTGAGGGGAAAGCTGTAACTCTGTGAGATGATTTCACAGAACACGAAGAAGTTTCTCAGAAAGCTTCTTTCTCTTTGTTATCGGAGGTTATTTCCTTTGGCCCTATAGACTTCAAAGGGATCCGAAATATCTGTTCTCAGATCCCACAGAAATAAGGCTAGCAAGGAGATCTACGAAACACAGATGCAACTCTGTGAGATGAATTCACAGAATACTAAGCAGTTTCTCTGAAAGCTCCTTTCCATATTTCATCTGAGGATATTTCCTTTTTCACCGTAGCCCTCAATGGGCTTCCAAATATCACGTTGCCAATTCCACAAGAACTGTCTTAACGAGAGGCTTCTTTAGGGGAAAGCTGTAACTCTGTGAGATGATTTCACAGAACACAAAGAAGTTTCTCAGAAATCTTCTTTCTCTTTGTTATCTGAGGATACTTCCTTTGGCCCTATAGTCTTCAAAGGGATCCGAAATATATTTTATCAGATTCCACAGAAAGAAGGCTAGCAAAGAGATCCACGAAATACAGATGTAACTCTGTGAGTGGAAGTCACAAATCACAGAGCAGTTTCTCAGAAAGCTTCTTTCCAGATTTCATCTGAGGATATTTCCTTTTTCACCATAGCCCTCTAGGGGCTTCCAAATATCACTTTTCCAATTCCACAAGAACTGTCTTAGCGAACGGCTTCTTGAGGGGAAAGCTGTAACTCTGTGAGATGATTTCACAGAACACAAAGAAGTTTCTCAGAAAGCTTCTTTCTCTTTGTTATCGGAGGATATTTCCTTTGGCCCTATAGTCTTCAAAGGGATCCGAAATATCTGTTCTCAGATTCCACAGAAATAAGGCTAGCAAAGAGATCTACGAAACACAGATGTAACTCTGTGAGATGAATTCACAGAACACTAAGCAGTTTCTCAGAAAGCTTCTTTCCAGATTTCATCTGAGGATATTTCCTTTTCACCATAGCCCTCTATGGGCTTCCAAATATGACTTTGCCAATTCCACAAGAACTGTCTTAGGGAAAGGCTTCTTGAGGGGAAAGCTGTAACTCTGTGAGATGATTTCACAGAAAACAAGGCAGTTTCTCAGAAAGCTTCTTTCTCTTTGTTATCGGAGGATATTTCCTTTGGCCCTATAGTCTTCAAAGGGATCCGAAATATCTGTTCTCAGATTCCACAGAAATAAGGCTAGCAAAGAGATCCACGAAATACAGATGTAACTCTGTGAGTGGAAGTCACACATCACAGAGCAGTTTCTCAGAAAGCTTCTTTCCAGATTTCATCTGAGGATATTTCCTTTTTCACCATAGCCCTCTAGGGGCTTCCAAATATCACTTTGCCAATTCCAAAAGAACTGTCTTAGCGAAATTTTTCTTGAGGGGAAAGCTGTAACTCTGTGACATGATTTCACAGAACACGAAGAAGTTTCTCAGAAAGCTTCTTTCTCTTTTTTATCGGAGGATATTTCCTTTGGCCCTATAGACTTCAAAGGGATCCGAACTATCTGTTCTCAGATCCCACAGAAATGAGGCTAGCAAGGAGATCTACGAAACACAGATGCAACTCTGTGAGATGAATTCACAGAATACTAAGCAGTTTCTCCGAAAGCTTCTTTCCAGATTTCATCTGAGGATATTTCCTTTTTCACCGTAGCCCTCAATGGGCTTCCAAATATCACGTCGCCAATTCCACAAGAACTGTCTTAGCGAAAGGCTTCTTGAGGGGAAAGGTGTAACTCTGTGAGATGATTTCACAGAACACAAAGAAGTTTCTCAGAAAGCTTCTTTCTCTTTGTTATCGGAGGATATTTCCTTTGGCCCTATAGTCTTCAAAGGGATCCGAAATATCTGTTCTCAGATTCCACGAAAGAAGGCTGCAAAGAGATCCACGAAACACAGATGTAACTCTGTGAGTGGAAGTCACACCTCACAGAGCAGTTTCTCAGAAAGCTTCTTTCCAGATTTCATCTGAGGATATTTCCTTTTTCACCATAGCCCTCTATGGGCTTCCAAATATCACTTAGCCAATTCCACAAGAACTGTCTTAGCGAAAGGCTTCTTGAGGGGAAAGCTGTAACTCTGTGAGATGATTTCACAGAACACAAAGAAGTTTCTCAGAAAGCTTCTTTCTCTTTGTTATCGGAGGATATTTCCTTTGGCCCTATAGTCTTCAAAGGGATCCGAAATATCTGTTCTAAGATTCCACAGAAATAAGGCTAGCAAAGAGATCTACGAAACACAGATGTAACTCTGTGAGATGAATTCACAGAACACTAAGCAGTTTCTCAGAAAGATTCTTTCCAGATTACATCTGAGGATATTTCCTTTTCACCATAGCCCTCTACGGGCTTCCAAATATGACTTTGCCAATTCCACAAGAACTGTCTTAGCGAAAGGCTTCTTGAGGGGAAAGCTGTAACTCTGTGAGATGATTTCACAGAAAACAAAGCAGTTTCTCAGAAAGCTTCTTTCTCTTTTTTATCGGAGGATATTTCCTTTGGCCCTATAGTCTTCAAAGGGATCCGGAATATCTGTTCTCAGATTCCACAGAAAGAAGGCTAGCAAAGAGATCTACGAAACACAGATGCAACTCTGTCAGATGAATTCACAGAATACTAAGCAGTTTCTCAGAAAGCTTCTTTCCAGATTTCATCTGAGGATATTTCCTTTTTCATCATAGCCCTCAATAGGCTTCCAAATATCACGTTGCCAATTCCACAAGAACTTTCTTAGCGAAAGGCTTCTTGAGGGGAAAGCTGTAACTCTGTGAGCTGATTTCACAGAACACAAAGAAGTTTCTCAGAAAGCTTCTTTCTCTTTGTTATCGGAGGATATTTCCTTTGGCCCTATAGTCTTCAAAGGGATCCGAAATATCTGTTCTCAGATTCCACAGAAATAAGGCTAGCAAAGAGATCCACGAAATACAGATGTAACTCTGTGAGTGGAAGTCACACATCACAGAGCAGTTTCTCAGAAAGCTTCTTTCCAGATTTCATCTGAGGATATTTCCTTTTTCACCATAGCCCTCTAGGGGCTTCCAAATATCACTTTGCCAATTCCAAAAGAACTGTCTTAGCGAAAGGCTTCTTGAGGGGAAAGCTGTAACTCTGTGACATGATTTCACAGAACACGAAGAAGTTTCTCAGAAAGCTTCTTTCTCTTTTTTATCGGAGGATATTTCCTTTGGCCCTATAGACTTCAAAGGGATCCGAAATATCTGTTCTCAGATCCCACAGAAATGAGGCTAGCAAGGAGATCTACGAAACACAGATGCAACTCTGTGAGATGAATTCACAGAATACTAAGCAGTTTCTCCGAAAGCTTCTTTCCATATTTCATCTGAGGATATTTCCTTTTTCACCGTAGCCCTCAATGGGCTTCCAAATATCACGTCGCCAATTCCACAAGAACTGTCTTAGCGAAAGGCTTCTTGAGGGGAAAGGTGTAACTCTGTGAGATGATTTCACAGAACACAAAGAAGTTTCTCAGAAAGCTTCTTTCTCTTTGTTATCGGAGGATATTTCCTTTGGCCCTATAGTCTTCAAAGGGATCCGAAATATCTGTTCTCAGATTCCACAGAAAGAAGGCTAGCAAAGAGATCCACGAAATACAGATGTAACTCTGTGAGTGGAAGTGACACATCACAGAGCAGTTTCTCAGAGAGCTTCTTTCCAGATTTCATCTGAGGATATTTCCTTTTTCACCATAGCCCTCTATGGGCTTCCAAATATCACTTTGCCAATTCCACAAGAACTGTCTTAGCGAAAGGCTTCTTGAGGGGAAAGCTGTAACTCTGTGAGATGATTTCACAGAACACAAAGAAGTTTCTCAGAAAGCTTCTTTCTCTTTGTTATCGGAGAATACTTCCTTTGGCCCTATAGTCTTCAAAGGGATCCGAAATATATTTTATCAGATTCCACAGAAATAAGGCTAGCAAAGAGATCCAGGAAATACAGATGTAACTCTGTGAGTGGAAGTCACACATCACAGAGCAGTTTCTCAGAAAGCTTCTTTCCACATTTCATCTGAGGATATTTCCTTTTTCACCATAGCCCTCTAGGGGCTTCCAAATATCACTTTTCCAATTCCACAAGAACTGTCTTAGCGAAAGGCTTCTTGAGGGGAAAGCTGTAACTCTGTGAGATGATTTCACAGAACACAAAGAAGTTTCTCAGAAAGCTTCTTTCTCATTGTTATCGGAGGATATTTCCTGTGGCCCTATAGTCTTCAAAGGGTTCCGAAATATCTGTTCTCAGATTCCACAGAAATAAGGCTAGCAAAGAGATGTACGAAACACAGATGTAACTCTGTGAGATGAATTCACAGAACACTAAGCAGTTTCTCAGAAAGCTTCTTTCCAGATTTCATCTGAGGATGTTTCCTTTTCACCATAGCCCTCTATGGGCTTCCAAATATCACGTTGCCAATTCCACAAGAACTGTCTTAGCGAAAGGCTTCTTGAGGGGAAAGCTGTAACTCTGTGAGATGATTTCACAGAACACAAAGAAGTTTCTCAGAAAGCTTCTTTCTCTTTGTTATCGGAGGATATTTCCTTTGGCCCTATAGTCTTCAAAGCTATCCGAAATATCTGTTCTCAGATTCCACAGAAATAAGGCTAGAAAGAGATCTACGAAACGCAGATGCAACTCTGTGAGATGAATTCACAGAACACTAAGCAGTTTCTCAGAAAGCTTCTTTCCAGATTTCATCTGAGGATATTTCCTTTTTCACCATAGCCCTCAATGGGCTTCCAAATATCACGTTGCCAATTCCACAAGAACTGTCTTAGCGAAAGGCTTCTTGAGGGGAAAGCTGTAACTCTGTGAGATGATTTCACAGAACACAAAGAAGTTTCTCAGAAAGCTTCTTTCTCTTTGTTATCGGAGGATATTTCCTTTGGCCCTATAGTCTTCATAGGGATCCGAAATATCTGTTCTCAGATTCCACAGAAATAAGGCTAGCAAAGAGGTCCTCGAAATACAGATGTAACTCTGTGAGTGGAAGTGACACATCACAGAGCAGTTTCTCAGAAAGCTTCTTTCCAGATTTCATCTGAGGATATTTCGTTTTCCACCAAAGCCCTCTAGGGGCTTCCAAATATCACGTTGCCAATTCCACAAGAACTGTCTTAGCGAAAGGCTTCTTGAGGGGAAAGCTGTAACTCTGTGAGATGATTTCACAGAACACAAAGAAGTTTCTCAGAAAGCTTCTTTCTCTTTGTTATCGGAGGATATTTCCTTTGGCCCTATAGTCTTCATAGGGATCCGAAATATCTGTTCTCAGATTCCACAGAAAGAAGGCTAGCAAAGAGATCCACGAAATACAGATGTAACTCTGTGAGTGGAAGTCACACCTCACAGAGCAGTTTCTCAGAAAGCTTCTTTCCAGATTTCATCTGAGGATATTTCCTTTTTCACCATAGCCCTCTATGGGCTTCCAAATATCACTTTGCCAATTCCACAAGAACTGTCTTAGCGAAAGGCTTCTTGAGGGGAAAGCTGTAACTCTGTGAGATGAATTCACAGAACACAAAGAAGTTTCTCAGAAAGCTTCTTTCTCTTTGTTATCGGAGGATATTTCCTTTGGCCCTATAGTCTTCAAAGGGATCCGAAATATCTGTTCTCAGATTCCACAGAAATAAGGCTAGCAAAGAGATCTACGAAACACAGATGTAACTCTGTGAGATGAATTCACAGAACACTAAGCAGTTTCTCAGAAAGATTCTTTCCAGATTTCATCTGAGGATATTTCCTTTTCAACATAGCCCTCTATGGGCTTCCAATTATCACTTTGCCAATTCCACAAGAACTGTCTTAGCGAAAGGCTTCATGAGGGGAAAGCTGTAACTCTGTGAGATGATTTCACAGACACAAAGAAGTTTCTCAGAAAGCTTCTTTCTCTTTGTTATCGGAGGACATTTCTTCTGGCCCTATAGTCTTCAAAGGGATCCGAAATATCTGTTCTCAGATTCCACAGAAATAAGGCTAGCAAAGAGGTCCTCGAAATACAGATGTAACTCTGTGAGTGGAAGTGACACATCACAGAGCAGTTTCTCAGAAAGCTTCTTTCCAGATTTCATCTGAGGATATTTCGTTTTCCACCAAAGCCCTCTAGGGGCTTCCAAATATCACTTTTCCAATTCCACAAGAACTGTCTTAGCGAAAGGCTTCTTGAGGGGAAAGCTGTAACTCTGTGAGATGATTTCACAGAACACAAAGAAGTTTCTCAGAAAGCTTCTTTCTCTTTGTTATCGGAGGATATTTCCTTTGGCCCTATACTCTTCAAAGCTATCCGAAATATCTGTTCTCAGATTCCACAGAAATAAGGCTACAAAGAGATCTACGAAACGCAGATGCAACTCTGTGAGATGAATTCACAGAACACTAAGCAGTTTCTCAGAAAGCTTCTTTCCAGATTTCATCTGAGGATATTTCCTTTTTCACCATAGCCCTCAATGGGCTTCCAAATATCACGTTGCCAATTCCACAAGAACTGTCTTAGCGAAAGGCTTCTTGACGGGAAAGCTGTAACTCTGTGAGATGATTTCACAGAACACAAAGAAGTTTCTCAGAAAGCTTCTTTCTCTTTGTTATCGGAGGATATTTCCTTTGGCCCTATAGTCTTCAAAGGGATCCGAAATATCTGTTCTCAGATTCCACGAAAGAAGGCTGCAAAGAGATCCACGAAACACAGATGTAACTCTGTGAGTGGAAGTCACACCTCACAGAGCAGTTTCTCAGAAAGCTTCTTTCCAGATTTCATCTGAGGATATTTCCTTTTTCACCATAGCCCTCTATGGGCTTCCAAATATCACTTTGCCAATTCCACAAGAACTGTCTTAGCGAAAGGCTTCTTGAGGGGAAAGCTGTAACTCTGTGAGATGATTTCACAGAACACAAAGAAGTTTCTCAGAAAGCTTCTTTCTCTTTGTTATCGAAGGATATTTCCTTTGGCCCTATAGTCTTCAAAGGGATCCGAAATATCTGTTCTCAGATTCCACAGAAATAAGGCTAGCAAAGAGATCTACGAAACACAGATGTACCTCTGTGAGATGAATTCACAGAACACTAAGCAGTTTCTCAGAAAGATTCTTTCCAGATTTCATCTGAGGATATTTCCTTTTCACCATAGCCCTCTACGGGCTTCCAAATATGACTTTGCCAATTCCACAAGAACTGTCTTAGCGAAAGGCTTCTTGAGGGGAATGCTGTAACTCTGTGAGATGATTTCACAGAAAACAAAGCAGTTTCTCAGAAAGCTTCTTTCTCTTTTTTATCGGAGGATATTTCCTTTGGCCCTATAGTCTTCAAAGGGATCCGGAATATCTGTTCTCAGATTCCACAGAAAGAAGGCTAGCAAAGAGATCCACGAAATACAGATGTAACTCTGTGAGTGGAAGTCACACATCACAGAGCATTTTCTCAGAAAGCTTCTTTCCAGATTTCATCTGAGGATATTTCCTTTTTCACCAAAGCCCTCTAGGGGCTTCCAAATATCACTTTGCCAATTCCACAAGAACTGCCTTAGCGAAAGGCTTCTTGAGGGGAAAGCTGTAACTCTGTGAGATGATTTCACAGAACACAAAGAAGTTTCTCAGAAAGCTTCTTTCTCTTTGTTATCGGAGGATATTTCCTTTGGCCCTATAGTCTTCAACGGGATCCGAAATATCTGTTCTCAGATTCCAGAGAAATGAGGCTAGCAAGGAGATCTACGAAACACAGATGCAACTCTGTCAGATGAATTCACAGAATACTAAGCAGTTTCTCAGAAAGCTTCTTTCCAGATTTCATCTGAGGATATTTCCTTTTTCATCATAGCCCTCAATAGGCTTCCAAATATCACGTTGCCAATTCCACAAGAACTTTCTTAGCGAAAGGCTTCTTGAGGGGAAAGCTGTAACTCTGTGAGATGATTTCACAGAACACAAAGAAGTTTCTCAGAAAGCTTCTTTCTCTTTGTTATCGGAGGATATTTCCTTTGGCCCTATAGTCTTCAAAGGGATCCGAAATATCTGTTCTCAGATTCCACGAAAGAAGGCTGCAAAGAGATCCACGAAACACAGATGTAACTCTGTGAGTGGAAGTCACACCTCACAGAGCAGTTTCTCAGAAAGCTTCTTTCCAGATTTCATCTGAGGATATTTCCTTTTTCACCATAGCCCTCTATGGGCTTCCAAATATCACTTAGCCAATTCCACAAGAACTGTCTTAGCGAAAGGCTTCTTGAGGGGAAAGCTGTAACTCTGTGAGATGATTTCACAGAACACAAAGAAGTTTCTCAGAAAGCTTCTTTCTCTTTGTTATCGGAGGATATTTCCTTTGGCCCTATAGTCTTCAAAGGGATCCGAAATATCTGTTCTAAGATTCCACAGAAATAAGGCTAGCAAAGAGATCTACGAAACACAGATGTAACTCTGTGAGATGAATTCACAGAACACTAAGCAGTTTCTCAGAAAGATTCTTTCCAGATTACATCTGAGGATATTTCCTTTTCACCATAGCCCTCTACGGGCTTCCAAATATGACTTTGCCAATTCCACAAGAACTGTCTTAGCGAAAGGCTTCTTGAGGGGAAAGCTGTAACTCTGTGAGATGATTTCACAGAAAACAAAGCAGTTTCTCAGAAAGCTTCTTTCTCTTTTTTATCGGAGGATATTTCCTTTGGCCCTATAGTCTTCAAAGGGATCCGGAATATCTGTTCTCAGATTCCACAGAAAGAAGGCTAGCAAAGAGATCTACGAAACACAGATGCAACTCTGTCAGATGAATTCACAGAATACTAAGCAGTTTCTCAGAAAGCTTCTTTCCAGATTTCATCTGAGGATATTTCCTTTTTCATCATAGCCCTCAATAGGCTTCCAAATATCACGTTGCCAATTCCACAAGAACTTTCTTATCGAAAGGCTTCTTGAGGGGAAAGCTGTAACTCTGTGAGCTGATTTCACAGAACACAAAGAAGTTTCTCAGAAAGCTTCTTTCTCTTTGTTATCGGAGGATATTTCCTTTGGCCCTATAGTCTTCAAAGGGATCCGAAATATCTGTTCTCAGATTCCACAGAAAGAAGGCTAGCAAAGAGATCCACGAAATACAGATGTAACTCTGTGAGTGGAAGTGACACATCACAGAGCAGTTTCTCAGAAAGCTTCTTTCCAGATTTCATCTGAGGATATTTCCTTTTTCACCATAGCCCTCTATGGGCTTCCAAATATCACTTTGCCAATTCCACAAGAACTGTCTTAGCGAAAGGCTTCTTGAGGGGAAAGCTGTAACTCTGTGTGATGATTTCACAGAACACAAAGAAGTTTCTCAGAAAGCTTCTTTCTCTTTGTTATCGGAGGATAGTTCCATTGGCCCTATAGTCTTCAAAGGGATCCGAAATATCTGTTCTCAGATTCCACAGAAATAAGGCTAGCAAAGAGATCTACGAAACACAGACGCAACTCTGTGAGATGAATTCACAGAACACTAAGCAGTTTCTCAGAAAGCTTCTTTCCAGATTTCATCTGAGGATATTTCCTTTTTCACCGTAGCCCTCAATGGGCTTCCAAATATCACGTTGCCATTTCCACAAGAACTGTCTTAGCGAAAGGCTTCTTCAGGGGAAAGCTGTAACTCTGTGAAATGATTTCACTGAACACAAAGAAGTTTCACAGAAACCTTCTTTCTCTTTGTTATCGGAGGATATTTCCTTTGGCCCTATAGTCTTCAAAGGGATCCGAAATATCTGTTCTCAGATTCCACAGAAATAAGGCTAGCAAAGAGATCTACGAAACACAGATGTAACTCTGTGAGATGAATTCACAGAACACTAAGCAGTTTCTCAGAAAGATTCTTCCCAGATTTCATCTGAGGATATTTCCTTTTCACCATAGCCCTCTACGGGCTTCCAAATATGACTTTGCCAATTCCACAAGAACTGTCTTAGCGAAAGGCTTCTTGAGGGGAAAGCTGTAACTCTGTGAGATGATTTCACAGAAAACAAAGCAGTTTCTCAGAAAGCTTCTTTCTCTTTTTTATCGGAGGATATTTCCTTTGGCCCTATAGTCTTCAAAGGGATCCGGAATATCTGTTCTCAGAATCCACAGAAAGAAGGCTAGCAAAGAGATCCACGAAATACAGATGTAACTCTGTGAGTGGAAGTCACACATCACAGAGCATTTTCTCAGAAAGCTTCTTTCCAGATTTCATCTGAGGATATTTCCTTTTTCACCAAAGCCCTCTAGGGGCTTCCAAATATCACTTTGCCAATTCCACAAGAACTGCCTTAGCGAAAGGCTTCTTGAGGGGAAAGCTGTAACTCTGTGAGATGATTTCACAGAACACAAAGAAGTTTCTCAGAAAGCTTCTTTCTCTTTGTTATCGGAGGATATTTCCTTTGGCCCTATAGTCTTCAAAGGGATCCGAAATATCTGTTCTCAGATTCCAGAGAAATCAGGCTAGCAAGGAGATCTACGAAACACAGATGCAACTCTGTCAGATGAATTCACAGAATACTAAGCAGTTTCTCAGAAAGCTTCTTTCCAGATTTCATCTGAGGATATTTCCTTTTTCATCATAGCCCTCAATAAGCTTCCAAATATCACGTTGCCAATTCCACAAGAACTTTCTTAGCGAAAGGCTTCTTGAGGGGAAAGCTGTAACTCTGTGAGCTGATTTCACAGAACACAAAGAAGTTTCTCAGAAAGCTTCTTTCTCTTTGTTATCGGAGGATATTTCCTTTGGCCCTATAGTCTTCAAAGGGATCCGAAATATCTGTTCTCAGATTCCACAGAAAGAAGGCTAGCAAAGAGATCCACGAAATACAGATGTAACTCAGTGAGTGGAAGTGACACATCACAGAGCAGTTTCTCAGAAAGCTTCTTTCCAGATTTCATCTGAGGATATTTCCTTTTTCACCGTAGCCCTCTATGGGCTTCCAAATATCACTTTGCCAATTCCACAAGAACTGTATTAGCGAAAGGCTTCTTGAGGGGAAAGCTGTAACTCTGTGTGATGATTTCACAGAACACAAAGAAGTTTCTCAGAAAGCTTCTTTCTCTTTGTTATCGGAGGATATTTCCATTGGCCCTATAGTCTTCAAAGGGATCCGAAATATCTGTTCTCAGATTCCACAGAAATAAGGCTAGCAAAGAGATCTACGAAACACAGATGCAACTCTGTGAGATGAATTCACAGAACACTAAGCAGTTTCTCAGAAAGCTTCTTTCCAGATTTCATCTGAGGATATTTCCTTTTCACCATAGCCCTCTATGGGCTTCCAAATATGACTTTGCCAATTCCACAAGAACTGTCTTAGGGAAAGGCTTCTTGAGGGGAAAGCTGTAACTCTGTGAGATGATTTCACAGAAAACAAGGCAGTTTCTCAGAAAGCTTCTTTCTCTTTGTTATCGGAGGATATATCCTTTGGCCCTATAGTCTTCAAAGGGATCCGAAATATCTGTTCTCAGATTCCACAGAAATAAGGCTAGCAAAGAGATCCACGAAATACAGATGTAACTCTGTGAGTGGAAGTCACACATCACAGAGCAGTTTCTCAGAAAGCTTCTTTCCAGATTTCATCTGAGGATATTTCCTTTTTCACCATAGCCCTCTAGGGGCTTCCAAATATCACTTTGCCAATTCCAAAAGAACTGTCTTAGCGAAAGGCTTCTTGAGGGGAAAGCTGTAACTCTGTGACATGATTTCACAGAACACGAAGAAGTTTCTCAGAAAGCTTCTTTCTCTTTTTTATCGGAGGATATTTCCTTTGGCCCTATAGACTTCAAAGGGATCCGAAATATCTGTTCTCAGATCCCACAGAAATGAGGCTAGCAAGGAGATCTACGAAACACAGATGCAACTCTGTGAGATGAATTCACAGAATACTAAGCAGTTTCTCCGAAAGCTTCTTTCCATATTTCATCTGAGGATATTTCCTTTTTCACCGTAGCCCTCAATGGGCTTCCAAATATCACGTCGCCAATTCCACAAGAACTGTCTTAGCGAAAGTCTTCTTGAGGGGAAAGGTGTAACTCTGTGAGATGATTTCACAGAACACAAAGAAGTTTCTCAGAAAGCTTCTTTCTCTTTGTTATCGGAGGATATTTCCTTTGGCCCTATAGTCTTCAAAGGGATCCGAAATATCTGTTCTCAGATTCCACAGAAAGAAGGCTAGCAAAGAGATCCACGAAATACAGATGTAACTCTGTGAGTGGAAGTGACACATCACAGAGCAGTTTCTCAGAAAGCTTCTTTCCAGATTTCATCTGAGGATATTTCCTTTTTCACCATAGCCCTCTATGGGCTTCCAAATATCACTTTGCCAATTCCACAAGAACTGTCTTAGCGAAAGGCTTCTTGAGGGGAAAGCTGTAACTCTGTGAGATGATTTCACAGAACACAAAGAAGTTTCTCAGAAAGCTTCTTTCTCTTTGTTATCGGAGAATACTTCCTTTGGCCCTATAGTCTTCAAAGTGATCCGAAATATATTTATCAGATTCCACAGAAATAAGGCTAGCAAAGAGATCCACGAAATACAGATGTAACTCTGTGAGTGGAAGTCACACATCACAGAGCAGTTTCTCAGAAAGCTTCTTTCCAGATTTCATCTGAGGATATTTCCTTTTTCACCATAGCCCTCTAGGGGCTTCCAAATATCACTTTTCCAATTCCACAAGAACTGTCTTAGCGAAAGGCTTCTTGAGGGGAAAGCTGTAACTCTGTGAGATGATTTCACAGAACACAAAGAAGTTTCTCAGAAAGCTTCTTTCTCATTGTTATCGGAGGATATTTCCTGTGGCCCTATAGTCTTCAAAGGGTTCCGAAATATCTGTTCTCAGATTCCACAGAAATAAGGCTAGCAAAGAGATGTACGAAACACAGATGTAACTCTGTGAGATGAATTCACAGAACACTAAGCAGTTTCTCGGAAAGCTTCTTTCCAGATTTCATCTGAGGATGTTTCCTTTTCACCATAGCCCTCTATGGGCTTCCAAATATCACGTTGCCAATTCCACAAGAACTGTCTTAGCGAAAGGCTTCTTGAGGGGAAAGCTGTAACTCTGTGAGATGATTTCACAGAACACAAAGAAGTTTCTCAGAAAGCTTCTTTCTCTTTGTTATCGGAGGATATTTCCTTTGGCCCTATAGTCTTCAAAGCTATCCGAAATATCTGTTCTCAGATTCCACAGAAATAAGGCTAGAAAGAGATCTACGAAACGCAGATGCAACTCTGTGAGATGAATTCACAGAACACTAAGCAGTTTCTCAGAAAGCTTCTTTCCAGATTTCATCTGAGGATATTTCCTTTTTCACCATAGCCCTCAATGGGCTTCGAAATATCACGTTGCCAATTCCACAAGAACTGTCTTAGCGAAAGGCTTCTTGAGGGGAAAGCTGTAACTCTGTGAGATGATTTCACAGAACACAAAGAAGTTTCTCAGAAACTTCTTTCTCTTTGTTATCGGAGGATATTTCCTTTGGCCCTATAGTCTTCATAGGGATCCGAAATATCTGTTCTCAGATTCCACAGAAAGAAGGCTAGCAAAGAGATCCACGAAATACAGATGTAACTCTGTGAGTGGAAGTCACACCTCACAGAGCAGTTTCTCAGAAAGCTTCTTTCCAGATTTCATCTGAGGATTTTTCCTTTTTCACCATAGCCCTCTATGGGCTTCCAAATATCACTTTGCCAATTCCACAAGAACTGTCTTAGCGAAAGGCTTCTTGAGGGGAAAGCTGTAACTCTGTGAGATGATTTCACAGAACACAAAGAAGTTTCTCAGAAAGCTTCTTTCTCTTTTTTATCGGAGGATATTTCCTTTGGCCCTATAGTCTTCAAAGGGATCCGGAATATCTGTTCTCAGATTCCACAGAAAGAAGGCTAGCAAAGAGATCCACGAAATACAGATGTAACTCTGTGAGTGGAAGTCACACATCACAGAGCATTTTCTCAGAAAGCTTCTTTCCAGATTTCATCTGAGGATATTTCCTTTTTCACCAAAGCCCTCTAGGGGCTTCCATATATAACTTTGCCAATTCCACAAGAACTGCCTTAGCGAAAGGCTTCTTGAGGGGAAAGCTGTAACTCTGTGAGATGATTTCACAGAACACAAAGAAGTTTCTCAGAAAGCTTCTTTCTCTTTGTTATCGGAGGATATTTCCTTTGGCCCTATAGTCTTCAACGGGATCCGAAATATCTGTTCTCAGATTCCAGAGAAATGAGGCTAGCAAGGAGATCTACGAAACACAGATGCAACTCTGTCAGATGAATTCACAGAATACTAAGCAGTTTCTCAGAAAGCTTCTTTCCAGATTTCATCTGAGGATATTTCCTTTTTCATCATAGCCCTCAATAGGCTTCCAAATATCACGTTGCCAATTCCACAAGAACTTTCTTAGCGAAAGGCTTCTTGAGGGGAAAGCTGTAACTCTGTGAGCTGATTTCACAGAACACAAAGAAGTTTCTCAGAAAGCTTCTTTCTCTTTGTTATCGGAGGATATTTCCTTTGGCCCTATAGTCTTCAAAGGGATCCGAAATATCTGTTCTCAGATTCCACAGAAATAAGGCTAGCAAAGAGATCCACGAAATACAGATGTACCTCTGTGAGTGGAAGTCACACATCACAGAGCAGTTTCTCAGAAAGCTTCTTTCCAGATTTCATCTGAGGATATTTCCTTTTTCACCATAGCCCTCTAGGGGCTTCCAAATATCACTTTGCCAATTCCACAAGAACTGTCTTAGCGAAAGGCTTCTTGAGGGGAAAGCTGTAACTCTGTGTGATGATTTCACAGAACACAAAGAAGTTTCTCAGAAAGCTTCTTTCTCTTTGTTATCGGAGGATATTTCCATTGGCCCTATAGTCTTCAAAGGGATCCGAAATATCTGTTCTCAGATTCCACAGAAATAAGGCTAGCAAAGAGATCTACGAAACACAGATGCAACTCTGTGAGATGAATTCACAGAACACTAAGCAGTTTCTCAGAAAGCTTCTTTCCAGATTTCATCTGAGGATATTTCCTTTTTCACCATAGCCCTCTATAGGCTTCCAAATATCACTTTGCCAATTCCACAAGAACTGTCTTAGCGAAAGGCTTCTTGAGGGGAAAGCTGTAACTCTGTGAGATGATTTCACAGAACACAAAGAAGTTTCTCAGAAAGCTTCTTTCTCTTTTTTATCGGAGGATATTTCCTTTGGCCCTATAGTCTTCAAAGGGATCCGAAATGTCTGTTCTCAGATTCCACAGAAAGAAGGCTAGCAAAGAGATCTACGAAACACAGATGCAACTCTGTGAGATGAATTCACAGAACACTAAGCAGTTTCTCAGAAAGCTTCTTTCCACATTTCATCTGAGGATATTTCCTTTTTCACCGTAGCCCTCAATTGGCTTCCAAATATCACGTTGCCAATTCCACAAGAACTGTCTTAGCGAAAGGCTTCTTCAGGGGAAAGCTGTAACTCTGTGAAATGATTTCACTGAACACAAAGAAGTTTCTCAGAAAGCTTCTTTCTCTCTGTTATCGGAGGATATTTCCTTTGGCCCTATAGTCTTCAAAGGGATCCGAAATATCTGTTCTCAGATTCCACAGAAAGAAGGCTAGCAAAGAGATCCACGAAATACAGATGTAACTCTGTGAGTGGAAGTCACACATCACAGAGCAGTTTCTCAGAAAGCTTCTTTCCACATTTCATCTGAGAATATTTCCTTTTTCACCTTAGTCCTCTATGGGCTTCCAAATATCACCATGCCAATTCCACAAGAACTGTCTTAGCGAAAGGCTTCTTGAGGGGAAAGCTGTAACTCTGTGAGATGATTTCACAGAACACAAAGAAGTTTCTCAGAAAGCTTCTTTCTCTTTGTTATCGGAGGATATTTCCTGTGGCCCTATAGTCTTCAAAGGGATCCGAAATATCTGTTCTCAGATTCCACAGAAATAAGGCGAGCAAAGAGATGTACGAAACACAGATGTAACTCTGTGAGATGAATTCACAGAACACTAAGCAGTTTCTCACAAAGCTTCTTTCCAGATTTCATCTGAGGATATTTCCTTTTCACCATAGCCCTCTAGGGGCTTCCAAATATCACTTTGCCAATTCCACAAGAACTGTCTTAGCGAAAGTCTTCTTGAGGGGAAAGCTGTAACTCTGAGAGATGATTTCACAGAACACAAAGAAGTTTCTCAGAAAGCTTCTTTCTCTTTGTTATCGGAGGATATTTCCTTTGGCCCTATAGTCTTCAAAGGGATCCGAAATATCTGTTCTCAGATTCCACAGAAATAAGGCTAGCAAAGAGATCTACGAAACACAGATGTAAGTCTGTGAGATGAATTCACAGAACACTAAGCAGATTCTCAGAAAGTTTCTTTCCAGATTTCATCTGAGGATATTTCCTTTTTCACCATAGCCCTCTATGGGCTTCCAAATATGACTTTGCCAATTCCACAAGAACTGTCTTAGCGAAAGGCTTCTTGAGGGGAAAGCTGTAACTCTGTGAGATGATTTCACAGAAAACAAAGCAGTTTCTCAGAAAGCTTCTTTCTCTTTCTGTTATCGGAGGATGTTTCCTTTGGCCCTATAGTCTTCAAAGGGATCCGAAATATCTGTTCTCAGATTCCACGAAAGAAGGCTGCAAAGAGATCCACGAAACACAGATGTAACTCTGTGAGTGGAAGTCACACCTCACAGAGCAGTTTCTCAGAAAGCTTCTTTCCAGATTTCATCTGAGGATATTTCCTTTTTCACCATAGCCCTCTATGGGCTTCCAAATATCACTTTGCCAATTCCACAAGAACTGTCTTAGCGAAAGGCTTCTTGAGGGGAAAGCTGTAACTCTGTGAGATGATTTCACAGAACACAAAGAAGTTTCTCAGAAAGCTTCTTTCTCTTTGTTATCGGAGGATATTTCCTTTGGCCCTATAGTCTTCAAAGGGATCCGAAATATCTGTTCTCAGATTCCACGAAAGAAGGCTGCAAAGAGATCCACGAAACACAGATGTAACTCTGTGAGTGGAAGTCACACCTCACAGAGCAGTTTCTCAGAAAGCTTCTTTCCAGATTTCATCTGAGGATATTTCCTTTTTCACCATAGCCCTCTATGGGCTTCCAAATATCACTTTGCCAATTCCACAAGAACTGTCTTAGCGAAAGGCTTCTTGAGGGGAAAGCTGTAACTCTGTGAGATGATTTCACAGAACACAAAGAAGTTTCTCAGGAAGCTTCTTTCTCTTTGTTATCGGAGGATATTTCCTTTGGCCCTATAGTCTTCAAAGGGATCCGAAATATCTGTTCTCAGATTCCACAGAAATAAGGCTAGCAAAGAGATCTACGAAATACAGATGTAACTCTGTGAGTGGAAGTCACACATCACAGAGCAGTTTCTCAGAAAGCTTCTTTCCAGATTTCATCTGAGGATATTTCCTTTTCACCATAGCCCTCTACGGGCTTCCAAATATGACTTTGCCAATTCCACAAGAACTGTCTTAGCGAAAGGCTTCTTGAGGGGAAAGCTGTAACTCTGTGAGATGATTTCACAGAAAACAAAGCAGTTTCTCAGAAAGCTTCTTTCTCTTTTTTATCGGAGGATATTTCCTTTGGCCCTATAGTCTTCAAAGGGATCCGGAATATCTGTTCTCAGATTCCACAGAAAGAAGGCTAGCAAAGAGATCCACGAAATACAGATGTAACTCTGTGAGTGGAAGTCCCACATCACAGAGCATTTTCTCAGAAAGCTTCTTTCCAAATTTCATCTGAGGATATTTCCTTTTTCACCAAAGCCCTCTAGGGGCTTCCAAATATCACTTTGCCAATTCCACAAGAACTGCCTTAGCGAAAGGCTTCTTGAGGGGAAAGCTGTAACTCTGTGAGATAATTTCACAGAACACAAAGAAGTTTCTCAGAAAGCTTCTTTCTCTTTGTTATCGGAGGATATTTCCTTTGGCCCTATAGTCTTCAAAGCTATCCGAAATATCTGTTCTCAGATTCCACAGAAATAAGGCTACAAAGAGATCTACGAAACGCAGATGCAACTCTGTGAGATGAATTCACAGAACACTAAGCAGTTTCTCAGAAAGCTTCTTTCCAGATTTCATCTGAGGATATTTCCTTTTTCACCATAGCCCTCAATGGGCTTCCAAATATCACATTGCCAATTCCACAAGAACTGTCTTAGCGAAAGGCTTCTTGACGGGAAAGCTGTAACTCTGTGAGATGATTTCACAGAACACAAAGAAGTTTCTCAGAAAGCTTCTTTCTCTTTGTTATCGGAGGATATTTCCTTTGGCCCTATTGTCTTCAAAGGGATCCGAAATATCTGTTCTCAGATTCCACAGAAAGAAGGCTAGCAAAGAGATCCACGAAATACAGATGTAACTCTGTGAGTGGAAGTCACACAACACAGAGCAGTTTCTCAGAAAGCTTCTTTCCAGATTTCATCTGAGGATATTTCCTTTTTACCATAGCCCTCTAGGGGCTTCCAAATATCACTTTTCCAATTCCACAAGAACTGTCTTAGCTAAAGGCTTTTTGAGGGGAAAGCTGTAACTCTGTGAGATGATTTCACAGAACACAAAGAAGTTTCTCAGAAAGCTTCTTTCTCTTTGTTATCGGAGGATATTTCCTTTGGCCCTATAGTCTTCAAAGCTATCCGAAATATCTGTTCTCAGATTCCACAGAAATAAGGCTAGAAAGAGATCTACGAAACGCAGATGCAACTCTGTGAGATGAATTCACAGAACACTAAGCAGTTTCTCAGAAAGCTTCTTTCCAGATTTCATCTGAGGATATTTCCTTTTTCAGCATAGCCCTCAATGGGCTTCCAAATATCACGTTGCCAATTCCACAAGAACTGTCTTAGCGAAAGGCTTCTTGAGGGGAAAGCTGTAACTCTGTGAGATGATTTCACAGAACACAAAGAAGTTTCTCAGAAAGCTTCTTTCTCTTTGTTATCGGAGGATATTTCCTTTGGCCCTATAGTCTTCAAAGGGATCCGAAATATCTGTTCTCAGATACCACAGAAAGAAGGCTAGCAAAGAGATCCACGAAATGCAGATGTAACTCTGTGAGTGGAAGTGACACATCACAGAGCAGTTTCTCAGAAAGCTTCTTTCCAGATTTCAACTGAGGATATTTCCTTTTCACCATAGCCCTCTATGGGCTTCCAAATATCACTTTGCCCATTCCACAAGAACTGTCTTAGCGAAAGGTTTCTTGAGGGGAAAGCTGTAACTCTGTGAGATGATTTCACAGAACACAAAGAAGTTTCTCAGAAAGCTTCTCTCTCTTTGTTATCGGAGGATATTTCCTTTGGCCCTATAGTCTTCAAAGGGATCCGAAATATCTTTTCTCAGATTCCACAGAAATAAGGCTAGCAAAGAGATCTACGAAACACAGATGTCACTCTGTGAGATGAATTCACAGAACACTAATCAGTTTCTCAGAAAGCTTCTTTCCAGATTTCATCTGAGGATATTTCCTTTTCACCATAGCCCTCTAAGGGCTTTCAAATATCACTTTGCCAATTCCACAAGAACTGTCTTAGCGAAAGGCTTCTTGAGGGGAAAGCTGTAACTCTGTGAGATGATTTCACAGAACACAAAGAAGTTTCTCGGAAAGCTTCTTTCTCTTTGTTATCGGAGGATATTTCCTTTGGGCCTATAGTCTTCAAAGGGATCCGAAATATCTGTTCTAAGATTCCACAGAAATAAGGCTAGCAAAGAGATCCACGAAATACAGATGTAACTCTGTGAGTGGAAGTCACACATCACAGAGCAGTTTCTCAGAAAGCTTCTTTCCAGATTTCATCTGAGGATATTTCCTTTTTCACCATAGCCCTCTAGGGGCTTCCAAATATCACTTTTCCAATTCCACAAGAACTGTCTTAGCTAAAGGCTTTTTGAGGGGAAAGCTGTAACTCTCTGAGATGATTTCACAGAACACAAAGAAGTTTCTCAGAAAGCTTCTTTCTCTTTGTTATCGGAGGATATTTCCTTTGGCCCTATAGTCTTCAAAGGGATCTGAAATATCTGTTCTCAGATTCCACAGAAATAAGGCTAGCAAAGAGATCTACGAAACACAGATGTAACTCTGTGAGATGAATTCACAGAACACTAAGCAGTTTCTCAGAAAGCTTCTTTCCAGATTTCATCTGAGGATATTTCCTTTTTCACCATAGCCCTCTATGGGCTTCCAAATATGACTTTGCCAATTCCACAAGAACTGTCTTAGCGAAAGGCTTCTTGAGGGGAAAGCTGTAACTCTCTGAGATGATTTCACAAAACACAAAGAAGTTTCTCAGAAAGCTTATTTCTCTTTGTTATCGGAGGATATTTCCTTTGGCCCTATAGTCTTCAAAGGGATCCGAAATATCTGTTCTCATTTCCACAGAAAGAAGGCCAGAAAAGAGATCCACGAAATAGAGATGTAACTCTGTGAGTGGAAGTCACACATCACAGAGCAGTTTCTCAGAAAGCTTCTTTCCAGATTTCATCGGAGGGTATTTCCTTTTTCACCATAGCCCTCTATGGGCTTCAAAATATCACTTTTCCAATTCCACAAGAACTGTCTTAGCGAAAGGCTTCTTCAGGGGAAAGCTGTAACTCTGTGAGATGATTTCAGAGAACACAAAGAAGTTTCTCAGAAAGCTTCTTTCTCTTTGTTATCGGAGGATATTTCCTTTGGCCCTATAGTCTTCAAAGGGATCCGAAATATCTGTTCTCAGATTCCAGAGAAATGAGGCTAGCAAGGAGATCTACGAAACACAGATGCAACTCTGTCAGATGAATTCACAGAATACTAAGCAGTTTCTCAGAAAGCTTCTTTCCAGATTTCATCTGAGGGTATTTCCTTTTTCATCATAGCCCTCAATAGGCTTCCAAATATCACGTTGCCAATTCCTCAAGAACTTTCTTAGCGAAAGGCTTCTTGAGGGGAAAGCTGTAACTCTGTGAGCTGATTTCACAGAACACAAAGAAGTTTCTCAGAAAGCTTCTTTCTCTTTGTTATCGGAGGATATTTCCTTTGGCCCTATAGTCTTCAAAGGGTTCCGAAATATCTGTTCTCAGATTCCACAGAAAGAAGGCTAGCAAAGAGATCCACGAAATACAGATGTAACTCTGTGAGTGGAAGTGACACATCACAGAGCAGTTTCTCAGAAAGCTTCTTTCCAGATTTCATCTGAGGATATTTCCTTTTTCACCGTAGCCCTCAATGGGCTTCCAAATATCACCTTGCCATTTCCACAAGAACTGTCTTAGCGAAAGGCTTCTTCAGGGGAAAGCTGTAACTCTGTGAAATGATTTCACTGAACACAAAGAAGTTTCACAGAAACCTTCTTTCTCTTTGTTATCGGAGGATATTTCCTTTGGCCCTATAGTCTTCAAAGGGTTCCGAAATATCTGTTCTCAGATTCCACAGAAATAAGGCTAGCAAAGAGATCTACCAAACACAGATGTAACTCTGTGAGATGAATTCACAGAACACTAAGCAGTTTCTCAGAAAGCTTCTTTCCAGATTTCATCTGAGGATATTTCCTTTTCACCATAGCCCTCTAAGGGCTTTCAAATATCACTTTGCCAATTCCACAAGAACTGTCTTAGGGAAAGGCTTCTTGAGGGGAAAGCTGTAACTCTGTGAGATGATTTCACAGAACACAAAGAAGTTTCTCGGAAAGCTTCTTTCTCTTTGTTATCGGAGGATATTTCCTTTGGGCCTATAGTCTTCAAAGGGATCCGAAATATCTGTTCTAAGATTCCACAGAAATAAGGCTAGCAAAGAGATCCACGAAATACAGATGTAACTCTGTGAGTGGAAGTCACACATCACAGAGCAGTTTCTCAGAAAGCTTCTTTCCAGATTTCATCTGAGGATATTTCCTTTTTCACCATAGCCCTCTAGGGGCTTCCAAATATCACTTTTCCAATTCCACAAGAACTGTCTTAGCTAAAGGCTTTTTGAGGGGAAAGCTGTAACTCTGTGAGATGATTTCACAGAACACAAAGAAGTTTCTCAGAAAGCTTCTTTCTCTTTGTTATCGGAGGATATTTCCTTTGGCCCTATAGTCTTCAAAGGGATCCGAAATATCTGTTCTCAGATCCCACAGAAAGAAGGCCAGAAAAGAGATCCACGAAATACAGATGTAACTCTGTGAGTGGAAGTCACACATCACAGAGCAGTTTCTCAGAAAGCTTCTTTCCAGATTTCATCGGAGGGTATTTCCTTTTTCACCATAGCCCTCTATGGGCTTCAAAATATCACTTTTCCAATTCCACAAGAACTGTCTTAGCGAAAGGCTTCTTGAGGGGAAAGCTCTAACTCTGTGAGATGATTTCAGAGAACACAAAGAAGTTTCTCAGAAAGCTTCTTTCTCTTTGTTATCGGAGGATATTTCCTTTGGACCTATTGTCTTCAAAGCTATCCGAAATATCTGTTCTCAGATTCCACAGAAATAAGGCTACAAAGAGATCTACGAAACGCAGATGCAACTCTGTGAGATGAATTCACAGAACACTAAGCAGTTTCTCAGAAAGCTTCTTTCCAGATTTCATCTGAGGATATTTCCTTTTTCACCATAGCCCTCAATGGGCTTCCAAATATCACGTGGCCAATTCCACAAGAACTGTCTTAGCGAAAGGCTTCTTGACGGGAAAGCTGTAACTCTGTGAGATGATTTCACAGAACACAAAGAAGTTTCTCAGAAAGCTTCTTTCTCTTTGTTATCGGAGGATATTTCCTTTGGCCCTATTGTCTTCAAAGGGATCCGAAATATCTGTTCTCAGATTCCACAGAAAGAAGGCTAGCAAAGAGATCCACGAAATACAGATGTAACTCTGTGAGTGGAAGTCACACAACACAGAGCAGTTTCTCAGAAAGCTTCTTTCCAGATTTCATCTCAGGATATTTCCTTTTTCACCATAGCCCTCTAGGGGCTTCCAAATATCACTTTTTCCAATTCCACAAGAACTGTCTTAGCTAAAGGCTTTTTGAGGGGAAAGCTGTAACTCTGTGAGATGATTTCACAGAACACAAAGAAGTTTCTCAGAAAGCTACTTTCTCTTTTTTATCGGAGGATATTTCCTTTGGCCCTATAGTCTTCAAAGCTATCCGAAATATCTGTTCTCAGATTCCACAGAAATAAGGCTAGAAAGAGATCTACGAAACGCAGATGCCACTCTGTGAGATGAATTCACAGAACACTAAGCAGTTTCTCAGAAAGCTTCTTTCCAGATTTCATCTGAGGATATTTCCTTTTTCACCATAGCCCTCAATGGGCTTCCAAATATCACGTTGCCAATTCCACAAGAACTGTCTTAGCGAAAGGCTTCTTGAGGGGAAAGCTGTAACTCTGTGAGATGATTTCACAGAACACAAAGAAGTTTCTCAGAAAGCTTCTTTCTCTTTGTTATCGGAGGATATTTCCTTTGGCCCTATAGTCTTCAAAGGGATCCGAAATATCTGTTCTCAGATTCCACAGAAAGAAGGCTAGCAAAGATATCCACGAAATACAGATGTAACTCTGTGAGTGAAAGTGACACGTCACAGAGCAGTTTCTCAGAAAGCTTCTTTCCAGATTTCATCTGAGGATATTTCCTTTTTCACCATAGCCCTCTATGGGCTTCCAAATATCACGTTGCCATTTCCACAAGAACTGTCTTAGGAAAGGCTTCTTGAGGGGAAAGCTGTAACTCTGTGAAATGATTTCACTGAACACAAAGAAGTTTCTCAAAAAGCTTCTTTCTCTTTGTTATCGGAGGATATTTCCTTTGGCCCTATAGTCTTCAAAGGGATCCGAAATATCTGTTCTCAGATTCCACAGAAATAAGGCTAGCAAAGAGATCTACGAAACACAGATGTAACTCTGTGAGATGAATTCACAGAACACTAAGCAGTTTCTCAGAAAGCTTCTTTCCAGATTTCATCTGAGGATATTTCCTTTTCACCATAGCCCTCTAAGGGCTTTCAAATATCACTTTGCCAATTCCACAAGAACTGTCTTAGCGAAAGGCTTCTTGAGGGGAAAGCTGTCACTCTGTGAGATGATTTCACAGAACACAAAGAAGTTTCTCGGAAAGCTTCTTTCTCTTTGTTATCGGAGGATATTTCCTTTGGGCCTATAGTCTTCAAAGGGATCCGAAATATCTGTTCTAAGATTCCACAGAAATAAGGCTAGCAAAGAGATCCACGAAATACAGATGTAACTCTGTGAGTGGAAGTCACACATCACAGAGGAGTTTCTCAGAAAGCTTCTTTCCAGATTTCATCTGAGGATATTTCCTTTTTCACCATAGCCCTCTATGGGCTTCCAAATATCACTTTTCCAATTACACAAGAACTGTCTTAGCGAAAGGCTTCTTTAGGGGAAAGCTGTAACTCTGTGAGATGATTTCACAGAACACAAAGAAGTTTCTCAGAAAGCTTCTTTCTCTTTGTTATCGGAGGATATTTCCTTTGGCCCAATAGTCTTCAAAGGGATCCGAAATATCTGTTCTCAGATTCCACAGAAATAAGGCTTGAAAAGAGATCTACGAAAGACAGATGTAACTCTGTGAGATGAATTCACAGAACACTAAGCAGTTTCTCAGAAAGCTTCTTTCCAGATTTCATCTGAGGATATTTCCTTTTCACCATAGCCCTCTATGGGCTACCAAATATCACTTTGCCAATTCCACAAGAACTGTCTTAGCGAAAGGCTTCTTGAGGGGAAAGCTGTAACTCTGAGAGATGATTTCACAGAACACAAAGAAGTTTCTCAGAAAGCTTCTTTCTCTTTGTTATCGGAGGATATTTCCTTTGGCCCTATAGTCTTCAAAGGGATCCGAAATATCTGTTCTCAGATTCCACAGAAAGAAGGCTAGCAAAGAGATCCAAGAAACACAGATGTAACTCTGTGAGATGAATTCACAGAACACTAAGCAGTTTCTCAGAAAGCTTCTTTCCAGAATTCATCTGAGGATATTTCCTTTTTCACCATAGCCCTCTATGGGCTTCCAAATATCACTTTGCCACTTCCACAAGAAATGTCTTAGCGAAAGGCTTCTTGAGGGTAAAGCTGTAACTCTCAGAGATGATTTCACAGAACACAAAGAAGTTTCTCAGAAAGCTTCTTTCTCTTTGTTATCGGAGGATATTTCCTTTGGCCCTGTAGTCTTCAAAGGGATCCGAAATATCTGTTCTCAGATTCCACAGAAATAAGGCTAGCAAAGAGATCCACGAAACGTAGATGAAACTCTGTGAGATGAATTCACAGAACTCTAATCAGTTTCTCAGAAAGCTTCTTTCCAGATTTCATCTGAGGATATTTCCTTTTCACCATAGCCCTCCAAGGGCTTCCAAATATCACTTTGCCAATTCCACAAGAACTGTTTAGCGAAAGGCTTCTTGAGGGGAAAGCTGTAACTCTGTGAGATGATTTCACAGAACACAAAGAAGTTTCTCAAAAAGCTTCTTTCTCTTTGTTATCGGAGGATATTTCCTTTGGGCCTATAGTCTTCAAAGGGATCCGAAATATCTGTTCTCAGATTCCACAGAAATAAGGCTAGCAAAGAGATCCACGAAATACAGATGTATCTCTGTGACTGGGAGTCACACATCACAGAGCAGTTTCTCAGAAAGCTTCTTTCCAGATTTCATCTGAGGATATTTCCTTTTTCACCATAGCCCTCTATGGGCTTGCAAATATCACATTGCCAAATCCACAAGAACTGTCTTAGCGAAAGGCTTCTTGAGGGGAAAGCTGTAACTGTGTGAGATGATTTCACAGAACACAAAGAAGTTTCTCAGAAAGCTTCTTTCTCTTTGTTATCGGTGGATATTTCCTTTTCCGCTATAGTCTTCGAAGGGATCCGAAATATCTGTTCTCAAATTCCACAGAAATAAGGCTAGCAAAGAGATCTACGAAACACAGATGTAACACTGTGAGATGAATTCACAGAACACTAAGCAGTTTCTCAGAAAGCTTCTTTCCAGATTTCATCTGAGGATATTTCCTTTTCACCATAGCCCTCTATGGGCTTCCAAATATCACTTTGCCAATTCCACAAGAACTGTCTTAGCGAAAGGCTTCTTGAGGGGAAAGCTGTAACTCTGTGAGATGATTTCACAGAACACAAAGAAGTTTCTCAGAAAGCTTCTTTCTCTTTGTTATCGGAGGATATTTCCTTTGGCCCTATAGTCTTCAAAGGGATCTGAAATATCTGTTCTCAGATTCCACAGAAATAAGGCTAGCAAAGAGATCTACGAAACACAGATGTAACTCTGTGAGATGAATTCACAGAACACTAAGCAGTTTCTCAGAAACCTTCTTTCCAGATTTCATCTGAGGATATTTCCTTTTTCACCATAGCCCTCTATGGGCTTCCAAATATGACTTTGCCAATTCCACAAGAACTGTCTTAGCGAAAGGCTTCTTGAGGGGAAAGCTGTAACTCTCTGAGATGATTTCACAAAACACAAAGAAGTTTCTCAGAAAGCTTCTTTCTCTTTGTTATCGGAGGATATTTCCTTTGGCCCTATAGTCTTCAAAGGGATCCGAAATATCTGTTCTCATTTCCACAGAAAGAAGGCCAGAAAAGAGATCCACGAAATAGAGATGTAACTCTGTGAGTGGAAGTCACACATCACAGAGCAGTTTCTCAGAAAGCTTCTTTCCAGATTTCATCGGAGGGTATTTCCTTTTTCACCATAGCCCTCTATGGGCTTCAAAATATCACTTTTCCAATTCCACAAGAACTGTCTTAGCGAAAGGCTTCTTCAGGGGAAAGCTGTAACTCTGTGAGATGATTTCAGAGAACACAAAGAAGTTTCTCAGAAAGCTTCTTTCTCTTTGTTATCGGAGGATATTTCCTTTGGCCCTATAGTCTTCAAAGGGATCCGAAATATCTGTTCTCAGATTCCAGAGAAATGAGGCTAGCAAGGAGATCTACGAAACACAGATGCAACTCTGTCAGATGAATTCACAGAATACTAAGCAGTTTCTCAGAAAGCTTCTTTCCAGATTTCATCTGAGGATATTTCCTTTTTCATGATAGCCCTCAATAGGCTTCCAAATATCACGTTGCCAATTCCACAAGAACTTTCTTAGCGAAAGGCTTCTTGAGGGGAAAGCTGTAACTCTGTGAGCTGATTTCACAGAACACAAAGAAGTTTCTCAGAAAGCTTCTTTCTCTTTGTTATCGGAGGATATTTCCTTTGGCCCTATAGTCTTCAAAGGGTTCCGAAATATCTGTTCTCAGATTCCACAGAAAGAAGGCTAGCAAAGAGATCCACGAAATACAGATGTAACTCTGTGAGTGGAAGTGACACATCACAGAGCAGTTTCTCAGAAAGCTTCTTTCCAGATTTCATCTGAGGATATTTCCTTTTTCACCATAGCCCTCTAGGGGCTTCCAAATATCACCTTGCCAATTCCACAAGAACTGTCTTAGCTAAAGGCTTCTTCAGGGGAAAGCTGTAACTCTGTGAAATGATTTCACTGAACACAAAGAAGTTTCACAGAAACCTTCTTTCTCTTTGTTATCGGAGGATATTTCCTTTGGCCCTATAGTCTTCAAAGGGTTCCGAAATATCTGTTCTCAGATTCCACAGAAATAAGGCTAGCAAAGAGATCTACGAAACAAAGATGTAACTTTGTGAGATGAATTCACAGAACACTAAGCAGTTTCTCAGAAAGCTTCTTTCCAGATTTCATCTGAGGATATTTCCTTTTTCACCATAGCCCTCAATGGGCTTCCAAATATCACTTTTCCAATTCCACAAGAACTGTCTTAGCTAAAGGCTTTTTGAGGGGAAAGCTGTAACTCTGTGAGATGATTTCACAGAACACAAAGAAGTTTCTCAGAAAGCTTCTTTCTCTTTGTTATCGGAGGATATTTCCTTTGGCCCTATAGTCTTCAAAGGGATCCGAAATATCTGTTCTCAGATCCCACAGAAAGAAGGCCAGAAAAGAGATCCACGAAATACAGATGTAACTCTGTGAGTGGAAGTCACACATCACAGAGCAGTTTCTCAGAAAGCTTCTTTCCAGATTTCATCGGAGGGTATTTCCTTTTTCACCATAGCCCTCTATGGGCTTCCAAATATCACTTTTCCAATTCCACAAGAACTGTCTTAGCGAAAGGCTTCTTGAGGGGAAAGCTGTAACTCTGTGAGATGATTTCAGAGAACACAAAGAAGTTTCTTAGAAAGCTTCTTTCTCTTTGTTATCGGAGGATATTTCCTTTGGCCCTATAGTCTTCAAAGCTATCTGAAATATCTGTTCTCAGATTCCACAGAAATAAGGCTACAAAGAGATCTACGAAACGCAGATGCAACTCTGTGAGATGAATTCACAGAACACTAAGCAGTTTCTCAGAAAGCTTCTTTCCAGATTTCATCTGAGGATATTTCCTTTTTCACCATAGCCCTCAATGGGCTTCCAAATATCACGTTGCCAATTCCACAAGAACTGTCTTAGCGAAAGGCTTCTTGACGGGAAAGCTGTAACTCTGTGAGATGATTTCACAGAACACAAAGAAGTTTCTCAGAAAGCTTCTTTCTCTTTGTTATCGGAGGATATTTCCTTTGGCCCTATAGTCTTCAAAGGGATCCGAAATATCTGTTCTCAGATTCCACAGAAAGAAGGCTAGCAAAGAGATCCACGAAATACAGATGTAACTCTGTGAGTGGAAGTCACACAACACAGAGCAGTTTCTCAGAAAGCTTCTTTCCAGATTTCATCTGAGGATATTTCCTTTTTCACCATAGCCCTCTATGGGCTTCCAAATATCACGTTGCCATTTCCACAAGAACTGTCTTAGCGAAAGGCTTCTTGAGGGGAAAGCTGTAACTCTGTGAAATGATTTCACTGAACACAAAGAAGTTTCTCAAAAAGCTTCTTTCTCTTTGTTATCGGAGGATATTTCCTTTGGCCCTATAGTCTTCAAAGGGATCCGAAATATCTGTTCTCAGATTCCACAGAAATAAGGCTAGCAAAGAGATCTACGAAACACAGATGTAACTCTGTGAGATGAATTCACAGAACACTAAGCAGTTTCTCAGAAAGCTTCTTTCCAGATTTCATCTGAGGATATTTCCTTTTCACCATAGCCCTCTAAGGGCTTTCAAATATCACTTTGCCAATTCCACAAGAACTGTCTTAGGGAAAGGCTTCTTGAGGGGAAAGCTGTAACTCTGTGAGATGATTTCACAGAACACAAAGAAGTTTCTCGGAAAGCTTCTTTCTCTTTGTTATCGGAGGATATTTCCTTTGGCCCTATAGTCTTCAAAGGGATCCGAAATATCTGTTCTCAGATTCCACAGAAATAAGGCTAGCAAAGAGATCCACGAAATACAGATGTAACTCTGCGAGTGGAAGTCACACATCACAGAGCAGTTTCTCAGAAAGCTTCTTTCCAGATTTCATCTGAGGATATTTCCTTTTTCACCATAGCCCTCTAGGGGCTTCCAAATATCACTTTTCCAATTCCACAAGAACTGTCTTAGCTAAAGGCTTTTTGAGGGGAAAGCTGTAACTCTGTGAGATGATTTCACAGAACACAAAGAAGTTTCTCAGAAAGCTTCTTTCTCTTTGTTATCGGAGGATATTTCCTTTGGCCCTATAGTCTTCAAAGGGATCCGAAATATCTGTTCTCAGATTCTACAGAAATAAGGCTAGCAAAGAGATTCACGAAATACAGATGTAACTCTGTGAGAAGAATTAACAGAACACTAAGCAGTTTATCAGAAAGCTTCTTTCCAGATTTCATCTGAGGATAATTCCTTTTTCACCATAGCCCTCTATGGGCTTCCAAATATCACTTTGCCAATTCCACAAGAACTGTCTTAGCGAAAGGCTTCTTGAGGGGAAAGCTATAACTCTGTGAGATGGATTCACAGAACACAAAGAAGTTTCTCAGAAAGTTTCTTTCTCTTTGTTATCGGAGGATATTTCCTTTGGCCCTATAGTCTTCAAAGGGATCTGAAATATCTGTTCTCAGATTCCACAGAAATAAGGCTAGCAAAGAGATCTACGAAACACAGATGTAACTCTGTGAGATGAATTCACAGAACACTAAGCAGTTTCTCAGAAAGCTTCTTTCTAGATTTCATCTGAGGATGTTTCCTTTTTCACCATAGCCCCCTATGGGCTTCCAAATATCACTTTGCCAATTCCACAAGAACTGTCTTAGCGAAAGGCTTCTTGAGGGGAAAGCTGTAACTCTGTGAGATGATTTCACAGAACACAAAGAAGTTTCTCAAAAAGCTTCTTTCTCTTTGTTATCGGAGGATATTTCCTTTGGCCCTATAGTCTTCAAAGGGATCCGAAATATCTGTTCTCAGATTCCACAGAAATAAGGCTAGCAAAGAGATCTACGAAACACAGATGTAACTCTGTGAGATGAATTCACAGAACACTAAGCAGTTTCTCAGAAAGCTTCTTTCCAGATTTCATCTGAGGATATTTCCTTTTCACCATAGCCCTCTAAGGGCTTTCAAATATCACTTTGCCAATTCCACAAGAACTGTCTTAGGGAAAGGCTTCTTGAGGGGAAAGCTGTAACTCTGTGAGATGATTTCACAGAACACAAAGAAGTTTCTCGGAAAGCTTCTTTCTCTTTGTTATCGGAGGATATTTCCTTTGGGCCTATAGTCTTCAAAGGGATCCGAAATATCTGTTCTCAGATTCCACAGAAATAAGGCTAGCAAAGAGATCCACGAAATACAGATGTAACTCTGCGAGTGGAAGTCACACATCACAGAGCAGTTTCTCAGAAAGCTTCTTTCCAGATTTCATCTGAGGATATTTCCTTTTTCACCATAGCCCTCTAGGGGCTTCCAAATATCACTTTTCCAATTCCACAAGAACTGTCTTAGCTAAAGGCTTTTTGAGGGGAAAGCTGTAACTCTGTGAGATGATTTCACAGAACACAAAGAAGTTTCTCAGAAAGCTTCTTTCTCTTTGTTATCGGAGGATATTTCCTTTGGCCCTATAGTCTTCAAAGGGATCCGAAATATCTGTTCTCAGATTCTACAGAAATAAGGCTAGCAAAGAGATTCACGAAATACAGATGTAACTCTGTGAGAAGAATTAACAGAACACTAAGCAGTTTATCAGAAAGCTTCTTTCCAGATTTCATCTGAGGATAATTCCTTTTTCACCATAGCCCTCTATGGGCTTCCAAATATCACTTTGCCAATTCCACAAGAACTGTCTTAGCGAAAGGCTTCTTGAGGGGAAAGCTATAACTCTGTGAGATGGATTCACAGAACACAAAGAAGTTTCTCAGAAAGTTTCTTTCTCTTTGTTATCGGAGGATATTTCCTTTGGCCCTATAGTCTTCAAAGGGATCTGAAATATCTGTTCTCAGATTCCACAGAAATAAGGCTAGCAAAGAGATCTACGACACACAGATGTAACTCTGTGAGATGAATTCACAGAACACTAAGCAGTTTCTCAGAAAGCTTCTTTCTAGATTTCATCTGAGGATGTTTCCTTTTTCACCATAGCCCCCTATGGGCTTCCAAATATCACTTTGCCAATTCCACAAGAACTGTCTTAGCGAAAGGCTTCTTGAGGGGAAAGCTGTAACTCTGTGAGATGATTTCACAGAACACAAAGAAGTTTCTCAGAAAGCTTCTTTCTCTTTGTTATCGGAGGATATTTCCTTTGGCCCTATAGTCTTCAAAGGGATCCGAAATATCTGTTCTCAGATTCCACAGAAAGAAGGCTAGCAAAGAGATCCACGAAATACAGATGTAACTCTGTGAGTGGAAGTCACACATCACAGAGGAGTTTCTCAGAAAGCTTCTTTCCAGATTTCATCTGAGGATATTTCCTTTTTCACCATAGCCCTCTATGGGCTTCGAAATATCACTTTTCCAATTACACAAGAACTGTCTTAGCGAAAGGCTTCTTTAGGGGAAAGCTGTAACTCTGTGAGATGATTTCACAGAACACAAAGAAGTTTCTCAGAAAGCTTCTTTCTCTTTGTTATCGGAGGATATTTCCTTTGGCCCTATAGTCTTCAAAGGGATCCGAAATATCTGTTCTCAGATTCCACAGAAATAAGGCTTGAAAAGAGATCTACGAAACACAGATGTAACTCTGTGAGATGAATTCACAGAACACTAAGCAGTTTCTCAGAAAGCTTCTTTCCAGATTTCATCTGAGGATATTTCCTTTTCACCATAGCCCTCTATGGGCTTCCAAATATCACTTTGCCAATTCCACAAGAACTGTCTTAGCGAAAGGCTTCTTGAGGGGAAAGCTGTAACTCTGAGAGATGATTTCACAGAACACAAAGAAGTTTCTCAGAAAGCTTCTTTCTCTTTGTTATCGGAGGATATTTCCTTTGGCCCTATAGTCTTCAAAGGGATCCGAAATATCTGTTCTCAGATTCCACAGAAAGAAGGCTAGCAAAGAGATCCAAGAAACACAGATGTAACTCTGTGAGATGAATTCACAGAACACTAAGCAGTTTCTCAGAAAGCTTCTTTCCAGAATTCATCTGAGGATATTTCCTTTTTCACCATAGCCCTCTATGGGCTTCCAAATATCACTTTGCCAATTCCACAAGAAATGTCTTAGCGAAAGGCTTCTTGAGGGGAAAGCTGTAACTCTCAGAGATGATTTCACAGAACACAAAGAAGTTTCTCAGAAAGCTTCTTTCTCTTTGTTATCGTAGGATATTTCCTTTGGCCCTGTAGTCTTCAAAGGGATCCGAAATATCTGTTCTCAGATTCCACAGAAATAAGGCTAGCAAAGAGATCCACGAAACGTAGATGTAACTCTGTGAGATGAATTCACAGAACTCTAATCAGTTTCTCAGAAAGCTTCTTTCCAGATTTCATCTGAGGATATTTCCTTTTCACCATAGCCCTCCAAGGGCTTCCAAATATCACTTTGCCAATTCCACAAGAACTGTTTAGCGAAAGGCTTCTTGAGGGGAAAGCTGTAACTCTGTGAGATGATTTCACAGAACACAAAGAAGTTTCTCAAAAAGCTTCTTTCTCTTTGTTATCGGAGGATATTTCCTTTGGGCCTATAGTCTTCAAAGGGATCCGAAATATCTGTTCTCAGATTCCACAGAAATAAGGCTAGCAAAGAGATCCACGAAATACAGATGTATCTCTGTGACTGGAAGTCACACATCACAGAGCAGTTTCTCAGAAAGCTTCTTTCCAGATTTCATCTGAGGAGATTTCCTTTTTCACCATAGCCCTCTATGGGCTTCCAAATATCACATTGCCAAATCCACAAGAACTGTCTTAGCGAAAGGCTTCTTGAGGGGAAAGCTGTAACTCTGTGAGATGATTTCACAGAACACAAAGAAGTTTCTCAGAAAGCTTCTTTCTCTTTGTTATCGGTGGATATTTCCTTTTCCGCTATAGTCTTCGAAGGGATCCGAAATATCTGTTCTCAAATTCCACAGAAATAAGGCTAGCAAAGAGATCTACGAAACACAGATGTAACACTGTGAGATGAATTCACAGAACACTAAGCAGTTTCTCAGAAAGCTTCTTTCTAGATTTCATCTGAGGATATTTCCTTTTTCACCATAGCCCTCTATGGGCTTCCAAATATGACTTTGCCAATTCCACAAGAACTGTCTTAGCGAAAGGCTTCTTGAGGGGAAAGCTGTAACTCTCTGAGATGATTTCACAAAACACAAAGAAGTTTCTCAGAAAGCTTCTTTCTCTTTGTTATCGGAGGATATTTCCTTTGGCCCTATAGTCTTCAAAGGGATCCGAAATATCTGTTCTCATTTCCACAGAAAGAAGGCCAGAAAAGAGATCCACGAAATAGAGATGTAACTCTGTGAGTGGAAGTCACACATCACAGAGCAGTTTCTCAGAAAGCTTCTTTCCAGATTTCATCGGAGGGTATTTCCTTTTTCACCATAGCCCTCTATGGGCTTCAAAATATCACTTTTCCAATTCCACAAGAACTGTCTTAGCGAAAGGCTTCTTCAGGGGAAAGCTGTAACTCTGTGAGATGATTTCAGAGAACACAAAGAAGTTTCTCAGAAAGCTTCTTTCTCTTTGTTATCGGAGGATATTTCCTTTGGCCCTATAGTATTCAAAGGGATCCGAAATATCTGTTCTCAGATTCCAGAGAAATGAGGCTAGCAAGGAGATCTACGAAACACAGATGCAACTCTGTCAGATGAATTCACAGAATACTAAGCAGTTTCTCAGAAAGCTTCTTTCCAGATTTCATCTGAGGATATTTCCTTTTTCATCATAGCCCTCAATAGGCTTCCAAATATCACGTTGCCAATTCCACAAGAACTTTCTTAGCGAAAGGCTTCTTGAGGGGAAAGCTGTAACTCTGTGAGCTGATTTCACAGAACACAAAGAAGTTTCTCAGAAAGCTTCTTTCTCTTTGTTATCGTAGGATATTTCCTTTGGCCCTATAGTCTTCAAAGGGTTCCGAAATATCTGTTCTCAGATTCCACAGAAAGAAGGCTAGCAAAGAGATCCACGAAATACAGATGTAACTCTGTGAGTGGAAGTCACACATCACAGAGCAGTTTCTCAGAAAGCTTCTTTCCAGATTTCATCTGAGGATATTTCCTTTTTCACCGTAGCCCTCAATGGGCTTCCAAATATCACCTTGCCATTTCCACAAGAACTGTCTTAGCGAAAGGCTTCTTCAGGGGAAAGCTGTATCTCTGTGAAATGATTTCACTGAACACAAAGAAGTTTCACAGAAACCTTCTTTCTCTTTGTTATCGGAGGATATTTCCTTTGGCCCTATAGTCTTCAAAGGGTTCCGAAATATCTGTTCTCAGATTCCACAGAAATAAGGCTAGCAAAGAGATCTACGAAACACAGATGTAACTCTGTGAGATGAATTCACAGAACACTAAGCAGTTTCTCAGAAAGCTTCTTTCCAGATTTCATCTGAGGATATTTCCTTTTCACCATAGCCCTCTAAGGGCTTTCAAATATCACTTTGCCAATTCCACAAGAACTGTCTTAGGGAAAGGCTTCTTGAGGGGAAAGCTGTAACTCTGTGAGATGATTTCACAGAACACAAAGAAGTTTCTCGGAAAGCTTCTTTCTCTTTGTTATCGGAGGATATTTCCTTTGGGCCTATAGTCTTCAAAGGGATCCGAAATATCTGTTCTAAGATTCCACAGAAATAAGGCTAGCAAAGAGATCCACGAAATACAGATGTAACTCTGTGAGTGGAAGTCACACATCACAGAGCAGTTTCTCAGAAAGCTTCTTTCCAGATTTCATCTGAGGATATTTCCTTTTTCACCATAGCCCTCTAGGGGCTTCCAAATATCACTTTTCCAATTCCACAAGAACTGTCTTAGCTAAAGGCTTTTTGAGGGGAAAGCTGTAACTCTGTGAGATGATTTCACAGAACACAAAGAAGTTTCTCAGAAAGCATCTTTCTCTTTGTTATCGGAGGATATTTCCTTTGGCCCTATAGTCTTCAAAGGGATCCGAAATATCTGTTCTCAGATCCCACAGAAAGAAGGCCAGAAAAGAGATCCACGAAATACAGATGTAACTCTGTGAGTGGAAGTCACACATCACAGAGCAGTTTCTCAGAAAGCTTCTTTCCAGATTTCATCTGAGGATATTTCCTTTTTCACCATAGCCCTCTAGGGGCTTCCAAATATCACGTTGCCATTTCCACAAGAACGGTCTTAGCGAAAGGCTTCTTGAGGGGAAAGCTGTAACTCTGTGAAATGATTTCACTGAACACAAAGAAGTTTCTCAAAAAGCTTCTTTCTCTTTGTTATCGGAGGATATTTCCTTTGGCCCTATAGTCTTCAAAGGGATCCGAAATATCTGTTCTCAGATTCCACAGAAATAAGGCTAACAAAGAGATCTACGAAACACAGATGTAACTCTGTGAGATGAATTCACAGAACACTAAGCAGTTTCTCAGAAAGCTTCTTTCCAGATTTCATCTGAGGATATTTCCTTTTCACCATAGCCCTCTAAGGGCTTTCAAATATCACTTTGCCAATTCCACAAGAACTGTCTTAGCGAAAGGCTTCTTGAGGGGAAAGCTGTAACTCTGTGAGATGATTTCACAGAACACAAAGAAGTTTCTCGGAAAGCTTCTTTCTCTTTGTTATCGGAGGATATTTCCTTTGGGCCTATAGTCTTCAAAGGGATCCGAAATATCTGTTCTAAGATTCCACAGAAATAAGGCTAGCAAAGAGATCCACGAAATACAGATGTAACTCTGTGAGTGGAAGTCACACATCACAGAGCAGTTTCTCAGAAAGCTTCTTTCCAGATTTCATCTGAGGATATTTCCTTTTTCACTGTAGCCGTCTATGGGCTTCCACATACACTTTGCCAATTCCACAAGAACTGTCTTAGCGAAAGGCTTCTTGATGGGAAAGCTGTAACTCTGTGAGATGATTTCACAGAACACAAAGAAGTTTCTCAGAAAGCTTCTTTCTCTTTGTTATCGGAGGATATTTCCTTTGGCCCTATAGTCTTCAAAGGGATCCGAAATATCTGTTCTCAGATTCCACAGAAATAAGGCTAGCAAAGAGATTCACGAAATACAGATGTAACTCTGTGAGATGAATTAACAGAACACTAAGCTGTTTATCAGAAAGCTTCTTTCCAGATTTCATCTGAGGATAATTCCTTTTTCACCATAGCCCTCTATGGGCTTCCAAATATCACTTTGCCAATTCCACAAGAACTGTCTTAGCGAAAGGCTTCTTGAGGGGAAAGCTATAACTCTGTGAGATGGATTCACAGAACACAAAGAAGTTTCTCAGAAAGTTTCTTTCTCTTTGTTATCGGAGGATATTTCCTTTGGCCCTATAGTCTTCAAAGGGATCTGAAATATCTGTTCTCAGATTCCACAGAAATAAGGCTAGCAAAGAGATCTACGACAAAGAGATGTAACTCTGTGAGATGAATTCACAGAACACTAAGCAGTTTCTCAGAAAGCTTCTTTCTAGATTTCATCTGAGGATGTTTCCTTTTTCACCATAGCCCCCTATGGGCTTCCAAATATCACTTTGCCAATTCCACAAGAACTGTCTAAGCGAAAGGCTTCTTGAGGGGAAAGCTGTAACTCTGTGAGATGATTTCACAGAACACAAAGAAGTTTCTCAGAAAGCTTCTTTCTCTTTGTTATCGGAGGATATTTCCTTTGGCCCTATAGTCTTCAAAGGGATCCGAAATATCTGTTCTCAGATTCCACAGAAAGAAGGCTAGCAAAGAGATCCACGAAATACAGATGTAACTCTGTGAGTGGAAGTCACACATCACAGAGGAGTTTCTCAGAAAGCTTCTTTCCAGATTTCATCTGAGGATATTTCCTTTTTCACCATAGCCCTCTATGGGCTTCCAAATATCACTTTTCCAATTACACAAGAACTGTCTTAGCGAAAGGCTTCTTGAGGGGAAAGCTGTAACTCTGTGAGATGATTTCACAGAACACAAAGAAGTTTCTCAGAAAGCTTCTTTCTCTTTGTTATCGGAGGATATTTCCTTTGGCCCTATAGTCTTCAAAGGGATCCGAAATATCTGTTCTCAGATTCCACAGAAAGAAGGCAAGCAAAGAGATCCAAGAAACACAGATGTAACTCTGTGAGATGAATTCACAGAACACTAAGCAGTTTCTCAGAAAGCTTTTTCCCAGATTTCATCTGAGGATATTTCCTTTTTTACCATAGCCCTCTAAGGGCTTCCAAGTATCACTTTACCAATTGCACAAGAACTGTCTTAGCGAAAGGCTTCTTGAGGGGAAAGCTGTAACTCTGTGAGATGATTTCACAGAACACAAAGAAGTTTCTCAGAAAGCTTCTTTCTCTCTGTTACCGGAGGAAATTTCCTTTGGCCCTATAGTCTTCAAAGGGATCCGAAATATCTGTTCTCAGATTCCACAGAAATAAGACTAGCAAAGAGACCTATGAAACACAGACGTAACTCTGTGAGATGAATTCACAGAACACTAAGCAGTTTCTCAGAAAGCTTCTTTCTAGATTTCATCTAAGGATGTTTCCTTTTTCACCATAGCTCTCTATGGGCTTCCAAAGATCACTTTGCCAATTCCACAAGAACTGTCTTAGCGAAAGGCTTCTTGAGGGGAAAGCTGTAACTCTGTGAGATGATTTCACAGAACACAAAGAAGTTTCTCAGAAAGCTTCTTTCTCCTTGTTATCGGAGGATATTTCCCTTGGCCCTATAATCTTCAAAGGGATCCGAAATATCTGTTCTCAGATTCCACAGAAAGAAGGCTAGCAAAAAGATCCACGAAATACAGATGTAACTCTGTGAGTGGAAGTGACGCATCACAGAGCAGTTTCTCAGAAACTTCTTTCCAGATTTCATCTGAGGATATTTCCTTTTTCACCATAGTCCTCTATGGGCTTCCCAATATCACGTTGCCAATTCCACAAGAACTGTCTTAGCGAAAGGCTTCTTGAGGGGAAAGCTGTAAGTCTCTGAGATGATTTCACAGAACACAAAGAAGTTTCTCAGAAAACTTCTTTCTCTTTGTTATCGGAGGATATTTCCTTTGGTCCTATAGTCTTCAAAGGGATCCGAAATATCTGTTCTCAGATTCCAGAGAAATGAGGCTAGCAAGGAGATCTACGAAACACAGATGCAACTCTGTGAGATGAATTCACAGAATACTAAGCAGTTTCTCAGAAAGCTTCTTTCCAGATTTCATCTGAGGATATTTCCTTTTTCACCATAGCCCCCTATGGGCTTCCAAATATCACGTTGCCAATTCCACAAGAACTGTCTTAGCGAAAGGCTTCTTGAGGGGAAAGCTGTAACTCTGTGAGATGATTTCACAGAACACAAAGAAGTTTCTCAGAAAGCTTCTTTCTCTTTGTTATCGGAGGATATTTCCTTTGGCCCTATAGTCTTCAAAGGGATCCGAAATATCTGTTCTCATTTCCACAGAAAGAAGGCCAGAAAAGAGATCCACGAAATAGAGATGTAACTCTGTGAGTGGAAGTCACACATCACAGAGCAGTTTCTCAGAAAGCTTCTTTCCAGATTTCATCGGAGGGTATTTCCTTTTTCACCATAGCCCTCTATGGGCTTCCAAATATCACTTTTCCAATTCCACAAGAACTGTCTTAGCGAAAGGCTTCTTCAGGGGAAAGCTGTAACTCTGTGAGATGTTTTCAGAGAACACAAAGAAGTTTCTCAGAAAGCTTCTTTCTCTTTGTTATCGGAGGATATTTCCTTTGGCCCTATAGTCTTCAAAGGGATCCGAAATATCTGTTCTCAGATTCCAGAGAAATGAGGCTAGCAAGGAGATCTACGAAACACAGATGCAACTCTGTCAGATGAATTCACAGAATACTAAGCAGTTTCTCAGAAAGCTTCTTTCCAGATTTCATCTGAGGATATTTCCTTTTTCATCATAGCCCTCAATAGGCTTCCAAATATCACGTTGCCAATTCCACAAGAACTTTCTTAGCGAAAGGCTTCTTGAGGGGAAAGCTGTAACTCTGTGAGCTGATTTCACAGAACACAAAGAAGTTTCTCAGAAAGCTTCTTTCTCTTTGTTATCGTAGGATATTTCCTTTGGCCCTATAGTCTTCAAAGGGTTCCGAAATATCTGTTCTCAGATTCCACAGAAAGAAGGCTAGCAAAGAGATCCACGAAATACAGATGTAACTCTGTGAGTGGAAGTCACACATCACAGAGCAGTTTCTCAGAAAGCTTCTTTCCAGATTTCATCTGAGGATATTTCCTTTTTCACCGTAGCCCTCAATGGGCTTCCAAATATCACCTTGCCATTTCCACAAGAACTGTCTTAGCGAAAGGCTTCTTCAGGGGAAAGCTGTAACTCTGTGAAATGATTTCACTGAACACAAAGAAGTTTCACAGAAACCTTCTTTCTCTTTGTTATCGGAGGATATTTCCTTTGGCCCTATAGTCTTCAAAGGGTTCCGAAATATCTGTTCTCAGATTCCACAGAAATAAGGCTAGCAAAGAGATCTACGAAACACAGATGTAACTCTGTGAGATGAATTCACAGAACACTAAGCAGTTTCTCAGAAAGCTTCTTTCCAGATTTCATCTGAGGATATTTCCTTTTCACCATAGCCCTCTAAGGGCTTTCAAATATCACTTTGCCAATTCCACAAGAACTGTCTTAGGGAAAGGCTTCTTGAGGGGAAAGCTGTAACTCTGTGAGATGATTTCACAGAACACAAAGAAGTTTCTCGGAAAGCTTCTTTCTCTTTGTTATCGGAGGATATTTCCTTTGGGCCTATAGTCTTCAAAGGGATCCGAAATATCTGTTCTAAGATTCCACAGAAATAAGGCTAGCAAAGAGATCCACGAAATACAGATGTAACTCTGTGAGTGGAAGTCACACATCACAGAGCAGTTTCTCAGAAAGCTTCTTCCCAGATTTCATCTGAGGATATTTCCTTTTTCACCATAGCCCTCTAGGGGCTTCCAAATATCACTTTTCCAATTCCACAAGAACTGTCTTAGCTAAAGGCTTTTTGAGGGGAAAGCTGTAACTCTGTGAGATGATTTCACAGAACACAAAGAAGTTTCTCAGAAAGCATCTTTCTCTTTGTTATCGGAGGATATTTCCTTTGGCCCTATAGTCTTCAAAGGGATCCGAAATATCTGTTCTCAGATCCCACAGAAAGAAGGCCAGAAAAGAGATCCACGAAATACAGATGTAACTCTGTGAGTGGAAGTCACACATCACAGAGCAGTTTCTCAGAAAGCTTCTTTCCAGATTTCATCTGAGGATATTTCCTTTTTCACCATAGCCCTCTAGGGGCTTCCAAATATCACGTTGCCATTTCCACAAGAACGGTCTTAGCGAAAGGCTTCTTGAGGGGAAAGCTGTAACTCTGTGAAATGATTTCACTGAACACAAAGAAGTTTCTCAAAAAGCTTCTTTCTCTTTGTTATCGGAGGATATTTCCTTTGGCCCTATAGTCTTCAAAGGGATCCGAAATATCTGTTCTCAGATTCCACAGAAATAAGGCTAGCAAAGAGATCCACGAAATACAGATGTATCTCTGTGACTGGAAGTCACACATCACAGAGCAGTTTCTCAGAAAGCTTCTTTCCAGATTTCATCTGAGGATATTTCCTTTTTCACCATAGCCCTCTATGGGCTTCCAAATATCACATTGCCAAATCCACAAGAACTGTCTTAGCGAAAGGCTTCTTGAGGGGAAAGCTGTAACTGTGTGAGATGATTTCACAGAACACAAAGAAGTTTCTCAGAAAGCTTCTTTCTCTTTGTTATCGGTGGATATTTCCTTTTCCGCTATAGTCTTCGAAGGGATCCGAAATATCTGTTCTCAAATTCCACAGAAATAAGGCTAGCAAAGAGATCTACGAAACACAGATGTAACACTGTGAGATGAATTCACAGAACACTAAGCAGTTTCTCAGAAAGCTTTTTCCCAGATTTCATCTGAGGATATTTCCTTTTTTACCATAGCCCTCTAAGGGCTTCCAAGTATCACTTTACCAATTGCACAAGAACTGTCTTAGCGAAAGGCTTCTTGAGGGGAAAGCTGTAACTCTGTGAGATGATTTCACAGAACACAAAGAAGTTTCTCAGAAAGCTTCTTTCTCTCTGTTACCGGAGGAAATTTCCTTTGGCCCTATAGTCTTCAAAGGGATCCGAAATATCTGTTCTCAGATTCCACAGAAATAAGACTAGCAAAGAGACCTATGAAACACAGACGTAACTCTGTGAGATGAATTCACAGAACACTAAGCAGTTTCTCAGAAAGCTTCTTTCTAGATTTCATCTGAGGATGTTTCCTTTTTCACCATAGCCCTCTATGGGCTTCCAAAGATCACTTTGCCAATTCCACAAGAACTGTCTTAGCGAAAGGCTTCTTGAGGGGAAAGCTGTAACTCTGTGAGATGATTTCACAGAACACAAAGAAGTTTCTCAGAAAGCTTCTTTCTCCTTGTTATCGGAGGATATTTCCCTTGGCCCTATAATCTTCAAAGGGATCCGAAATATCTGTTCTCAGATTCCACAGAAAGAAGGCTAGCAAAAAGATCCACGAAATACAGATGTAACTCTGTGAGTGGAAGTGACGCATCACAGAGCAGTTTCTCAGAAACTTCTTTCCAGATTTCATCTGAGGATATTTCCTTTTTCACCATAGTCCTCTATGGGCTTCCAAATATCACGTTGCCAATTCCACAAAAACTGTCTTAGCGAAAGGCTTCTTGAGGGGAAAGCTGTAACTCTGTGAGATGATTTCACAGAACACAAAGAAGTTTCTCAGAAAGCTTCTTTCTCTTTGTTATCGGAGGATATTTCCTTTGGCCCTATTGTCTTCAAAGGGATCCGAAATATCTGTTCTCAGATTCCACAGAAAGAAGGCTAGCAAAGAGATCCACGAAATACAGATGTAACTCTGTGAGTGGAAGTCACACAACACAGAGCAGTTTTTCAGAAAGCTTCTTTCCAGATTTCATCTGAGGATATTTCCTTTTTCACCATAGCCCTCTAGGGGCTTCGAAATATCACTTTTCCATTCCACAAGAACTGTCTTAGCTAAAGGCTTTTTGAGGGGAAAGCTGTAACTCTGTGAGATGATTTCACAGAACACAAAGAAGTTTCTCAGAAAGCTTCTTTCTCTTTTTTATCGGAGGATATTTCCTTTGGCCCTATAGTCTTCAAAGCTATCCGAAATATCTGTTCTCAGATTCCACAGAAATAAGGCTAGAAAGAGATCTACGAAACGCAGATGCCACTCTGTGAGATGAATTCACAGAACACTAAGCAGTTTCTCAGAAAGCTTCTTTCCAGATTTCATCTGAGGATATTTCCTTTTTCACCATAGCCCTCAATGAGCTTCCAAATATCACGTTGCCAATTCCACAAGAACTGTCTTAGCGAAAGGCTTCTTGAGGGGAAAGTTGTAACTCTGTGAGATGATTTCACAGAACACAAAGAAGTTTCTCAGAAAGCTTCTTTCTCTTTGTTATCGGAGGATATTTCCTTTGGCCCTATAGTCTTCAAAGGGATCCGAAATATCTGTTCTCAGATTCCACAGAAAGAAGGCTAGCAAAGAGATCCACGAAATACAGATGTAACTCTGTGAGTGGAAGTGACACGTCACAGAGCAGTTTCTCAGAAAGCTTCTTTCCAGATTTCATCTGAGGATATGTCCTTTTTCACCATAGCCCTCTATGGGCTTCCAAATATCACGTTGCCATTTCCACAAGAACTGTCTTAGCGAAAGGCTTCTTGAGGGGAAAGCTGTAACTCTGTGAAATGATTTCACTGAACACAAAGAAGTTTCTCAAAAAGCTTCTTTCTCTTTGTTATCGGAGGATATTTCCTTTGGCCCTATAGTCTTCAAAGGGATCCGAAATATCTGTTCTCAGATTCCACAGAAATAAGGCTAGCAAAGAGATCTACGAAACACAGATGTAACTCTGTGAGATGAATTCACAGAACACTAAGCAGTTTCTCAGAAAGCTTCTTTCCAGATTTCATCTGAGGATATTTCCTTTTCACCATAGCCCTCTAAGGGCTTTCAAATATCACTTTGCCAATTCCACAAGAACTCTCTTAGCGAAAGGCTTCTTGAGGGGAAAGCTGTAACTCTGTGAGATGATTTCACAGAACACAAAGAAGTTTCTCGGAAAGCTTCTTTCTCTTTGTTATCGGAGGATATTTCCTTTGGGCCTATAGTCTTCAAAGGGATCCGAAATATCTGTTCTCAGATTCCACAGAAATAAGGCTAGCAAAGAGATCCACGAAATACAGATGTAACTCTGTGAGTGGAAGTCACACATCACAGAGCAGTTTCTCAGAAAGCTTCTTTCCAGATTTCATCTGAGGATATTTCCTTTTTCACCATAGCCCTCTAGGGGCTTCCAAATATCACTTTTCCAATTCCACAAGAACTGTCTTAGCTAAAGGCTTTTTGAGGGGAAAGCTGTAACTCTGTGAGATGATTTCACAGAACACAAAGAAGTTTCTCAGAAAGCTTCTTTCTCTTTGTTATCGGAGGATATTTCCTTTGGCCCTATAGTCTTCAAAGGGATCCGAAATATCTGTTCTCAGATTCCACAGAAATAAGGCTAGCAAAGAGATTCACGAAATACAGATGTAACTCTGTGAGATGAATTAACAGAACACTAAGCAGTTTATCAGAAAGTTTCTTTCCAGATTTCATCTGAGGATAATTCCTTTTTCACCATAGCCCTCTATGGGCTTCCAAATATCACTTTGCCAATTCCACAAGAACTGTCTTAGCGAAAGGCTTCTTGAGGGGAAAGCTATAACTCTGTGAGATGGATTCACAGAACACAAAGAAGTTTCTCAGAAAGTTTCTTTCTCTTTGTTATCGGAGGATATTTCCTTTGTCCCTATAGTCTTCAAAGGGATCTGAAATATCTGTTCTCAGATTCCACAGAAATAAGGCTAGCAAAGAGATCTACGACACACAGATGTAACTCTGTGAGATGAATTCACAGAACACTAAGCAGTTTCTCAGAAAGCTTCTTTCTAGATTTCATCTGAGGATGTTTCCTTTTTCACCATAGCCCCCTATGGGCTTCCAAATATCACTTTGCCAATTCCACAAGAACTGTCTTAGCGAAAGGCTTCTTGAGGGGAAAGCTGTAACTCTGTGAGATGATTTCACAGAACACAAAGAAGTTTCTCAGAAAGCTTCTTTCTCTTTGTTATCGGAGGATATTTCCTTTGGCCCTATAGTCTTCAAAGGGATCCGAAATATCTGTTCTCAGATTCCACAGAAAGAAGGCTAGCAAAGAGATCCACGAAATACAGATGTAACTCTGTGAGTGGAAGTCACACATCACAGAGGAGTTTCTCAGAAAGCTTCTTTCCAGATTTCATCTGAGGATATTTCCTTTTTCACCATAGCCCTCTATGGGCTTCCAAATATCACTTTTCCAATTACACAAGAACTGTCTTAGCGAAAGGCTTCTTGAGGGGAAAGCTGTAACTCTGTGAGATGATTTCACAGAACACAAAGAAGTTTCTCAGAAAGCTTCTTTCTCTTTGTTATCGGAGGATATTTCCTTTGGCCCTATAGTCTTCAAAGGGATCCGAAATATCTGTTCTCAGATTCCACAGAAATAAGGCTTGAAAAGAGATCTACGAAACACAGATGTAACTCTGTGAGATGAATTCACAGAACACTAAGCAGTTTCTCAGAAAGCTTCTTTCCAGATTTCATTTGAGGATATTTCCTTTTCACCATAGCCCTCTATGGGCTTCCAAATATCACTTTGCCAATTCCACAAGAACTGTCTTAGCGAAAGGCTTCTTGAGGGGAAAGCTGTAACTCTGAGAGATGATTTCACAGAACACAAAGAAGTTTCTCAGAAAGCTTCTTTCTCTTTGTTATCGGAGGATATTTCCTTTGGCCCTATAGTCTTCAAAGGGATCCGAAATATCTGTTCTCAGATTCCACAGAAAGAAGGCTAGCAAAGAGATCCAAGAAACACAGATGTAACTCTGTGAGATGAATTCACAGAACACTAAGCAGTTTCTGAGAAAGCTTCTTTCCAGAATTCATCTGAGGATATTTCCTTTTTCACCATAGCCCTCTATGGGCTTCCAAATATCACTTTGCCAATTCCACAAGAAATGTCTTAGCGAAAGGCTTCTTGAGGGGAAAGCTGTAACTCTCAGAGATGATTTCACAGAACACAAAGAAGTTTCTCAGAAAGCTTCTTTCTCTTTTTTATCGTAGGATATTTCCTTTGGCCCTGTAGTCTTCAAAGGGATCCGAAATATCTGTTCTCAGATTCCACAGAAATAAGGCTAGCAAAGAGATTCACGAAACGTAGATGTAACTCTGTGAGATGAATTCACAGAACTCTAATCAGTTTCTCAGAAAGCTTCTTTCCAGATTTCATCTGAGGATATTTCCTTTTCACCATAGCCCTCCAAGGGCTTGCAAATATCACTTTGCCAATTCCACAAGAACTGTTTAGCGAAAGGCTTCTTGAGGGGAAAGCTGTAACTCTGTGAGATGATTTCACAGAACACAAAGAAGTTTCTCAAAAAGCTTCTTTCTCTTTGTTATCGGAGGATATTTCCTTTGGGCCTATTGTCTTCAAAGGGATCCGAAATATCTGTTCTCAGATTCCACAGAAATAAGGCAAGCAAAGAGATCCACGAAATACAGATGTATCTCTGTGACTGGAAGTCACACATCACAGAGCAGTTTCTCAGAAAGCTTCTTTCCAGATTTCATCTGAGGATATTTCCTTTTTCACCATAGCCCTCTATGGGCTTCCAAATATCACATTGCCAAATCCACAAGAACTGTCTTAGCGAAAGGCTTCTTGAGGGGAAAGCTGTAACTCTGTGAGATGATTTTACAGAACACAAAGAAGTTTCTCAGAAAGCTTCTTTCTCTTTGTTATCGGTGGATATTTCCTTTTCCGCTATAGTCTTCGAAGGGATCCGAAATATCTGTTCTCAAATTCCACAGAAATAAGGCTAGCAAAGAGATCTACGAAACACAGATGTAACACTGTGAGATGAATTCACAGAACACTAAGCAGTTTCTCAGAAAGCTTTTTCCCAGATTTCATCTGAGGATATTTCCTTTTTTACCATAGCCCTCTAAGGGCTTCCAAGTATCACTTTACCAATTGCACAAGAACTGTCTTAGCGAAAGGCTTCTTGAGGGGAAAGCTGTAACTCTGTGAGATGATTTCACAGAACACAAAGAAGTTTCTCAGAAAGCTTCTTTCTCTCTGTTACCGGAGGAAATTTCCTTTGGCCCTATAGTCTTCAAAGGGATCCGAAATATCTGTTCTCAGATTCCACAGAAATAAGACTAGCAAAGAGACCTATGAAACACAGATGTAACTCTGTGAGATGAATTCACAGAACACTAAGCAGTTTCTCAGAAAGCTTCTTTCTAGATTTCATCTGAGGATGTTTCCTTTTTCACCATAGCCCTCTATGGGCTTCCAAAGATCACTTTGCCAATTCCACAAGAACTGTCTTAGCGAAAGGCTTCTTGAGGGGAAAGCTGTAACTCTGTGAGATGATTTCACAGAACACAAAGAAGTTTCTCAGAAAGCTTCTTTCTCTTTGTTATCGGAGGATATTTCCCTTGGCCCTATAATCTTCAAAGGGATCCGAAATATCTGTTCTCAGATTCCACAGAAAGAAGGCTAGCAAAAAGATCCACGAAATACAGATGTAACTCTGTGAGTGGAAGTGACGCATCACAGAGCAGTATCTCAGAAACTTCTTTCCAGATTTCATCTGAGGATATTTCCTTTTTCACCATAGTCCTCTATGGGCTTCCAAATATCACGTTGCCAATTCCACAAGAACGGTCTTAGCGAAAGGCTTCTTGAGGGGAAAGCTGTAAGTCTCTGAGATGATTTCACAGAACACAAAGAAGTTTCTCAGAAAACTTCTTTCACTTTGTTATCGGAGGATATTTCCTTTGGCCCTATAGTCTTCAAAGGGATCCGAAATATCTGTTCTCAGATTCCACAGAAATAAGGCTAGCAAAGAGATCCACGAAATACAGATGTAACTCTGTGAGATGAATTAACAGAACACTAAGCAGTTTCTCAGAAAGCTTCTTTCCAGATTTCATCTGAGGATAATTCCTTTTTCACCATAGCCCTCTATGGGCTTCCAAATATCACTTTGCCAATTCCACAAGAACTGTCTTAGCGAAAGGCTTCTTGAGGGGAAAGCTATAACTCTGTGAGATGGTTTCACAGAACACAAAGAAGTTTCTCAGAAAGTTTCTTTCTCTTTGTTATCGGAGGAAATTTCCTTTGGCCCTATAGTCTTCAAAGGGATCTGAAATATCTGTTCTCAGATTCCACAGAAATAAGGCTAGCAAAGAGATCTACGACACACAGATGTAACTCTGTGAGATGAATTCACAGAACACTAAGCAGTTTCTCAGAAAGCTTCTTTCTAGATTTCATCTGAGGATGTTTCCTTTTTCACCATATCCCCCTATGGGCTTCCAAATATCACTTTGCCAATTCCACAAGAACTGTCTTAGCGAAAGGCTTCTTGAGGGGAAAGCTGTAACTCCGTGAGATGATTTCACAGAACACAAAGAAGTTTCTCAGAAAGCTTCTTTCTCTTTGTTATCGGAGGATATTTCCTTTGGCCCTATAGTCTTCAAAGGGATCCGAAATATCTGTTCTCAGATTCCACAGAAATAAGGCTTGAAAAGAGATCTACGAAACACAGATGTAACTCTGTGAGATGAATTCACAGAACACTAAGCAGTTTCTCAGAAAGCTTCTTTCCAGATTTCATCTGAGGATATTTCCTTTTCACCATAACCCTCTATGGGCTTCCAAATATCACTTTGCCAATTCCACAAGAACTGTCTTAGCGAAAGGCTTCTTGAGGGGAAAGCTGTAACTCTGAGAGATGATTTCACAGAACACAAAGAAGTTTCTCAGAAAGCTTCTTTCTCTTTGTTATCGGAGGATATTTCCTTTGGCCCTATAGTCTTCAAAGGGATCCGAAATATCTGTTCTCAGATTCCACAGAAAGAAGGCTAGCAAAGAGATCCAAGAAACACAGATGTAACTCTGTGAGATGAATTCACAGAACACTAAGCAGTTTCTCAGAAAGCTTCTTTCCAGAATTCATCTGAGGATATTTCCTTTTCACCATAGCCCTCTATGGGCTTCCAAATATCACTTTGCCAATTCCACAAGAAATGTCTTAGCGAAAGGCTTCTTGAGGGGAAAGCTGTAACTCTGTGAGATGATTTCATAGAACACAACGAAGTTTCTCAGAAAGCTTCTTTCTCTTTGTTATCGGAGGATATTTCCTTTGGCCCTATAGTCTTCAAAGGGATCTGAAATATCTGTTCTCAGATTCCACAGAAATAAGGCTAGCAAAGAGATCTACGAAACGCAGATGTAACTCTGTGAGATGAATTCACAGAACACTAAGCAGTTTCTCAGAAAGCCTCTTTCCAGATTTCATCTGAGGATATTTCCTTTTTCACCATAGCCCTCTATGGGCTTCCAAATATGACTTTGCCAATTCCACAAGAACTGTCTTAGCGAAAGGCTTCTTGAGGGGAAAGCTGTAACTCTCTGAGATGATTTCACAAAACACAAAGAAGTTTCTCAGAAAGCTTCTTTCTCTTTGTTATCGGAGGATATTTCCTTTGGCCCTATAGTCTTCAAAGGGATCCGAAATATCTGTTCTCATTTCCACAGAAAGAAGGCCAGAAAAGAGATCCACGAAATAGAGATGTAACTCTGTGAGTGGAAGTCACACATCACAGAGCAGTTTCTCAGAAAGCTTCTTTCCAGATTTCATCGGAGGGTATTTCCTTTTTCACCATAGCCCTCTATGGGCTTCAAAATATCACTTTTCCAATTCCACAAGAACTGTCTTAGCGAAAGGCTTCTTCAGGGGAAAGCTGTAACTCTGTGTGATGATTTCAGAGAACACAAAGAAGTTTCTCAGAAAGCTTCTTTCTCTTTGTTATCGGAGGATATTTCCTTTGGCCCTATAGTCTTCAAAGGGATCCGAAATATCTGTTCTCAGATTCCAGAGAAATGAGGCTAGCAAGGAGATCTACGAAACACAGATGCAACTCTGTCAGATGAATTCACAGAATACTAAGCAGTTTCTCAGAAAGCTTCTTTCCAGATTTCATCTGAGGATATTTCCTTTTTCATCATAGCCCTCAATAGGCTTCCAAATATCACGTTGCCAATTCCACAAGAACTTTCTTAGCGAAAGGCTTCTTGAGGGGAAAGCTGTAACTCTGTGAGCTGATTTCACAGAACACAAAGAAGTTTCGCAGAAAGCTTCTTTCTCTTTGTTATCGGAGGATATTTCCTTTGGCCCTATAGTCTTCAAAGGGTTCCGAAATATCTGTTCTCAGATTCCACAGAAAGAAGGCTAGCAAAGAGATCCACGAAATACAGATGTAACTCTGTGAGTGGAAGTCACACATCACAGAGCAGTTTCTCAGAAAGCTTCTTTCCAGATTTCATCTGAGGATATTTCCTTTTTCACCGTAGCCCTCAATGGGCTTCCAAATATCACCTTGCCATTTCCACAAGAACTGTCTTAGCGAAAGGCTTCTTCAGGGGAAAGCTGTAACTCTGTGAAATGATTTCACTGAACAAAAAGAAGTTTCACAGAAACCTTCTTTCTCTTTGTTATCGGAGGATATTTCCTTTGGCCCTATAGTCTTCAAAGGGTTCCGAAATATCTGTTCTCAGATTCCACAGAAATAAGGCTAGCAAAGAGATCTACGAAACACAGATGTAACTCTGTGAGATGAATTCACAGAACACTAAGCAGTTTCTCAGAAAGCTTCTTTCCAGATTTCATCTGAGGATATTTCCTTTTCACCATAGCCCTCTAAGGGCTTTCAAATATCACTTTGCCAATTCCACAAGAACTGTCTTAGCGAAAGGCTTCTTGAGGGGAAAGCTGTAACTCTGTGAGATGATTTCACAGAACACAAAGAAGTTTCTCGGAAAGCTTCTTTCTCTTTGTTATCGGAGGATATTTCCTTTGGGCCTATAGTATTAAAAGGGATCCGAAATATCTGTTCTAAGATTCCACAGAAATAAGGCTAGCAAAGAGATTCACGAAATACAGATGTAACTCTGTGAGTGGAAGTCACACATCACAGAGCAGTTTCTCAGAAAGCTTCTTTCCAGATTTCATCTGAGGATATTTCCTTTTTCACCATAGCCCTCTAGGGGCTTCCAAATATCACTTTTCCAATTCCACAAGAACTGTCTTAGCTAAAGGCTTTTTGAGGGGAAAGCTGTAACTCTGTGAGATGATTTCACAGAACACAAAGAAGTTTCTCAGAAAGCTTCTTTCTCTTTGTTATCGGAGGATATTTCCTTTGGCCCTATAGTCTTCAAAGGGATCCGAAATATCTGTTCTCAGATCCCACAGAAAGAAGGCCAGAAAAGAGATCCTCGAAATACAGATGTAACTCTGTGAGTGGAAGTCACACATCACAGAGCAGTTTCTCAGAAAGCTTCTTTCCAGATTTCATCGGAGGGTATTTCCTTTTTCACCATAGCCCTCTATGGGCTTCAAAATATCACTTTTCCAATTCCACAAGAACTGTCTTAGCGAAAGGCTTCTTGAGGGGAAAGCTGTAACTCTGTGAGATGATTTCAGAGAACACAAAGAAGTTTCTCAGAAAGCTTCTTTCTCTTTGTTATCGGAGGATATTTCCTTTGGCCCTATAGTCTTCAAAGCTATCCGAAATATCTGTTCTCAGATTCCACAGAAATAAGGCTACAAAGAGATCTACGAAACGCAGATTCAACTCTGTGAGATGAATTCACAGAACACTAAGCAGTTTCTCAGAAAGCTTCTTTCCAGATTTCATCTGAGGATATTTCCTTTTTCACCATAGCCCTCAATGGGCTTCCAAATATCACGTTGCCAATTCCACAAGAACTGTCTTAGCGAAAGGCTTCTTGACGGGAACGCTGTAACTCTGTGAGATGATTTCACAGAACACAAAGAAGTTTCTCAGAAAGCTTCTTTCTCTTTGTTATCGGAGGATATTTCCTTTGGCCCTATAGTCTTCAAAGGGATCCGAAATATCTGTTCTCAGATTCCACAGAAAGAAGGCTAGCAAAGAGATCCACGAAATACAGATGTAACTCTGTGAGTGGAAGTCACACAACACAGAGCAGTTTTTCAGAAAGCTTCTTTCCAGATTTCATCTGAGGATATTTCCTTTTTCACCATAGCCCTCTAGGGGCTTCGAAATATCACTTTTCCAATTCCACAAGAACTGTCTTAGCTAAAGGCTTTTTGAGGGGAAAGCTGTAACTCTGTGAGATGATTTCACAGAACACAAAGAAGTTTCTCAGAAAGCTTCTTTCTCTTTTTTATCGGAGGATATTTCCTTTGGCCCTATAGTCTTCAAAGCTATCCGAAATATCTGTTCTCAGATTCCACAGAAATAAGGCTAGAAAGAGATCTACGAAACGCAGATGCCACTCTGTGAGATGAATTCACAGAACACTAAGCAGTTTCTCAGAAAGCTTCTTTCCAGATTTCATCTGAGGATATTTCCTTTTTCACCATAGCCCTCAATGAGCTTCCAAATATCACGTTGCCAATTCCACAAGAACTGTCTTAGCGAAAGGCTTCTTGAGGGGAAAGCTGTAACTCTGTGAGGTGATTTCACAGAACACAAAGAAGTTTCTCAGAAAGCTTCTTTCTCTTTGTTATCGGAGGATATTTCCTTTGGCCCTATAGTCTTCAAAGGGATCCGAAATATCTGTTCTCAGATTCCACAGAAAGAAGGCTAGCAAAGAGATCCACGAAATACAGATGTAACTCTGTGAGTGGAAGTGACACGTCACAGAGCAGTTTCTCAGAAAGCTTCTTTCCAGATTTCATCTGAGGATATTTCCTTTTTCACCATAGCCCTCTATGGGCTTCCAAATATCACGTTGCCATTTCCACAAGAACTGTCTTAGCGAAAGGCTTCTTGAGGGGAAAGCTGTAACTCTGTGAAATGATTTCACTGAACACAAAGAAGTTTCTCAAAAAGCTTCTTTCTCTTTGTTATCGGAGGATATTTCCTTTGGCCCTATAGTCTTCAAAGGGATCCGAAATATCTGTTCTCAGATTCCACAGAAATAAGGCTAGCAAAGAGATCTACGAAACACAGATGTAACTCTGTGAGATGAATTCACAGAACACTAAGCAGTTTCTCAGAAAGCTTCTTTCCAGATTTCATCTGAGGATATTTCCTTTTCACCATAGCCCTCTAAGGGCTTTCAAATATCACTTTGCCAATTCCACAAGAACTCTCTTAGCGAAAGGCTTCTTGAGGGGAAAGCTGTAACTCTGTGAGATGATTTCACAGAACACAAAGAAGTTTCTCGGAAAGCTTCTTTCTCTTTGTTATCGGAGGATATTTCCTTTGGGCCTATAGTCTTCAAAGGGATCCGAAATATCTGTTCTCAGATTCCACAGAAATAAGGCTAGCAAAGAGATCCACGAAATACAGATGTAACTCTGTGAGTGGAAGTCACACATCACAGAGCAGTTTCTCAGAAAGCTTCTTTCCAGATTTCATCTGAGGATATTTCCTTTTTCACCATAGCCCTCTAGGGGCTTCCAAATATCACTTTTCCAATTCCACAAGAACTGTCTTAGCTAAAGGCTTTTTGAGGGGAAAGCTGTAACTCTGTGAGATGATTTCACAGAACACAAAGAAGTTTCTCAGAAAGCTTCTTTCTCTTTGTTATCGGAGGATATTTCCTTTGGCCCTATAGTCTTCAAAGGGATCCGAAATATCTGTTCTCAGATTCCACAGAAATAAGGCTAGCAAAGAGATTCACGAAATACAGATGTAACGCTGTGAGATGAATTAACAGAACACTAAGCAGTTTATCAGAAAGTTTCTTTCCAGATTTCATCTGAGGATAATTCCTTTTTCACCATAGCCCTCTATGGGCTTCCAAATATCACTTTGCCAATTCCACAAGAACTGTCTTAGCGAAAGGCTTCTTGAGGGGAAAGCTATAACTCTGTGAGATGGATTCACAGAACACAAAGAAGTTTCTCAGAAAGTTTCTTTCTCTTTGTTATCGGAGCATATTTCCTTTGGCCCTATAGTCTTCAAAGGGATCTGAAATATCTGTTCTCAGATTCCACAGAAATAAGGCTAGCAAAGAGATCTACGACACACAGATGTAACTCTGTGAGATGAATTCACAGAACACTAAGCAGTTTCTCAGAAAGCTTCTTTCTAGATTTCATCTGAGGATGTTTCCTTTTTCACCATAGCCCCCTATGGGCTTCCAAATATCACTTTGCCAATTCCACAAGAACTGTCTTAGCGAAAGGCTTCTTGAGGGGAAAGCTGTAACTCTGTGAGATGATTTCACAGAACACAAAGAAGTTTCTCAGAAAGCTTCTTTCTCTTTGTTATCGGAGGATATTTCCTTTGGCCCTATAGTCTTCAAAGGGATCCGAAATATCTGTTCTCAGATTCCACAGAAAGAAGGCTAGCAAAGAGATCCACGAAATACAGATGTAACTCTGTGAGTGGAAGTCACACATCACAGAGGAGTTTCTCAGAAAGCTTCTTTCCAGATTTCATCTGAGGATATTTCCTTTTTCACCATAGCCCTCTATGGGCTTCCAAATATCACTTTTCCAATTACACAAGAACTGTCTTAGCGAAAGGCTTCTTGAGGGGAAAGCTGTAACTCTGTGAGATGATTTCACAGAACACAAAGAAGTTTCTCAGAAAGCTTCTTTCTCTTTGTTATCGGAGGATATTTCCTTTGGCCCTATAGTCTTCAAAGGGATCCGAAATATCTGTTCTCAGATTCCACAGAAATAAGGCTTGAAAAGAGATCTACGAAACACAGATGTAACTCTGTGAGATGAATTCACAGAACACTAAGCAGTTTCTCAGAAAGCTTCTTTCCAGATTTCATTTGAGGATATTTCCTTTTCACCATAGCCCTCTATGGGCTTCCAAATATCACTTTGCCAATTCCACAAGAACTGTCTTAGCGAAAGGCTTCTTGAGGGGAAAGCTGTAACTCTGAGAGATGATTTCACAGAACACAAAGAAGTTTCTCAGAAAGCTTCTTTCTCTTTGTTATCGGAGGATATTTCCTTTGGCCCTATAGTCTTCAAAGGGATCCGAAATATCTGTTCTCAGATTCCACAGAAAGAAGGCTAGCAAAGAGATCCAAGAAACACAGATGTAACTCTGTGAGATGAATTCACAGAACACTAAGCAGTTTCTGAGAAAGCTTCTTTCCAGAATTCATCTGAGGATATTTCCTTTTTCACCATAGCCCTCTATGGGCTTCCAAATATCACTTTGCCAATTCCACAAGAAATGTCTTAGCGAAAGGCTTCTTGAGGGGAAAGCTGTAACTCTCAGAGATGATTTCACAGAACACAAAGAAGTTTCTCAGAAAGCTTCTTTCTCTTTGTTATCGTAGGATATTTCCTTTGGCCCTGTAGTCTTCAAAGGGATCCGAAATATCTGTTCTCAGATTCCACAGAAATGAGGCTAGCAAAGAGATTCACGAAACGTAGATGTAACTCTGTGAGATGAATTCACAGAACTCTAATCAGTTTCTCAGAAAGCTTCTTTCCAGATTTCATCTGAGGATATTTCCTTTTCACCATAGCCCTCCAAGGGCTTCCAAATATCACTTTGCCAATTCCACAAGAACTGTTTAGCGAAAGGCTTCTTGAGGGGAAAGCTGTAACTCTGTGAGATGATTTCACAGAACACAAAGAAGTTTCTCAAAAAGCTTCTTTCTCTTTGTTATCGGAGGATATTTCCTTTGGGCCTATAGTCTTCAAAGGGATCCGAAATATCTGTTCTCAGATTCCACAGAAATAAGGCAAGCAAAGAGATCCACGAAATACAGATGTATCTCTGTGACTGGAAGTCACACATCACAGAGCAGTTTCTCAGAAAGCTTCTTTCCAGATTTCATCTGAGGATATTTCCTTTTTCACCATAGCCCTCTATGGGCTTCCAAATATCACATTGCCAAATCCACAAGAACTGTCTTAGCGAAAGGCTTCTTGAGGGGAAAGCTGTAACTCTGTGAGATGATTTCACAGAACACAAAGAAGTTTCTCAGAAAGCTTCTTTCTCTTTGTTATCGGTGGATATTTCCTTTTCCGCTATAGTCTTCGAAGGGATCCGAAATATCTGTTCTCAAATTCCACAGAAATAAGGCTAGCAAAGAGATCTACGAAACACAGATGTAACACTGTGAGATGAATTCACAGAACACTAAGCAGTTTCTCAGAAAGCTTTTTCCCAGATTTCGTCTGAGGATATTTCCTTTTTTACCATAGCCCTCTAAGGGCTTCCAAGTATCACTTTACCAATTGCACAAGAACTGTCTTAGCGAAAGGCTTCTTGAGGGGAAAGCTGTAACTCTGTGAGATGATTTCACAGAACACAAAGAAGTTTCTCAGAAAGCTTCTTTCTCTCTGTTACCGGAGGAAATTTCCTTTGGCCCTATAGTCTTCAAAGGGATCCGAAATATCTGTTCTCAGATTCCACAGAAATAAGACTAGCAAAGAGACCTATGAAACACAGATGTAACTCTGTGAGATGAATTCACAGAACACTAAGCAGTTTCTCAGAAAGCTTCTTTCTAGATTTCATCTGAGGATGTTTCCTTTTTCACCATAGCCCTCTATGGGCTTCCAAAGATCACTTTGCCAATTCCACAAGAACTGTCTTAGCGAAAGGCTTCTTGAGGGGAAAGCTGTAACTCTGTGAGATGATTTCACAGAACACAAAGAAGTTTCTCAGAAAGCTTCTTTCTCTTTGTTATCGGAGGATATTTCCCTTGGCCCTATAATCTTCAAAGGGATCCGAAATATCTGTTCTCAGATTCCACAGAAAGAAGGCTAGCAAAAAGATCCACGAAATACAGATGTAACTCTGTGAGTGGAAGTGACGCATCACAGAGCAGTATCTCAGAAACTTCTTTCCAGATTTCATCTGAGGATATTTCCTTTTTCACCATAGTCCTCTATGGGCTTCCAAATATCACGTTGCCAATTCCACAAGAACTGTCTTAGCGAAAGGCTTCTTGAGGGGAAAGCTGTAAGTCTCTGAGATGATTTCACAGAACACAAAGAAGTTTCTCAGAAAACTTCTTTCACTTTGTTATCGGAGGATATTTCCTTTGGCCCTATAGTCTTCAAAGGGATCCGAAATATCTGTTCTCAGATTCCAGAGAAATGAGGCTAGCAAGGAGATCTACGAAACACAGATGCAACTCTGTGAGATGAATTCACAGAATACTAAGCAGTTTCTCAGAAAGCTTCTTTCCAGATTTCATCTGAGGATATTTCCTTTTTCATCATAGCCCTCAATGGGCTTCCAAATATCACGTTGCCAATTCCACAAGAACTGTCTTAGCGAAAGGCTTCTTGAGGGGAAAGCTGTAACTCTGTGAGATGATTTCACAGAACACAAAGGAGTTTCTCAGAAAGCTTCTTTCTCTTTGTTATCGGAGGATATTTCCTTTGGCCCTATAGTCTTCAAAGGGATACGAAATATCTGTTCTCAGATTCCACAGAAAGAAGGCTAGCAAAGAGATCCACGAAATACAGATGTAACTCTGTGAGTGGAAGTGACACATCACAGAGCAGTTTCTCAGAAAGCTTCTTTCCAGATTTCATCTGAGGATATTTCCTTTTTCACCATAGCCCTCTATGGGCTTCCAGATATCACTTTGCCAATTCCACAATAACTGTCTTAGCGAAAGGCTTCTTGAGGGGAAAGCTGTAACTCTGTGAGATGATTTCACAGAACACAAAGAAGTTTCTCAGAAAGCTTCTTTGCAGATTTCATCTGAGGATATTTCCTTTTTCACCATAGCCCTCTAGGGGCTTCCAAATATCACTTTTCCAATTCCACAAGAACTGTCTTAGCTAAAGGCTTTTTGAGGGGAAAGCTGTAACTCTGTGAGATGATTTCACAGAACACAAAGAAGTTTCTCAGAAAGCTTCTTTCTCTTTGTTATCGGAGGATATTTCCTTTGGCCCTATAGTCTTCAAAGGGATCCGAAATATCTCTTCTCAGATTCCACAGAAATAAGGCTAGCAAAGAGATCCACGAAATACAGATGTAACTCTGTGAGATGAATTAACAGAACACTAAGCAGTTTCTCAGAAAGCTTCTTTCCAGATTTCATCTGAGGATAATTCCTTTTTCACCATAGCCCTCTATGGGCTTCCAAATATCACTTTGCCAATTCCACAAGAACTGTCTTAGCGAAAGGCTTCTTGAGGGGAAAGCTATAACTCTGTGAGATGGTTTCACAGAACACAAAGAAGTTTCTCAGAAAGTTTCTTTCTCTTTGTTATCGGAGGAAATTTCCTTTGGCCCTATAGTCTTCAAAGGGATCTGAAATATCTGTTCTCAGATTCCACAGAAATAAGGCTAGCAAAGAGATCTACGACACACAGATGTAACTCTGTGAGATGAATTCACAGAACACTAAGCAGTTTCTCAGAAAGCTTCTTTCTAGATTTCATCTGAGGATGTTTCCTTTTTCACCATATCCCCCTATGGGCTTCCAAATATCACTTTGCCAATTCCACAAGAACTGTCTTAGCGAAAGGCTTCTTGAGGGGAAAGCTGTAACTCCGTGAGATGATTTCACAGAACACAAAGAAGTTTCTCAGAAAGCTTCTTTCTCTTTGTTATCGGAGGATATTTCCTTTGGCCCTATAGTCTTCAAAGGGATCCGAAATATCTGTTCTCAGATTCCACAGAAAGAAGGCTAGCAAAGAGATCCACGAAATACAGATGTAACTCTGTGAGTGGAAGTCACACATCACAGAGCAGTTTCTCAGAAAGCTTCTTTCCAGATTTCATCTGAGGATATTTCCTTTTTCACCATAGCCCTCTATGGGCTTCCAAATATCACTTTTCCAATTACACAAGAACTGTCTTAGCGAAAGGCTTCTTTAGGGGAAAGCTGTAACTCTGTGAGATGATTTCACAGAACACAAAGAAGTTTCTCAGAAAGCTTCTTTCTCTTTGTTATCGGTGGATATTTCCTTTTCCGCTTTAGTCTTCGAAGGGATCCGAAATATCTGTTCTCAAATTCCACAGAAATAAGGCTAGCAAAGAGATCTACGAAACACAGATGTAACACTGTGAGATGAATTCACAGAACACTAAGCAGTTTCTCAGAAAGCTTTTTCCCAGATTTCATCTGAGGATATTTCCTTTTTTACCATAGCCCTCTAAGGGCTTCCAAGTATCACTTTACCAATTGCACAAGAACTGTCTTAGCGAAAGGCATCTTGAGGGGAAAGCTGTAACTCTGTGAGATGATTTCACAGAACACAAAGAAGTTTCTCAGAAATCTTCTTTCTCTCTGTTACCGGAGGAAATTTCCTTTGGCCCTATAGTCTTCAAAGGGATCCGAAATATCTGTTCTCAGATTCCACAGAAATAAGACTAGCAAAGAGACCTATGAAACACAGATGTAACTCTGTGAGATGAATTCACAGAACACTAAGCAGTTTCTCAGAAAGCTTCTTTCTAGATTTCATCTGAGGATGTTTCCTTTTTCACCATAGCCCTCTATGGGCTTCCAAAGATCACTTTGCCAATTCCACAAGAACTGTCTTAGCGAAAGGCTTCTTGAGGGGAAAGCTGTAACTCTGTGAGATGATTTCACAGAACAAAAAGAAGTTTCTCAGAAAGCTTCTTTCTCTTTTTTATCGGAGGATATTTCCCTTGGCCCTATAATCTTCAAAGGGATCCGAAATATCTGTTCTCAGATTCCACAGAAAGAAGGCTAGCAAAAAGATCCACGAAATACAGATGTAACTCTGTGAGTGGAAGTCACACATCACAGAGCAGTTTCTCTGAAAGCTTCTTTCCAGATTTCATCTGAGGATATTTCCTTTTTCACCATAGCCCTCTAGGGGCTTCCAAATATCACTTTTCCAATTCCACAAGAACTGTCTTAGCGAAAGGCTTCTTGAGGGGAAAGCTGTAACTCTGTGAGATGATTTCACAGAACACAAAGAAGTTTTTCAGAAAGCTTCTTTCTCTTTGTTATCGGAGGATATTTCCTGTGGCCCTATAGTCTTCAAAGGGATCCGAAATATCTGTTCTCAGATTCCACAGAAATAAGGCTAGCAAAGAGATGTACGAAACACAGATGTAACTCTGTGAGATGAATTCACAGAACACTAAGCAGTTTCTCAGAAAGCTTCTTTCCAGATTTCATCTGAGGATATTTCCTTTTTCACCATAGCCCTCTACGGGCTTCCAAATATGACTTTGCCAATTCCACAAGAACTGTCTTAGCGAAAGGCTTCTTGAGGGGAAAGCTGTAACTCTGTGAGATGATTTCACAGAACACAAAGAAGTTTCTCAGAAAGCTTCTTTCTCTTTGTTATCGGAGGATATTTCCTTTGGCCCTATAGTCTTCAAAGGGATCCGAAATATCTGTTCTCAGATTCCACAGAAAGAAGGCTAGCAAAGAGATCCACGAAATACAGATGTAACTCTGTGAGTGGAAGTCACACATCACAGAGCATTTTCTCAGAAAGCTTCTTTCCAGATTTCATCTGAGGATATTTCCTTTTTCACCATAGCCCTCTAGGGGCTTCCAAATATCACTTTGCCAATTCCACAAGAACTGTGTTAGCGAAAGGCTTCTTGAGGGGAAAGCTGTAACTCTGTGAGATGATTTCACAGAACACAAAGAAGTTTCTCAGAAAGCTTCTTTCTCTTTGTTATCGGAGGATATTTCCATAGGCCCTATAGTCTTCAAAGGGATCCGAAATATCTGTTCTCAGATTCCACAGAAATAAGGCTAGCAAAGAGATCTACGAAACACAGATGCAACTCTGTGAGATGAATTCACCGAACACTAAGCAGTTTCTCAGAAAGCTTCTTTCCAGATTTCATCTGAGGATATTTCCTTTTTCACCATTGCCCTCTAGGGGCTTCCAAATATCACTTTTCCAATTCCACAAGAACTGTCTTAGCGAAAGGCTTCTTGAGGGGAAAGCTGTAACTCTGTGAGATGATTTCACAGAACACAAAGAAGTTTCTCAGAAAGCTTCTTTCTCTTTGTTATCGGAGGATATTTTCTGTGGCCCTATAGTCTTCAAAGGGATCCGAAATATCTGTTCTCAGATTCCACGGAAAGAAGTCTAGCAAAGAGATCTACGAAACACAGATGTTACTCTGTGAGATGAATTCACAGAACACTAAGCAGTTTCTCAGAAAGCTTCTTTCCAGATTTCATCTGAGGATATTTCCTTTTCACCATAGCCCTCAATGGGCTTCCAAATATCACGTTGCCAATTCCACAAGAACTGTCTTAGCGAAAGGCTTCTTGAGGGGAAAGCTGTAACTCTGTGAGATGATTTCACAGAACACAAAGAAGTTTCTCAGAAAGCTTCTTTCTCTTTGTTATCGGAGGATATTTCCTTTGGCCCTATAGTCTTCAAAGGGATCCGAAATATCTGTTCTCAGATTCCACAGAAATAAGGCTAGCAAAGAGATCTACGAAACACAGATGTAACTCTGTGAGATGAATTCACAGAACACTAAGCAGTTTCTCAGAAAGCTTCTTTCCAGATTTCATCTGAGGATATTTCCTTTTCACCATAGCCCTCTAAGGGCTTCCAAATATCACTTTGCCAATTCCACAAGAACTGTCTTAGCGAAAGGCTTCTTGAGGGGAAAGCTGTAACTCTCTGAGATGATTTCACAAAACACAAAGAAGTTTCTCAGAAAGCTTCTTTCTCTTTGTTATCGGAGGATATTTCCTTTGGGCCTATAGTCTTCAAAGGGATCCGAAATATCTGTTCTAAGATTCCACAGAAATAAGGCTAGCAAAGAGATCCACGAAATACGGATGTAACTCTGTGAGTGGAAATCACACATCACAGAGCAGTTTCTCAGAGAGCTTCTTTCCAGAATTCATCTGAGGATATTTCCTTTTTCACCATAGCCCTCTAGGGGCTTCCAAATATCACTTTTCCAATTCAACAAGAACTGTCTTAGCTAAAGGCTTCTTGAGGGGAAAGCTGTAACTCTGTGAGATGATTTCACAGAACACAAAGAAGTTTCTCAGAAAGCTTCTTTCTCTTTGTTATCGGAGGATATTTCCATTGGCCCAATAGTCTTCAAAGGGATCCGAAATATCTGTTCTCAGATTCCACAGAAATAAGGCTAGCAAAGAGATCTACGAAACACAGATGTAACTCTGTGAGATGAATTCACAGAACACTAAGCAGTTTCTAAAAAGGCTTCTTTCCAGATTTCATCTGAGGATATTTCCTTTTCACCATAGCCCTCTAAGGGCTTTCAAATATCACTTTGCCAATTCCACAAGAACTGTCTTAGCGAAAGGCTTCTTGAGGGGAAAGCTGTAACTCTGTGAGATGATTTCACAGAACACAAAGAAGTTTCTCAGAAAGCTTCTTTCTCTTTGTTATCGGAGGATATTTCCTTTGGGCCTATAGTCTTCAAAGGGATCCGAAATATCTGTTCTCAGATTCCACAGAAAGAAGGCTAGCAAAGAGATCCACGAAATACAGATGTAACTCTGTGAGTGGAAGTCACACATCACAGAGCAGTTTCTCAGAAACCTTCTTTCCAGATTTCATCTGAGGATATTTCCTTTTTCACCATAGCCCTCTAGGGGCTTCCAAATATCACTTTGCCAATTCCACAAGAACTGTCTTAGCGAAAGGGTTCTTGAGGGGAAAGCTGTAACTCTGTGAGATGATTTCACAGAACACAAAGAAGTTTCTCAGAAAGCTTCTTTCTCTTTGTTATCGGAGGATATTTCCTTTGGCCCTATAGTCTTCAAAGGGATCCGAAATATCTGTTCTCAGATTCCACAGAAATAAGGCTAGCAAAGAGATCCACGAAATACAGATGTAACTCTGTGAGATGAATTAACAGAACACTAAGCAGTTTCTCAGAAAGCTTCTTTCCAGATTTCATCTGAGGATAATTCCTTTTTCACCATAGCCCTCTATGAGCTTGCAAATATCACCTTGCCAATTCCACAAGAACTGTCTTAGCGAAAGGCTTCTTGAGGTGAAAGCTGTAACTCTGTGAGATGATTTCACAGAACACAAAGAAGTTTCTCAGAAAGTTTCTTTCTCTTTGTTATCGGAGGATATTTCCTTTGGCCCTATAGTCTTCAAAGGGATCTGAAATATCTGTTCTCAGATTCCACAGAAATAAGGCTAGCAAAGAGATATACGACACACAGATGTAACTCTGTGAGATGAATTCACAGAACACTAAGCAGTTTCTCAGAAAGCTTCTTTCTAGATTTCATCTGAGGATGTTTCCTTTTTCACAATAGCCCCCTATGGGCTTCCAAATATCACTTTGCCAATTCCACAAGAACTGTCTTAGCGAAAGGCTTCTTGAGGGGAAAGCTGTAACTCTGTGAGATGATTTCACAGAACACAAAGAAGTTTCTCAGAAAGCTTCTTTCTCTTTGTTATCGGAGGATATTTCCCTTGGCCCTATAATCTTCAAAGGGATCCGAAATATCTGTTCTCAGATTCCACAGAAAGAAGGCTAGCAAAAAGATCCACGAAATACAGATGTAACTCTGTGAGTGGAAGTCACACATCACAGAGCAGTTTCTCAGAAAGCTTCTTTCCAGATTTCATCTGAGGATATTTCCTTTTTCACCATTGCCCTCTAGGGGCTTCCAAATATCACTTTTCCAATTCCACAAGAACTGTCTTAGCGAAAGGCTTCTTGAGGGGAAAGCTGTAACTCTGTGAGATGATTTCACAGAACACAAAGAAGTTTCTCAGAAAGCTTCTTTCTCTTTGTTATCGGAGGATATTTCCTTTGGCCCTATAGTCTTCAAAGGGATCCGAAATATCTGTTCTCAGATTCCACAGAAAGAAGGCTAGCAAAGAGATCTACGAAACACAGATGTAACTCTGTGAGATGAATTCACAGAACACTAAGCAGTTTCTCAGAAAGCTTCTTTCCAGATTTCATCTGAGATTATTTCCTTTTTCACCATAGCCCTCTATGGGCTTCCAAATATCACTTTGCCAATTCCACAAGAACTGTCTTAGCGAAAGGCTTCTTGAGTGGAAAGCTGTAACTCTGTGAGATGATTTCACAGAACACAAAGAAGTTTCTCAGAAAGCTTCTTTCTCTTTGTTATCGGAGGATATTTCCTTTGGCCCTATAGTCTTCAAAGGGATCCGAAATATCTGTTCTCAGATTCCACAGAAATAAGGCTAGCAAAGAGATCCACGAAATACAGATGTAACTCTGTGAGTGGAAGTCACACATCACAGAGCAGTTTCTCAGAAAGCTTCTTTCCAGATTTCATCTGAGGATATTTCCTTTTTCACCATAGCCCTCTGGGGGCTTCCAAATATCACTTTTCCAATTCCACAAGAACTGTCTGAGCGAAAGGCTTCTTGAGGGGAAAGCTGTAACTCTGTGAGATGATTTCACAGAACACAAAGAAGTTTTTCAGAAAGCTTCTTTCTCTTTGTTATCGGAGGATATTTCCTTTGGCCCTATAGTCTTCAAAGGGATCTGAAATATCTGTTCTCAGATTCCACAGAAATAAGGCTAGCAAAGAGATCTACGACACACAGATGTAACTCTGTGAGATGAATTCACAGAACACTAAGCAGTTTCTCAGAAAGCTTCTTTCCAGATTTCATCTGAGGATATTTCCTTTTTCACCATAGCCCTCTACTGGCTTCCAAATATGACTTTGCCAATTCCACAAGAACTGTCTTAGCGAAAGGCTTCTTGAGGGGAAAGCTGTAACTCTGTGAGATGATTTCACAGAAAACAAAGCAGTTTCTCAGAAAGCTTCTTTCTCTTTGTTATCGGAGGATATTTCCTTTGGCCCTATAGTCTTCAAAGGGATCCGAAATATCTGTTCTCAGATTCCACAGAAAGAAGGCTAGCAAAGAGTTCCACGAAATACAGATGTAACTCTGTGAGTGGAAGTCACACATCACAGAGCATTTTCTCAGAAAGCTTCTTTCCAGATTTCATCTGAGGATATTTCCTTTTTCACCATAGCCCTCTGGGGGCTTCCAAATATCACTTTGCCAATTCCACAAGAACTGCCTTAGCGAAAGGCTTCTTGACGGGAAAGCTGTAACTCTGTGAGATGATTTCACAGAACACAAAGAAGTTTCTCAGAAAGCTTCTTTCTCTTTGTTATCGGAGGATATTTCCATTGGCCCTATAGTCTTCAAAGGGATCCGAAATATCTGTTCTCAGATTCCACAGAAATAAGGCTAGCAAAGAGATCTACGAAACACAGATGCAACTCTGTGAGATGAATTCACAGAACACTAAGCAGTTTCTCAGAAAGCTTCTTTCCAGATTTCATCTGAGGATATTTCCTTTTTCACCATAGCCCTCAATGGGCTTCCAAATATCACGTTGCCAATTCCACAAGAACTGTCTTAGCGAAAGGCTTCTTCAGGGGAAAGCTGTAACTCTGTGAGATGATTTACCTGAACACAAAGAAGTTTCTCAGAAAGCTTCTTTCTCTTTGTTATCGGAGGATATTTCCTTTGGCCCTATAGTCTTCAAAGGGATCCGAAATATCTGTTCTCAGATTCCACAGAAATAAGGCTAGCAAAGAGATCTACGAAACACAGATGTAACTCTGTGAGATGAATTCACAGAACACTAAGCAGTTTCTCAGAAAGCTTCTTTCCAGATTTCATCTGAGGATATTTCCTTTTTCACCATAGCCCTCTAGGGGCTTCCAAATATCACTTTTCCAATTCCACAAGAACTGTCTTAGCTAAAGGCTTTTTGAGGGGAAAGCTGTAACTCTGTGAGATGATTTCACAGAACACAAAGAAGTTTCTCAGAAAGCTTCTTTCTCTTTGTTATCGGAGGATATTTCCTTTGGCCCTATAGTCTTCAAAGGGATCCGAAATATCTGTTCTCAGATTCCACAGAAAGAAGGCTAGCAAAGAGATCCACGAAATACAGATGTAACTCTGTGAGATGAATTAACAGAACACTAAGCAGTTTCTCAGAAAGCTTCTTTCCAGATTTCATCTGAGGATAATTCCTTTTTCACCATAGCCCTCTATGGGCTTGCAAATATCACCTTGCCAATTCCAAAAGAACTGTCTTAGCGAAAGGCTTCTTGAGGGGAAAGCTGTAACTCTGTGAGTTGATTTCACAGAACACAAAGAAGTGTCTCAGAAAGTTTCTTTCTCTTTGTTATCGGAGGATATTTCCTTTGGCCTTATAGTCTTCAAAGGGATCTGAAATATCTGTTCTCAGATTCCACAGAAATAAGGCTAGCAAAGAGATCTACGACACACAGATGTAACTCAGTGAGATGAATTCACAGAACACTAAGTAGTTTCTCAGAAAGCTTCTTTCTAGATTTCATCTGAGGATGTTTCCTTTTTCACCATAGCCCCCTCTGGGCTTCCAAATATCACTTTGCCAATTCCACAAGAACTGTCTTAGCGAAAGGCTTCTTGAGGGGAAAGCTGTAACTCTGTGAGATGATTTCACAGAACACAAAGAAATTTCTCAGAAAGCTTCTTTCTCTTTGTTATCGGAGGATATTTCCCTTGGCCCTATAATCTTCAAAGGGATCCGAAATATCTGTTCTCAGATTCCACAGAAAGAAGGCTAGCAAAAAGATCCACGAAATACAGATGTAACTCTGTGAGTGGAAGTCACACATCACAGAGCAGTTTCTCAGAAAGCTTCTTTCCAGATTTCATCTGAGGATATTTCCTTTTTCACCATTGCCCTCTAGGGGCTTCCAAATATCACTTTTCCAATTCCACAAGAACTGTCTTAGCGAAAGGCTTCTTGAGGGGAAAGCTGTAACTCTGTGAGATGATTTCACAGAACACAAAGAAGTTTCTCAGAAAGCTTCTTTCTCTTTGTTATCGGAGGATATTTCCTTTGGCCCTATAGTCTTCAAAGGGATCCGAAATATCTGTTCTCAGATTCCACAGAAATAAGGCTAGCAAAGAGATCTACGAAACACAGATGTAACTCTGTGAGATGAATTCACAGAACACTAAGCAGTTTCTCAGAAAGCTTCTTTCCAGATTTCATCTGAGGATATTTCTTTTTCAACATAGCCCTCTAAGGGCTTCCGAATATCACTTTGCCAATTCCACAAGAACTGTCTTAGCGAAAGGCTTCTTGAGGGGAAAGCTGTAACTCTCTGAGGTGATTTCACAAAACACAAAGAAGTTTCTCAGAAAGCTTCTTTCTCTTTGTTATCGGAGGATATTTCCTTTGGGCCTATAGTCTTCAAAGGGATCCGAAATATCTGTTCTAAGATTCCACAGAAATAAGGCTAGCAAAGAGATCCACGAAATACAGATGTAACTCTGTGAGTGGAAATCACACATCACAGAGCAGTTTCTCAGAAATCTTCTTTCCAGATTTCATCTGAGGATATTTCCTTTTTCACCATAGCCCTCTAGGGGCTTCCAAATATCACTTTTCCAATTCAACAAGAACTGTCTTAGCTAAAGGCTTCTTGAGGGGAAAGCTGTAACTCTGTGAGATGATTTCACAGAACACAAAAAGGTTTCTCAGAAAGCTTCTTTCTCTGTGTTATCGGAGGATATTTCCATTGGCCCTATACTCTTCAAAGGGATCCGAAATATCTGTTCTCAGATTCCACAGAAATAAGGCTAGCAAAGAGATCTACGAAACACAGATGCAACTCTGTGAGATGAATTCACAGAACACTAAGCAGTTTCTCAGAAAGCTTCTTTCCAATTTTCATCTGAGGATATTTCCTTTTTCACCATAGCCCTCAATGGGCTTCCAAATATCACGTTGCCAATTCCACAAGAACTGTCTTAGCGAAAGGCTTCTTCAGGGGAAAGCTGTAACTCTGTGAAATGATTTCACTGAACACAAAGAAGATTCTCAGAAAGCTTCTTTCTCTTTGTTATCGGAGGATATTTCCTTTGGGCCTGTAGTCTTCAAAGGGATCCGAAATATCTGTTCTCAGATTCCACAGAAATAAGGCTAGCAAAGAGATCCACGAAATACAGATGTAACTCTGTGAGTGGAAGTCACACATCACAGAGCAGTTTCTCAGAAAGCTTCTTTCCAGATTTCATCTGAGGATATTTCCTTTTTCACCATAGACCTCTAGGGGCTTCCAAATATCACTTTTCCAATTCCACAAGAACTGTCTTAGCTAAAGGCTTTTTGAGGGGAAAGCTGTAACTCTGTGAGATGATTTCACAGAACACAAAGAAGTTTCTCAGAAAGCTTCTTTCTCTTTGTTATCGGAGGATATTTCCTTTGGCCCTTTAGTCTTCAAAGGGATCCGAAATATCTGTTCTCAGATTCCACAGAAATAAGGCTAGCAAAGAGATCCACCAAATACAGATGTAACTCTGTGAGATGAATTAACAGAACACTAAGCAGTTTCTAAGAAAGCTTCTTTCCAGATTTCATCTGAGGATAATTCCTTTTTCACCATAGCCCTCTATGGACTTGCAAATATCACTTTGCCAATTCCACAAGAACTGTCTTAGCGAAAGGCTTCTTGAGGGGAAAGCTGTAACTCTGTGAGAAGATTTCACAGAACACAAAGAAGTTTCTCAGAAAGTTTCTTTCTCTTTGTTATCGGAGGATATTTCCTTTGGCCCTATAGTCTTCAAAGGGCTCTGAAATATCTGTTCTCAGATTCCACAGAAATAAGGCTAGCAAAGAGATCTACGACACACAGATGTAACTCTGTGAGATGAATTCACAGAACACTAAGCAGTTTCTCAGAAAGCTTCTTTCTAGATTTCATCTGAGGATGTTTCCTTTTTCACCATACCCCCCTATGGGCTTCCAAATATCACTTTGCCAATTCCACAAGAACTGTCTTAGCGAAAGGCTTCTTGAGGGGAAAGCTGTAACTCTGTGAGATGATTTCACAGAACACAAAGAAGTTTCTCAGAAAGCTTCTTTCTCTTTGTTATCGGAGGATATTTCCCTTGGCCCTATAATATTCAAAGGGATCCGAAATATCTGTTCTCAGATTCCACAGAAAGAAGGCTAGCAAAGAGATCCACGAAATACAGATGTATCTCTGTGACTGGAAGTCACACATCACAGAGCAGTTTCTCAGAAAGCTTCTTTCCAGATTTCATCTGAGGATATTTCCTTTTTCACCATTGCCCTCTAGGGGCTTCCATATATCACTTTTCCAATTCCACAAGAACTGTGTTAGCGAAAGGCTTCTTGAGGGGAAAGCTGTAACTCTGTGAGATGATTTCACAGAACACAAAGAAGTTTCTCAGAAAGCTTCTTTCTCTTTGTTATCGGAGGATATTTTCTGAGGCCCTATAGTCTTCAAAGGGATCCGAAATATCTGTTCTCAGATTCCACAGAAAGAAGGCTAGCAAAGAGATCTACGAAACACAGATGTAACTCTGTGAGATGAATTCAGAGAACACTAAGCAGTTTCTCAGAAAGCTTCTTTCCAGATTTCATCTGAGGATATTTCCTTTTCACCATAGCCCTCAATGGGCTTCCAAATATGACTTTGCCAATTCCAAAAGAACTGTCTTAGCGAAAGGCTTCTTGAGGGGAAAGCTGTAACTCTGTGAGATGATTTCACAGAACACAAAGAAGTTTCTCAGAAAGCTTCTTTATCTTTGTTATCGGAGGATATTTCCTTTGGCCCTATAGTCTTCAAAGGGATCCGAAATATCTGTTCTCAGATTCCACAGAAATAAGGCTAGCAAAGAGATCTACGAAACACAGATGTAACTCCGTGAGATGAATTCACAGAACACTAAGCAGTTTCTCAGAAAGCTTCTTTCCAGATTTCATCTGAGGATATTTCCTTTTCACCATAGCCCTCTAAGGGCTTCCAAATATCACTTTGGCAATTCCACAAGAACTGTCTTAGCGAAAGGCTTCTTGAGGGGAAAGCTGTAACTCTCTGAGATGATTTCACAAAACACAAAGAAGTTTCTCAGAAAGCTTCTTTCTCTTTGTTATCGGAGGATATTTCCTTTGGGCCTATAGTCTTCAAAGGGATCCGAAATATCTGTTCTAAGATTCCACAGAAATAAGGCTAGCAAAGATATCCACGAAATACAGATGTAACTCTGTGAGTGGAAATCACACATCACAGAGCAGTTTCTCAGAAAGCTTCTTTCCAGATTTCATCTGAGGATATTTCCTTTTTCACCATAACCCTCTAGGGGCTTCCAAATATCACTTTTCCAATTCAACAAGAACTGTCTTAGCTAAAGGCTTTTTGAGGGGAAAGCTGTAACTCTGTGAGATGATTTCACAGAACACAAAGCAGTTTCTCAGAAAGCTTCTTTCTCTTTGTTATCCGAGGATATTTCCTGTGGTAATATAGTCTTCAAAGGGATCCGAAATATCTGTTCTCAGATTCCACAGAAATAAGGCTAGCAAAGAGATCTACGAAACACAGATGTAACTCTGTGAGATGAATTCACAGAACACTAAGCAGTTTCTCAGAAAACTTCTTTCCAGATTTCATCTGAGGATATTTCCTTTTTCACCATAGACCTCTAGGGGCTTCCAAATATCACTTTTCCAATTCCACAAGAACTGTCTTAGCTAAAGGCTTTTTGAGGGGAAAGCTGTAACTCTGTGAGATGATTTCACAGAACACAAAGAAGTTTCTCAGAAAGCTTCTTTCTCTTTGTTATCGGAGGATATTTCCTTTGGCCCTATAGTCTTCAAAGGGATCCGAAATATCTGTTCTCAGATTCCACAGAAATAAGGCTAGCAAAGAGATCCAAGAAATACAGATGTAACTCTGTGAGATGAATTAACAGAACACTAAGCAGTTTCTAAGAAAGCTTCTTTCCAGATTTCATCTGAGGATAATTCCTTTTTCACCATAGCCCTCTATGGACTTGCAAATATCACTTTGCCAATTCCAAAAGAACTGTCTTAGCGAAAGGCTTCTTGAGGGGAAAGCTGTAACTCTGTGAGAAGATTTCACAGAACACAAAGAAGTTTCTCAGAAAGTTTCTTTCTCTTTGTTATCGGAGGATATTTCCTTTGGCCCTATAGTCTTCAAAGGGCTCTGAAATATCTGTTCTCAGATTCCACAGAAATAAGGCTAGCAAAGAGATCTACGACACACAGATGTAACTCTGTGAGATGAATTCACAGAACACTAAGCAGTTTCTCAGAAAGCTTCTTTCTAGATTTCATCTGAGGATGTTTCCTTTTTCACCATACCCCCCTATGGGCTTCCAAATATCACTTTGCCAATTCCACAAGAACTGTCTTAGCGAAAGGCTTCTTGAGGGGAAAGCTGTAACTCTGTGAGATGATTTCACAGAACACAAAGAAGTTTCTCAGAAAGCTTCTTTCTCTTTGTTATCGGAGGATATTTCCCTTGGCCCTATAATCTTCAAAGGGATCCGAAATATCTGTTCTCAGATTCCACAGAAAGAAGGCTAGCAAAGAGATCCACGAAATACAGATGTATCTCTGTGACTGGAAGTCACACATCACAGAGCAGTTTCTCAGAAAGCTTCTTTCCAGATTTCATCTGAGGATATTTCCTTTTTCACCATTGCCCTCTAGGGGCTTCCATATATCACTTTTCCAATTCCACAAGAACTGTGTTAGCGAAAGGCTTCTTGAGGGGAAAGCTGTAACTCTGTGAGATGATTTCACAGAACACAAAGAAGTTTCTCAGAAAGCTTCTTTCTCTTTGTTATCGGAGGATATTTTCTGAGGCCCTATAGTCTTCAAAGGGATCCGAAATATCTGTTCTCAGATTCCACAGAAAGAAGGCTAGCAAAGAGATCTACGAAACACAGATGTAACTCTGTGAGATGAATTCAGAGAACACTAAGCAGTTTCTCAGAAAGCTTCTTTCCAGATTTCATCTGAGGATATTTCCTTTTCACCATAGCCCTCAATGGGCTTCCAAATATGACTTTGCCAATTCCACAAGAACTGTCTTAGCGAAAGGCTTCTTGAGGGGAAAGCTGTAACTCTGTGAGATGATTTCACAGAACACAAAGAAGTTTCTCAGAAAGCTTCTTTATCTTTGTTATCGGAGGATATTTCCTTTGGCCCTATAGTCTTCAAAGGGATCTGAAATATCTGTTCTCAGATTCCACAGAAATAAGGCTAGCAAAGAGATCTACGAAACACAGATGTAACTCTGTGAGATGAATTCACAGAACACTAAGCAGTTTCTCAGAAAGCTTCTTTCCAGATTTCATCTGAGGATATTTCCTTTTCACCATAGCCCTCTAAGGGCTTCCAAATATCACTTTGGCAATTCCACCAGAACTGTCTTAGCGAAAGGCTTCTTGAGGGGAAAGCTGTAACTCTCTGAGATGATTTCACAAAACACAAAGAAGTTTCTCAGAAAGCTTCTTTCTCTTTGTTATCGGAGGATATTTCCTTTGGGCCTATAGTCTTCAAAGGGATCCGAAATATCTGTTCTAAGATTCCACAGAAATAAGGCTAGCAAAGAGATCCACGAAATACAGATGTAACTCTGTGAGTGGAAATCACACATCACAGAGCAGTTTCTCAGAAAGCTTCTTTCCAGATTTCATCTGAGGATATTTCCTTTTTCACCATAGCCCTCTAGGGGCTTCCAAATATCACTTTTCCAATTCAACAAGAACTGTCTTAGCTAAAGGCTTTTTGAGGGGAAAGCTGTAACTCTGTGAGATGATTTCACAGAACACAAAGCAGTTTCTCAGAAAGCTTCTTTCTCTTTGTTATCCGAGGATATTTCCTGTGGTAATATAGTCTTCAAAGGGATCCGAAATATCTGTTCTCAGATTCCACAGAAATAAGGCTAGCAAAGAGATCTACGAAACACAGATGTAACTCTGTGAGATGAATTCACAGAAACTAAGCAGTTTCTCAGAAAACTTCTTTCCAGATTTCATCTGAGGATATTTCCTTTTTCACCATAGACCTCTAGGGGCTTCCAAATATCACTTTTCCAATTCCACAAGAACTGTCTTAGCTAAAGGCTTTTTGAGGGGAAAGCTGTAACTCTGTGAGATGATTTCACAGAACACAAAGAAGTTTCTCAGAAAGCTTCTTTCTCTTTGTTATCGGAGGATATTTCCTTTGGCCCTATAGTCTTCAAAGGGATCCGAAATATCTGTTCTCAGATTCCACAGAAATAAGGCTAGCAAAGAGATCCACGAAATACAGATGTAACTCTGTGAGATGAATTAACAGAACACTAAGCAGTTTCTAAGAAAGCTTCTTTCCAGATTTCATCTGAGGATAATTCCTTTTTCACCATAGCCCTCTATGGACTTGCAAATATCACTTTGCCAATTCCAAAAGAACTGTCTTAGCGAAAGGCTTCTTGAGGGGAAAGCTGTAACTCTGTGAGAAGATTTCACAGAACACAAAGAAGTTTCTCAGAAAGTTTCTTTCTCTTTGTTATCGGAGGATATTTCCTTTGGCCCTATAGTCTTCAAAGGGCTCTGAAATATCTGTTCTCAGATTCCACAGAAATAAGGCTAGCAAAGAGATCTACGACACACAGATGTAACTCTGTGAGATGAATTCACAGAACACTAAGCAGTTTCTCAGAAAGCTTCTTTCTAGATTTCATCTGAGGATGTTTCCTTTTTCACCATACCCCCCTATGGGCTTCCAGATATCACTTTGCCAATTCCACAAGAACTGTCTTAGCGAAAGGCTTCTTGAGGGGAAAGCTGTAACTCTGTGAGATGATTTCACAGAACACAAAGAAGTTTCTCAGAAAGCTTCTTTCTCTTTGTTATCGGAGGATATTTCCCTTGGCCCTATAATCTTCAAAGGGATCCGAAATATCTGTTCTCAGATTCCACAGAAAGAAGGCTAGCAAAGAGATCCACGAAATACAGATGTATCTCTGTGAGTGGAAGTCACACATCACAGAGCAGTTTCTCAGAAAGCTTCTTTCCAGATTTCATCTGAGGATATTTCCTTTTTCACCATTGCCCTCTAGGGGCTTCCATATATCACTTTTCCAATTCCACAAGAACTGTCTTAGCGAAAGGCTTCTTGAGGGGAAAGCTGTAACTCTGTGAGATGATTTCACAGAACACAAAGAAGTTTCTCAGAAAGCTTCTTTCTCTTTGTTATCGGAGGATATTTTCTGAGGCCCTATAGTCTTCAAAGGGATCCGAAATATCTGTTCTCAGATTCCACAGAAAGAAGGCTAGCAAAGAGATCTACGAAACACAGATGTAACTCTGTGAGATGAATTCAGAGAACACTAAGCAGTTTCTCAGAAAGCTTCTTTCCAGATTTCATTTGAGGATATTTCCTTTTCACGATAGCCCTCAATGGGCTTCCAAATATGACTTTGCCAATTCCACAAGAACTGTCTTAGCGAAAGGCTTCTTGAGGGGAAAGCTGTAACTCTGTGAGATGATTTCACAGAACACAAAGAAGTTTCTCAGAAAGCTTCTTTATCTTTGTTATCGGAGGATATTTCCTTTGGCCCTATAGTCTTCAAAGGGATCCGAAATATCTGTTCTCAGATTCCACAGAAATAAGGCTAGCAAAGAGATCTACGAAACACAGATGTAACTCTGTGAGATGAATTCACAGAACACTAAGCAGTTTCTCAGAAAGCTTCTTTCCAGATTTCATCTGAGGATATTTCCTTTTCACCATAGCCCTCTAAGGGCTTCCAAATATCACTTTGGCAATTCCACAAGAACTGTCTTAGCGAAAGGCTTCTTGAGGGGAAAGCTGTAACTCTCTGAGATGATTTCACAAAACACAAAGAAGTTTCTCAGAAAGCTTCTTTCTCTTTGTTATCGGAGGATATTTCCTTTGGGCCTATAGTCTTCAAAGGGATCCGAAATATCTGTTCTAAGATTCCACAGAAATAAGGCTAGCAAAGAGATCCACGAAATACAGATGTAACTCTGTGAGTGGAAATCACACATCACAGAGCAGTTTCTCAGAAAGCTTCTTTCCAGATTTCATCTGAGGATATTTCCTTTTTCACCATAGCCCTCTAGGGGCTTCCAAATATCACTTTTCCAATTCAACAAGAACTGTCTTAGCTAAAGGCTTTTTGAGGGGAAAGCTGTAACTCTGTGAGATGATTTCACAGAACACAAAGCAGTTTCTCAGAAAGCTTCTTTCTCTTTGTTATCCGAGGATATTTCCTGTGGTAATATAGTCTTCAAAGGGATCCGAAATATCTGTTCTCAGATTCCACAGAAATAAGGCTAGCAAAGAGATCTACGAAACACAGATGTAACTCTGTGAGATGAATTCACAGAACACTAAGCAGTTTCTCAGAAAACTTCTTTCCAGATTTCATCTCAGGATATTTCCTTTTCACCATAGCCCTCTATGGGCTTCCAAATATGACTTTGCCAATTCCACAAGAACTGTCTTAGCGAAAGGCTTCTTGAGGGGAAAGCTGTAACTCTGTGAGATGATTTCACAGAACACAAAGAAGTTTCTCAGAAAGCTTCTTTCTCTTTGTTGTCGGAGGATATTTCCTTTGGCCCTATAGTCTTCAAAGGGATCCGAAATATCTGTTCTCAGATTCCACAGATATAAGTCTAGCAAAGAGATCTACGAAACACAGATGTAACTCTGTGAGATGATTCACAGAACACTAAGCAGTTTCTCAGAAAGCTTCTTTCTCTTTGTTATCGGAGGATATTTCCTTTGGCCCTATAGTCTTCAAAGGGATCCGAAATATCTGTTCTCAGATTCCACAGAAATAAGGCTAGCAAAGAGATCCACGAAATACAGATGTAACTCTGTGAGTGGAAGTCACACATCACAGAGCAGTTTCTCAGAAAGCTTCTTTCCAGATTTCATCTGAGGATATTTCCTTTTTCACCATAGCCCCCTAGGGGCTTCCAAATATCACTTTTCCAATTCCACAAGAACTGTCTTAGCGAAAGGCTTCTTGAGGGGAAAGCTGTAACTCTGTGAGATGATTTCACAGAACACAAAGAAGTTTCTCAGAAAGCTTCTTTCTCTTTGTTATCGGAGGATATTTCCTTTGGCCCTATAGACTTCAAAGGGATCCGAAATATCTGTTCTCAGATTCCACAGAAATGAGGCTAGCAAGGAGATCTACGAAACACAGATGTAACTCTGTGAGATGAATTCACAGAACACTAAGCAGTTTCTCAGAAAGCTTCTTTCCAGATTTCATCTGAGGATATTTCCTTTTCACCATAGCCCTCTAAGGGCTTCCAAATATCACTTTGGCAATTCCACAAGAACTGTCTTAGCGAAAGGCTTCTTGAGGGGAAAGCTGTAACTCTCTGAGATGATTTCACAAAACACAAAGAAGTTTCTCAGAAAGCTTCTTTCTCTTTGTTATCGGAGGATATTTCCTTTGGGCCTATAGTCTTCAAAGGGATCCGAAATATCTGTTCTAAGATTCCACAGAAATAAGGCTAGCAAAGAGATCCACGAAATACAGATGTAACTCTGTGAGTGGAAATCACACATCACAGAGCAGTTTCTCAGAAAGCTTCTTTCCAGATTTCATCTGAGGATATTTCCTTTTTCACCATAGCCCTCTAGGGGCTTCCAAATATCACTTTTCCAATTCAACAAGAACTGTCTTAGCTAAAGGCTTTTTGAGGGGAAAGCTGTAACTCTGTGAGATGATTTCACAGAACACAAAGCAGTTTCTCAGAAAGCTTCTTTCTCTTTGTTATCCGAGGATATTTCCTGTGGTAATATAGTCTTCAAAGGGATCCGAAATATCTGTTCTCAGATTCCACAGAAATAAGGCTAGCAAAGAGATCTACGAAACACAGATGTAACTCTGTGAGATGAATTCACAGAACACTAAGCAGTTTCTCAGAAAACTTCTTTCCAGATTTCATCTCAGGATATTTCCTTTTCACCATAGCCCTCTATGGGCTTCCAAATATGACTTTGCCAATTCCACAAGAACTGTCTTAGCGAAAGGCTTCTTGAGGGGAAAGCTGTAACTCTGTGAGATGATTTCACAGAACACAAAGAAGTTTCTCAGAAAGCTTCTTTCTCTTTGTTGTCGGAGGATATTTCCTTTGGCCCTATAGTCTTCAAAGGGATCCGAAATATCTGTTCTCAGATTCCACAGATATAAGTCTAGCAAAGAGATCTACGAAACACAGATGTAACTCTGTGAGATGATTCACAGAACACTAAGCAGTTTCTCAGAAAGCTTCTTTCTCTTTGTTATCGGAGGATATTTCCTTTGGCCCTATAGTCTTCAAAGGGATCCGAAATATCTGTTCTCAGATTCCACAGAAATAAGGCTAGCAAAGAGATCCACGAAATACAGATGTAACTCTGTGAGTGGAAGTCACACATCACAGAGCAGTTTCTCAGAAAGCTTCTTTCCAGATTTCATCTGAGGATATTTCCTTTTTCACCATAGCCCCCTAGGGGCTTCCAAATATCACTTTTCCAATTCCACAAGAACTGTCTTAGCGAAAGGCTTCTTGAGGGGAAAGCTGTAACTCTGTGAGATGATTTCACAGAACACAAAGAAGTTTCTCAGAAAGCTTCTTTCTCTTTGTTATCGGAGGATATTTCCTTTGGCCCTATAGACTTCAAAGGGATCCGAAATATCTGTTCTCAGATTCCACAGAAATGAGGCTAGCAAGGAGATCTACGAAACACAGATGCAACTCTGTGAGATGAATTCACAGAATACTAAGCAGTTTCTCAGAAATCTTCTTTCCAGATTTCATCTGAGGATATTTCCTTTTTCACCATAGCCCTCAATGGGCTTCCAAATATCACGTTGCCAATACCACAAGAATTGTCTTAGCGAAAGGCTTCTTGAGGGGAAAGCTGTAACTCTGTGAGATGATTTCACAGAACACAAAGAAGTTTCTCAGAAAGCTTTTTTCTCTTTGTTATCGGAGGATATTTCCTTTGGCCCTATAGTCTTCAGAGGGATCCGAAATATCTGTTCTCAGATTCCACAGAAAGAAGGCTAGCAAAGAGATCCACGAAATACAGATGTAACTCTGTGAGTGGAAGTGACACATCACAGAGCAGTTTCTCAGAAAGCTTCTTTCCAGATTTCATCTGAGGATATTTCCTTTTTCACCATAGCCCTCTATGGGCTTCCAAATATCACTTTGCCAATTCCACAAGAACTGTCTTAGCGAAAGGCTTCTTGAGGGGAACGCTGTGACTCTGTGAGATGATTTCACAGAACACAAAGAAGTTTCTCAGAAAGCTTCTTTCTCTTTGTTATCGGAGGATATTTCCTTTGGCCCTATAGTCTTCAAAGGGATCCGAAATATCTGTTCTCAGATTCCACAGAAATAAGGCTAGCAAAGAGATGTACGAAACACAGATGTAACTCTGTGAGATGAATTCACAGAACACTAAGCAGTTTCTCAGAAAGCTTATTTCGAGATTTCATCTGAGGATATTTCCTTTTTCACCGTAGCCCTCTATGGGCTTCCAAATATGACTTTGCCAATTCCACAAGAACTGTCTTAGCGAAAGGCTTCTTGAGGGGAAAGCTGTAACTCTGTGAGATGATTTCACAGAAAACAATGCAGTTTGTCAGAAAGCTTCTTTCTCTTTGTTATCGGAGGATATTTCCTTTGGCCTTATAGTCTTCAAAGGGATCCGAAATATCTGTTCTCAGATTCCACAGAAAGAAGGCCAGCAAAGAGATCCACGAAATACGGATGTAACTCTGTGAGTGGAAGTGACACATCACAGAGCAGTTTCTCAGAAAGCTTCTTTCCAGATTTCATCTGAGGATATTTCCTTTTTCAACATAGCCCCCTATGGGCTTCCAAATATCACTTTGCCAATTCCACAAGAACTGTCTTAGCGAAAGGCTTCTTGAGGGGAAAGCTGTAACTCTGTGAGATGATTTCACAGAACACAAGGAAGTTTCTCAGAAAGCTTCTTTCTCTTTGTTATCGGAGGATATTTCCTTTGGCCGTATAGTCTTCAAAGGGATCCGAAATATCTGTTCTCAGATTCCACAGAAATAAGGCTTGCAAAGAGATCTACGAAACACAGATGTAACTCTGTGAGATGCATTCACAGAACACTAAGCAGTTTCTCAGAAAGCTTCTTTCCAGATTTCATCTGAGGATATTTCCTTTTCACCATAGCCCTCTATGGGCTTCCAAATATCACTTTGCCAATTCCACAAGAACTGTCTTAGCGAAAGGCTTCTTGAGGGGAAAGCTGTAACTCTGAGAGATGATTTCACAGAACACAAAGAAGTTTCTCAGAAAGCTTCTTTCTCTTTGTTATCGGAGGATATTTCCTTTGGCCCTATAGTCTTCAAAGGGATCCGAAATATCTGTTCTAAGATTCCACAGAAAGAAGGCTAGCTAAGAGATCCACGAAACACAGATGTAACTCTGTGAGATGAATTCACAGAACACTAAGCAGTTTCTCAGAAAGCTTCTTTCCAGATTTCATCTGAGGATATTTCCTTTTTCACCATAGCCCTCTAGGGGCTTCCAAATATCACTTTTCCAATTCAACAAGAACTGTCTTAGCTAAAGGCTTTTTGAGGGGAAAGCTGTAACTCTGTGAGATGATTTCACAGAACACAAAGCAGTTTCTCAGAAAGCTTCTTTCTCTTTGTTATCGGAGGATATTTCCTGTGGCCCTATAGTCTTCAAAGGGATCCGAAATATCTGTTCTCAGATTCCACAGAAATAAGTCAAGCAAAGAGATCTACGAAACACAGATGTAACTCTGTGAGATGAATTCACAGAACACTAAGCAGTTTCTCAGAAAGCTTCTTTCCAGATTTCCTCTGAGGATATTTCCTTTTTCACCATAGCCCTCTAGGGGCTTCCAAATATCACTTTGCCAATTCCACAAGAAGTGTCTTAGCGAAAGGCTTCTTGAGGGGAAAGCTGTAACTCTGTGAGATGATTTCACAGAACACAAAGAAGTTTCTCAGAAAGCTTCTTTCTCTTTGTTATCGGAGGATATTTCCTTTGGCCCTATAGTCTTCAAAGGGATCCGAAATATCTGTTCTCAGATTCCACAGAAGGAAGGCTAGCAAAGAGATCCAAGAAATACAGATGTAACACTGTGAGTGGAAGTCACACATCAATGAGCAGTTTCTCAGAAAGCTTCTTTCCAGATTTCATCTGAGGATATTTCCTTTTTCACCGTAGTCCTCTATGGGCTTACAAATATCACGTTGGCAATTCCACAAGACTATCTTAGCGAAAGGCTTCTTGATAGGAAAGCTGTAACTCTGTGAGATGATTTCACAGAACACAAAGAAGTTTCTCAGAAAGCTTCTTTCTCTTTGTTATCGGAGGATACTTCCTTTGGCCCTATAGACTTCAAAGGGATCCGAAATATCTGTTCTCAGATTCCACAGAAATGAGGCTAGCAAGGAGATCTACGAAACACAGATGCAACTCTGTGAGATGAATTCACAGAATACTAAGGAGTTTCTCAGAAAGCTTCTTTCCAGATTTCATCTGAGGATATTTCCTTTTTCACCATCGCCCTCAATGGGCTTCCAAATATCACGTTGCCAATTCCACAAGAACTGTCTTAGCGAAAGGCTTCTTGAGTGGAACGCTGTAACTCTGTGAGATGATTTCACAGAACACAAAGAAGTTTCTCAGAAAGCTTCTTTCTCTTTGTTATCGGAGGATATTTCCTTTGGCCCTATAGTCTTCAAAGGGATCCGAAATATCTGTTCTCAGATTCCACAGAAATAAGTCTAGCAAAGAGATCTACGAAACACAGATGTAACTCTGTGAGATAATTCATAGAACGCTAAGCAGTTTCTCAGAAAGCTTCTTTCCAGATTTCATCTGAGGATATTTCCTTTTTCACCATAGCCCTCTATGGGCTTCCAAATATGACTTTGCCAATTCCACAAGAACTGTTTTAGCGAAAGGCTTCTTGAGGGGAAAGCTGTAACTCTGTGAGATGATTTCACAGAAAACAAAGCAGTTTCTCAGAAAGCTTCTTTCTCTTTGTTATCGGAGGATATTTCCTTTGGCCCTATAGTCTTCAAAGGGATCCGAAATATCTGTTCTCAGATTCCACAGAAATAAGGCTAGCAAAGAGATCTACGACACACAGATGTAACTCTGTGAGATGAATTCACAGAACACTAAGCAGTTTCTCAGAAAGCTTCTTTCTAGATTTCATCTGAGGGTGTTTCCTTTTTCACCATACCCCCCTATGGGCTTCCAAATATCACTTTGCCAATTCCACAAGAACTGTCTTAGCGAAAGGCTTCTTGAGGGGAAAGCTGTAACTCTGTGAGATGATTTCACAGAACACAAAGAAGTTTCTCCGAAAGCTTCTTTCTCTTTGTTATCGGAGGATATTTCCCTTGGCCCTATAATCTTCAAAGGGATCCGAAATATCTGTTCTCAGATTCCACAGAAAGAAGGCTAGCAAAGAGATCCACGAAATACAGATGTATCTCTGTGACTGGAAGTCACACATCACAGAGCAGTTTCTCAGAAAGCTTCTTTCCAGATTTCATCTGAGGATATTTCCTTTTTCACCATTGCCCTCTAGGGGCTTCCAAATATCACTTTTCCAATTCCACAAGAACTGTCTTAGCGAAAGGCTTCTTGAGGGGAAAGCTGTAACTCTGTGAGATGATTTCACAGAACACAAAGAAGTTTCTCAGAAAGCTTCTTTCTCTTTGTTATCGGAGGATATTTTCTGAGGCCCTATAGTCTTCAAAGGGATCCGAAATATCTGTTCTCAGATTCCACAGAAAGAAGGCTAGCAAAGAGATCTACGAAACACAGATGTAACTCTGTGAGAAGAATTCAGAGAACACTAAGCAGTTTCTCAGAAAGCTTCTTTCCAGATTTCATCTGAGGATATTTCCTTTTCACCATAGCCCTCAATGGGCTTCCAAATATGACTTTGCCAATTCCACAAGAACTGTCTTAGCGAAAGGCTTCTTGAGGGGAAAGCTGTAACTCTGTGAGATGATTTCACAGAACACAAAGAAGTTTCTCAGAAAGCTTCTTTATCTTTGTTATCGGAGGATATTTCCTTTGGCCCTACAGACTTCAAAGGGATCCGAAATATCTGTTCTCAGATTCCACAGAAATGAGGCTAGCAAGGAGATCTACGAAACACAGATGCAACTCTGTGAGATGAATTCACAGAATACTAAGCAGTTTCTCAGAAATCTTCTTTCCAGATTTCATCTGAGGATATTTCCTTTTTCACCATAGCCCTCAATGGGCTTCCAAATATCACGTTGCCAATACCACAAGAATTGTCTTAGCGAAAGGCTTCTTGAGTGGAAAGCTGTAACTCTGTGAGATGATTTCACAGAACACAAAGAAGTTTCTCAGAAAGCTTCTTTCTCTTTGTTATCGGAGGATATTTCCTTTGGCCCTATAGTCTTCAGAGGGATCCGAAATATCTGTTCTCAGATTCCACAGAAAGAAGGCTAGCAAAGAGATCCACGAAATACAGATGTAACTCTGTGAGTGGAAGTGACACATCACAGAGCAGTTTCTCAGAAAGCTTCTTTCCAGATTTCATCTGAGGATATTTCCTTTTTCACCATAGCCCTCTATGGGCTTCCAAATATCACTTTGCCAATTCCACAAGAACTGTCTTAGCGAAAGGCTTCTTGAGGGGAACGCTGTGACTCTGTGAGATGATTTCACAGAACACTAAGAAGTTTCTCAGAAAGCTTCGTTCTCTTTGTTATCGGAGGATATTTCCTTTGGCCCTATAGTCTTCAAAGGGATCCGAAATATCTGTTCTCAGATTCCACAGAAATAAGGCTAGCAAAGAGATATACGAAACACAGATGTAACTCTGTGAGATGAATTCACAGAACACTAAGCAGTTTCTCAGAAAGCTTCTTTCCAGATTTCATCTGAGGATATTTCCTTTTTCACCGTAGCCCTCTATGGGCTTCCAAATATGACTTTGCCAATTCCACAAGAACTGTCTTAGCGAAAGGCTTCTTGAGGGGAAAGCTGTAACTCTGTGAGATGATTTCACAAAAAACAATGCAGTTTCTCAGGAAGCTTCTTTCTCTTTGTTATCGGAGGATATTTCCTTTGGCCTTATAGTCTTCAAAGGGATCCGAAATATCTGTTCTCAGATTCCACAGAAAGAAGGCTAGCAAAGAGATCCTCGAAATACGGATGTAACTCTGTGAGTGGAAGTCACACATCACAGAGCAGTTTCTCAGAAAGCTTCTTTCCAGATTTCATCTGAGGATATTTCCTTTTTCACCATAGCCCTCTAGGGGCTTCCAAATATCACTTTGAAAATTCCACAAGAACTGTCTTAGCGAAAGGCTTCTTGAGGGGAAAGCTGTAACTCTGTGAGATGATTTCACAGAACACAAAGAAGTTTCTCAGAAAGCTTCTTTCTCTTTGTTATCGGAGGATATTTCCTTTGGCCCTATAGTCTTCAAAGGGATCCGAAATATCTGTTCTAATTCCACAGAAATAAGGCTAGCAAAGAGATCTACGAAACGCAGATGTAACTCTGTGGGATGAATTCACAGAACACTAAGCAGTTTCTCAGAAAGGTTCTTTCAAGATTTCATCTGAGGATATTTCCTTTTTCACCATTGCCCTCAATGGGCTTCCAAATATCACGTTGCCAATTCCACAAGAACTGTCTTAGCGAAAGGCTTCTTGAGGGGAAAGCTGTAACTCTGTGAGATGATTTCACAGAACACAAAGAAGTTTCTCAGAAAGCTTCTTTCTCTTTGTTATCGGAGTATATTTCCTTTGGCCCTATAGTCTTCAAAGGGATCCGAAATATCTGTTCTCAGATTCCACAGAAAGAAGGCCAGCAAAGAGATCCACGAAATACGGATGTAACTCTGTGAGTGGAAGTGACACATCACAGAGCAGTTTCTCAGAAAGCTTCTTTCCAGATTTCATCTGAGGATATTTCCTTTTTCAACATAGCCCCCTATGGGCTTCCAAATATCACTTTGCCAATTCCACAAGAACTGTCTTAGCGAAAGGCTTCTTGAGGGGAAAGCTGTAACTCTGTGAGATGATTTCACGGAACACAAGGAAGTTTCTCAGAAAGCTTCTTTCTCTTTGTTATCGGAGGATATTTCCTTTGGCCCTATAGTCTTCAAAGGGATCCGAAATATCTGTTCTCAGATTCCACAGAAATAAGGCTTGCAAAGAGATCTACGAAACACAGATGTAACTCTGTGAGATGCATTCACAGAACACTAAGCAGTTTCTCAGAAAGCTTCTTTCCAGATTTCATCTGAGGATATTTCCTTTTCACCATTGCCCTCTATGGGCTTCCAAATATCACTTTGCCAATTCCACAAGAACTGTCTTAGCGAAAGGCTTCTTGAGGGGAAAGCTGTAACTCTGAGAGATGATTTCACAGAACACAAAGAAGTTTCTCAGAAAGCTTCTTTCTCTTTGTTATCGGAGGATATTTCCTTTGGCCCTATAGTCTTCAAAGGGATCCGAAATATCTGTTCTAAGATTCCACAGAAAGAAGGCTAGCTAAGAGATCCACGAAACACAGATGTAACTCTGTGAGATGAATTCACAGAACACTAAGCAGTTTCTCAGAAAGCTTCTTTCCAGATTTCATCTGAGGATATTTCCTTTTTCACCATAGCCCTCTAGGGGCTTCCGAATATCACTTTTCCAATTCAACAAGAACTGTCTTAGCTAAAGGCTTTTTGAGGGGAAAGCTGTAACTCTGTGAGATGATTTCACAGAACACAAAGCAGTTTCTCAGAAAGCTTCTTTCTCTTTGTTATCGGAGGATATTTCCTGTGGCCCTATAGTCTTCAAAGGGATCCGAAATATCTGTTCTCAGATTCCACAGAAATAAGTCTAGCAAAGAGATCTACGAAACACAGATGTAACTCTGTGAGATGAATTCACAGAACACTAAGCAGTTTCTCAGAAAGCTTCTTTCCAGATTTCCTCTGAGGATATTTCCTTTTTCAGCATAGCCCTCTATGGGCTTCCAAATATGACTTTGCCAATTCCACAAGAAGTGTCTTAGCGAAAGGCTTCTTGAGGGGAAAGCTGTAACTCTGTGAGATGATTTCACAGAACACAAAGAAGTTTCTCAGAAAGCTTCTTTCTCTTTGTTATCGGAGGATATTTCCTTTGGCCCTATAGTCTTCAAAGGGATCCGAAATATCTGTTCTCAGATTCCACAGAAGGAAGGCTAGCAAAGAGATCCAAGAAATACAGATGTAACTCTGTGAGCGGAAGTCACACATCACTGAGCAGTTTCTCAGAAAGCTTCTTTCCAGATTTCATCTGAGGATATTTCCTTTTTCACCGTAGTCCTCTATGGGCTTCCAAATATCACGTTGCCAATTCCACAAGAACTATCTTAGCGAAGGTTTCTTGAGGGGAAAGCTGTAACTCTGTGAGATGATTTCACAGAACACAAAGAAGTTTCTCAGAAAGCTTCTTTCTCTTTGTTATCGGAGGATATTTCCTTTGGCCCTATAGACTTCAAAGGGATCCGAAATATCTGTTCTCAGATTCCACAGAAATGAGGCTAGCAAGGAGATCAACGAAACACAGATGCAACTCTGTGAGATGAATTCACAGAATACTAAGGAGTTTCTCAGAAAGCTTCTTTCCAGATTTCATCTGAGGATATTTCCTTTTTCACCATCGCCCTCAATGGGCTTCCAAATATCACGTTGCCAATTCCACAAGAACTGTCTTAGCGAAAGGCTTCTTGAGGGGAACGCTGTAACTCTGTGAGATGATTTCACAGAACACAAAGAAGTTTCTCAGAAAGCTTCTTTCTCTTTGTTATCGGAGGATATTTCCTTTGGCCCTATAGTCTTCAAAGGGATCCGAAATATCTGTTCTCAGATTCCACAGAAATAAGTCTAGCAAAGAGATCTACGAAACACAGGTTTAACTCTGTGAGATGATTCACAGAACACTAAGCAGTTTCTCAGAAAGCTTCTTTCCAGATTTCATCTGAGGATATTTCCTTTTTCACCATAGCCCTCTAGGGGCTTCCAAATATCACTTTGCCAATTCCACAAGAACTGTCTTAGCGAAAGGCTTCTAGAGTGGAAAGCTGTAACTCTGTGAGATGATTTCACAGAACACTAAGAAGTTTCTCAGAAAGCTTCTTTCTCTTTGTTATCGCAGGATATTTCCTTTGGCCCTATAGTCTTCAAAGGGATCCGAAATATCTGTTCTCAGATTCCACAGAAATAAGGCTTGCAGAGAGATCTACGAAACACAGATGTACTCTGTGAGATGAATTCACAGAACACTAAGCAGTTTCTCAGAAAGCTTCTTTCCAGATTTCATCTGAGGATATTTCCTTTTCACCATAGCCCTCAATGGGCTTCCAAATATCACTTTGCCAATTCCACAAGAACTGTCTTAGCGAAAGGCTTCTTGAGGAGAAAGCTGTAACTCTGAGACATGATTTCACAGAACACAAAGAAGTTTCTCAGAAAGCTTCTTTCTCTTTGTTATCGGAGGATATTTCCTTTGGCCCTATAGTCTTCAAAGGGATCCGAAATATCTGTTCTCAGATTCCACAGAAATAAGGCTAGCAAAGAGATCTACAAAACACAGATGTAACACTGTGAGATGAATTCACAGAACACTAAGCAGTTTCTCAGAAAGTTTCTTTCCAGATTTCATCTGAGGATATTTCCTTTTTCACCATAGCCCTCTATGGGCTTCCAAATATGACTTTGCCAATTCCACAAGAACTGTCTTAGCGAAAGGCTTCTTGAGGGGAAAGCTGTTACTCTGTGAGATGATTTCAGAGAAAACAATGCAGTTTCTCAGAAAGCTTCTTTCTCTTTGTTATCGGAGGATATTTCCTTTGGCCTTATAGTCTTCAAAGGGATCCGAAATATCTGTTCTCAGATTCCACAGAAAGAAGGCTAGCAAAGAGATCCACGAAATACGGATGTAACTCTGTGAGTGGAAGTCACACATCACAGAGCAGTTTCTCAGAAAGCTTCTTTCCAGATTTCATCTGAGGATATTTCCGTTTTCACCATAGCCCTCTAGGGGCTTCCAAATATCACTTTGAAAATTCCACAAGAACTGTCTTAGCGAAAGGCTTCTTGAGGGGAAAGCTGTAACTCTGTGAGATGATTTCACAGAACACAAAGAAGTTTCTCAGAAAGCTTCTTTCTCTTTGTTATCGGAGGATATTTCCTGTGGCCCAATAGTCTTCAAAGGGATCCGCAATATCTGTTCTCAGATTCCACAGAAATAACGCTAGCAAAGAGATCTACGAAACGCAGATGCAACTCTGTGAGATGAATTCACAGAACACTAAGCAATTTCTCAGAAAGCTTCTTTCCAGATTTCATCTGAGGATATTTCCTTTTCACCATAGCCCTCTAAGGGCTTCCAAATATCACTTTGCCAATTCCACAAGAACTGTCATAGCGAAAGGCTTCCTGAGGAGAAAGCTGTGACTCTGTGAGATGATTTCACAGAACACAAAGAAGTTTCTCAGAAAGCTTCTTTCTCTTTGTTATCGGAGGATATTTCCTTTGGCCTATAGTCTTCAAAGGGATCCGAAATATCTGTTCTCAGATTCCACAGAAAGAAGGCTAGCAAAGAGATCCACGAAACACAGATGTAACTCTGTGAGATGAATTCACAGAACACTAAGCAGTTTCTCAGAAAGCTTCTTTACAGATTTCATCTGAGGATATTTCCTTTTTCGCCATAGCCGTCTAAGAGCTTTCAAATATCGCTTTGCCAATTCCACAAGAACTGTCTTAGCGAAAGGCTTCTTGAGGGGAAAACTGTAACTCTGTGAGATGATTTCACTGAACACAAAGAAGTTTCTCAGAAAGCTTCTTTCTCTTTGTTATCGGAGGATATTTCCTTTGGGCCTATAGTCTTCAAAGGGATCCGAAATATCTGTTCTCAGATTCCACAGAAAGAAGGCCAGGAAAGAGATCCACGAAATACGGATGTAACTCTGTGAGTGGAAGTGACACATCACAGAGCAGTTTCTCAGAAAGCTTCTTTCCAGATTTCATCTGAGGATATTTCCTTTTTCAACATAGCCCCCTATGGGCTTCCAAATATCACTTTGCCAATTCCACAAGAACTGTCTTAGCGAAAGGCTTCTTGAGGGGAAAGCTGTAACTCTGTGAGATGATTTCACAGAACACAAGGAAGTTTCTCAGAAAGCTTCTTTCTCTTTGTTATCGGAGGATATTTCCTTTGGCCTATAGTCTTCAAAGGGATCCGAAATATCTGTTCTCAGATTCCACAGAAATAAGGCTTGCAAAGAGATCTACGAAACACAGATGTAACTCTGTGAGATGCATTCACAGAACACTAAGCAGTTTCTCAGAAAGCTTCTTTCCAGATTTCATCTGAGGATATTTCCTTTTCACCATAGCCCTCTATGGGCTTCCAAATATCACTTTGCCAATTCCACAAGAACTGTCTTAGCGAAAGGCTTCTTGAGGGGAAAGCTGTAACTCTGAGAGATGATTTCACAGAACACAAAGAAGTTTCTCAGAAAGCTTCTTTCTCTTTGTTATCGGAGGATATTTCCTTTGGCCCTATAGTCTTCAAAGGGATCCGAAATATCTGTTCTAAGATTCCACAGAAAGAAGGCTAGCTAAGAGATCCACGAAACACAGATGTAACTCTGTGAGATGAATTCACAGAACACTAAGCAGTTTCTCAGAAAGCTTCTTTCCAGATTTCATCTGAGGATATTTCCTTTTTCACCATAGCCCTCTAGGGGCTTCCGAATATCACTTTTCCAATTCAACAAGAACTGTCTTAGCTAAAGGCTTTTTGAGGGGAAAGCTGTAACTCTGTGAGATGATTTCACAGAACACAAAGCAGTTTCTCAGAAAGCTTCTTTCTCTTTGTTATCGGAGGATATTTCCTGTGGCCCTATAGTCTTCAAAGGGATCCGAAATATCTGTTCTCAGATTCCACAGAAATAAGTCTAGCAAAGAGATCTACGAAACACAGATGTAACTCTGTGAGATGAATTCACAGAACACTAAGAAGTTTCTCAGAAAGCTTCTTTCCAGATTTTCTCTGAGGATATTTCCTTTTTCAGCCTAGCCCTCTATGGGCTTCCAAATATGACTTTGCCAATTCCACAAGAAGTGTCTTAGCGAAAGGCTTCTTGAGGGGAAAGCTGTAACTCTGTGAGATGATTTCACAGAACACAAAGAAGTTTCTCAGAAAGCTTCTTTCTCTTTGTTAAAGGAGGATATTTCCTTTGGCCCTATAGTCTTCAAAGGGATCCGAAATATCTGTTCTCAGATTCCACAGAAGGAAGGCTAGCAAAGAGATCCAAGAAATACAGATGTAACTCTGTGAGCGGAAGTCACACATCACTGAGCAGTTTCTCAGAAAGCTTCTTTCCAGATTTCATCTGAGGATATTTCCTTTTTCACCGTAGTCCTCTATGGGCTTCCAAATATCACGTTGCCAATTCCACAAGAACTATCTTAGCGAAGGCTTCTTGAGGGGAAAGCTGTAACTCTGTGAGATGATTTCACAGAACACAAAGAAGTTTCTCAGAAAGCTTCTTTCTCTTTGTTATCGGAGGATATTTCCTTCGGCCCTATAGACTTCAAAGGGATCCGAAATATCTGTTCTCAGATTCCACAGAAATGAGGCTAGCAAGGAGATCAACGAAACACAGATGCAACTCTGGGAGATGAATTCACAGAATACTAAGGAGTTTCTCAGAAAGCTTCTTTCCAGATTTCATCTGAGGATATTTCCTTTTTCACCATCGCCCTCAATGGGCTTCCAAATATCACGTTGCCAATTCCACAAGAACTGTCTTAGCGAAAGGCTTCTTGAGGGGAACGCTGTAACTCTGTGAGATGATTTCACAGAACACAAAGAAGTTTCTCAGAAAGCTTCTTTCTCTTTGTTATCGGAGGATATTTCCTTTGGCCCTATAGTCTTCAAAGGGATCCGAAATATCTGTTCTCAGATTCCACAGAAATAAGTCTAGCAAAGAGATCTACGAAACACAGGTTTAACTCTGTGAGATGATTCACAGAACACTAAGCAGTTTCTCAGAAAGCTTCTTTCCAGATTTCATCTGAGGATATTTCCTTTTTCACCATAGCCCTCTAGGGGCTTCCAAATATCACTTTGCCAATTCCACAAGAACTGTCTTAGCGAAAGGCTTCTAGAGTGGAAAGCTGTAACTCTGTGAGATGATTTCACAGAACACTAAGAAGTTTCTCAGAAAGCTTCTTTCTCTTTGTTATCGCAGGATATTTCCTTTGGCCCTATAGTCTTCAAAGGAATCCGAAATATCTGTTCTCAGATTCCACAGAAATAAGGCTTGCAAAGAGATCTACGAAACACAGATGTACTCTGTGAGATGAATTCACAGAACACTAAGCAGTTTCTCAGAAAGCTTCTTTCCAGATTTCATCTGAGAATATTTCCTTTTCACCATAGCCCTCTATGGGCTTCCAAATATCACTTTGCCAATTCCACAAGAACTGTCTTAGCGAAAGGCTTCTTGAGGAGAAAGCTGTAACTCTGAGACATGATTTCACAGAACACAAAGAAGTTTCTCAGAAAGCTTCTTTCTCTTTGTTATCGGAGGATATTTCCTTTGGCCCTATAGTCTTCAAAGGGATCCGAAATATCTGTTCTCAGATTCCACAGAAATAAGGCTAGCAAAGAGATCTACAAAACACAGATGTAACACTGTGAGATGAATTCACAGAACTCTAAGCAGTTTCTCAGAAAGCTTCTTTCCAGATTTCATCTGAGGATATTTCCTTTTTCACCATAGCCCTCTATGGGCTTCCAAATATGACTTTGCCAATTCCACAAGAACTGTCTTAGCGAAAGGCTTCTTGAGGGGAAAGCTGTAACTCTGTGAGATGATTTCAGAGAAAACAATGCAGTTTCTCAGAAAGCTTCTTTCTCTTTGTTATCGGAGGATATTTCCTTTGGCCTTATAGTCTTCAAAGGGATCCGAAATATCTGTTCTCAGATTCCACAGAAAGAAGGCTAGCAAAGAGATCCACGAAATACGGATGTAACTCTGTGAGTGGAAGTCACACATCACAGAGCAGTTTCTCAGAAAGCTTCTTTCCAGATTTCATCTGAGGATATTTCCGTTTTCACCATAGCCCTCTAGGGGCTTCCAAATATCACTTTGAAAATTCCACAAGAACTGTCTTAGCGAAAGGCTTCTTGAGGGGAAAGCTGTAACTCTGTGAGATGATTTCACTGAACACAAAGAAGTTTCTCAGAAAGCTTCTTTCTCTTTGTTATCGGAGGATATTTCCTGTGGCCCAATAGTCTTCAAAGGGATCCGAAATATCTGTTCTCAGATTCCACAGAAATAACGCTAGCAAAGAGATCTACGAAACGCAGATGCAACTCTGTGAGATGAATTCACAGAACACTAAGCAATTTCTCAGAAAGCTTCTTTCCAGATTTCATCTGAGGATATTTCCTTTTCACCATAGCCCTCTAAGGGCTTCCAAATATCACTTTGCCAATTCCACAAGAACTGTCATAGCGAAAGGCTTCCTGAGGAGAAAGCTGTGACTCTGTGAGATGATTTCACAGAACACAAAGAAGTTTCTCAGAAAGCTTCCTTCTCTTTGTTATCGGAGGATATTTCCTTTGGCCTATAGTCTTCAAAGGGATCCGAAATATCTGTTCTCAGATTCCACAGAAAGAAGGCTAGCAAAGAGATCCACGAAACACAGATGTAACTCTGTGAGATGAATTCACAGAACACTAAGCAGTTTCTCAGAAAGCTTCTTTCCAGATTTCATCTGAGGATATTTCCTTTTTCGCCATAGCCGTCTAAGAGCTTTCAAATATCGCTTTGCCAATTCCACAAGAACTGTCTTAGCGAAAGGCTTCTTGAGGGGAAAACTGTAACTCTGTGAGATGATTTCACTGAACACAAAGAAGTTTCTCAGAAATTTCTTTCTCTTTGTTATCGGAGGATATTTCCTTTGGGCCTATAGTCTTCAAAGGGATCCGAAATATCTGTTCTAAGATTCCACAGAAATAAGGCTAGCAAAGAGATCCACGAAATACAGATGTAACTCTGTGAGTGGAAATCACACATCACAGAGCAGTTTCTCAGAAAGCTTCTTTCCAGATTTCATCTGAGGATATTTCCTTTTTCACCATAGCCCTCTAGGGGCTTCCAAATATCACTTTTCCAATTCAACAAGAACTGTCTTAGCTAAAGGCTTTTTGAGGGGAAAGCTGTAACTCTGTGAGATGATTTCATAGAACACAAAGCAGTTTCTCAGAAAGCTTCTTTCTCTTTGCTATCGGAGGATATTTCCTGTGGCCCTATAGTCTTCAAAGGGATCCGAAATATCTGTTCTCAGATTCCACAGAAATAAGTCTAGCAAAGAGATCTACGAAACACAGATGTAACTCTGTGAGATGAATTCACAGAACACTAAGCAGTTTCTCAGAAAGCTTCTTTCCAGATTTCCTCTGAGGATATTTCCTTTTTCACCATAGCCCTCTATGGGCTTCCAAATATGACTTTGCCAATTCCACAAGAAGTGTCTTAGCGAAAGGCTTCTTGAGGGGAAAGCTGTAACTCTGTGAGATGATTTCACAGAACACAAAGAAGTTTCTCAGAGAGCTTCTTTCTCTTTGTTATCGGAGGATATTTCCTTTAGCCCTATAGTCTTCAAAGGGATCCGAAATATCTGTTCTCAGATTCCACAGAAAGAAGGCTAGCAAAGAGATCCAAGAAATACAGATGTAACTCTGTGAGTGGAAGTCACACATCACAGAGCAGTTTCTCAGAAAGCTTCTTTCCAGATTTCATCTGAGGATATTTCCTTTTTCACCATAGTCCTCTATGGGCTTCTAAATATCACGTTGCCAATTCCACAAGAACTGTCTTTGCGAAAGGCTTTTTGAGGGGAAAGCTGTAACTCTGTGAGATGATTTCACAGAACACAAAGCAGTTTCTCAGAAAGCTTCTTTCTCTTTATTATCCGAGGATATTTCCTGTGGTAATACAGTCTTCAAAGGGATCCGAAATATCTGTTCTCAGATTCCACAGAAATAAGGCTAGCAAAGAGATCTACGAAACACAGATGTAACTCTGTGAGATGAATTCACAGAACACTAAGCAGTTTCTCAGAAAACTTCTTTCCAGATTTCATTTCAGGATATTTCCTTTTCACCATAGCCCTCTATGGGCTTCCAAATATGACTTTGCCAATTCCACAAGAACTGTCTTAGCGAAAGGCTTCTTGAGGGGAAAGCTGTAACTCTGTGAGATGATTTCACAGAACACAAAGAAGTTTATCAGAAAGCTTCTTTCTTTTTGTTGTCGGAGGATATTTCCTTTGGCCCTATAGTCTTCAAAGGGATCCGAAATATCTGTTCTCAGATTCCACAGATATAAGTCTAGCAAAGAGATCTACGAAACACAGATGTAACTCTGTGAGATGATTCACAGAACACTAAGCAGTTTCTCAGAAAGCTACTTTCCAGATTTCATCTGAGGATATTTCCTTTTTCACCATAGCCCTCTATGGGCTTCCAAATATGACTTTGCCAATTCCACAAGAACTGTCTTAGCGAAAGGCTTCTTGAGGGGAAAGCTGTAACTCTGTGAGATGATTTCACAGAAAACAAAGCAGTTTCTCAGAAAGCTTCTTTCTCTTTGTTATCGGAGGATATTTCCTTTGGCCCTATAGTCTTCAAAGGGATCCGAAATATCTGTTCTCAGATTCCACAGAAATAAGGCTAGCAAAGAGATCCACGAAATACAGATGTAACTCTGTGAGTGGAAGTCACACATCACAGAGCAGTTTCTCAGAAAGCTTCTTTCCAGATTTCATCTGAGGATATTTCCTTTTTCACCATAGCCCTCTAGGGGCTTCCAAATATCACTTTTCCAATTCCACAAGAACTGTCTTAGCGAAAGGCTTCTTGAGGGGAAAGCTGTAACTGTGTGAGATGAATTCACAGAACACTAAGCAGTTTCTCAGAAAGCTTCTTTCCAGATTTCATCTGAGGATATTTCCTTTTTCACCGTAGCCCTCTATGGGCTTCCAAATATGTCTTTGCCAATTCCACAAGAACTGTCTTAGCGAAAGGCTTCTTGAGGGGAAAGCTGTAACTCTGTGAGATGATTTCACAGAAAACAATGCAGTTTCTCAGAAAGCTTCTTTCTCTTTGTTATCGGAGGATATTTCCTTTGGCCTTATAGTCTTCAAAGGGATCCGAAATATCTGTTCTCAGATTCCACAGAAAGAAGGCTAGCAAAGAGATCCACGAAATACGGATGTAACTCTGTGAGTGGAAGTCACACATCACAGAGCAGTTTCTCAGAAAGCTTCTTTCCAGATTTCATCTGAGGATATTTCCTTTTTCACCATAGCCCTCTAGGGGCTTCCAAATATCACTTTGAAAATTCCACAAGAACGGTCTTAGCGAAAGGCTTCTTGAGGGGAAAGCTGTAACTCTGTGAGATGATTTCACAGAACACAAAGAAGTTTCTCAGAAAGCTTCTTTCTCTTTGTTATCGGAGGATATTTCCTTTGGCCCTATAGTCTTCAAAGGGATCCGAAATATCTGTTCTCAGATGCCACAGAAATAAGGCTAGCAAAGAGATCTACGAAACGCAGATGTAACTCTGTGGGATGAATTCACAGAACACTAAGCAGTTTCTCAGAAAGCTTCTTTCCAGATTTCATCTGAGGATATTTCCTTTTCACCATATCCCTCTATGGGCTTCCAAATATCACTTTGCCAATTCCACAAGAACTGTCTTAGCGAAAGGCTTCTTGAGGGGAAAACTGTAACTCTGAGAGATGATTTCACAGAACACAAAGAAGTTTCTCAGAAAGCTTCTTTCTCTTTGTTATCGGAGGATATTTCCTTTGGCCCTATAGTCTTCAAAGGGATCCGAAATATCTGTTCTAAGATTCCACAGAAAGAAGGCTAGCTAAGAGATCCACGAAACACAGATGTAACTCTGTGAGATGAATTCACAGAACACTAAGCAGTTTCTCAGAAAGCTTCTTTCCAGATTTCATCTGAGGATATTTCCTTTTTCACCATAGCCCTCTAGGGGCTTCGAAATATCACTTTTCCAATTCAACAAGAACTGTCTTAGCTAAAGGCTTTTTGAGGGGAAAGCTGTAACTCTGTGTGATGATTTCACAGAACACAAAGCAGTTTCTCAGAAAGCTTCTTTCTCTTTGTTATCGGAGGATATTTCCTGTGGCCCCATAGTCTTCAAAGGGATCCGAAATATCTGTTCTCAGATTCCACAGAAATAAGTCTAGCAAAGAGATCTACGAAACACAGATGTAACTCTGTGAGATGAATTCACAGAACACTAAGCAGTTTCTCAGAAAGCGTCTTTCCAGATTTCCTCTGAGGATATTTCGTTTTTCAGCATAGCCCTCTATGGGCTTCCAAATATGACTTTGCCAATTCCACAAGAAGTGTCTTAGCGAAAGGCTTCTTGAGGGGAAAGCTGTAACTCTGTGAGATGATTTCACAGAACACAAAGAAGTTTCTCAGAAAGCTTCTTTCTCTTTGTTATCGGAGGATATTTCCTTTGGCCCTATAGTCTTCAAAGGGATCCGAAATATCTGTTCTCAGATTCCACAGAAGGAAGGCTAGCAAAGAGATGCAAGAAATACAGATGTAACTCTGTGAGTGGAAGTCACACATCACTGAGCAGTTTCTCAGAAAGCTTCTTTCCAGATTTCATCTGAGGATATTTCCTTTTTCACCGTAGTCCTCTATGGGCTTCCAAATATCACGTTGCCAATTCCACAAGAACTATCTTAGCGAAAGGCTTCTTGAGGGGAAAGCTGTAACTCTGTGAGATGATTTCACAGAACACAAAGAAGTTTCTCAGAAAGCTTCTTTCTCTTTGTTATCGGAGGATATTTCCTTTGGCCCTATAGACTTCAAAGGGATCCGAAATATCTGTTCTCAGATTCCACAGAAATGAGGCTAGCAAGGAGATCTACGAAACACAGATGCAACTCTGTGAGATGAATTCACAGAATACTAAGGAGTTTCTCAGAAAGCTTCTTTCCAGATTTCATCTGAGGATATTTCCTTTTTCACCATCGCCCTCAATGGGCTTCCAAATATCACGTTGCCAATTCCACAAGAACTGTCTTAGCGAAAGGCTTCTTGAGGGGAACGCTGTAACTCTGTGAGATGATTTCACAGAACACAAAGAAGGTTCTCAGAAAGCTTCTTTCTCTTTGTTATCGGAGGATATTTCCTTTGGCCCTATAGTCTTCAAAGAGATCCGAAATATCTGTTCTCAGATTCCACAGAAATAAGTCTAGCAAAGAGATCTACGAAACACAGGTTTAACTCTGTGAGATGATTCACAGAACACTAAGCAGTTTCTCAGAAAGCTTCTTTCCAGATTTCATCTGAGGATAATTCCTTTTTCACCATAGCCCTCTAGGGGCTTCCAAATATCACTTTGCCAATTCCACAAGAACTGTCTTAGCGAAAGGCTTCTAGAGTGGAAAGCTGTAACTCTGTGAGATGATTTCACAGAACACTAAGAAGTTTCTCAGAAAGCTTCTTTGTCTTTGTTATCGCAGGATATTTCCTTTGGCCCTATAGTCTTCAAAGGGATCCGAAATATCTGTTCTCAGATTCCACAGAAATAAGGCTTGCAAAGAGATCTACGAAACACAGATGTACTCTGTGAGATGAATTCACAGAACACTAAGCAGTTTCTCAGAAAGCTTCTTTCCAGATTTCATCTGAGGATATTTCCTTTTCACCATAGCCCTCTATGGGCTTCCAAATATCACTTTGCCAATTCCACAAGAACTGTCTTAGCGAAAGGCTTCTTGAGGAGAAAGCTGTAACTCTGAGACATGATTTCACAGAACACAAAGAAGTTTCTCAGAAAGCTTCTTTCTCTTTGTTATCGGAGGATATTTCCTTTGGCCCTATAGTCTTCAAAGGGATCCGAAATATCTGTTCTCAGATTCCACAGAAATAAGGCTAGCAAAGAGATCTACAAAACACAGATGTAACACTGTGAGATGAATTCACAGAACACTAAGCAGTTTCTCAGAAAGCTTCTTTCCAGATTTCATCTGAGGATATTTCCTTTTTCACCATAGCCCTCTATGGGCTTCCAAATATGACTTTGCCAATTCCACAAGAACTGTCTTAGCGAAAGGCTTCTTGAGGGGAAAGCTGTAACTCTGTGAGATGATTTCAGAGAAAACAATGCAGTTTCTCAGAAAGCTTCTTTCTCTTTGTTATCGGAGGATATTTCCTTTGGCCTTATAGTCTTCAAAGGGATCCGATATATCTGTTCTCAGATTCCACAGAAAGAAGGCTAGCAAAGAGATCCACGAAATACGGATGTAACTCTGTGAGTGGAAGTCACACATCACAGAGCAGTTTCTCAGAAAGCTTCTTTCCAGATTTCATCTGAGGATATTTCCGTTTTCACCTTAGCCCTCTAGGGGCTTCCAAATATCACTTTGAAAATTCCACAAGAACTGTCTTAGCGAAAGGCTTGTTGAGGGGAAAGCTGTAACTCTGTGAGATGATTTCACTGAACACAAAGAAGTTTCTCAGAAAGCTTCTTTCTCTTTGTTATCGGAGGATATTTCCTGTGGCCCAATAGTCTTCAAAGGGATCCGAAATATCTGTTCTCAGATTCCACAGAAATAACGCTAGCAAAGAGATCTACGAAACGCAGATGCAACTCTGTGAGATGAATTCACAGAACACTAAGCAGTTTCTCAGAAAGCTTCTTTCCAGATTTCATCTGAGGATATTTCCTTTTCACCATAGCCCTCTAAGGGCTTCCAAATATCACTTTGCCAATTCCACAAGAACTGTCATAGCGAAAGGCTTCCTGAGGGGAAAGCTGTGACTCTGTGAGATGATTTCACAGAACACAAAGAAGTTTCTCAGAAAGCTTCTTTCTCTTTGTTATTGGAGGATATTTCCTTTGGCCTATAGTCTTCAAAGGGATCCGAAATATCTGTTCTCAGATTCCACAGAAAGAAGGCTAGCAAAGAGATCCACGAAACACAGATGTAACTCTGTGAGATGAATTCACAGAACACTAAGCAGTTTCTCAGAAAGCTTCTTTCCAGATTTCATCTGAGGATATTTCCTTTTTCGCCATAGCCGTCTAAGAGCTTTCAAATATCGCTTTGCCAATTCCACAAGAACTGTCTTAGCGAAAGGCTTCTTGAGGGGAAAGCTGTAACTCTGTGAGATGATTTCACAGAACACAAAGAAGTTTCTCAGAAAGCTTCTTTCTCTTTGTTATCGGAGGCTATTTCCTTTGGCCCTATAGTCTTCAAAGGGATCCGAAATATCTGTTCTCAGATTCCACAGAAATAAGGCTAGCAAAGAGTTCTACGAAACACAGATGTAACTCTGTGAGATGAATTAACAGAACACTAAGCAGTTTCTCAGAAAGCTTCTTTCCAGATTTCATCTGAGGATATTTCCTTTTCACCATAGCCGTCTATGGGCTTCCAAAGATCACTTTGCCAATTCCACAAGAACTGTCTTAGCGAAAGGCTTCTTGAGGGGAAAGCTGTAACTCTGTGAGATGATTTCAGAGAAAACAATGCAGTTTCTCAGAAAGCTTCTTTCTCTTTGTTATCGGAGGATATTTCCTTTGGCCTTATAGTCTTCAAAGGGATCCGAAATATCTGTTCTCAGATTCCACAGAAAAAAGGCTAGCAAAGAGATCCACGAAATACGGATGTAACTCTGTGAGTGGAAGTCACACATCACAGAGCAGTTTCTCAGAAAGCTTCTTTCCAGATTTCATCTGAGGATATTTCCTTTTTCACCATAGACCTCTAGGGGCTTCCAAATATCAGTTTGAAAATTCCACAAGAACTGTCTTAGCGAAAGGCTTCTTGAGGGGAAATCTGTAACTCTGTGAGATGATTTCACAGAACACAAAGAAGTTTCTCAGAAAGCTTCTTTCTCTTTGTTATCGGAGGATATTTCCTGTGGCCCTATAGTCTTCAAAGGGATCCGAAATATCTGTTCTCAGATGCCACAGAAATAAGGCTAGCAAAGAGATCTACGAAACGCAGATGTAACTCTGTGAGATGAATTCACAGAACACTAAGCAGTTTCTCAGAAAGGTTCTTTCCAGATTTCATCTGAGGATATTTCCTTTTTCACCATAGCCCTCAATGTGCTTCCAAATATCACGTTGCCAATTCCACAAGAACTGTCTTAGAGAAAGGCTTCTTGAGGGGAAAGCTATAACTCTGTGAGATGATTTCACAGAACACAAAGGAGTTTCTCAGAAAGCTTCTTTCTCTTTGTTATCGGAGGATATTTCCTTTGGCCCTATAGTCTTCAAAGGGATCCGAAATATCTGTTCTCAGATTCCACAGAAAGAAGGCTAGCAAAGAGATCCACGAAACACAGATGTAACTCTGTGAGATGAATTCACAGAACACTAAGCAGTTTCTCAGAAAGCTTCTTTCCAGATTTCATCTGAGGATATTTCCTTTTTCGCCATAGCCGTCTAAGAGCTTTCATATATCGCTTTGCCAATTCCACAAGAACTGTCTTAGCGAAAGGCTTCTTGAGGGGAAAACTGTAACTCTGTGAGATGATTTCACCGAACACAAAGAAGTTTCTCAGAAAGCTTCTTTCTCTTTGTTATCGGAGGCTATTTCCTTTGGCCCTATAGTCTTCAAAGGGATCCGAAATATCTGTTCTCAGATTCCACAGAAATAAGGCTAGCAAAGAGTTCTACGAAACACAGATGTAACTCTGTGAGATGAATTAACAGAACACTAAGCAGTTTCTCAGAAAGCTTCTTTCCAGATTTCATCTGAGGATATTTCCTTTTCACCATAGCCGTCTATGGGCTTCCAAAGATCACTTTGCCAATTCCACAAGAACTGTCTTAGCGAAAGGCTTCTTGAGGGGAAAGCTGTAACTCTGTGAGATGATTTCAGAGAAAACAATGCAGTTTCTCAGAAAGCTTCTTTCTCTTTGTTATCGGAGGATATTTCCTTTGGCCTTATAGTCTTCAAAGGGATCCGAAATATCTGTTCTCAGATTCCACAGAAAAAAGGCTAGCAAAGAGATCCACGAAATACGGATGTAACTCTGTGAGTGGAAGTCACACATCACAGAGCAGTTTCTCAGAAAGCTTCTTTCCAGATTTCATCTGAGGATATTTCCTTTTTCACCATAGACCTCTAGGGGCTTCCAAATATCAGTTTGAAAATTCCACAAGAACTGTCTTAGCGAAAGGCTTCTTGAGGGGAAAGCTGTAACTCTGTGAGATGATTTCACAGAACACAAAGAAGTTTCTCAGAAAGCTTCTTTCTCTTTGTTATCGGAGGATATTTCCTGTGGCCCTATAGTCTTCAAAGGGATCCGAAATATCTGTTCTCAGATGCCACAGAAATAAGGCTAGCAAAGAGATCTACGAAACGCAGATGTAACTCTGTGAGATGAATTCACAGAACACTAAGCAGTTTCTCAGAAAGGTTCTTTCCAGATTTCATCTGAGGATATTTCCTTTTTCACCATAGCCCTCAATGTGCTTCCAAATATCACGTTGCCAATTCCACAAGAACTGTCTTAGAGAAAGGCTTCTTGAGGGGAAAGCTATAACTCTGTGAGATGATTTCACAGAACACAAAGGAGTTTCTCAGAAAGCTTCTTTCTCTTTGTTATCGGAGGATATTTCCTTTGGCCCTATAGTCTTCAAAGGGATCCGAAATATCTGTTCTCAGATTCCACAGAAAGAAGGCTAGCAAAGAGATCCACGAAATACAGATGTAATTCTGTGAGTGGAAGTCACACATCACAGAGCAGTTTCTCAGAAAGCTTCTTTCCAGATTTCATCTGAGGATATTTCCTTTTTCAACATAGCCCCCTATGGGCTTCCAAATATCACTTTGCCAATTCACAAGAACTGTCTTAGCGAAAGGCTTCTTGAGGGGAAAGCTGTAACTCTGTGAGATGATTTCACCGAACACAAAGAAGTTTCTCAGAAAGCTTCTTTCTCTTTGTTATCGGAGCATATTTCCTTTGGCCCTGTAGCCTTCAAAGGGATCCGAAATATCTGTTCTCAGAATCCACAGAAATAAGGCTAGCAAAGAGATCTATGTAACACAGATGCAATTGTGGGAGATGAATTCACAGAACACTAAGCAGTTTCTCAGAAAGCTTCTTTCCAGATTTCATCTGAGGATATTTCCTTTTTCACCATAGCCCTCAATGAGCTTCCAAATATCACGTTGACAATTCCACAAGAACTGTCTTAGCGAAAGGCTTCTTGAGGGGAAGCTGTAACTCTGTGAGATGATTTCACTGAACACAAAGAAGTTTCTCAGAAAGCTTCTTTCTCTTTGTTATCGGAGGATATTTCCTTTGGCCCTATTGTCTTCAAAGGGATCCGAAATATCTGTTCTCAGATTCCACAGAAATAAGGCCAGCAAAGAGACCTACGAAACACAGATGTAACGCTGTGAGATGAATTCACAGAACACTAAGTAGTTTCTCAGAAAGCTTCCTTCCAGATTTCATCTGAGGATATTTCCTTTTCACCATAGCCCTCTAAGGGCTTCCAAATATCACTTTGCCAATTCCACAAGAACTGTCATAGCGAAAGGCTTCTTGAGGGGAAAGCTGTAACTCCGTGAGATGACTTCACAGAACACAAAGAAGTTTCTCAGAAAGCTTCTTTCTCTTTGTTATCGGAGGATATTTCCTGTGGCCCTATAGTCTTCAAAGGGATCCGAAATATCTGTTCTCAGATTCCACAGAAATAAGGCTAGCAAAGAGATCCACGAAATACAGATGTAACTCTGTGAGTGGAAATCACACATCACAGAGCAGTTTCTCAGAAAGCTTCTTTCCACATTTCATCTGAGGATATTTCCTTTTTCAACATAGCCCTCTATGGACTTCCAAATATCACTTTGCCAATTCCACAAGAACTGTCTTAGCGAAAGGCTTCTTGAGGGGAAAGCTGTAACTCTGTGAGATGATTTCACAGAACACAAAGAACTTTCTCAGAAAGCTTCTTTCTCTTTGTTATCGGAGGATATTTCCTTTGGCCCTATAGTCTTCAAAGGGATCCGAAATATCTGTTCTCAGATTCCACAGAAATAAGGCTAGCAAAGAGATCCACGAAATACAGATGTAACTCTGTGAGTGGTAATCACACATCACAGAGCAGTTTCTCAGAAAGCTTCTTTCCAGATTTCATCTGAGGATATTTCCTTTTTCAACATAGCCCACTATGGGCTTCCAAATATCACTTTGCCAATTCCACAAGAACTGTCTTAGCGAAAGGCTTCTTGAGGGGAAAGCTGTAACTCTGTGAGATGATTTCACAGAACACAAAGAAATTTCTCAGAAAGCTTCTTTCTCTTTGTTATCAGAGGATACTTCCTTTGGCCCTATAGTCTTCAAAGGGATCCGAAATATCTGTTCTCAGATTCCACAGAAAGAAGGCTAGCAAAGAGATCTACGAAATACAGATGCAACTCTGTGAGATGAATTCACAGAACACTAAGCAGTTTCTCAGAAAGCTTCTTTCCAGATTTCATCTGAGTATATTTCCTTTTTCACCACAGCCCTCAATGGGCTTCCAAATATCACGTTTCCAATTCCACAAGAACTGTCTTAGCGAAAGGCTTCTTGAGGGGAAAGCTGTAACTCTGTGAGATGATTTCACAGAACACAAAGAAGTTTCTCAGAAAGCTTCTTTCACTTTGTTATCGGAGGATATTTCCTTTGGCCCTATAGTCTTCAAAAGGATCCGAAATATCTGTTCTCAGATTCCACAGAAGGAAGGCAAGCAAAGAGATCCACGAAATACAGATGTAACTCTGTAAGTGGAATTCACACATCACAGAGCAGTTTCTCAGAAAGCTTCTTTCCAGATTTCATGTGAGGATATTTCCTTTTTCACCATAGCCCTCTAGGGGCTTCAAAATATCACTTTGCCAATTCCACAAGAACTGTCTTAGCGAAAGGCTTCTTGAGGGGAAAGCTGTAACTCTGTGAGATGATTTCACAGAACACAAAGAAGTTTCTCAGAAAGCTTCTTTCTCTTTGTTATCGGAGGATATTTCCTTTGGCCTTATAGACTTCAAAGGGATCCGAAATATCTGTTCTCAGATTCCACAGAAATGAGGCTAGCAAGGAGATCTACGAAACACAGATGCAACTCTGTGAGATGAATTCACAGAATACTATGCAGTTTCTCAGAAAGCTTCTTTCCAGATTTCATCTGAGGATATTTCCTTTTTCACCATAGCCCTCAATGGGCTTCCAAATATCACGTTGCCAATTCCACAAGAACTGTCTTAGCGAAAGGCTTCTTGAGGAGGAAGCAGTAAGTCTGTGAGATGATTTCACAGAACACAAAGAAGTTTCTCAGAAAGCTTCTTTCTCTTTGTTATCGGAGGATATTTCCTTTGGCCCTATAGTCTTCAAACGGATCCGAAATATTTGTTCTAAGATTACACAGAAAGAAGACTAGCAAAGAGATCCACGAAATACAGATGTAACTCTGTGAGTGGAAGTCACACATCACAGAGCAGTTTCTCAGAAAGCTTCTTTCCAGAATTCATCTGAGGATATTTCCTTTTTCACCATAGCCCTCAATGGGCTTCCAAATATCACGTTGCCAATTCCACAACAACTGTCTTAGCGAAACGCTTCTTGAGGGGAAAGCTGTAACTCTGTGAGATGATTTCACAGAACACAAAGAAGTTTCTCAGAAAGCTTCTTTCTCTTTGTTATCGGAGGATATTTCCTTTGGCCCTATAGTCTTCAAAGGGATCCGAAATATCTGTTCTCAGATTCCACAGAAATAAGGCTAGCAAAGAGATCTACGAAACACAGATGTAACTCTGTGAGATGAATTCAGAGAACACTAAGCAGTTTCTCTGGAAGCTTCTTTCCAGATTTCCTCTGAGGATATTTCCTTTTTCACCGTAGCCCTCTATGGTCTTCCAAATATCACTTTGCCAATTCCACAAGAACTGTCTTAGCGAAAGGCTTGTTGAGGGGAAAGCTGAAACTCTGTGAGATGATTTCACAGAACACAAAGTAGTTGCACAGAAAGCTTTTTTTCTCTTTGTTATCGGAGGATATTTCCTTTGGCCCTATAGTCTTCAAAGGGATCCGAAATATCTGTTCTCAGATTCCACAGAAAGAAGGCTAGCAAAGAGATCCACGAAATACAGATGTAACTCTGTGAGGGGAAGTGACACATCACAGAGCAGTTTCTCAGAAAGCTTCTTTCCAGATTTCATCTGAGGATATTTCCTTTTTCACCATAGCCATCTATGGGCTTTCAAATATCACTTTGCCAATTCCACAAGAACTGTCTTAGCGAAAGGCTTCTTGAGGGGAAAGCTGTAACTCTGTGAGATGATTTCACAGAACACAAAGAAGTTTCTCAGAAAGCTTCTTTCTCGTTGTTATCGGAGGATATTTCCTTTGGCCCTATAGTCTTCAAAGGGATCCGACCTATCTGTTCTCATATTCCACAGAAATAAGGCTAGCAAAGAGATCTACGAAACACAGATGTAACTCTGTGAGATGAATTCACAGAACACTAAGCAGTTTCTCAGAAAGCTTGTTTCCAGATTTCATCTGAGGATATTTCCTTTTCACCATAGTCCTCTAAGGGCTTCCAAATATCACTTTGCCAACTCCACAAGAACTGTCATAGCGAAAGGCTTCTTGAGGGGAAAGCTGTAACTCTGTGAGATGATTGCACAGAACACAAAGAAGTTTCTCAGAAAGCTTCTTTCCCTTTGTTATCGGAGGATATTTCCTTTGGGCCTATAGTCTTCAAATGGATCCGAAACATCTGTTCTCAGATTCCACAGAAATAAGGCTAGCAAAGAGATCCACGAAATACAGATGTAACTCTGTGAGTGGAAGTCACACATCACAGAGCAGTTTCTCCGAAAGCTTCTTTCCAGATTTCATCTGAGGATATTTCCTTTTTCACCATAGCCCTCTAGGGGCTTCCAAATATCACTTTTCCAATTCCACAAGAACTGTCTTAGCGAAAGGCTTCTTGAGGGGAAAGCTGTAACTCTGTGAGATGATTTCACAGAACACAAAGAAGTTTCTCAGAAAGCTTCTTTCTCTTTGTTATCGGAGGATATTTCCTTTGGCCCTATAGTCTTCAAAGGGATCCGAAATATCTGTTCTAAGATTACACAGAAAGAAGGCTAGCAAAGAGATCCACGAAATACAGATGTAACTCTGTGAGTGGAAGTCACACATCACAGAGCAGTTTCTCAGAAAGCTTCTTTCCAGATTTCATCTGATTATATTTCCTTTTTCACCATGGCCCTCTAGGGGCTTCCAAATATCACTTTTCCAATTCCACAAGAACTGTTTTAGCGAAAGGCTTCTTGAGGGGAAAGCTGTAACTCTGTGAGATGATTTCACAGAACACAAAGAAGTTTCTCAGAAAGCTTCTTTCTCTTTATAATCGGAGGATATTTCCTTTGGCCATATAGTCTTCAAAGGGATCCGAAAAATCTGTTCTCAGATTCCACAGAAATAAGGGTAGCAAAGAGATCTACGAAACACAGATGTAACTCTGTGAGATGAATTCCCAGAACACTAAGCAGTTTCTCAGAAAGCTTCTTTCCAGATTTCCTCTGAGGATATTTCCTTTTTCACCATAGCCCTCTATGGGCTTCCAAATATCACTTTGCCAATTCCACAAGAACTGTCCTAGCGAAAGCCTTCCTGAGGGGAAAGCTGTAACTCTGAGAGATGATTTCACAGAACACAAAGAAGTTTCTCAGAAAGCTTCTTTCTCTTTGTTATCGGAGGATATTTCCTTTGGCCCTATAGTCTTCAAAGGGATCCGAAATATCTGTTCTCAGATTCCACAGAAAGAAGGCTAGCAAAGAGATCCACGAAATACAGATGTAACTCTGTGAGTGGAAGTCACAAATCACAGAGCATTTTCTCAGAAAGCTTCTTTACAGATTTCATCTGAGGATATTTCCTTTTTCACCGTAGCCCTCTTTGGTCTTCCAAATATCACTTTGTCAATTCCACAAGAACTGTCTTAGCGAAAGGCTTCTTGAGGGGAAAGCTGAAACACTGTGAGATGATTTCACAGAACACAAAGTAGTTGCACAGAAAGCTTTTTTTCTCTTTGTTATCGGAGGATATTTCCTTTGGCCTTATAGTCTTCAAAGGGATCCGAAATATCTGTTCTCAGATTCCACAGAAAGAAGGCTAGCAAAGAGATCCACGAAATACAGATGTAACTCTGTGAGTGGAAGTGACACATCACAGAGCAGTTTCTCAGAAAGCTTCTTTCCAGATTTCATCTGAGGATATTTCCTTTTTCACCATAGCCCTATAGGGGCTTCCAAATATCACTTTTCCAATTCTACAAGAACTGTCTTAGCGAAAGGCTTCTTGAGGGAAAAGCTGTAACTCTGTGAGATGATTTCACAGAACACAAAGTAGTTGCACAGAAAGCTTTTTTTCTCTTTGTTATCGGAGGATATTTCCTTTGGCCCTATAGTATTCAAAGGGATCCGAAATATCTGTTCTCAGATTCCACAGAAATAAGGCTAGCAAAGAGATCCACGAAATACAGATGTAACTCTGTGAGGGGAAGTGACACATCACAGAGCAGTTTCTCAGAAAGCTTCTTTCCAGATTTCATCTGAGGATATTTCCTTTTTCACCATAGCCATCTATGGGCTTTCAAATATCACTTTGCCAATTCCACAAGAACTGTCTTAGCGAAAGGCTTCTTGAGGGGAAAGCTGTAACTCTGTGACATGATTTCACAGAACACAAAGAAGTTTCTCAGAAAGCTTCTTTCTCGTTGTTATCGGAGGATATTTCCTTTGGCCCTATAGTCTTCAAAGGGATCCGACCTATCTGTTCTCATATTCCACAGAAATAAGGCTAGCAAAGAGATCTACGAAACACAGATGTAACTCTGTGAGATGAATTCACAGAACACTAAGCAGTTTCTCAGAAAGCTTGTTTCCAGATTTCATCTGAGGATATTTCCTTTTCACCATAGTCCTCTAAGGGCTTCCAAATATCACTTTGCCAACTCCACAAGAACTGTCATAGCGAAAGGCTTCTTGAGGGGAAAGCTGTAACTCTGTGAGATGATTGCACAGAACACAAAGAAGTTTCTCAGAAAGCTTCTTTCCCTTTGTTATCGGAGGATATTTCCTTTGGCCCCATAGTCTTCAAAGGGATCCGAAATATCTGTTCTAAGATTACACAGAAAGAAGGCTAGCAAAGAGATCCACGAAATACAGATGTAACTCTGTGAGTGGAAGTCACACATCACAGAGCAGTTTCTCAGAAAGCTTCTTTCCAGATTTCATCTGATTATATTTCCTTTTTCACCATGGCCCTCTAGGGGCTTCCAAATATCACTTTTCCAATTCCACAAGAACTGTTTTAGCGAAAGGCTTCTTGAGGGGAAAGCTGTAACTCTGTGAGATGATTTCACAGAACACAAAGAAGTTTCTCAGAAAGCTTCTTTCTCTTTGTTATCGGAGGATATTTCCTTTGGCCATATAGTCTTCAAAGGGATCCGAAAAATCTGTTCTCAGATTCCACAGAAATAAGGCTAGCAAAGAGATCTACGAAACACAGATGTAAGTCTGTGAGATGAATTCCCAGAACACTAAGCAGTTTCTCAGAAAGCTTCTTTCCAGATTTCCTCTGAGGATATTTCCTTTTTCACCATAGCCCTCTATGGGCTTCCAAATATCACTTTGCCAATTCCACAAGAACTGTCCTAGCGAAAGCCTTCCTGAGGGGAAAGCTGTAACTCTGTGAGATGATTTCACAGAACACAA